>NW_027226222.1:0-1200000 GCF_022539635.2 Chironomus tepperi
TAAATGTAACTTACAATTTCTTAAAATGTGAATAATTCATTTATTTTTTTTAAATAAAAACTTCAGTTTCATTGAAATTACATAGCTCCAAATATTTTTCTTCTCAGTGGTGCAGGCAGATTCTCGGTCAATGAAACAGGATTCATTTCAAGTGCTAAGAGTTCATCATCTGACATCCAGTTTAGGTGAATTAAATGCTGAAATTATATGTATTGATATTAGATTACAAGTAAGGTTCAGGAACTGATAACTAAGTACTTACTGTGTCAAGTTTCTTAGCTACTTTCATTGTGTATGCATGATCTCTGTTTTCATTAGATTTTTTGGATCTTTTACTAGATTTCTGTTCATCAAGTTCATTCGTCTTTTTAATGACCATAATAGAATTATTGCATGAAAAGATGATTGTATTTGAATTCCTTGGATCTAAACAGATGTCCTGTATAACAAATCTTGATTCAGCTAGATTCATTCCAAACTGGATATAAAACTCTTCCAAATCATATTCAAAAATTCTATTATCAGCATATGAAATCACAAGTGATGGATGGTTAACTCGAATTTTAATGGATGTGGGTGGGCATGTGTATTTAGGTAAGTTATTACTGTAAGCATATTTTCCTTTCTTCATGTTCCATATACTAACATTATTACATAAACTTGCGAATGCTAGATACTTTGAGCAACTTGAGACTGCCAGTAAATGAATTAAATCTTTATGATATTCACCTAGACTAATTGTTTGATGATGCTCAATTAAGCCTGAACTTATATCAAAAAGCATACATGAGTTGCCATTTAGTGTTATAAGCGTATTTGAATCGTGTGAAAAAGTCATAGATGTGCAATTAGTAAGTTCGCTTGGAATATTTTTGACACGTTTCAGGTCTGGTTTTGATCCTTGAATAATGTCAAAATGGAAAAGTCTTACAGATGTGGCTGTCGAGTATGATATCCATTTTCCATTATTTGATATTGCTGCGCAAACAACCATCTCATCTTGTTTACTTCGTAGCTCTAAGTATTTTTCAGGATACTTGCTGATTTTGTAGAAATTACTTTTGTGGCCATTTGAATATGATTTAAAACTGTCTAGTTCATTATCCTCATCTTCAACTTCAGTTGATTCTGTTTTCTCTTCAGCAATATTGTCATTTGGAGTTGCCAATTTCCATAACTCCAAATAATTCGGATAAATCATTAACATCATTCTTGCTTCTTCTGCTGTCATAGCAAATGGACGTTTTAAGAATGGTCCAATTTTATCAATGATTTTTAAATCTCCTGTTGAAATTGATAAAAATCCATCAACTCCACCTGAAACTATTTGTTCACTGTCTATTCTTACAAGAGTCAAAATATCATGTGTATGAAGTTTGTATCTCTTTGCAGTTCTAATCCATTGATCAATATCCGTATTATCTTTAGTTGTTTTAATTTTGACATATTTCCTTACAATTTGCTCGATTCCAGAGCAGTAAAAAGCATTTTCGTCTTCAGAAGTAGTTAATGACATTATATCAAAATTTGAAGCTTGAATCCAATCAACTTGTGTACCAAGATTTCCATCCCAAAATGTTATCCTTCCTCTTGAGTCTCCAGTTATGATTGTGAAGTCTTTTAACACTTCAACACACCAAACAATTGTTTCTTGATGCTGTTCAGCTCTTCCAGTACTCATTTTGTGTATTACATGACCAGTTTTTAAGCTCCAAATTTTTACAGCATCGATTGAGCCGGAAACTATACAATCTCCTGCTTCATTGAATTTACAACAGACTATTCTGTGATCTTGTCGATCCAAAACTTTGACATACTGCAAATCATCGTCACTAACATCAAAAACATTAATAAAACCTTCTTCTGTTCCAATAGCAATTCGTTCCGTTTTCTTGTGATAATCAATGCAAATTCCTTTGTCACCTGTAAGCAGTAAGTTTCTCTTCTTCGATAAAGTTTTCAAGTCATATTCAATGATTCCATCCCCTGAAACTGATATTGCAAATAATCTATCTGCAACCCAACAAACTTGTTCCAAAGCACAATTAATGTTTCCAGTTATTACTCGCTCAATAAATGGAGCACCAATAAAATTCCATATTTCTATGCTGAAATCATTCCTGAAAAGATATTTATTTTACATTAATTATATTTGGATATAGCAAAAATAAACAAAATGTAATTACCTTAATACAGCCAACTTTTTAAGCTCATGACAATATGAAAAATGTTTGATTCCTCTTGCCTGTATGTTATAGCACTTGATTCCATGCAATTTCACCTCGTTTGACATTTCTTTTAAATGCATTTCTTAATTTTACTATTTTTTACATGAACGATATTTTTCACGTGTTTTTGTTTTTAACAAAATCTATTCGAATTATTTTTTCGAAGAATCTGTTTCGAAAGAAAAGCATGAAACACCTTTATTTACGTGAATAATGCATAAAACGCCTTTTTCAATTTTCATTTCTGTGTTAATTTTATGTAGTTGATATTTTGTGAAAATGAAAAAAGATAACGAATTTTTAATTTTTAAATTTATCACAATCCATCAAAAAATTACCAAATCTATTTAAATAGGGTATAAAATTTTAATTGGATTTTTCCATTAATTACACACAATTCGCATAATTTGAATACTAGAAATTAATCAAACTATAGCAATAAATTATCTAAAATATCCAAATATTATAAAAATATCTTAATTTGTTTAATATTTGGACATCAAAATAGACAATGTGATTCGAATGGTTATGTTTCCTAAAAATGCGCTAAATTTAGATAAAAGCGGGATTTTACTCCAAAATGATTAATTTAAGTTTTTAATAAGTTTTGAGTGATAAAATAAGTGCAAATATAATATAATTAATATATTTTAGTCATTAAAAAAAAAGTGTTGGTTAAGATAATTAAAATCAAATTCAGTTTAAATTAAAAAGCAGTTTTGGCTGATAATAATTTTTAGCTGAATTTTAATCAACAACAAAAAAAAGATATAAGTAAGTGTACTTTTAGCGCCAGTTTAAATAAACAAATGTTTTACTTGTAACATATTGATAAATTAAAAATTGTCTAATAAAATAATTCATTATTATTGAAACTTTAGATATGAAAGGAAAAGGATTTTCCTCGTGTTTAATGTGCGAAAGCCAAAATGATTTGATATTAGGAAATCAACTGATTCTCAGGATCATTCAAGCACGATATGAAACTGATATTGTAAGTTAGAATTAATTTCATAATTATGTAAAATATTTTATTTGTAATTGAAAAAAAAACGTTATAGTTTGATGTCATGCTTCAAAATACAAAGATGTGCCCAAAATGCATAGGTCGATTTCAACAATTAAATGAATTTTGTGCAATTGTTGAAATAGCTGCATCGGATAACCATTCACCAGATAATGATAAAATTAACTGTGGAATGTGTCATTATCAATATTCGCCTTATGAAATTATGCCGTCGAGTAATACTGTTGATTCTGTAAAATGGTTAAAGGCAAGTTGCTGGAAAATTATGTATAAATTTATATTTATTGGTTTTACTTTAAAATTATGATTAATAGAAATGCGAAGGAGATAAAGTAATAAGTTGTTACTCTTGCTATAACTTCACTCTTTTATACAACGAAAAAAAGGAAGAATTGAATAATCTTTTGGATTACTTTCACCATGCACTCAATAATTGCAAAGTAATAGTTAAAGACTGTGGTCAAAACGCAGATCTTCACGATGATTCAGTTAATTATGAACAAGAACAATTTTTTGGAACACTATCTTTAACACCGGTCGCAAATAATCGATCAATTCAAAAGCGAGTTAGTTTTGCACCTGATGAAGAAATTATTCCACAGCCTCAAAAAAAGAAGGTAATGGTGACACGAAGAAGCTCCAGCGTTACACCAACGCCCCTGGTGGAGACTGCATCTTGTGAAAATATAAATTCCGTTAACAATAAAACTCCTAAACATCAGACCCGAAAATTTAGAAATTCAATCGGAAGTGTACCGCGAGTTGTAAATCCAACATTACTAAAGGCACATCCGTCTAGATTTTCAACGGGCAGTAGTGAATATGCTTCAAATTTTGAAGCTTTAAAGAGAGAACATAATATAGTTGAATGCTTTGTTTTGTTGCAAAGATTATCGGTATTTCCATCGGAAGAGGTTGAAGATGATCTGAAAAATAAAGTAACCAAAGTCAGTGCAAAGAAGAAACAAATCAAGATTAAACTAAATGCAAAATCAAAAGTTATGAGTCGTCGTATAAATAGATCACTAACTTCGGAAAGGAAGAATAAAGCTGATGAATTAGAAAACAGTTTGAACCTTGAAATTGTTTTAACAGAAGATAACTTGAATAACAGTCAATCAAGTACATTGTCGGCTGATCCATTAGATGCAAATAATGAAGAGGGTCATAACGATTCCACTTCATTAGATGATACTTTACCGATTATCAATCATGAACATTCCACCGAAAATGTTGTCCAAATAAGAGATGAAGATAACAACAACCAAGTCTCTTTAAAGGAAAATAATGATGTAATAGAATGTAGCACAAGAAAGACTAGAAACAGCACAGGGAAATTAACTGAATCTACAAATGTTCCTGAAAGCCAAAGAGTTAGAAAACGTAAAACTAACGTACATTTGCTTTCATGCAAGTCAATAAAAAAGCAAAAATCTCCAACTTCTCAAAAAAAAAAGCTTGAGGATTTGGAGTCAAAAATCAATGAAAACATTAAGATTGAAGCTGAAGATGTAATCGAAGAATACTTATCATCAGGTTAGATGCATTATATTTTATTGCATTCTATACATATTTTACTGAATATCAAATTTTATTACAAGAAACTGAAGAAAATTTAGAAGAATCCTATTTAACAGAAATAGAGTTCCTACACCCACAGTACAATAACAAAGGTACAAACAAATAACTTTATTCAATAAGAAAAAAATTATTTTGAAGCCATTAGTTTAAGTTTAAGTTAATTCAAATACCAGCATGTTCCTTATTAATTTTTATACTTACCTGCAATCACTCTTTTATCAAGAATTATTTGAGCTATATTTTAAATTTATTTAAGGCGATCATAACTTTATTGAAAGAATTTTTTGTGCCATAAGGAGTATAAAGGATGAGATTATAAAAACTTTTGTTATATTATGATGTTGAACAGAACTATTACATAAATCTCCTTGACAAAAACACATAAATACTTTTTTATGATTATATACTGTGTAAGCACAACGATCTTCTGAATCATCAGGGCCTCTCTGGACGCACATTCTTTGTGTTGCCATATCAAAATCTAAAAAATGAAATCAAGTGATTCACATATATTATTTATCATTGAAGCTTATTCATTAACACAAGGGTGTGCCAAATGATAATTTCTTGCTTGGAATTCTTTTAATAGTCTTATTAGAGTCTGATTTAACATATTTTAATCCGTTCCATATTTTTCAAAATTATTCGATTAATGCATAAACTAAGCATGAAATCAAATTCAAGAAAATTTTCAAGACTGGTCAAAATTTGGAATCGCCAGGACTTTCTTGCATAAGTTAGCAAGTAAGTAGAAAATAATTTTTTAAAAAGCCCATTGGCACAATAATTCGATTACTTACCGTCCTCTCTGAATGCACCCGTTTCACCTTCAATAACTTTTCCACACCATCCACTTGCACAAGGAATTGCTGTTACACCAGGTTCCATGTCAATATGTGATGCATTAAATCGAAACGGATCTTTACAGCTTCCTAAATCTCCACGCGATCTACATTGATAGCACCTTTTGATCAGTCCTAAAATAAATGAATTTTAATAATTTACTTCCATGTCTTAAAAAATCATTTTCTTCCTTCTTTCAAGTTAAAATAAGACAGAAATAAAACTTGTTGACCTCGAAGTGCATTTACTCAGTCTTTTTATATTGGCGAAAGTGAAAGAACTTAAATGTCAAAAGAAAGTTTCAAGATTATTGAACTAACCATTTGCACTATCACTAATTAATGATATCACAGCTACAAGGAATATGAATTTATGTAACATTATTAGATAAACACGTTTATGAGACTTAAAATTTAACTAAGAATTGAGAAAAAGTTAGTAACAAAAAAAGAATTCAACAATCATGAATTAACACTAATACTTTTGTAACTTCTGGTATGTTGAGTAATCATTAAAACTGTTCAAATGTTTTATTTACTTCCCATTTAATACTGATACTCACCATTTTGCGTTTCCAACACAAATTCATCTGTAACGTATTTTTTTCAATTCTTTATTTTTAGCAGTAAAATTTGAATCAACAACGAATTATAATGAAGAAATGGACTTACTATCAACGTCACAAGAAAACTTTGTGTCATTATCATCTGAAGATTTAAATATGAATAATGTCGAGTATTTGGAAGAGTCTCTAGAAGAAATTATGAACACAAGACTTTCGCCAAAAAATGATGTCTCATATCCAATTTACACAATGGACCAATTATTAAATGAAGATTCCCTGTTAACCATAACATGAATTGATGAAATACAATATAGACTATTTTATGACAGAATTAATAAAGATCTTTATTTTTATGTAGCAATATAATGAAAGTCCTTATTCAATCTTCAAATTTTGTGATTTTTTGGAAGCTAGAAAGCAATGTACTAGACAAAACTCATGGACATTGAGTTAATGACTTAGATTCTTATTGTTTCATTCGAAAAAGGTCACAAAAATTGAATGTTAAACAGGATAATACATATTAAATATTCAACCAGGAAATTTAAAAGTGACATTTTCCCAGCCTGAGCAATGATTAATTGATATACATTATTAAATTATTAATTCACTCCACAGAATATCCTCCAGAAAATTCTAAAGCCTCTTTTTCATTCTATTGATTTAATGCTGCAATATGTGATCATGATTTGGAATAGATGGATATCAAATATTCAAAAATTTTTAGTATCAAAGCATCAAAAAGACATCAAGCACCTCAAAATAGGAAAGATTAATTCTAGACTTGGATATTCGTAAAAACATTTGACTCTTCTAAATATATGTTGAATAAGTAAATCTCAATACAAAAACCGAACTAACACTACACTTTTATGGCTAATGTCCATGTCTAGCTTACTTCTTTCCTCATGATATTGCAAAATTATTGTAATGATTTAATCCTTATTTTCATTCAAATGTTTATCGAACATATAAACTCCTAATCCTTCCCCACAACGTTTTAAATTTGTTACATGATCAGCTATTTCCTTAATAGCTTCTACTTGTTCTTGTAAGAATTCACTTTCCAGAAAATCACACATGTTCACGTCATTATGATTAGTTGCGATTCCATGAACTTCGAGTAATGACTTAAATGTAAGATATTCAATTAATAAAGTTGAGAATAAAATTTAAGTAGGTATTAGTTACCTCGTTAACATTCTTTTCTAGTTCCAGAGCCTTTTCCATAGCTTCAGCAGCTGTATATTCGCAAGGTGTTTCTGGATTTTTGATATCTTGTAAAATAATTCTTCCACCACGTTTATTCAAATATTTTAATAATTTCATAGCATGTTCACGCTCTTCGTCTGATGAGTGCTTGAAATACCAATGCATTCCTGGCAATGCAACGTCATCGCGATCAAAAAAGTATGCCTGATAATCAGAAAAATTGCATAATTTTTTCAAAACAAATTACAAGATTGTCTAATTTTTTACCATTGACAAATAAACGTATGAAGCATATAGTTCCAAATTGATTTGCTTATTAATTGCAGCTTCACAGTCTTCGTGAAAATTTTGACGAACTTGACTTGCCATTTTTGTCTTAAAAACTATTAAAATTTTATTATAATATCAGATAAATGAGTCACTGCACTTTTCTTATCCTCAAAACGCAATAATAAAACTTGTTGTTGTCGGCATGTAATGAATATTTTGCGCATGTCCATAAAATGTAAGACTGCACGTGGACAATTTCAAGAATCATTTTAAAAATTTCTCAACATTTATGTCTATAAAATAAAAGTCAATATTTTTATTCTTGCCTCAATCCAATTAAAAATTTAATTTTATGGCCTTGTTCGAGGCTGCCCGATTTTGATAAGAATCAGCCATAAATCAATGACGAAGGGAGAGGGAAAAAAAATTCCTCTTTGGAGACAAAAAGTTATTGTCCCTTTTCATGCCTATCAATAATATGCAACATACATGTCACCTGTTTTCAATTTCTTATAGAACTAAACAAGTGTAGCAAGCAGAAGGAAGAGGACGAGGAAATGAGAAAAGAGATAATGAACAAGAAAATTGAATTATGTGTGTTGTGCTCGATACAGGGCGCCAATGAACGAATTTTTTTGAAAAATGATCTTTTCGCTTCTTGTTTCTGCTTTCAAACATAAATTTATGTGATGACAGGGATCCTTTGTTTTCCTTTTCATACTGCGTATCCTTTTAAATCGATATTTTTATTTACTTTTTAAGGATCAATGTGTGAATGAATGTTTTGAAAAGAGAATTTAACTTTTTTTTTTGATCGCAGTGCTCGTTGATTTAATTTTTCATTCATTTCAAATTCATCATCCAGAGAAATTACATATTTTTCACATCCACATTTCAGAATAAAATTAATTCATCAACTATCGTCAAAATGAATTTCATATCAAAATTAGCAAAATTTAATCCATCAAAGAACATTCTGAACTCAATTCGTAATGTTAGCACTTCCAACTATCTCAAAGATGTTCAAGATAATAACAAGCAATCAAATTGCTGTCCACCTTGTCCACCATGTAGCATGTATTTTAAGGAGGTTGAATGCAAAGTTAACGAGCAAATTGCACTTGAATTTGTCGCCTTCTACAACTACTTAGGAATTTTTAATCATTTTGGTCGATCTGACATAGCTCTCAATGGATGTAAGCACTTCTTCTTGAAATGTGCTGAAGAAGAGAAAAAGCATGCCTTAAAGTTGTGCAATTATCAAAACATGCGTGGTGGAACTGTTAACTTGATGGATGTTGAAAAACCTATTAAGTCATTCTGTACAGTCAAGGATGCATTCATTTACTCTCTACAGATGGAAAAGAAAATTACTGAAAAATTGATAGACCTGAAAAATGTTGCTAAGAAATGCGATGACTGTGTTACTCATGACTTAATTGTGAATGAGTTTATAAAGCATCAGGTAAGGATATACAATTGATTATTGGATATTTTCTAATTTTTTAAATTTAGTACAAGTCAATTCAGTCATTGAATGGATATCTCAAGAAACTGGAGCTATTAAAGGACAATTGTTCTGGAATTTATCATTTCGACAAGGAACTTCAGGAAAATTTTGGATGTTTCGAAGGACACTGATCCAGCATCTCAAAAAAGGAATTGTCACGTTGATGTCTAAAAATAGCTGCACATAATCGAATTGAAATTAAATTTCTATAAAATTGATATTAAATAAATTTATGCCATGCGCTTAAAGTGCAGTGAATTTTCGTGATTTTTGTCGGGAGCTGTCTTAGACATGGTCTAGAGTGGCTTGACATGATAGGAGCGTAATTATGTGAATGATTATTCTCTTTTATCAGCGAGCCTGTCCCCATTCACGGCACTACACTCGCACCAGATCATAAGATGTACTCGTGCAGTTTAGTGTGACAAACAAGTCTATGAATTAAGGGATCATGGTGGCTCTCGGGTACCTGAGAACTGAATAGTAGTAATGACTTGAGTGTGAGAACACCGGTGGATGATAACGTGGACGTTTTTGGCTCTACCTAGTTAGAGATGGCTGTGACAGATGGTCGAATTAGTAATATGCTACGGATGCGTTTTGACGAGGGTCACGGATATTACACATTTGTCCTTTTCAGTGCACTTTTTATTTTTTATTTTTATTATTGAATTATTTTGTAAAAATTTATGAATTGACATGTGCAAGAACTCTAATACCGTAAAATAAACAAATCATCATCATTAAAGAGAAATAGAGAATCAGAAACAAGATATTTGACGATTTTATTTGAGTATAAACGGATTACAATTTATGTGATAATAAAAAAGCTCATAGTTGCTTGTATTTTACGACCAAACACTATGACAATATTATAAAAATATGTAAATTGAAATGTTTATTATAGACTCTATCCTATGTAGAGTGTATAAATATTTATATTTTACTATCAATATGAAGAGCAATGGGAAGCTGTGAGTAGTGGCATTAAGAATTCATAAATTTTCGATTTTTTCCTCTCATTTCATTTCTCTAAATGTTCAGGTATCAATTTCACACGTACATATATGCATATACATTTATATGCTGTGCCTGTGAGAAATTATTATTGTGCAACATGATATAATGAAAAATGATTCTTTTTATTGTAAATTATGCAGATGCCAAAACTTGAAACGCCCAGTTTTCTTTTGTTAGCTGTTGAGAAGGTAACTTTAAGTAGTTTTTCCTGTGCAATAATAAAATATTTACTTAACTTTTCAACATGTTGTTCCATCGAATTTATTTCTCTTTTAATTTAATTTTTGAGGATAAACAAGTTTTATAGGACTAAGTGTATGGAGCGCATTCCTTTCTTTGATTCTAATACTCTCAAAATCCTGATGCAGACTTTAAAATATTTTGTTGCTCATTTTGATTTTATTTTTGTCATTCAATCCTGCTATCTGGATTTGGTATAAATTTAGGGTTTTTGAGATAGTCATGGAGAACCTTTAATAGCAAATATATCTGAGTCCATCCTTGGGTCACATAAGGCTAAATATTCACTTTACCTCAGGATCAATGAACTGACCAAATTTTCTTTTAAAAGGTTTGAAATTTATGGACAGTGAGTTTAAATGAGTTCAATAAAGTCATCAATCATCTATGTATGTCAACAAAGTGCCTGCAAAATCCACAATTTATATATACTGAAAAAAAAAAAATGTTGAGAAATGTCTTAAAATAAAACACATTGGCAATTCCAACCCATTAAATTAAATGTTCGTAAATCATGATTTGTTATAATAGTTATGAGCACATACTCACGAGAACTGATACTTATGATCGAAAAGTGATAAGAAAATGTTAATCCGCCTTTTCTTGTGTATACATATAGGATGGCGAGGCACGTAATTTAATAACATGAAGCATAATGCGAAATTCATTGAAGGAAAGGCGCTTAAAAGAAAATAACAGAGATTACTAATGAATCATCTTTTTATTCAATTTTCCTTCTTTGTGCACATAGTAATTTGCCTTGCATTTTTTTTTATAATGATAGGTGTCATACATCGGGTGGCGTGCAATTAGGATCGATTAAATGGGTGGTCTAGATATCATGCAATCTCTTCTCAAACATATTGCCATTCATACATGTTCTTCCTCCTCTCTCGTGGGCTTTCATCTCCTCTTTTTTTTTCAATTAGACAATTTTACCCTCCGCACATACTCTTCATTTCAACATCATATTGGAAATTTATGATATGGATTTTTATAATCTTGTATTGTGTGTTGAAGGAATTTATAATGGGCAGTTGCCGTTGCATAAATTATTGTCTTGATAACACAGTTAATATGATGCGAAAGGTTCATGCCACAATAAATTACGCGTGGACTCTTCTTTTAACTTTAAAAGTAAATGATTAATTGGTAACAAGTTTCTTAAAATTCTCATAAATTTATTGAGGGAATGTAATGGAACTAAAGAACATGAAAATTGAAAATATTGTTATTTTTCAAAGATTTTTTAATTAATGAATTGGAAGGCTCATTAAAAATTTGGAAATCGATTTCTTTACACGAATTAACATTGTGATGGAATGATGAAATTGTTACCGGGGCTAGTGAGGGGTTTTGGGATAAAAAAACTATTAAAGACAAAAAACTATGTGTCGTGAAACTAGTGTCAAAATGTCATGAACCGTATGCCGTAAACAGTTTCGGTCAAGGATTTCCTTCAAAGTGTGGCTTGAACAACACTGATCTAAACATTCGATCACAGGTCTACTCCCTAACTCTGATATTGAAAGATACCAATATAATTCAGCATAATTAACAAGTGGTAAAGTGATAATTTTTTGTACTTTACCAAATTACATCTGTTATCCTGACTGAATGTGATCACTTTTTATGATGTTTCTAGATTCTAGTACAAGTTTTTCATGACAACCAGTTGGCAGCTACATGACATCCAAGTGCTAATTTTAATGACAGCTAATAACCACTAGAAGCCCCTTGACTGCCATGACTAGTTTGTGTCGATCGGGTTTGTTAAATTTGAAAATTAATATTTTTGTTAAGTATCAACGCTACAAGCATAAATTCAATTAATAGTAAATTATTATTCTCTTTATCTTTTGAGGATGTTTGATTAGACTTGCGTCATTTCAATTAATGAATGAAAAAACCTATATTTTTAAAAAATTAATTGAAAATTAAATTACAAGCAAAAAATCAATATTTATTCAAATTTGATGCATGTAACTGTTTTCTTTCAAATGAACAATGATATCAATGATAATTTGATCATATTAGAAGAACTGATGATTTTTAAAAAATATTTTTCGTTGTTTACATTTATATCAACGGTAAAATATTTTTTGAATTTTCGCATTCAATTTCGAATATTTTCGAAGTAATTTCGAATTTTTGGCATGGATATATGTATAATTAAAATGGTGTTTCATTTCACCTGTTAATAAGAAATATATTCGATTTTAATTATTGACAGCATTTTATGCCTCAGCAACAGCGCTGTATGTTTGGTGAATTATGAACTGGAATTACCTTCTTTATGAAACGTGTAAATTCCTTTAAAATTAGTCCATTGATATGTTTTTGGACATTAAATTGGGCAATCAAATTCAGGTTGATAATCATAATTTTAATTTCGCACTTCTTATTGGATTTAAAAATTCTGAAGGAATTTAGAGTTTTTAGTATTAAGTCTACGAAATGAGAGAAACAAACGATATTTATAAAATATTTAAATTATGTAATTAAGAACATCCAAAACGAGCTATTTGCTTTTTATTCTGTGCTTCTTTCACTAAAATTTAGCATAAATTTTAATATCATTTTATTTCTTGTTCTTTCTTTTCCAAGTTCCTTTCCTTTTGTTTGTTCAACGAAACTGATTAAAATAAACTGATAATAATTTTGGACTTTAACAAGACATGCTCGTCATCATTTTTCTGCTAATGATGGCATTTTATGGTGGTTAAATTTTTTGTTTTAGCTATTCCACAATCAACGTTACTAATTGTTATGTTATGCATAGAAACTCCTCTTTAATTAAATTTCTTCTGCTTTTTTTTCGTGTGTAGGTTCTGGTTATTATTATAATTTATTCCACAGTCTCAGAATTTTGTTCCTTGGATGTTCACTTTAATTTCTAATTTATACCAAATTTGTAGACGACTGTTTTATTTTAAAGATATGACAAAATGTTAAATAGCCAATTTTGGCCATCTCTCAGCAATTTTGCATTAAATATTGAATAATAAAGCTTTCCAATCATAAAAGTCAATGCTGATCGTTTTATGAAAATAATTAAAAGAATTCAAAGACATAAATTAGTAATAAAAGTAATAGCAAAACTGCCTTTCATGCAGAAAATCCGCATGTCAGCCTACACATTCCTTGTCATTATTTCGATCACTAAGAATCGGAAATCGAGAGTGATAAAATAAAATATTTAATTGACACAAATTCCAACATAAAACTGACTTTATTCAGTAAATAAATTTAACGCTGTTTATGGACATATTAGTAGCCAACTCGTGGCATTCGAGAGTGAATCATGATTGTCACATAATATTAATGATGTCTTACAAGGTGCTAAAAACTGTAACTGGAAGTTTGAGTTAATGCAGTACTGTGCTTGGAATTCTCATGATGCTGATCCATGCTGATCAGTTAGGTGTGCTTGATTTTAATTCCAAAGTGATTAATTTAATAATTCCTAGAACAATCAAATCAGACTTGTCATTTCATTTCGAAAAAATTCGAAATTACTTCGAAAATATTCGAAATTGAATGTTAAAATTCAAAAAATAATTTACCGTTGATATAAATGTAAACAACGAAAAATATTTTTAAAAATCATCAGTTCTTCTAATGAAATTTCATGAAATTAAGACTCAAATTATCATTGATATCATTGTTCATTTGAAAGAAAACAGTTACATGCATCAGAATTTTAAATATTGATTTTTTGCTTGTAACGTATTTTTTGAATTTAAAAATTTTCAACGGTCATTAATTTTTTAAAAATATATTTAATTCAAATAATAACGATCAATATTTGAAATGACGCAAGTCAATCAAATATATGAAGCATTAATTAGACTCGCTGCAGTCATGTAAGAAAAATTCAGGAGCAGCTTTGAGAATTCTAGGTATTTCACATCCAGTAGCCAAGAACGCAATCAAATTAGTATCTCACAGCTTTTGATATTATTTCATGCTCCTTTTTAGTCTACACATATCAGACCTCATGTTTTGTTTAAGACATTAACCATAGAATCTAGTAAAATCAATTTTAGTTCTATTAATTTGATAAATGTGCATGAAATTCCTCTCGTGGTTCTGTATTACGCTTGTAATTATAACGATCATCATAGGATCTATCCAAGCTTCTTAAAAATTATTAATAAATGAAAAAATTGAAATCAACAATAAATCAAGAAAATGAGTAGAAAGCCCAAAATTAGCTCGATCCGATCTGCTTACTGACCACATAAGAATATTTTAAGTGTGTATTTAGAATTCATCGTAAAAAAATGGAATAAAAATCATTAATTTGAATATTAAGCTTGAGAACAACGCGTTGGTGATCGTTCAAGAAATTTAAATAAAAGGAACGAACGAAAATAAAAACAAACAAGGCAGAATGGATTCTTTTAAAAAATGATTAATTACCTTAATCATTTATCAAAAAAAAAAAAAAAAAGTGAACGAAAATTCGTGAAATGGAATATTAAAAATATTAAGAAGAAGTTGGAAGCAAAACGTTTTCGCTATCCCGCGGGCGCATCCATGAATCCCTGAAGAAATTGTGTCTCGATTAAATGTGATTGGCTTTTGAGTATTAAATTTATAAAAATCAATCAAAAGTATGATCAAGTAGATTCCAGTAGTCAAAAAATCTCCTACGGTTCCTATTGAAATTCCTTTGTGGTTATAGCGGCATGTTGATTTCGTTTCTCAATCAATTACGAATTTACATGGAATGAAAATTACCGAAACACATTTGAATTGTAAAAAAAAAAGTTTAAGTCACGAAATTCAAATTTTCATTCAAATTTTGATCTTAAGCAGCACAGCAACAAGCAGGCGCCGCGCATCTTTCCTCACTTCATTTTTACTTCTCTTTCATTCATTCTCTTGAATTATCAGCTTTACTTTGCAAACTCGACCGTGAATGATATGAAAATTTAACATTATCACAATCATAATTTCTCTTTTTCAACCATGGCTGCTGAAATGCACCGTCTGAGAATTTAAAATTGATTTTTTCAATTTTCTCCAACACAGCACGTTACTTTTTAATTCATTAATTTAGTAATTGAAAGCAAGTAAATGAATCGCTAGTAAACATGATTCTAATAAATTTTATTTTAATGATTTTTTTGGGGATTTTTTGAGAACCATATGAATTGCGTCCATTTCTTAAAAGATCCAGTAAATTTTTTTAATAAAATGTAAAAATCGATTTTAAAGGCATTTATTGAAGAACTTAAATGGAAATCCAGAAGTCAAATGACAACGCAATAAGAACATTTACTGACTGCTGCCTGTCTTTATATTGATACAGTAGCTTTATCACATGTAAATCTTGATAAATAATCTCTTTTTTAATCAAAATCCATTTGATAGATCTCTTATCGATTTCCCAATCATTAAAATATTCTCGCCATTCCTCAATACATTCAGTGCATTTATCAGCATTACATGTAACTTCATGAATGTAAGAATAAAACCGTATCTCAAAATCGTTTAAATAATGTTTTGTTTTAATATATTTTCGATTTTAATTTTGTTTGAAATAAATTAATCCATGCGTGGGATGAGCAAACAAGAGAAATTCTCGTCTTAAAACTTTTGTTTCTTGTGTTTTGTTTTTCGTTTCTCATTTTTATAAAGCTTGTTTTCTTATTTTAATTATAAAATCCAGAGGTCGAAGCCGACTTTTTCGGCTAAAATAAGTTTTGCATTTTTTGCCAGTATAAAGGCATCTACAAACGTATGTTAGTTATTAAAACTGTTCTCTATATGAAATACTAGGATTCTGTGCCATATTTGCTTAACTTTCAGGCTTAACAAACTCGGAATTGCACTTTAGCCGATTTCTTAGCCGATCAGCTAAAAATCGGCTAAACAATCAGTTAATGCCGAATTTAAGGCTTATTAGACCTATGAGCTTAGCAAAAATGACTGAGAATCCTAGTATTTTATGTAGGGAACAATTTTAATAACTGACATGGTGTTAAAATGGCTTCATCTTGCCAAAAAAATACAAAATATGGTTTTAGCCGAAAAAGTCGGCTTCGACCTCTGATAAAATCAATATCAATATCTTCTCGATTGTTTTCTACCAAAATAACGTATCGATTATATTTGGATGTAAAAGTGTATTAAAGATTCTAAAAGGAATGAAATTTATTGATACTTTTATTGAGCTTAATTAAACTCATCTTTGTCTATTTGGAACATTTTAATCATGATCAACTATAAAATACATTTATATTTGATAATCGAGCATTGATAAAAGACTTGAAAAGTTAATTAACTCATAATTATTCAATTTATGATGAATTCGTTTTTTTAACGTTCTTTCATAGTTTGAATTATAAGTTAATTTTCATATAACGGTTTCTAGGAATTTAAATTTCAGAAATTTCCAGAAATCGTTTTAAAACGTTCTTTGAAAATTTAAATTTAAATAAATAAGATGTCTTCATGTAACGGTTTTAAGAAATTTAAATTTCAGAAATTATATAAGATAGTAAGAAAAAAATCTCGCTGAAACCAAAATCGTGACCAACTAACGATTAGTAACACATCTAATAAGACTTCAATGTCAACTATTTTATATGTTTATGTATTTAATTAGGTAGCTCTTTACGAGCTGTCAAAAATTGCGTACCCGACACACAAGGCGTCGTGAACGCGAGGTATTGGTAAAGTTTTCAATTCGCAATAAATCCACCTCAGTTTAACACTTCATTGGTTAGATTATTGCCCGTACGCAAGGTTAACTTTCACTAGAAAAAATTTTCCTTATGATCTGGCCATTTCTGCGAAGTTTTGTTTTCGAACACTCAAAAAAAGGATGGGCAAAAAAAAATTTTTTTAAGGGTTGAAATTTGCAAAAATTCAAGTTCAAATCTCAATTTTGCAACAATTATAAATTGCATTTACTGACCCTTATGCATTTTTATCACCTGCAGATCCTGTTTTACTCGTCTGAAATCTTGAGATTCATGAAGTTTTATATGAAGTTATAAAATTTTAATTTATGCATGCAGTTCATCTAACAGATAGTAAATAAAAATGAAACAAATTAATTTTTTTAAGATCATTGAACTTTTAAGAAAGAAGAACAAGCAGTTTTAAGCACCACGAGAAAAACAAACAAAGTAGAAGAACGCATACTTGTTAGTATTTCTGTGATCGCTAATTAAAATTTATATCGAAATAAATTAATATGAACATTTTTAAGAATTTATTTTATTATTTATCATGTTTTAAAGGAGATATATCTATAAAGCACATACATATACAAATGCACGAGCACACCGTTGTTTATTTGAGAAACATGGAAATCAATAAAGATTCTCTCATTTTTTTTAGGGTTCAGGTTTCATTCGATTTGTGTTTATTTTCCCATAATTTACTATGTAGGAATGAAATCTGTTCATTTTATGGTAATATCACATGAAAAATGGGTCTTATTCCTGTTCTTCTTACTAATTTGGCTATGAGAATATTTTGCTATCATTTTTATTAATGGGTGGAAGCAAATATGGGAAGAAAATTAATCATAAAGATCATTTGAAATGAACGAATGCTAAATTTGATTTGAAAACCATACAATTCCTTCGCATGAGTTTGTATTCCTGTACATTGTAAATTTGTAACATAACGAGCAAAAATGATCTAGATATTTAGTTCCAAAATTATTTCTATCCAATCTATTAATTGGACACTATAAGCTGGATCGAAGCGCTTTATTTACCCCTATTCCCAATTCACAGCCAATATTTTACCTTATTAGTCCCATTCTGTTGCCTTTCAATAACCACACGGTGTATCTCATTTGCTATACTTCAAAATATTTGTGTATTTTTTTTTAATTTTCAATAATTTTTTTATATGTGAAGATAGTAGAATAAAAAAAGAGAAAAATATTTTATTAAATGGAATTAGAAAGGAAACAACTTAAAAATCGTTAATGATTTATGATGACACCAGCTACATGCTGTGAAATCATAATTATCAAATATTAACATGTAAAAGAGCAATAAATTCCTTTTGTTTAAATCCATACAATGTGGCTATGTTAATACATAATTTTTGTAAATCAGAAGGAAACCAAACAAAATTTGAAGCCCACTCACAGTGAGAAAATCGATAGATCAAATTCATGAATAGATAAAATGACTGGTAAATAAGTAGAAGATGATGATGATGATCTGTGCACAAGAGAAATTGATAATCGATAAATGTTAGTATATTAGCCAATTTACATACATAACAAACTTTTCTCTTGCTGTTTCCTCTTCATTTAACTATTTCAACAAAAGATTGATGGATATTGGCTTGATAACAAAACTGTTGATTTCTTCTTGATTATTTTGGCGCCATAAACGTGGGAACGACCAGTTGAATTGAATAAATTAACAAAATCAACAAGCACAGAATATCTAAAATTATAGCTGTTTAAAATTTTAATGCTTCATTAACTAACGCTCTAAATTTGATGAACAAGGGCAGATTTAACGAAAATTAATAATAAAAAATGAGAAAAGGAAGAATTTGAAAAATAACGGTCATATGAATTTCAAAACAACATCAATAATTCAGGATTACTTAAAACTTATCAATTGCATCCAAAGAAACATTTGTACGGTTTTGATATATTATTAAAATCGATCCTTAAAGGTTTCATCAAACCTACTTCTATTAAACTTGTATTTCCACATGCATGAATTTTAACATTTTTAATATTTATTTTTTATTGGCTTGAACCTCTTTTTGATACTGATGTTATTTTTCAATTCTTTCGAATCAAAGACATGTCTTTAAATAATTTTGATCGAGAGGAATTTCTTGAGATATCGGATATCGTACACAAATGATATTTATTCAACCAAATAAAAGGTTGAAAAAATATCTTATGACAATCAGTATAGTTAGAATGGCAGTATGTATTATTATTTATTTGTTTCTATTTTTCAATGACATTTCAGAATGAGACAATGTTTTATGAGATTTTCGATTAAAATCTTTGTAGTTTTTGCTTGATGGATGTTTTTGAAAGAGACATGTAATGAAATTTACCCACCGCATGGATTTTTCTCTCTTCTCTCAGTTCCTTTATTTTCTTCATCACAACAAACAAGTGTCTCAAGTTATTCGTAAAACAAATGAATAAATGAGTTAAGTGCACCTATTGTGTATCACATTAAGATAATTTCACCTCAAGGATAGCTCAAGCTATGAATGTTTATCAAACCAAACCGATCTTATGCATGTGAAAATGACCGAGTAACATAGGACTGCATTTTTTTGTTGCATTTGGAATTAAAAGTAATATTCTGAAATAAATGAAGAAGGATCTTGCCATTAGACAGCCATTACACTTTGAGTCGGGCATTTGATACTCGGGGAATACGTAGCTCTCTCTCCCTAAGGCATCAGAATCTGCCATAAATAAACTTAATTCTCTACTTATTAATTAAGAAATGCAAAAGAGAAAATTGAGGTTTATCCACGTAAGCATTTAAATGATTTTAATTGAAACAAATTCTCCACGTCAAAATAATTACTCGTCATTTGTTAAAAGAGTTAATTAAACGATGAAAATATACTCCTCAACATTTCTTTGGTGGATAAAATTAAACTTGATATTTAATAAGATATGGCTATAGCGCACCAAAAAATAAGAGAAAAGAAAATGAGAGAAAAAATTATGTTCTTTTATGTGAAACAGCAGAAATTATTTTTAATAAATTCAGTGGAGATTTTTATCTTTCTACGACGATCACACACATGAAAAAGTATTTTAAATAAATTTCATGTTCTTTATTTTCTCATTTTTTTTTCTGTTTGCTATAGTGGCTTTAAATAGTGATGTTCCCCATCGAATGTATTCAAATTTTTCATTTCTGGATGGAACTGACAAAAGGTTTAAAATTAAATAAATACACGAAATGTTCTCCTGATCGTTATCACTATTCCTCTTGTGATCACAATTAATAGTACTTCTGGCTCCTCTTCTTTTGAGAATCAATAAACGTAAATTTTATATTTTTGTGGAAATTTTTAAGATCTGCAATACTTGGAATTAATTTGTGATGCATAATGATATTTGAATAATTTGACATTTAATTCAAACAACGTGGACAGCGTTTGAATTGTGTCGATCGGGTACGAGATCACCAAGAGCAATAATAAAACCCACCCATTAAAATATATTGCCAAAATCAATTTATATTTGTCTACTTTGACATCACATAAAGCTTGAAAAATTGAATTCACTCTAAAATTTTTTAGCTTCCATTAAGAAATTATTATTAAGCACACACTAAGGCGACATCGATTCATCACAGAATTTAATGAAAAACAAAGAAGAGCGAAAACGAGTGGTTGATCTATAAAGAACTACAGACGATTATGGGAGATGAAACAAACAAAAAAAGTGATGTTGATGTATGTGGACATAAAGAAGCTTTTAATTTACCATAAGAGTTGTTAATGCCTTAACTGAAACAAATTAATCAAAATTCTCTGAAACAAAAATAAAAAAAAAAAAAATAAAAGGATGATCCATTGAGCACAAAACAAAAAGAATGTACTGATCAGTGCTGCACATTCAACATGCTGCTGTTGTTGGTGAATAGAGAAGTCTGCAATTGATTAATTTGAAAACCTTATTGAGTAAATTAATGTAGACACGCCACATGAATCATGAATCAAAATGTGGCACGGCTATCGATTCACTTAATCTACACGAGACTTTAAGAAAAGATTCTCAAATGGCATGTCATGCTATAACCATACCAGCCTCTCTTAGCCACCTTATCTTTCGTTCTCTCTCTCCTCAACCTCTTAAATATGATTAATTGTTATTTGAATTGTTTATTTGACGGAAAATCATTAATTATCTCATCCACCACCATAAAAGTAAAGCTATAATTCCTTTATACCTCGTGTTATGTTTGTTTTAAAAGGAAATTTATAAAGAAAGAGATACAGAAGTAGAATGAAACTGCCATTTAAAATTCATCATCGCTGTTTGTGCTTTGCTCCTAATTTTTCTTCTTATTCTTGTTTTTGTCCACTCATAGTCTTAAGAAATTAAAGAATTGTGGAATTGAAAAATTATGTTTTAACTCAATTTTTTGAAGAAATTGTCTATAAACCCTGAATTGACTATTTGGTTTAATGAGATTGATCCTGCTTATTGGAGCTTTAAGTAACATTAAAATTTTGATTCATCGGATTCAAAAAAATTTTAGAAGCCTAAAAAATTATCAAGTTAAAAATTATCAGCATCAAAATTGCAAGACCTTGATGTATGATACTACTTTGGATGCAAATGATATGGATTTAATCTATTTAAAGCAGAAATTTGAAAAAAAAAATGAATGAATTCACTGAAAAAAGAAAGGTCATCAAAATGATAAAAAACTCAAGATGGGAATCTAAAGCAACAAGATATTGAAATAAAATCAAGAGCAGTGGATTAAAAATATGAGGTAAGAGATCTTCAAAGAGATGAATTATCAATTTTTATTTTTCCATTTTAATTTTTTTATACATTTCAAAGGTTACTTAAATTTATTTCCCTTGTGGATCCCATAGCAAACATTTGTTCCGTTCCCAGCATTGACATTCTCTCTGAAATACTTTTTGCGTACGTCCAGTTCTGTTGTTCTTCCTCATCTGAATTTCTTTGTAGATGTCTTTCTGAAAATTCCGGATCCCGAAATTTTGAAACTCGAAAATTCGGATCCCAAAACTTCGAAACTCGAAAATTCCGGATCACGAAATTTTGAAGCTCGAAAAAATTCGGATCCCAAAATTCTGAAACTCGAAAATTCCGGATCCCAAAATTTTGAATCTCGAAAATTCCGGATCCCGAAATTTTGAAGCTCGAAAATTCCGGATCCCAAAATTTTGAAACTCGAAAATTCCGGATCCCAAAATTTTGAATCTCGAAAATTCCGGATCCCAAAATTTTGGAACTCGAAAATTCCGGATCCCGAAATTTTGAAGCTCGAAAATTCCGGATCCCAAAATTTTGGAACTCGAAAATTCCGGATCCCAAAATTTTGAAACTCGAAAATTCCGGATCCCAAAATTTTAAATCTCGAAAATTCCGGATCCCAAAATTTTGGAACTCGAAAATTCCGGATCCCAAAATTTTGAAACTCGAAAAAATTCCGGATCCCAAAATTTTGAAACTCGAAAAAATTCCGGATCCCAAAATTTTGAAACCCGAAAAAATTCCGGATCCCAAAATTTTGAAACTCGAAAAAATTCCGGATCCCAAAATTTTGGAACTCGAAAACTTCGGATCCCAAAATTTTGAAACTCGAAAAAATTCCGGATCCCAAAATTTTGAAACTCGAAAAATTCGGATCCCAAAATTTTGAAACTCGAAAATTCGGGATCCTAAAATTCTGAAACTCGAAAATTCCGGATCCAAAAATTTTGGAACTCGAAAATTCCGGATGCCAAAATTTTGAAACTCGAAAATTCCGCATCCCAAAATTTTAAATCTCGAAAATTCCGGATCCCAAAATTTTGGAACTCGAAAATTCCGGATCCCGAAATTTTGAAGCTCGAAAATTCCGGATCCCAAAATTTTGAAACTCGAAAATTCCGGATCCCAAAATTTTGAAGCTCGAAAATTCCGGATCCCAAAATTTTGAAGCTCGAAAATTCCGGATCCCAAAATTTTGAAACTCGAAAATTCCGGATCCCAAAATTTTGGAACTCGAAAATTCCGGATCCCAAAATTTTGAAACTCAAAAAATTCGGATCCCAAAATTTTGAAACTCAAAAAATTCGGATCCCAAAATTTTGAAACTCGAAAATTCCATATCCCAAAATTCTGAAACTCGAAAATTCGGGATCCTAAAATTCTGAAACTCGAAAATTCCGGATCCAAAAATTTTGAAACTCGAAAAATTCGGATCCCAAAATTTTGAAACTTGAAAATTCTGGATCCCAAAATTTTGGAACTCTGAAAATTCGGATCCCAAAATTTTGAAGCTGACACCTCATACCATAACACTAAGTTTTTTTTTTAAATATGAGGACTGCTTGAAATACTGCGCTATTGACATCAATAAATATTTTTTTACTTGTTCAATTATCCATTTGAAAATTTATAGCTACAGCAAGTATCTTATTTATAAAATGCGATCTTCACTGTGTTAAATTCAATTTTCATGTCTCTGTTCTATCTTTCATTCCTTCTTTTTTTTTTCGTTTTCTATTTGATGAACACATTTGATGATTTATGACTCCCAAATGATTTGTGTGTGAGTTTCTTTCCGTTATAATAAGAAAATAGTAAGTAATTGCATATTTTGTTTTGTGGCTTGTTGAAAATGGGATGGGCATAAAATATATATCTAATTATGACACGATTAAGACATTTTTAATGGCTCGTTCTATCTAATTGATAATAACTTAATTCAGATCTTTTTCAATATCAATGCCTTTAAAACTTTAAGGATGATTGTTCTCAGGAATTTTATTTTATGAACATTCGCAACAATGATTGAAAGAGTTGAGGAATACTGCAGATAATTAAAAATCCCCTGAGATCTATCCTACATGCATCGAGAAATGTTGACAAGGCATTAAAAATTTCTTAAATGCTGTTAAATGCAGAAAAGAATGAGTAAAACTAACAAGACTTCATCATAAAAATCAAAATAAAAAATAAACAAATCGTTAACTTGAAAACGCGAATTTTTAAGTCATAAATTTTTAGAGTATGTTTAAAGCGCATTTTTGACTGACCAAATTCACTGTGCGTATAGTTTCAGAGCCTCCACTAAGCAAAATCAAATCTTGCTGAATTGAGGATGTTCCTTGCTCAATCATATTGATTGATCACGCTCATTTAAGCGAGTTTGCTCGTTTTCTATTATGGACAATATTTAAAAACAGTCTTACAAACAAGATACCATTTCTGCATGCCTAAATCAAACCAAAAATTTTAAAGATACAACATTGAAATATCAAAACATATATTCGCAGCGAACACAAAAACAGCAAACTCAAGAAAAGAGTCAATCTTGCGATAAAAAAGAAAATTAAAATATTACGATGAAATATTTCTGACATTTTATGAAGTTTCGTGGTCGATCATGAAGAAGAAGAGGAATTTTACAAGACATTTTATTTTAAATGAAATAAATTTTATCTTCTTTAGATAGACAGATGATGACGCGCAGTCTATGATGAAGTTCCTTTAACCTGCTTGAATCAGAACATTTGTTTTCAGCTTTAAATGACTCCTATAGGCGAAAAAGAAACGAACAAAATTGCAAGAAATAAAATTATTTTTTCCTGTTGTTTGTTTATTTGAAGCAACATGTAAAGCAAGTAATTTGATAGCTTAATGCTTCATTTAATTTTTAATCGCTTTCGTGGTATGAAAAAAAGACATTGAGATATAGCTTGTGGTCGATGGGGTTTCTTTGGATTTTTAAATACTCAAATCTTCAGGAATGCATTTTTTGTGATTATGGAAGGATCTGATATGATTGGGATTTAAGTCATCTCGAGTAGAAACCCGTTAGAGGTCTGCACATCAAAATAGGGTCGGAA
Source organism: Chironomus tepperi (assembly GCF_022539635.2). Lineage (NCBI taxonomy): Eukaryota > Metazoa > Arthropoda > Insecta > Diptera > Chironomidae > Chironomus > Chironomus tepperi. The sequence continues at coordinate 25,080 of NW_027226222.1, forward strand.
ATAAATTTTGAAATTCAAATATTTTAGTTTGGTAGAAACTTGCTGCATTGTTGAATACATTCAGCCTTCAATACTGAAGATGTCCTCCAACTGATTGTAAATTCTTTATTAAATTAAGAAAATAATATAAAAAAAAAAAATTAAATTTTATTGAGCACAAAATCAGATGTCAATTTAATTAAAAAAAATTTGCATTCGAATCTTAAAGACCTTTCTATTATGGCAATTATATTTTGCTTATTCCTCGCACACTCGATGCAAATTCAAAAAATATTTTATTCCTTCTTCGTTTCCATTGATTTTCTTCGTGCACAGGCTTGATTTCATCGTTAGCATTAAATTTTCCATTTCAGAATTTGAATGAAGTTGATATCTTGCTGAGTTGTGTTTGGTGTAACGACAGTCTTAACAAGATCTTGATGATCCTAACATAAGAAAATCCTCATGTAATTAAATAAATATATTTTTATTCGAAATGCATTTTATATCTGTATAAGGTGAGCATTAAGGCAGTTGCATGCTCACAATTAACTAAAGTTGAAAATTAAAGAACTAAATTCGAGAAATGTGTTAACACATTCTCCTTTTCTTCTTTGATTTTCACAGTAAAAATGAATTTTGCAGCTCAAATGGCGCCATCAATTAAAGTTAAAATTTGTTAGAATTTCTCGATTGAAACAAAACATGACAATTGGTTACGCAGAAACTGTTCTTTATTCTTATCTCTCTTCTACTTCTTAACATTTTAATTGAATAATTGTTCACCTTGAATTGCATGGTCTTAAAAGAGAGAACAAAACCTTTTCAACAATCTGCACGTTTATGCTAATTGACCATTCTTAAAAAATATTTCTCATTTTGACGCATGCATTTCATGTTTGCATTTAATCAATCAAACAATCATGTATTATTACGTAATGTACAGGGTTTAATTATAAACTTGTCCATGACTAACCTGATTCTTCAAGTATATTTATTAAAGTTCCAGTAAATACACTTGAAACCTCTGACGAAAATTTAATGTATTATTGGCAATTTTACAGGAACAGAATCGTGAGATGGACTGAGAAATTAAATGAAACAGACATGAAATGAACTGCTTGCTATTTCATAAAATTGATGACTTAATATCTTAATGTTCCTTTTTATCCATAATTTTTTAAACTTACAATACAACAATTCATTGCATGGAAATTAAGAACATCTTTTTGTGGTAAATAAAATACATACAAGATATATACATTAATAATTATAATGATGAATTGAGTTGTTGTTCATGAAGATCCCATGCAAGTGATAATAAGTCATGACAACCACATCAATAACACAAACAAGCTGGTCAAAGCAGTTGCTGGACAGGGTCATGTTCTTTTTCTTTGAATGGAAGAGGATGGAAATGAAAAAAGACGTTTTTTTTTGTAAATGGATATGAATATTTCCTCTAATTAACACTATATTAAGTATTCATCTCTAAAATAGTTCAACCTAGTTCAACAAGAAATTTACATCACTCATATGAGTTATATGTAGAGTGTGTGAGTAACATTTGTTGACAGTAAATCATTTACTAATGGAACTATGAATGCGGCAATTATGGTGGTCTCTTGGGAAATTCATATATTTTGTAAGTTGATAGAAAATGGACAGCTGATGACAAAATACAAAGATGACAAAAATACAAGGAGGTTTTTAATGAAGCCAAAAATTTGTTCTGATAATGAACATTGAATTTATGGCATGCAAATCAATTAAATCATATCAATTAAATAATGCTGAAATGTTACCAAGCATAAGGTCATATCGATAACACTCTATATAATGATAGAGACACAAGATTGATGATTTTTCGTTGTTTAAATCCAAAACAATATTTATATTTTCGATACACTTGCTTTTCTAATTACATGACATCTATTATATTATAACTTTAATTTTATTGATTTTGATAAACAAATAATGAGGAACAAGGGGATGCACGATATGATTCAAGTCACGCAACCTTTCAAATAGAATGAACATTAAACATACAATTTCTACAATTTAAAATGGAAGAAATACTTCAGAGTGACTAAAAGAGGCATGCATACTTGTCTAATTGGCCAACAAAAGGAAGTTTGCAATTAAAAACAAGAAAGTTAGCCTAAAATAATTCATTAAATTCAAACCCCATCCTTAAAATATTTTATTTTGGAAGCATGTATTTATATTTTATAGACGAATCTCTATTCAATGAGCATAACAAAGTTAGAGCAAAGACATTGGTTTCTGTGGATTTCTGATAGTAAACAAAAGAGCATTAAGAACAGAATAAGAAAAGACACTTAAAAGGGTATCACTTTCGCAAGTTAAAGACCCAAAATAAATATCCAAAATCGTACAAAAAGAGAGAACGAAAAAGAATTGGCATTATTTGTGATATCACAAGTGAAATATCAAAAGCAAATATGCCGCCATTTACTGCATGTGACGATGATTTAACAATCAAATAAAGGCGAAATAAGAAAGAGATTCCGACTTCGATGGAAATAAGAGGAAGAAGAAGAAGTAAAAGATCTCTCGGATTCATTGCTTTTCAATTGCAAAATGTATTGTAATAATAACGATCTTTTGCTGTTTGCGATATTTATTCAACTTACATTTAATGCCCGCAAAATTTCCTTTGATTTTCTTTCTTTTTCCTTACTCCTCTTTATCGTTTATGCCGTTTCATGTTGCTCATTGTGTATAATTTATTGTTCGCGGGGAGAGAGTGTAGCACAAAAAAATGGCAGCTTCGAGGCCCTCTCTTATGCAGCATTGATTTGAATTGCTGTTTCGTTTTACGAATGAGAAAATTTTTTAGCAAATGGCAATGAATTAAGGAATAAAAACGCTTTTTTAACATTACAGCGGCATTTATGATTGGGAATCGGTCACGAAGAAAAATATTTATCATCGATTAATAAATTAAACGATTTTCAATTTTCTTCTCATTCTATATGTCGTTTATCACATTATTCCTTGTGCTTGCATTCGTACTTAACAGAAAAACGATATCAGACTGAAACATAAATTGAAGATTTTTGTGAGGAATTTCTTAAAATTTTAATCTCTTCTGTACTCTTTCTTTTGGTATTATTTTAAATAACTTTTAAATTTTATTCATGATTGATTCCGATGAAATGATCCTGTTAGTGAATTTAAGCGGAAATTTCTCAATTTTTTATTATCTCATTCGCTTTCTTGCCTTCTTTGTCTTCCTACAAACTGATCAAATTCTTCTATGTCAAAATCGATAGCTTTGAATTGATTTAATTTCAACCTACCTTTTCAAGGATTTAATAATTCACCCTCAACGATTAAAACAAACATTAATCGCATTTCCAATTGTGATAATGTTAAGCCGTTTGATCGATTTCTAAACCTGCTTCAAAGTTCTCAATAACATTCAGTCGTACAACCGATGAGTATAGATTTACATAGCATGTGTGGATGTAATAAAATTTTAGAACATGAGGCATGTTAGACAGTAAAATATTTCTTCCAAATGCATTAACATTGCTCAATCATGCAAATATTTCATTCTTATTACTTTTCAAGGAACAACATCAGAAATAATAATCATTTTTTTTTTTTCTTTCATTGAAATTTCAAATGCTGTTGTTTGTTTTTTATACATATCGTATTATATTTGTATGTGATATGTGTGACAGATGAATATGAATTTAAAAAATAATGTTTTGAGAATGTACGAATGTATGAATGAGATAGAGGGAGAGAGAATAACTGAAAAAAATGCCTCAGGGGTTTCCGAAAGATGAAATTGAGATATCAACAAACAATTAATTTTTTTACTCATTTTTACTGAATATTTTACTTTGGCACGAGGATATCTTCAAACCTATTTTATTTTCTCCTAGAAAGCCTCGGTCTTGTGAGATGACCGAAATGTCATCATATTATTAGAAGTAGATATTATTCTACATGAAAGATTTTGTGAAGAAATTTACATAGATGTGGACACATGAACGATACTTTTTTAACGGTTATTTGAGTTTCAAATATTTTTGACGATTTTAGAACTCATTGATGGTTCCTTGACGGGTCTCATGTCCACACCTAGAAATCTACATAGTAAATTTTAATTAGTCAAACTACCTCTCTAGTTTCTAATGAACAGAAGTGTTTAAAATTTGTTTAATTTTTATTCTGGAGCTAGTTGACACTGCAGTAAATATCCCCTCTGAAAATAATAAATTCCCAGTTCTTTCATCAAAGAGCACCCCTGAAAAAAATAAAATGAATTTCCATTTATGAATTTTAATTTCATCTATGCGATATCACCACGAATAATAACAACAGCATGAAAAACAATAACGCAATAACGGTATGAATATTTAACAAGAAAGACAGTGATAAAAATAAACAACAAAGAGTCAGCTGTCACCAGTAAGACGATCGAAATGAAAAAAGGTACGCTAAAACAATGAAGCAATAATTTTAATAATGAGACATCAAACAATAATTCTTATTTTCATTTCAACAAAATGAAAAATTCTCTTTTTGCTCTTGTTTTTTCAATTTTCCTTTTGGACGTAAAATGAATGCATGCAATACATAACCCTTCAAGCATTAAAGATGAAATGGATAATTAATTTATTATAAATAAATATAAGAGAATTGCGATAAAAATAATATGCAGAAAAATGAAGAATAAAGGAATGGTAGAAAAAAATGACTTAAGATTCACAACCAGTTTTTGGGAATTGAATGATCTGTTCCTACTGAATTTGTCGTAAAATAGATAAAAACATATATTTAATACCAGATGATTCAAGATCAAGACACAACAGATTATCATTCTTTTAATATAAAAAATGCGCTTTAGTCATCAAAATGACAAAACTTTTCAACATCATTTCGTTCCATGCCTTGTTAAATATCTCATTTCGTCTTTTGTTTGTTTTTCAACAATCTTTTATAATATGAGAAATAACAGAACGCCGCTGAATGAAGGAAGAGGAAAATATATTGCTGATTTTATTGATACTTTAAAGTATGAATTTTGTCTTCTTAAGCTTGTGAGATATTTCTCTTATTTTTTGTGGATGTTCATCGACAATCCTTCGTCTTTCTTTCCTCAGTTCTTTTCTTATTTAAATGAGCATTATCATCATAATGATTATTATTACTATTAAGAATAAACAGGCACACATACACGCTAATAAACAAGAGGATTATTGAATTTACGTATACAAAAGCATCACCTAAAAAGAGAAGATACAACAACAAATATAGCATCACAAAATTACGATAACATGCTAACAATGAAATTTTTTTAAAAGAAAAGAACTGAAAATCTTCCTGCTGTGAATTCTTTTTATGCTTGATGCTCACTTTGCATTCAACTTTTTTTGGTGCAATTTTAAAAAGAAAGCAACACGGCAGCCGTTGCACATTTTTTCATATTTTGCCTTCATTTCAATTTTGTTTATATGAAAGAATTCCACAATTTAGCATTCAGTTCCATTGAAGGAAGATGCAAAGTAATCGATGCTTTTATCACGTGTATTTTCTGTATGTCAATCAATTTCCAATATGCTATTCATACCATACACATGTCCACAACATTGTTCTTCATAATTGCAATCCAGACTATTTACTTTAAGCCGACTTGAAGTGCTTCCGTTTTTGGTAAAATACAATTGGAAATAATGTAAAGAAATTTTTTCACAATTTATCTCTTGTTCCTTTTAAGGTGTTGTACGTGCTAACATTGAATTTTACTCGCCTTTTTGTATCACTTGCTTCTTCCGATAATGTCAAATTGTCAGATATTTGTGGACAGTTGTTAAGACTCAAAGTAGTTGTTGTCTTTGGGATTCCTTTGTTTTTTTTTCTTTAAAGTTTATTGGACTTTTTACAACAAACAGAAATGTGTTCAACATATCTGCAACATGCTGAGCATCAAAATAAATTCTAAGATTTATGCAAAAATCTGCTTCATTTTTAAATCAAAATAAGACCTCAGAAATGACAACAAATCTACCTTCCTCGCTCTATTGATGCATGAAATTAAGTTTTCTTTTCATTCGCATTAAGTACATGTCCTCAATTTGTTACGATGTGCATATTTTGTATTTACCCTAGTAATAAAAAGAGTGAATCCAATAAATCCCATACATAATTTGCCTGCGATTTAAAAATAAGATTGATGGATCTAGGGAAGAGTGAAATATTTCACAGAACCAGTTTAAAAATCACAGCATCTATTAATTCGTCAAAATTATGTCACTTAAAAGTGTAAAAAAGTTTAATTCATTTCATCGAAATGTTAATTGAACCTTCCTATTCTTTAACCCTTCATTTGTTATTGTGCAATTTTAGTAATTTGTTTAAAGTACTGAAAGAAATTAGAAAGTGATTCCGTAGGGAAATCTATTTTATGAAGAGCAGCCAGCAGTGGAGATAAAATATTACAAAAGGGGTTCAAGACAAAACTCAAAAATCAGAAGCAGAAAATTCCATCGTTTCGTGTTACAGGTTCATTTGGTCCCTTCATATTATTTATGCTGCTGTATTATCCATCTCATATTCCACATAATCCCAACATAAAATTCAATTTTTAACTCACAACCCCCAAAAATCTCATGAAAATTATGTTTGCAGTATAAAATCCATAACATAATTTTAGTTGATTACATTTTTTCACAAGATAATGCATGTTCTGGTTACTGCATACAAGGAGGGTTGTTTATTCCATTCCGAGGTCAAAGTCATTCATCACACCCTCCTCAGTACATTACTGCTACAGAATCAGCAGCAGCAAAAAGCAGCACCAACGCAAAATATGTAATCAAATTTGGATTAAATCGATGCAAGTGAATAAAAATAAAATAGAAATTTTAATGTGAGGGTGTCTACTGAAGCGAAGTGATGTTCATTTTTTCTGCATGTACTTGAGTGTATGCTTGTAAAAACTTATTGAAACATAAAGGATGTTTAATGCGATTTAATCATCTCATAAGGGAAAATATACACAGTTCCCTCTCATTGCGAATAATTTTCTAGAGGGAATAATTTGCTGTCACTTGAAAAAATGAAAACACAATGAGAGGAAATGTAATTGGAATCTTTATACAAAGATTTTTACATTGCGATTATGTCGTGTACGTACTTCTCCTGCCTGTTCTTTTTCTTCTAATATTTTCATCATCAATTTTCATTTCGTTTCCTTCTGTATTTTTGTGTTGTTATTGTTTTGATAATCTGATTTGATACCATTGCATGCCAATGGTAATAGAATATGCTGCAATGTGCTGAAGATTATGAATAACTTACGCACTGGTATCAAATTTCTAATTATTGTTGACATAATTTTTATGCTGATTAGAAGTGGACTTATTTAAACTTGAGCACTGCATACTTTCCCATGAATTCGTATATCCCTCTAGTCCCGAGCGACAAACACGAAAAAGTCACCGCCATGGAATTTTAAGGGCTCCGCTAAACCTCTATTATTAATCTTCGCTATTGGTAATAAAAGAGTTTAAGTGGGTCCTTTAAATTCTTTAGCGAAACCTTTATCATTTGTGTCGCTTGTGTCGTTCGGGCAATAATATTAGATAGCATATGATTGTAGTTATTCTGGAATATCAATGATCTTTAGAATTTAGAATTCACTAATAATTTTCAGGCAAAAAAAGGTATAATTTTAAAGGAAATCAAAAAAGTTCCAAAAAGTTGGAGGCAATAACTTTGTGAGATCATTAGTCCTGTATCAAAAAACAACAAATTGCCATTAAAAAACGTAAGAGCACATTCAGATATAAAGAGAATATTTTTCCAAGTAATTTAATGCCCATCGCCAATCTCATTTTTTCGGTCGTTTACTTGTATTTCGCCTTCGTCTTCCTTTTGTTAATGCGCATTGTGTACAGTGCTGCTGCTGCTGTTGTTGCCATTCCTCTCTCTCCTTCCTCTTATCCACATTGCAAATACATAAATTTATTTAATTTTTTATTCGTAACGACATCATATTTTATGTTTAAATTGACGTAAATTGAAATAAACGATTGTGCTTGGTTTGTTTTTGATCTCTTTCTTTTCAGAGAATTAAAGTTTCTGTTTTGGCTGCTTTTTTTTTACGATATGTCGGCTCATGACAATAATTTTCTACTCTCATGTCGTTTGATGAAATTGAAATTTTGCTGTAGATTTTTATTTCCTCTGGATGATGAAAATGTTTAACATTTTGAAGTTTCAGTGAACATTTTGAGACAGATGAATGGAATATCAAAATAGAAATGAATTCATTATGCAGAAAATTTTCAAAAAAAAAAAAATTGATAATCATCTCCTCGCTTCGTTTATTGTTCGTATTCAAATTCACATTAATTTATGTAACATCACGATATCGGATCATTAATAAATCCCTGCATGGTCATGTATGAATGTACGTTCAATTAAGATATTTTCAACTTTTTCATTTCATTTGTATTCCATTTCATTAAGTTCTTTCTCTTGCTGTTTCTTTTTAATCTCTTTGTCTGTTTCTTTACCTTGAAATATTTCGGAATCAAAACAAAAAGGTATGATATGCCGCAAAAATAAACTCTTTCTTAATCACTTGATATTAATTTACATTCAATTAATGATACTTTTTTATTTCATATATCTCACGTGCAAATCCACAATTTAATTACTTTTTTCATGCTCAATGGTTTGCAATTTTTGCATAATTTAATTTTATTAGCTGGTTTTATGTTGAATTTTTGTTAAAAGTTGTAATTTAAAGTATTTTTACGGATTCAACTAAGGGACCGGAACTCTGATTTTTAAAACTTAAATGCTCAATTCCAATTATATTAAAAGAAGTTTTCATTCCTTAATTTATGTATTTTTTACTTACAAGGTTTCAAAAATATCCCTTAATTGTTATGGCTACTATATAGTCCATTACACAAAGTATCATATACAAGCATTAAATGACAAAAATGGTAATTAACGAGTCTCAAATTGTTATCTCTTTAATGGTGTATGAAATGGCCCAAAAATTATTTCTTTAAAAACGAGTCGATTCTCGATAAAAATTTAAATTCAATGACAGTGACAAAATATGGTGCGATGCATAAAAAATGTTTATGTATTTTCAAGATGATGAAGGAAATGAGAAAAAAATATTCGCTGTAAATAAATCACATACTGAATCAGTTTCAATTTACTTCAAGAAAATCTCTGACAAATTTAAAAGCGAGAAAATTTTTCACAAAAATTATTTATTACGATTCAATCAAAATTAATTAACATTTTACTTGAGATGATGGCGAGGAATGCTGTTTAAAATATTATTCATGAGCATTAAAAATTTCCTGAGGCTGGAACACTGTCGAGAATATGCTAACGGCTATATTTAAATTTTAAATTGTATGCAACTAAAATTAGTTGTTTCTCCCCTCCATAGTAGTTAGTCCCCTTCATGTAAATATTTCGTTTAATTTAGAATTTCAAAGAATAAACATCTCAATTATCAAATCCTTAAGGTTTACATTGCACAAACAGCATCAAAAATTATCAATAATAGTTTGTAATTGTTCTTTCAACTTTTTTGAAATTATGAGGCAACAAAGCATCACAAACATATTCAATGCCTTCAAGTCTTCTTATAGAATTTAAAACAACTTGTAAATACATATTTGCACAAATATTTTCCTTAATCTCTAAATTTTTTAAACCTTTTAAATTCTTGAATGTTCCAGAAGAAATTGATTTGATTTTATTAAAATTCAAAAAAATCTGCTCGATTCTTTTGTTATCTTCAAAAACATTCTCATCAATATATTCAATCATGTTATTAGAAAGATCAACTCTCTCAAGATAAACAAGTTTTTCAAAATTTTCCTTCACAATTTTCTTAATAATTCCATATGCACAATATTCCTTAATATTAGGAAAAAAGCTTGATATATTTACCGGTAAATACTCAATTAATGCAAAGTCGATAATCAAATCTTTAACTTTTGAAAAGTCGTTGATATTGTGAACCTTTATTACAGGTAAGATATCTGAAACTTGTTCCATTTGAGATACATCGCAATGATGGTTGACATTCGTAATGCCTTCATTACAAAATAATTCTATTTCCTTCACATTACATTTACTCAAATCATTATCAAAATTTTGTGATATTGTCGATATACATGGATTATTAGCAAGTCTAATGATTCTACTCTGGTCAAACAATTCGAAAGTCTCGATGGATATTCGTTTTAATTTATTATTAGAAAAATTGACGAAGAAAATTTTCTTATTCTGCTCAAAAAGTTTCGTAGGAATTTCTGTCAAATGATTGTGTGATAAATCAACAACTATAAGATTTTGTAGTCCATAGAAAGTATCTTCATAGAGATATCTCAAATTTGAATTTAGTATTCTAATTGTCTTCAAGTTTGGTAAATGATATCTAAGATATTTATCTATTAATCTACTATTATCATTTCTAACTGAAAGAACTTCAACATCTGAATTGGATTTTCCTGCTAAATGCTCACCAAATGCTCCATTGAATTTTTCCAATGTCCCAAGTTTTTCATAATTTTCATTCAGAAAATTAGAAAAGTATTTCTGGCTATAAGCAATATCTAAATTAATATTTCTTCTCACAATATCGAAAATTTAAATTTAATTGAAAATTTGCACAAAATATAATCGTTAAGTTTGCATTTATCCTGAATATGACTAATGAATATATCAAGATTAGATGAATTTTTACTTCCAGCTCCATCGATGCAAGCAGTACTATGAAGTATTAAGGAATGAAGATTTGGTAATCTTAAAAATGTGACATATCCAATACTTTCAATTTTGTTGTATGAAAGATCAATAATCTCAAGATTTTTGTTGAAAATAAATGTTTTGCTTGGCAACGTTTTGATTTGATTGTAAGGCATCCTTAATATTTTTAAACGTTCAAAATTTCGAATTTCATCGATTGAAATTTTTGATATCAAACTTCCAACTATCTCCAGTTCCTCCAAATTTTTAAATTCTTTACAAACAATTTTGGGAATTTCTGTAAAATTTAATGATGTTGATGAAATTTTTCGTACAGCCCTGTTGACACGTAAAACCTCATACATTCTTTTTTGAGTGTATCTAATCTTTGTCTTCTTAACTCCTTCATATTCCATTCCATCTTCAATTGTTGCAATGTAATTATCATTAACTTTCTTATAACTACAAAATATTTCATTAGGAAATAAACAGCTCTTGTGAAATTTAGAAGCAAACGGATAGTCGGCTGAAAAATCTATATCATGATCCATGCAGTCATTATTACTAAAATCAGCATATTCAGTCGATTTCTTTACAAGTAAGTTTTTGTCCAAATGTTTTAATTTGTTATTTGAAAAATCTATGACAAAAATTATTACGTGCCTTGAAAACAAGTCAGGACTTAAAGTAACAAGTTCGTTATTAGCTGCCCAGATGAATTTCAATCGTGGAAATTCCATTAAATTCTTCATAGTCAGTTCATATAAATTAATATCATTTATCACAAGAAAACTAATTCCTGGCATAAAGTTTTTAATTCCACTTGGCAAATAATTGACTGTGCTGTTTTTAATAGCCAACATTTTAACTTTTTCATTTGTAAGGCTCTCGACATGATCTCCAATGATAGATTCAACGGTTTCATTTTTTAAGGTAATTGTTATATTCCAGCATTTGCATCGATATAAAATCAAGCTTTCGTAAAAATCATGCCTTTCTGGATAATTCTTTTCTATAAATGAATCAAGTCCTTTAAAATATTCCGACTCCTTAACAATGTCAAAAGTGCAATGAAGGTTTATTGAATGAATTTGACAGAATTGTGCAAATATTAAACCAAGTAAAACAAAATTCATTATTAATCCACACAACTTGTTATCAATAAAGCTGAATAGAAACTGAAATATGTAAATGAACAAATTTCTCAAATTGTGAATTATTGCTCATCAAAGTGATCTTTCAGTTGACCTTTGATAACACTCCCGAACAACACAATGTGATGAACCGCATTTTTAACATTAAATGGGTTGAAATCAGCCGTTAGGGTGCAATTAAAGCAAATTCATGTGTTGCAGTTAATACGACGGTGCAGTAGTATTCTAGAGGATACTATGAGTTGTTCAAATGATGTTCAGGACTTAATACTCTAAAAAGTTTGAGAAAATCCTATGAGAAAATAGAATAGATAGAAACGGAAGCAACTTCGATTTGGTTCTTTATGTGTGTCGATCGGGGTTGAATGCTTTGAAAGTACTAAAAGCGTGAACTGATTGCTGAGCAGAGAGAAATCATTTAAAAATTGAAAATATTTTATAAAGCAAGTTCATATCAATAATTCTTTGTAAAATTAATAGCTGTGCTTACAAGTGTGAAAATTTATAAATGTTTTTCCAATTTAACACCGCATGACAAATTAAACGTCCCATAAAAACAAAATTCTATCCACTTTCATGACACTAAATTTTCATATTTTACGATCTATCTCACCACGATTATTTTAATCTTTATTTTTTTCCACAGTCGTAAGTTTAAAACTGTACTGAGCGAGTTTCCTCATCTCGTAAATATATTTCATTTTTTACTCTTCTTCTCCTGCAGTGTGAGTCACAATCATAAACGAAAATGAAAATCACCTGATGGCATATTTTTAAATTATTTTATATGCCTCTAAACATTGTCGAATTGACTACATTGAGCATTGTTGTCTTCTTAAATTTTTGTTCCCTGTTCTGTTGTTGTATCCACGTATGTGAAAGAAATGAAAAGAGATTGCAGACAGAATCTCCACAGGGGTTTATGGCGCCTTACATGATTCCACATTATTGCTCATTTCTCGTGGTGTCTTTTTTTTTGTATTCATTCTTTTCATTCATTCTATTGCTTTAATAATGCTTAAATATCAAAAATATTCAAGTGACAATATTTTATGCCTTTAATTTGTATTTGTTGTCGAAATACTTTCATCATTATCTTTAATTTTTTTGATGCTCAGTGAGAGAATAAACACAAATATAGGAAAATTATTAACTTGATTTTGAATTTAATTCGGTAAATCTGTATATGAACTGGATCCTACTAATTCCTATCCCGACCGGGATACTTGAAAGTGTTTTCATTAAGTGACTGCCACTTGGCTCCTTTCTTGTATACCAAAACAATGAAAAGTATAACTATCGGTAACTATTTTGATGTTATAGATTACAAGTTACTCTAACTAGCAAAGAGCATGTTCGAAAAGTGTAAACTGAAGAGTACACTTAGTTGCTACTTTAACAAATAGCACATTCAGATGTAAAACACAGTAAATCATATGTTTACAGTCATTAAATGAATCCAACTCAAAGTGCACACAAATTAAGACTTTAAATAATATTTTATGTATGTTAACAAGAAGTCTATTTTTAGTTCATACAAGTGAGACATGAAGGAAGCAATGAATATAATTTAGAGCACTAATATTGATTAGCTTTATGTTAATTTTTATTTCATTCAAGTCTCTTGAGATCCATTTACGCTTTCCATAAAACAATTTAACATCTTAAGTTACTTCAGTTTGATGAATATTTTCTCCTCTTTCCGTTTTCCTTTTTTTTAATGTAAATTTATTTATCTCTGAGACGACAGTGCACTACAACGCGATGATATTTCATGTGGCGTAACAATTTCCTCTTTATACATAACTTGACAAACGACAGATGCTGTATATAATGATAATGATATTGCTAAGCAATTGTTAAAGGTATCATCGCCACTTAAGATTGTCATCATTCAAACTCTTTTCATGTGTTTTGTTTGTTTTAATTTAAGTTATTTTTTCTACTTCTTAAAGTAAAATGTATAGTATATAAGACATCGATACTAACAACAGGTGCAACTTCTATAAATAATTTTTTTATTTCAAAAAATTTGTGTCTCATCCAAGGTTCTTTTATTTAGGCTATAAAAATTGTCACCCATTATCTTAAATGCTATTGGAGAAAAATGTTTATTATAATGTGTATAGGCTGGCAATAATGTAATATTTTATGGGCTTGTTTGACATTTGTTCTCTTTGGAAAGAAGATCAACATTATTTTGTTACAAAAACAAATCTTTTGAATTTACTGATAGTCATAAGTTTGTAGGATACATACTCGAATATTTCATTTGATACAACATTATTAAGTTTCAATTGGATATTTGAATAAAATCTAAGATTGTTGACAGCTTCATTATTAATTGAGTTTTCAATCCCGGGATTGATTTGGTTCTAATTTGATTGAAAATTCCTGTGGTACAAATATAACTTAGTATATTACGTTAGTTAACAAGTGAACGGCTCCTTACAATAAAATGCTTTCCATTTGACTCTGTTCCTGACTCTGTCAACAAGTTTGTACAAATTCTCAAATGAACCCACGTTGAGCTTTTGGAGTTCCAGGACGCCTTTTCCCTTATGAATTCCAGCCAAAGGCGATGGAACAAATTTATGTAGACGACACACTGCATACGGAAATTTCAACTATCTCGAATGTGAAATTGTATCATAATTCATGAAAATGTTGTCATGAAATCATTCCGAAGTAAATTACAAATCATCATTTTTCCTGCTCTATTAAAATGTTATTTTGTTGCAGAATTATTAAAAATATTAAAATAAATAAAATGTAACAAGAACATTAAAAAGAACTTCAAAAAATGAATACTTTAAAGCTTACTATAACAAGTCAAAGAAGAAAAAATGTCCCAAGGGGTTCCACTATCTTTCCTCTGTTTATTGCCTTCTGTTGGCTGCTCGTTTCATGGTTTAATTGAATATTTTTATAATGAAGGCATGATCAACTTCTTTCTGTCGAATTTTCTACCTTGTTGGTTCGTTGTCTTCTTTTTAGCCTTATGAATATTTTATTATTAAAACACATCTTAAAATTGGCTTGTTAATTTTTTATTTATTCCCTTCTTGTATGCCACAAATGTCTTTTTGTAAGAGAAATAACAAAAAAAAATGTTTGTCGAAGACTTTATAAAACATGTGAAAAGAAATTGAAAGAGAAAGAAGAAAAACGTCCAAATGAATAAGAATTGGTAACATAATTTAAATAAAAATGTTCTTCTTGGGTCGTTCTTTTGGGGGAACCAAACAAAATATTGTAATATTTATTGATTTTTAAAACAAATAAATTAGAAACAAACTTATTGATTTGATTTATTCAATTTTCGTTATTTTGTTTCCATTCATGTTAACTGGTCTTTCAACTACTGATAATGACGACATACAATGTGTCTTGTTATTTTAACAAGAGAATTTTTCTCAATTTTTAGAGAGAGAATTAATGACCACAGATGACAGTTTTGTTAACGGACATAAATATGTGAAGAAAGAGGAAAATTTGTCATCTTAAAATTATTCCTCTGTAAAAGCCACCCAATGGCAATTCATATACACTTTAAAAAAAATATATTTAAACGTGCGTTAAATTGTCTCAAAATATATGAGCGAGAAATATTACTTTTATGTCTTAATTGTGTCTCATTTTACAATGAAAGTTTCAATTCTTCTTCTTTATGACATAAAATTTCTCATATCTTTAACTTTATGAGCTCACAAAATTCTCCTTTCCTTATAATTTTCTCTTACATTTTTTAAGATCAGATGATGAATAATTTTACGATTCTCGAAATCGGGACTATACGAGATGAGATAAAAAGTTAAAAACACATCATAAAACCGTTCTTTGAACAAGCAGCAATTTAGATAAAGAAAAGCATCATCATTTTGAATTGATTTCTTCTTTTACAAATATCTTTTGATGTTAGCTATGAATTAATGATGAAATTTGAGTCTGAATTGATCATTTTGTTTAATAGCAAAACAATATGCTCATCATTCAAGATAGCCAGTTTATTTATATTAAGATTCTGTCTGTGATTTTTGTTGTGATCAGGACAGAGAATTATCCTGAACATCACACCGTGTTCACTAGGGCACAGCTACGTTACCGTATTAACGATGAGACGGGAAATTGATCTTTTGCGACCGTAACTACTGATTTTGACCCATTTTTGCAAAAAACACGTCGGTCTGGTACTAGATTTTGGATCTATTAACCGACTTTTCAGTTTACTTCTTAGTTCCTTCGCTGACCGTCCATATACATTTTAATAAATCGATTCCCTCAGATTATTGAATAACAAATGCAACACTAGACTTCGGTATGTTACTTTTACCGAAATACTTTTAAAGCCTATGTAAATTTTTTGAATTATTTAGTGTTAAGGAACTTGATACACACACGTAATTTAAATTTAATCTCTTTTTAATAATTCATAAACTAAAGAAGATTTCGGTTATTGAAACATTTCATACATTTATGCAAATTCTTATCATTAGTAGCTTAAATTTCTTAATTTTCGAAGCTCTTAAAATTTAATACATGCATATTTCATTTGCAATTTTATCTTAATTGCTGTAATTTAAACAGAAAATTAATCGAATATCACAAACGAAAATTTGCAAATTATATTACTATCAAATTAATACAGAAATATGATGACATGTCTATTTTCAGGCTATTAAAGATAAAATAAAAATTTTAATGATATTCTCGTGTGACAAAAAATTTTTGCTTTTATTTCTCTTTTTTTTTGTTCACAAAAAGAGCTAGACAAAAATTTTACTGCTGGATAATCATCAAAAAGTCGTAAAACGATACTCAAAAGGTATACACGATGAGAAGAGAACTGAAAATAAATTTCATATTATCAATGAATAAGAAGAAAACTCCTCAGCAGCACATAAAGCATGCGTTTTACGATCAAATTGAACATTATCCATTACTTTATGAGACATGTGTTTTGTTTATCAAGTATCGATAATGTTTGCTACTATTTGTGTGGTGATAAAATTGGATATAAAAAATATTAAAGATGAGTCATAAAAATTGTTGTTAAATTCTTTAAATATTCTTGATAACATTTTCAATCTTAATCTTGTATGCCAGTGTTGGACAACCTTTTTTGTGCTACGTCAAACTTTGGTAGTGAACCTATATAGTTCATTGCATTTTTGGCGTAGCACTATTGATCCTCGACACACAGGTTACTCACCGCATTCTTGAATCTCCCAAATTATGTATCTTGAATAAAAAAATTCGAGCACGATAATCATGACATGAAAAGGATTACATATTACGCTATAATAAACACACTTAAAATTTAATGAAAATCAAGAGAAATTGTTCTCATTCAATGTACCGCAAAAGAACTACATTAAGTAACAATAATGGACTTCATTCTCATACTTATCTCCTTTCTTCTTATTGTTGTTGCAATTCCAATAATAAAAAGGCCCTCCATCCATGCAAACAACAGAAAGAAGAAAAATAATAATATCCATATGGCCTACCTGAATGAATGATCCGGATCAACAATTTAAGGATCCATTAAATGTGTGTAAATAATACTTGAGTGTAAAGTATCGGAAATAAAAAAGGAACAATAGCTACTTCTTATTATATTTATTTTTGACTGAATGAATAATACACAAAAGAATATGGGCGGAGATTATTAGTACGGTAAGTGTAAATACACATCAAGTAGTAACATGCCGCATTATACAAACACATTGAAGTGATCCATGAGGGAAAAGTTTTCATGAACCATATAATGTGCACGAATTGAAACCAGTTTCAATACATTTACAATGCTTAACTAATACATGTATAAGCATTTGATTATATTGGGTAATAAAATATATCAACAAAAATAAAATGCGTATGCATACACGATCTAAATGTATCCACTTGTGAGTTAAGAATATTTTCAGTTCTTTCTGATATTTCAATCGAATTGCATCGTCGTACATTAAATCTCCGTCATTTATATACTGCTTTTTTTGAATAAATTTTGAAAAGTTTTCCTTTTCGGCTCGCGTGCGATTTGATACAAAAAAATTCATTTTTTATGGAAAAAGTCGGGAAAAAATATGGAAAGAAAATAAAGTTTAGTATTGCATGTCACCATTAGTCTTCAGCATTTATTTGTGATAAGGAAATAAAAAAGAAGAAAAGAAAGAATTAAAATTTATCGATTTTTAAAACAAATAAACAAGGAAAAAAAGATTTTCGCGAAGGAAAAAGTGAATGAAAAATTCGTGCCAATGAAATAAATAAGCTTAAAGTCTGACAAAAGATTCAAGTGTGTTTTCTTGAATAAAAATACAATTTGAGTTTTAATTTGACAGAAAGGAATAAAAAATATCAATTTAGTGAAATTTATTGATTTTTAAATCACAGAGGAAGTTCAAGTTACCAAGAATTATTAGCTCAAGCAAAAAAACAAGGAATAAAAAAAAGTGCAAAAAATTTACCAAAAAAATTTTTAGCAAAAATTTCCGACCTAATTTTTTAAAATAATGAAAATGTTAGTTCCACCAGAAATGCACGCGACACAATCGAAAATGATTTATCAAATGAATAAATACTGCACAGACCGTGTTCAGACGCGTAAGTTGCAAATACACAAGACCATAATTGAAGTGTGTCGTGTTGTGCAAGATGTTTTAAAAGAAGTGGAAGTACAAGAACCTCGTTTCATATCATCATTAAATGATTATAATGGTCGATACGAAGGATTGGAAGTAGTTTCACCGACGGAATTTGAAATTATCATTTATCTTAATCAAATGGGAGTTTTAAATTTTGTCGACGATGGCACTCTGCCTGGATGTGCAGTCCTTAAACTCAGTGATGGACGAAAGCGATCAATGTCATTGTGGGTAGAATTTATCACAGCATCCGGTTATCTCTCAGCTAGAAAAATTCGATCACGTTTTCAGACACTCGTTGCTCAGGCTGTTGATAAATGTGCATATCGTGATTGTGTTAAAATGATTGCAGATACAACAGAAGTAAAATTAAGAATAAGAGAAAGACTGATTGTACAAATTACACCAGCATTTAAATGTGCCGGTTTATGGCCAAGATCAGCTGCACATTGGCCATTGCCACAAATTCCATGGCCTCATCCGAATATTGTTGCAGAAGTAAAGACTGAAGGATTTGATATGCTGTCAAAAGAATGTGTAGCACTACAAGGCAAAAATAGTGCTATGGAAGGAGATGCTTGGGTCTTGTCATTCACTGAAGCAGAAAATCGATTGCTACAAGGTAAGGCTGAGTTCGCCAATTGGTGCCAATCAGACTGTGACATGCCTCACAATTTTTAATATTACATTGTAACTAATTTTTACTTATGTACATTCTCAGGTGGATTTCGCAAGCGATGCTTAAGTATATTAAAGACACTCAGGGATAGACATCTTGACTTACCTGGAAATCCCGTCACAACATATGTAATGAAGACTCTCTTATTATATGAATGCGAAAAGCATCCACGTGAAATGGAATGGGATGAAAGTTCAATTGGTGATCGAATTAATGGAATATTTCTACAGCTTATTTCATGTTTACAATGTCGTCGCTGTCCACATTACTTCCTTCCCAATATGGATTTATTCAAAGGAAAATCACCCGGTGCTCTCGAGAATGCCTCCAAGCAAGTATGGAGATTAACAAGAATCATGCTAACTAGCTCAAGATGTCTTGAGGAATTATAAAGAGAAAAAAAAACGAAAAGATGTTTTGTGAATAGTAAAAATTTGTTAAGTGAGACATCATGGGATATATATATTAAATAGATAAAAGGGATTAAAAATTCATTAAGTGATGAAAATGAGTGTGAAATCAAATTCAAGCCCTCAAAAATTGGATGTAATATAGTGAAAATGGAAATAATTTTTCGGATTAACATAAAATTATTTTTTAGTGATTTTAATATTTAATAATTTATGACAAAATCAAAGTGTAAGTGATTATAAAGCTATATGTACTAAAAAATGCTAATCCATGCTTTAAATTCAAAATAAATTGTGCTAAAGAATTGTATCGAGTCATGTGCCAAAAGCCCTGCATTGCGTTTTCTTGAAATTTGCAGTCAGAAAATGCACAAGAAATACTCGCAGGATTCTTTCCAAATAAATGAAGAAACAGCTAAACGTAAATATTTAATTAAACACGAAAACTTCTTCAATCTCTTCTTATTTCTCTCTTCACTCACTTCATTCTGCTTCTCAATTTTTTGTTGTTTTATATGCTGATAGAAACCACCTATAATTAAAGTTAATTTTTCTATCAACAACTTTTCTCTGCTTTAACAAACAAACAGTTCAGAACTTTGTTCTTCTTCTTTCCCTTACGTTGCGATATATTTTTTTTTTGTGAGGAACGTGAATTTTGTACATAAAAAATTCACCGTCGGTTTTTACTTTTCTCCTTTTCAATTGTTTCAACAAAATATTTTTCATTTAAAATTGAATACGTACGTATGCATGAAAGAATGAAAAAAGAATTTATGAGAGTCCCCAAAAACGGTAAATTTTTTCATCTCATTTTTAAAAAATTTCCAAACTATAAATTATGTTTCGCTTATTTTCGACATTTCATTCTCAATTGTTCTATTCGCTTGAATATTTCTTGCCTTTTTTTTTTTTTGGAAAGAAAAGACGAGGAGAAAAAGGAATTTTCAATGAAAAAAGCCAAAGGTATAAAGACAATGAACAAATGGTTTGTTCATCTTATAAAAAAAATATTATTCAGCACAAAAGGATCAAATAACATCCGCCAACTAAACATTATTCTTCTTAAATAAATTTAATATATTTTACCTCTACTTGCGATCGCGATCAACTCATTCGACATTCTTTCTGCTGTCTTTTAACATTCAATATTTCTGCAATGAATGCAAGCGTAAAAAGATATCTTCTGAAGAGGTTTAGATGTGACCGAATAGATGGAGAAAAGGGATGATAACTTGGAGATTTTTGAAATTTTCTGAACAAATTCCAAACATCACAACACAGTCGCTTGGGCTTTTTTGTGCCGTCGTGTTTGCGTTGTTAGGGCTTAAGATGTGAAGGTGACCTGACAGTCCCGTCAGAGGTTACTTATGCCCATTTTCAAGTTGAAATTTAAAATTCCCTTATCAACAAAGCAAGAGAAAAATGCAGCCGTACTACATAGCCTAGCTATAGGTTTGTCGCATTGTGTAACTCGGGTATGCTGTTTTTAGTAATTGATTTTTTTTTTGATCCTGAGTTGTCCAAAGGGAAAGTTAAATGTTAAGGATCGTTTTTTAAATTAATTCGTAAAATTTACGTGGAATAATTTTTTGTCATTTTTAAGAACAAAATTCAGTAATACCAAAATAGTAATTGTGTGTCATTGATGACCAAAATTTAGTGAGTTGGTTTCCATATCTTTATGAATTAGTCACGTAAAAAAACAAACAAACACAAATTTTTTTCATATGTATCTCTTCTCGCAAGTCCAAAATAAGAATGCAATATTTCTCATGTGAGAGACAGGGAGAAAACAGAGACATGAGATACTTTAAAGTTAAAAGAAATATATGTGCTTGTAGATAAAAGTCAAAATTTATTGAATGTGATCGCGAGATGACAATTTTTATTGCAAAATTTATGCATTTAAAATGCATTAAAAGATAGCCATTTTTCAGCTTACGAAAAAAGGCATTGAAAGTTGGACGTGCATTAAAATAATTCTCTTTTAGAGTCGCTTTTGAAAGAACTTCTGGTTTGATAACTTTTTTTTAATACACAGAAAATGTTTTATATGCAAATTGCTAAAATGATAAGGCACAATGTTGATTAATTGCCTTTTTAAATTGATTCGAAATTTTTTCCATGGAACCTGTATTTTTTAGCTTGAGAATATTTTCATGGGATAATTTTTGGAACCTTAAATAGAAGAATGTTGTTGTAAATTTGAATATTTTACTAAGCATCTATCTATGTCACTGAATTCGAAACGTACTAATTAAAAAAATCCCGTTCCCAAATCTGTAGATTCAGAAAATGTATCCTGAACTGTAAAAAGCTGATAGGACACGTCTTCAATGCACACACTGACTCATAAATTTTCTTCCATGTTTTATTCAATAAAACTCGATAGCTGCCGTTCATGCGCAAAAAATCCCACTTTAATGTCTATTTATTCGATTAAAATTGTTTGTTTTATAGCAAATATTTACACAATAGATATTCTATGCACAAATACTTATCGAAAAAACCGCAAAATTGTTTACAAATAATTTTCAGATTAGACATGCATGAGAAAATTAAATTCTAAATGTTTAAACCAGTGCTGTTCAAACTATGTGCTGCGGCACACGAGTGTTCCACCAAAATTTTAGCCAAATTCCATTACGTGTGCGGTTTAACTACTAAATTGTGCCGTGGGATAAAAAAGTTTGAACAGCTCTGGCTGAAACTCTCAAATGCCATACCCATTTATTTGAGTTAGAAAATATCAAACAGCAGAATTTAATGTCTATCAAGAGTGAGGCTCTCTGTTAGAGCCAATTAAGTGTTAAAAATATTCTTGATATTTTGTGTGAAATTGAAACATGATATATACAAGACGTACAGAAGAGCGCATATTTATATAGAAATAGAATTATATCCATACACACAATGAGAATGAAGCGATAAAGTGTTAAGCAAAAAATAAAAAAAAAATTAGGTTAGGAAACGAAACTGCCAAAAAAACATGTCAAGGACGTAAACAAAATAAGAAGAAGTATAGTCGTTTCCACTACCGACTTAAATTCTTTTCTGAAAATTTCGACATATTTTTTTTACTCAATATGCTCAACGCGCATCAACATTACTTACAATATAGAGTACATAAGAATGAAAAATCAAGATTTTACCATCACGTTTTTCATGTTTCTGGCGCTGGCAATGTGTATCGATGTTCAGTTCGATATGGCAAAATTACCAATTAATTGTTTTGTTGCATTTTTGTGCGGTGCTTTTTTCTATAGTGGCGGTGCATTATTGAAGAAAATACTGTGTTTTATCCCTTTCCTTTCGTTACTTTGTTCCTTTTTTTCACGAGCTTATGCTCTTGTTTCTTTATCTGTGATTATTGAAACGTAATTGACTTGTTTCGCTCCTCTCTTTCTATGAGCTGGTTAATGTCATGTTTAAACAACTTTATAGTGTCTTTGTTTTACAATCTTGTTATTTGATGCACATTTTCTCTTTCTTATTATCGACTATTTAATGTCCGTGATTTTAATCTTCTTCATTTTATGAAAATAAGTGAGACAAGAGAAGTGGAAGAGAGAAAAAAAATTAACAAAATAATTAGCTGGAAAGAATTGTGTTACAAAGAATGTTCAACACCCCAACTCTTATGTATGTTTTTTTTTTTTATTTTAGTTTTTCATTCCTTTTAGCCATGATACTTAAATGTCTATGACTCTTGAGGCTCTCGAATAAGATAAAAACTTGAATAAGCTCTTATGAATAATTGCTCTGTTTTTATCTTTATTTTGATTCATTTTCTCACCTCTAAAAGTGTTTCATAGACAAAGGTTTAGTGAGCACCGAGAGAAAAATTATTAATAAACTTGAGTAATATTAACGATATCAACGGTTGACTAAGGAACATTCCATAAAATATGTCGTTAGTCGACCATAGGTCTACTTATGTTGTCCAATAGGGAAATGTGAATTGAATTTTATTTTTAATTTCTCTCAGTGTTTTTTCAGTAAGAAAAATTGTTCATTTTACTTTTAAACAAACAAAAAGTAATAAGCAAGATAAGAGTGTGATATAAGAAGCACATTAATATCTTTTTAGCCAGACGAGTGGTCATAACCGTTAAATTTTATTGTAATTGATTTGAATACAGAGAAGAAATATTTAATGCACACTTTTGGGTTGTTTATTTGTAATAATTCTTCTTTATATCAACAATATTGCAAAATGTGCAAATTGAATAAAGGCATGGATCTGCATTTTTTTTAGTAACAGGGAAGAAATGTAGTTATTGACAATCCTTAATTGCTTTTGTCACATTTCATTAAAATATTAAATTCACAAATTAGCAGACACCTTCAGTATCGTACTTTTGGATAGTGTGTCTGTTTTTCTTAATGGTGTTAATTGAATTTTTATTTTATTGATGCAGAAATAAAATGTTTTTTGAGGAAACCTTATTATTTTCGTTGTTTGTTGTTCATTAGTTGAGAGGAACGCCGTACAATTTATTATTAATAAATTTCATTTAGCTTCTACCTTAACCAACATTATACACAGACTCTCCCTCTGTTAATTGTATCTTTATCAATGAAAATGCATTAAGATGATGCGAGGGAATTAATTATTTTTAGACTAAATTATGGTAATATTAATATACTTAAGCCAATCTGCTAGATGGAGGTTTATGACTTTTTACATGATATTATTAATTTTATACTTTGCAATTAAGAAACCAGATGCAAATTTAATTTACTTATTATCGTGTAATCACTGTGATTAGTCAGATGCAAATTTAATTTACTTATTATCGTGTAATCACTGTGATTAGTCTAAATGTAAATAAAATTAGCATTTAATTCATGTATTTAAAGCATCATTACATGTATAATTTCTTATTACAATATTATTTAAATTGAATTCAACATTGTAAAATATTTATTTTGTAACCGAGCACAGAAATTGCAATTTAAAATTGGAAATGGAATTATTGCGACTTGTTTCTTTAATTTTTTAGTGAAACATGATCCAATAACTGAAATTATTATAAATAATTTAAGTCACTAAAGAATTCAAGCTCTTTTAGGTACATATATTTGATATTTAAAATATTTTACTTGATAATTTATTTACAATCTTAATAAAATGTCCTTAAAAAGTAAAAATTGTATACAAAAAAACTATAATTCATAAATAATATATCAAAACTTGAAAAGCTGTACATAAATGCACTTTTGTAAAACTTATTTAAAAAAGAAGAAAATTTTCAGAAAAATAAAATATCTAATAAAAAAATTTGTTATTAAATGAAAATTTAAAATGTCTTTTACTTCTCTTCCTCTAAGCTATAAATATATATATATTTTTAATAGGTGAGCTATAAATTTAAGATGATTTCTTATAAAACATTGTATAAAATTACAGACTCTATAAATTATCCAAAGCTTTTCTATATATTACAAGTGTCAAGTTTCACATGGGATAGAAAGAAAGAGCATTGTGAGATAGATTTTGAGTTTATCATTTGATTAGACTTTTATAAACAATTTATTTACTCAAGATACCACAAAAATTTACATTTTCAGAGAATTTGCATTACTATTGTACATATTTGACTCAGAGGCTAAATATTGAATTGGTTCTTGTTATTTGGATATCTGATTTCTTTAACAGTTGTATTCGTTTTGAGTTTAGACCAGTAGTTAACAACCTGTGTGCCTCGACTCACATTTTTGGAAATGCCATGAACCATATGCCGTGTTTAATTTTGGCCGTAGCCTAACAGATGTGCCGCAAACAAAAAGGTCGTCCACAACTGCTTTAAACCTAATACATATTATAGCCAATAATCAGGTGAGTTTTTTGACTTTTAAAATTATGAGAAACTTAAAGAAATTCTCAAGATTTTTGGCTACTCGTTTAAAATTCTTTTTAAGGTTAGTTAAACATTTTGAAAAATGTAGCAGACCGATGACATTCCTAACAATTTAAAAATGTATTTTGTTAGAAATTTAATTAAAAATGGCATCTTTGATCCAAATTCCTAGTGCTGCTGATGAAAAATAATTGTTAATAATAGAATGTTTGTAGTAAGAGTAAATGCCATGTGGCCAATGATAAAAGACTGTACATAGCAAATAAATCTATTTATAAGAGATATTTACGAAGATATAAATATGAGCTGCTTTGTATTCCACCATTGTAATCGTCAATAACACATGTTTCATGCTTTTAATTCATTTTGTGACAGCGACGATGAAATTTTCTTGTGAAATAAAAGAAGAAAAATTCTTTTATGATTGCTATCATGAATTTATGAATTATTTTATATTTGTACGTTTACACAATATATAAAAGGGCATGAAGAATGACAAAACAACGAATGGTGAGCGGAATTCTTAAAATGACGGCAAAATTTTTTATGATATTTAAGAATTTTTCCTGCAATTGATGCTCCAATTTGTACAATAAGGTGAATTGTTACTGTGATGTCTTCATACTTAATAAATTCCTTAATTGATGTAGTAACAATTAAATTTTATTAAGGTTAATGAGTTCAAGTTCTCCATTCTAGTTCTTTGGAATTTAAAGTTGCGGAATTGTTTGAGTCGCAAATGCGAATAAAGATTACTTTTATTGAATGTTAAGTCCTTCTATATTATTATTTTATTCAAAAAACGTTCTAATTTCTATTTAATATCATTTATATTCTATTTGAATATTTAGCATATCTGATGATTGTAAACTGCAGTATTATCGGCATGTTTTGTCCAAAGATTTTTTACGAATAAGAATTTTAAATTCTAGACCATTTGTGGACAACCTGTGTGCCCACAAAAAACAAAAGGTTGCTGCACTGTTCTAGAAAAATCTACATCAATTTTCAAAGAATCATAATACATTCTGATGACCATAAAACAAATAATTGCGACAATAAAGGAACTTAGACTTGAGAAACTTAAAGATCATTTTGTGGTCGTTTTGATGATAAATCACGTTTACGAATTTCCAGCTAAAAGGTACATTTTATATGCTTTAATTCCTGATAAATGATTTGAACGTGACGCTGATGTTGGACATGTTAATTCTTCTCACACACATTTTTGAATATTTCTTTTCGCACAAAGAGTGGATAATGTGATACTTACAGACTAGTTGGTTGGTCGAGTTGTATAAAAGAAAGACACACTCGATCTACATGAAGGCACATTGAATTTATGGCAGTTGAAATATTATTTTATTCTTAAAAATTCCTCCATTCGTATCCATTTCTGTAGTTTCTTCTCTTCTTATGAATAATCATTGCTAGTGCAAATATTTTTACTCTTGCATAAAGAAGTATATCCAACACACATAAATTGTATGAAAATTACTTCATTAATGTAAAATGCCACATTATATAGGTAGCTATATTTTCCTATTATTAATTTAATTAATTAACGAATGAATAAATTTCTTTCGAAACTAGACAGGATTACACTTGTGTAGTCTCGCAATTTATTTAGACTAGGTTTTACACATGGTTTCATTTTTGAGCGTGTTTTTCGACATTATAATGTTTATTTAATTCAAGTCTCTTGATGTTAGTTCCAGTGATGTTTATTATGATAACGTCTAGCCCGAGTGACACAAATGTACACTAAATGGAAGACTCCTAAATTTGGAAACCCGTTGGACGCTCTCTTAATAAAGATATTTAGTGAAACCTTTAAATTTCCATGTCGGACCTTTCTTCGTTTGTGTCGCTGGAGTATGAAACCAAATGTCGGGTAAGAAATTTACAAAATGAAGATTCTCAATATCAATGAAAAATAAAAGAAATTGCCTTCACAGATCAACATCCACATTGATAAAATTGTGTAATAAATTACAGACTGAATGTATTCTCCAGAACAAGTGGAAGCTTCATGCTTGGTTGAAGAAAATCGATATTCAGAACCCTCTTGCACACATCTACAATAAATTCTCTTTATCATGCTTAAAGTTTGTTGTACGAAGGAACAATCAAATTAACATCGATTTCTCTTTCTTGCTTCCTCTCAGTTCTCCCCTTTGACATTACAACAACCCCAAAAAAAATTCACTCTATTTTTGAAATGCGCATGGACGATAAAAGTCTCGATGGAGTATTTTGGAAGGAACATATACGGAACAAGGTATAAATGATACATTTTTCTTCAGCCATCGTTGTATTACAGTCATAGGAGATTAAGGTGTAATTGATGAGGCTCTTAAATTAATTAATCACACTCATTTAAATTTGCAGCAGTAGAATTTAAGATTAAAAGTCTTATGTTAATTTTGAGACATTTATTTGAGAATTTGTGTTCTCTCTTCCTTTAAATAATTTACTTTATTTTGTAACTGTTTCATGAATGAAAAAGTTTGTAATTTTCATAATTTTTAAATTGCAAATATTATATCCTCTCTATATAGAGTTGATAAAATAATATTTAGAAAAGGCTAGACTAGCGTAATACCTATTAATGAAATTTTTGTCGTATACTTTTGTTCTGTTGTCGTATACATGCAAAATAATCAATACTTTTTCTTCTTTGTTATCATATATGTCTTATGAATAATTCAACATATACACTAATTCAGCATCTCTCTGCTGTATTAATACTTACTATATCTCTACGTTTCTTTTTAAGCCTACTTTAACATAACTTTAAATTAAAAATTTAAATTAAAGCGAATCAAAGTAAAAAATCACATAAAATTTTAATTTTTTTGTCACAGGGATAGACTAAAACTTCAATTTCCTGCAAACTTATGTAAATTGAATTCAATCAGCATATCTATTTTAAGAATTGAAATACATAAAATCTTGTTTATAATTTCTCTAAAGCTCTGGTACTTGTCAACATCTCTCGTGACAAACGCCATACATGTTTCGATGCATTTTCTAAGGATGTCGGTGATTTACCTTTAAAAAGATCTAAACTTGGTAGGAAGTAATGTGGACAGCGACGACATTGCAAACATGAAATAAGTTGTAGAAAGATTCCATTGATTCGATCACCCAAGCAATTTTCATCCCACTCCATTTCTCGTGGATGTTTTTCACATTCATATAGTAAAAGAGTCTTTAAATGATAGGCTGTAATGGGATTGCCTGGCAAGTCAAGATGACGATCTCGAAGAGTTTTTAAGATACTTAAACAGCGTTTTCTGTAGGCGCCCTGAAGTAAACGGTTTTCAGCTTCATGGAATGATAAAATCTACCAAAACAAACATACATGTTAATGAAAATAATTTGCATTTCGAACTGTTTCATTTACCCAGCTATCGCCTTCCATGTTCGCATTTTTGCCTTGAAAAATCACACTTTCTTTCGACAGAAGATCAAAACCTTCCATTTTGACCTCTAAAAAATTGAGAGAATTAATTAGTTTTCAACAAATTGTCAAGTCATAACATATCTACCAGCTACGAGATTTGGATGAGGCCAAGGAATATTCATAATTGGCCAGTGTGATGCAGAGCGCGGCCAAATACCTGAACATTTAAATGCTGGTGTAATTTGCACAATATAACGTTCGCGAATTCTTAATTTAACATCAGATGTATCGGCAACCATCTTAACCAAATCACGATATTCACATTTATCGCATGCTTGTGCGACGAGTGTCTGAAAACGAGATCGAATTTTTCGTGCTGAAAGGTAGCCAGATGCTGTAATGAATTCAACCCATAATGACATTGATCGTTTTCGTCCATCACTGAGTTTTAAGACAGCACATCCAGGCAATGTTCCATCATCAACGAAATTAAAGACACCCATTTGATTGAGATATAAAACAATTTCAAATTCATTTGGCGATACAACATCAATTCCTTCATATCTGAAATATGTTCGACTTTAAGTGAGTTGAGCAATATCTAAACAAAACAAAAGTTCCTTATTTCTGCTTATTATTACCTGCCATTACATTCAGATAAGCTCGAAATGAATCTTGGCTCTTGCACTTCAACTTCCCTTAAGATGTCCTGTACAATTTGGCAAATTTCTCTGATTGTTTTATCAATAACTGACATTCGCGTTTGAACTCGCTCGACATAATACTTGTTAATTTGATAAATTATTTTCGATTGTTCTTCAATCATATGCGGTGGAACGAGCATTTTTATTTATTTTTTTTTGTTTGTTTATTTCACCGATTGTGACTGTCTACTTTCGTTTGGGTTTGTTTAATTTTTCTCGCTTTTATATTTCACTTCCGAAAAAACCTGTCAATGCAAATTTTGTCTGATAACTCTTTCAAAAAAATTCTTTTTTCCTAATTCTATTTTTCACTTTAAAAAATTTTTATGTTCTTATTTGACTTCACCTTTTCACTTTCCACTACTTCAATGTTGAATTTCCTAATAGCATAGAAGCTAGCAATGAAAATTTTTCCTTTTTCGTGTAGAGAAAAACTCTTGACGATGGCATTTTCTCATTCAACTACATTCAACGGAATTTTTCCGGCATGGTTTATACACTCACGCGCACACTACATCTGCTTGCTTGTGTGCGATGTCTAGAGGCGTTTCTAAAAATGCAAACCGTGAAATGTATGTGTTTCACGGCTCATGGTGTGAATAACCACTGATCAGTTTACTTATTTTTGTTATTTTTTATTTTCCTTTCATATTTTTGCTTTTAATTTGTAATTACTAATTTACAATTACATACATTGCAGTACGTCTTCCTTCATAGCTCTCATTTGTGAGTATAATAAGCATCAATGTCTATTAATTTCTACATTTTATTAATTTTTTATTATACCCGACATGTAATTTATCATCTTTTTAGAACGACTGAATTGGAAAGATGAAGTATATAGCACTGGAATTTCATATTAAACAATTTATGCCGCTTTTGTAAAAAATAAGATTCTCGTGTTAAAAAGACCAAAAACCAGAACATAAAATGAATTAAGTTAATGTGGTCGGGTACATGAATTTTTTGGTTAACATTTTTATTTAAATGTTGTTTCATGATGTTTTTGCCAAAAACATTGTAGGTCATTGTCATATGAACATTTATCTCATAATGATTTATGTTGAATAAATTGTTACACATGTGTTAATTCCTGAAAACCATCTGAAGATTTCACTAAAGTGGATTGTCCTCAATCTAGTCTTCAGTTTTCATATGCCTTTTCAGTTTTTTGAGGATACTGCAACATTTTAGGTTTTAGTTTAGAATATAACTCGTCCCTTTAGGATTATTAATTTCTCTATAACTATACTACCACTATTAAAATAACTCCAATTGTTGATCATTTCTGCCTATAGAGAGAATTATCGTTTTGCAGCGAACAGGTTGCCTACCACTGATTTAGATATTTTTAGTTCCTTCCTTTCCTAAAAATTAATCAAATTTTACACAAAAATCTTTTGCTTCTCAAATCTTGTGAACCCCATCAATTTAAATCTGCAACGTCATAGCTGAATGAATTTCAAAATTTTCTGAATTGTGAAAAATTGTTTTCTGCAACATGGATACTCCCAAACTAAAATCTAAATTTTTAAAAACAAAAATATTTTCGTCACAAAATAAAAATAATTTTTTTAATTTCATGCAATTTGCATTTATTTTTCCTCAAGTCATAGTCAGTCACACAGATTAATCGTGCCAAATGTCGCATTAAATTAACATTTCAAACCACATTTGACAAGATGAATAGAGATGGGAGGAAGAATAAAGAACGAAAGACAAGAATTAGAACAAAAAAAAAACTGAGAGATATTAATAATCATCAAAGAGCAAAGTAAGCACGACGACACTGTGTCATTTATAATTAAACATTTCCCATCAAATTTATAATCATAAAAACCTTTTCATGTGTGCACATATTTCTTCTAATTGCTTAATTAACTCTCTTCGCTGTTGAGTGTTCCTTATGCTCTTTTTTGGGAAATTTGTTTTCAATTACGATGAGTAGTACGAGTCAAACAGAAAGAAATATCAACTTACAGACAATTCGATGTCAACATACTACAAAACATGAATGACGGTTTGATGATTCAAACACGTGCTTTCACTTAATAATTAAATGGGACGTTGTAAGAATTAAACCTCAAACATATTTCTTACTCTTAACACATTAACATCCTGTTCATCGTCATATTCACATCAAGAAGTTTTACTTTGTGGACTAATGTTCTCTCTTCTTTTTGTTACTATGCAGATGCATTTTCATGTATCGTACTTTACTGAATGCTATCCACACAATGGCAATGAAATACGAAGAAGAGATTCTTGTGCACTGATTATGCGCAAAAACGTGTGAAGCAAGAACATTATCGTTTACTGTTCATCAATTAATGTTGTTGGTTTTTATGTCCTTTATGTACTACTATTGTCAACTGTCTATTGATCGACACTTTATGTTGCTGTCATTTCATTGATAAAAATACAAGATAAATGCTGTCCACACCTTTTATTCCAATGAGTGCCACTTACAATGTATGCACAGATCTAGGAGTTGTTACTTCCTTTCGTATGCTTTACAGACTTTCTGAAATAATTAAATAAATATCGTTAATGCTCTTTAAAGTAATTATATACTGACATCAATTACCTTAAGTGCATTTCATCACCATTTGGTATCATTTACTTTTCCTCTTAAAATTATCAGTTGAGTACAAAAAATATCGATGGATTACTACAAATTATGTCTGTTCCTTACATTAATAGTAATATAAAAATTACGAAGAAATCACTTCGGTCGAAAGCCAAACGTCATTGTGGTAATCTCATGCGGCTTATGAGAAAATAATTTATGTGTCATCAATTCTTCACATTTTCTTTTAATCCTATTTTAATCTCAAACATTATGGAGGATGAAACATTTCATGTAAGATTTAAGATGTTGAAAAATTTTGTTTCTTTTTCACACACTTATGGCATTTACTATTTGATTTATTATCAAGGATCAGTAACATAAACTTTAATCATAAATTTATTTAAAAATAAGAAAAATTGAAAATTTATCGAATATGCACAATGCTGAATGTTGATACTAATTGAAGTGATATGAATATTTGGAATCATCTCAAACATCTCCTTTCAGAATCCAAATATTCATTACAAAAATGCACTTTCGTCATTAATCAACACTCTAATTCAATTATAAATCAATTTATGTCTCTCTTTTGTGTTACTTACTGTGAGTGAAGATGAAAATTTCCAAATGTTTTTCATTCAAAGAAAAATCCATTAAAATGTATCCATTCCTTTATTTTCCACCAGAATACACAGTGAGACTCATAAAATTTTTGCTTCGTTGCCCTTTTGATGCACCCTCAAAAATTTTATTTAAGTGTCTAACAGGGGTTGAATGATTTAGTAATCTGGTAGCGGAAGGATGCTGTTTATGTATAAAATTATAATAGACACCACAACAATGAATCTAGTTAGATTGTGATAAGGCAGAAATCGACAAATAAACATCACACCCACTCATACGGAAATCATGATGATGCATATCACGTGAAAATTTTATTGGATTTAGGTATTCATAATTTGTTTAGTGGAATTGCTTGCTGTTTTCATAACGTTTTGTCCAATTTTATTTTGCTTTATAACAATAAACTTATTTTATTAAAGGTAAATCAACTTGCTTTAGGTGTTGAAATGGGTGAAAAAATATACAGGAGTCTATTATTGTAACACTTTGTATTTTTCCCAGCATGTCTCTTTTCTATCACAGTCATTAGATTTTTCTTTGTGTTAAAAATTACATCTATAGATTTTTGTTACTTTGTCCATAAGGAACTGAATTTTTGATAAATGTCAAATTAGCACGATGAAAATGAGATTGATTATTGTGTGTCATGCGACATTGCGGTGCTTATTTTTTCCTTGGAATATTTTCATCTTGTGTTTTATATTTCAGGACACTCTGGATATAGAAAATTTTGTGGACTTTTAAAAAGAGTACACCTGAGAAATTTCAACAGAACATCAAGTTAGAACGCCATAAAACAATTAAATCAAATATCATATTTCAGAGACGTATTTTTTGAATCTCGAAGAAGACCAAAGAATTCCTGAATTATATGCATGGAAAAGTACGCAAAGGTCCTTAACATTCCGAACTGGCAGAAGTTCTCAAACTACAGAGCCGGCTTTAGAAGCGCTTATATTACGGATTTATTTAATTATCAAATACGCATATAAATGAACTAACATTCCGTAACGTCCAAAATATTTTTAAACATTTTCCGAAATTATGTGAGTTTTCGAAGCAAACAGTCATCATATGTCGGTGTCTACATTGACTTCTAACATGCGACAAACGATATTATTTTAATATATCTGGGAATATAAGAATAGTTGGAACAGGCAATTGTCAAAAACTAATTAAATGTGGACAACGGATTTGAAATATTTAAACACTTTTGAATGACATTCCTTAATATTCAGCAAATGTGACTTCGAATTTGCACAAAAGAAATTCGAAAATACAATTCGACGTACTGTACGGCACCCATATTTGCGTTCTCTCACCAGATTGAGAATTTTTATAAAAAAAATAACAATAATCATGAAAAAAGTTTCTCTTACGCGAAATCGAGTGTTTAATTGAGCTTAGTTCATTGTCAAAGTAAAAATCGTCAAAGGCAGTAGTCTTGTATATTTAGTGGTATATGACTCGGTGCTCATTTTTTGTGCTGATTACGAAAAAATAGTTGAAAATTTTTCTCAATGTAAAAATATTGGCAAATAGTTGAAAATTAATGTATATTTTTTTTTTGTGTGTTGTTAAGCAGATAAAAAATTGCAAAACGAGAAAATTATGCTAATTCAGTCGAGACTAATTGATTAATAACTCAATTCCGCAATACCTGCAAAATCTTGCGAGAAAAAGAGATAATAGTGAAATAATAATAAAAAAAATATTATCAAAAATAAAAAAGAACAAATTAAATTTTGGAAAAATGTCAGAAGGTAGTGAACCTGATCCATCAGACATTGCAATTGAAAATCTTTATCCGGCATTATTATCATGCTTCGCAATCATAACAGTCGGGTATGTTAATATAAATGAATTATCAATGAACTTGTGTAGCCTTCAGATTTATTTACAATCTGTTCCACAGACGAAAGTGAGAGACAAATAAAATGTCATATGAACTTTAATCTTTAGTAACTATATATTGATTCGATATTAATGTATTATTTCTTCAATAACAAATGAAAGTGAAATATTACAGTAAAAGTGAAGTCCTTTTTTCGTAATGCTTACTATAAAATATTCATAGAACGTAAATTCGACTCAAATACTTCGTGACTGATTATTTTTATATTGTTTTAAGGTTCCATATGTTAGCAACGCTTTCCACGTAAACGACATTTCTCAATTTGTTTTGATTTAATTATCAATTTGAAATTTCAAGTACCTAATCTCCAACATCATTTTACTTCCTCGCAATCTGTGAAATTTAAATTTTTTCTATTTTTTTATTCTCGTATCATAATCAATAAGTAAAATGACACAAGTGTCGTGACTCACGCATAAATCAGCTTGTATGAGGAAGATAATTCTCTCTACTAACTGCATGTTTACATTCTTAACGTAACCGAGTTCCATTGCAATTTATTAATCTATCATGTACTTGGATGTCAATTACGGAGAGGAAAATAGAAATATTAATATAAGTCAGTAGTTCTCAAACTTTTCATGATGCGACACACCATTTTTTTTTTAATTTGCGACACACTGAAATTTATACGTAAATAATAAAGACCTTGTTTCGTGTTGCACCTGAGATCATGTCGCGCTACACATAGTATGGTTTAACTTTTTTACTGATTTTAATATAAATAGGAAGTTATCTCGACGAAAAAATATATTTTACTTTTATTCTCTATAGAAAAAGTATGAAAAAATGATTTTTTTGAATTGTAGTCAAAACTTTTGAATTATCCCCAACATATTATACACAAATTAAAGGTTTTTGAAATACTAATAAACCATGAAAAGATTGATGTTTTATAGTTGGAAAAAAATTATGCTTCTAAGTAATTAAGCTCCCCTCTACACTGGACCAAATGTGCTGTAGTGAGCAAACTTTTTTTGTGTTACGGCACACATCAGATCTAGAATTTTCAAGACACTCTAGTGTACGTATAGCATAGTATGAAAATCACTGTTTGAAGGTGATACATCAATGAAGAGAAGAGTTTAATGAACTTATCTTTAATAGACAGTGAATGATCCAGCAACTAAATGAATCATATTGATGATTATAATAAGGATATTTTTCCCATAAGATAAGAGACTCATTTAAGACTAAAGACAGACTAATTAAGACACATCAATGAATAAAATAATTAATGATCTGTATTGTTTGATAACATATTGTTAAATTATATAAATAAATCATTATTGCAGCTCATGGGTCAGCAAATTTAAATAAACATCAACTTTAGTATGAAGCTAAAATTAATAAGCATATCATTCAATGATGATTAAGGGTTAACTTCTAATAATGTCTAATAATCCAAAAATTACTGGCAATTTAAGACTTTCATGCTTTATTTAAATACCTTAATTGCTTTAGTTTGTAATATCATTTTATCTACATCTCTATTTAAATGTTTTTGTCGAATCATCAGCTTAATAAACGTTTATTACCGCTTATAAAAAGATTCACATGACAAAGTTCTTATCGGTGCTGATATTAATTTTAGGAAGTTGATCCCGAACAGCACAACGTATTCGTTAAGACACCGATACGTCACCGTATTAACGGGAAGACGCAAAGTTGCTCTTACGACACTATGTCGGCTGATTCAGAAAATGTCATTGAATTTAATATTTTTCATCCATATAGTCCAGTGTTGTCCAAATTGTGTGCTGCCAATTTTTTTTGCAAGTACCATCAACTGTATCTTCAATTATGACTTACCAACAAGGTGTACTGTGTTCCAAAAAAGTTTGGACAACACTGATATAGTCCCTTTAAGTCACTTTTCAAAAATTATTTTCTCAGAACGTAACTTCATTAGAATGAAATTTATAGCTTTACAGAGAATTTTCCATCATTCAAACGAGTTTTGTGCTTCTATTGACGTCAATGTTTAATATTAAGTAATGGAAATGTTTTTACCCATATAAAAAAAAAAACAGATTTTTATCAGGTGGATTTGAATCCGACAATTTTCTGTTATTATCACAATCCAACGATGAGTCATTTATTTTATTCATATGTCTATCGTGCAAACATTATGTCAAATTGAAATTATTTCATATCATGCACAAGTACAATATTTAATTCTGTTAATTTAATCCATATTTACATTTTCTCTTTTTTTCTATTCAGTTATATAGCGGCTCGTATGAATGTTGTAACAAACACGGGTGCGAAAGGTTTTCATACGTATGTCGGTACATTCGCATTGCCTTCAGTGATATTTCTCTCGTTGTCGGAAGTGAAATGGGAAACTGTAAATTGGAAATTCCTTTTTGCCATTCTGGCATCAAAGTCAATAGTCTTTTTCGCAGTAATGATTACGGCTATGCTAGTTGTAAGACCTTTGAATTTAGGAAAGAGTGGAATCCTTGCAATTTTCTGTACACAAAGTAATGACTTTGCAATTGGATTTCCAATCGTCAGTGCACTTTATTCGGAAATTCATCCAGAATATTCAGCATATATTTATCTTATGGCACCAATATCGCTTGCAATTCTCAATCCAATTGGATATGTAATGATGGAAGTAACAAATTTACAAATTAGAAATAAGGAGCAACAAAATAGTCCAGCTACATCACCAATGAGATGTCCACAATCAGATGCATCAGAAACTCAAAGCAGGAGAAAGATATTTAAAGGAAAATTCCTCGTCGTCATTCATACATTGAAATCAATATTTCTTAATCCGATTCTATTAATGACATTACTTGGAGTCTGTGGAAGTGTTGTCTTTAAGAATGGAGTTCCAGTCTTCATGTCAAGTATTTTACGGACATTTGGAAATTCATTCGCAGCATCCGCACTCTTCTTGCTCGGTGTGAGGATGGTCAGTGATGGAAGTCATGTAAAGGGACCTGGATTTTTATTGCCTGCTGTTTTGATCATTGTCAAATTGTAAATACTTTTTTTGTTAAAAATGTAAGCATCAACATTTAAAAGAATCATTATTACAGGCTAGTGCTTCCACTTGTAATTCGACAGACAGTCAACATAATAAATGCAGGAAGTAACTTCACTGAAACAACAGATTTAAGCACATTTGGTTTCCTGTATGGAACATTTCCTTCAGCTCCAGGTGCTTTTGCTGTAGCAACACATTACAATACAGACATTGACCTGGTAAGCAAAACAAAATATCATCAAGTCACAATTCAATTTAAGCATGTAATGTTTATAATTCCAGATTGCATCGTCGATGGTCGCATGTACATTTGTTTCGGCTCCTCTCATGTTTATATCAGCAAAAATGATATCAATAACAAATTTAAATCCACAAGATTATTTAAAAGAATACGACAGTATAGCATTTGATCTTTCAATCACATCATTATGCGCAGCTATTTTCATATTATTGTTATTTACTGTCACGAAAAAATTTAAACGTCTACCACATCGCATCACGTGCTGCTTACTGATATCACAAATGATTGCATCAATTGGTGTCATTTTGTGGTCAAAACTCGAACAAGACGTACCTTGGAAGATGTACCTGCAATTTAGTTTCTTTACAATTGGACAATATTCGTCAAGATTGTGGGCTGCATTTTTGGCCATAACATTACTTTTCCTCAACTCTAGAAGTTTGTGTTTTGCACTAAAATTATGGCCTTACTTTTTATTGTTGGGCTTTGGAGTGCCATCTCTAATTACCGGAATTTTATTCCTTGCTGATACTAAAAGCATCATGCCAAAAGCTAAACAGAATCCAAATTTTCAATTCGGAAATGTTCAAGCTATTATATCTGTATTTTTGCTTGTCATGTGCTTTATCGTAACAGTTGGATGCCTCATGCTGCATCAACGCTATAAACGAAGATATGAAAAGTACATTTCATTATCCAAAGAAGTAGCATCACCTGATGTGGAAACTATTACAACAGCAGCAAGTTCAACAACAAATATTGAGAGACTTGCACATGTTGATTCAAGTCTGAATTTTGCTGTCAACAATAACATTAGGAGAAGACGATCAGTGTCATCAGATGACGATGAGATTGTAATTAAAGCAAATGGAAATGGTGGATGTTCAGGTGGAAGTGGTGGGGATGGAGAATGTTGTTCTGCTGCACAGAATAGAACACCAACCCGTGTTATTGATATTGAAGACTTGATTCCAGTTGGTCCATCAAGTTCTTCATCTGTACAAGGAAATGGATTGTGCTCATCTCAATTTGGATGTCCAACATCTTCTCGTGAGGCATGTCAGTCAATGGTTCAGAGATATCAAGAGGATTCAAATTATCCATTGGAACCGATTGAACATGTTGAAATTGTTGACACGTATCAAGTCATGCAGCATACAGTACTTTTAATTCTTCTGCTATGCTCTATGTTTGTTAGCTTTGCTCTTACAATATGGACATTAATTATGGAAGGAATGTCTGGAATTTATGTTGAACTGTCATTTTTAGAGGCTTTTTTGAATTTCGGACAGAGCATAATAGTACTTGCATGCTTTATTAGTGATTCTGGTGACCTATTTATACCATTAATATCAATTGCAAAGAAATTATGGTATGGAGCAGACGCTCTTAAAACCCCATCATGGGACGACCTTTCAGATGATACAAAACATGTTTGTGAACAATTTGCTACATATCATATTGAGAGATGCCGTAAAGCTATCGCCAAAGACAAAAGATGGAGAATCAAAGTATACAAAAAAGTTTTCTTTGGCACACAATTTGTTGATTATTTGATAGAAGTTGGTCTCGCTGGTGATAGAAACGAGGCAGTTAAATATGGTAAAAGACTGATTGATGGACGAATTATGAGACATATTAACAAATGTCATCACTTTGCTGACAAGAAATTACTCTATACATTTTGTAATAGATTGTAGTTAATAACGATGATGTAGCGTACATCAAATAATAGACTAGAATGTGAGACTAGTTTTTAGATGAAATTTTGGAAATGCTTATGTTAGGATTTTCTTGTGTCTGACTACTTTGTGTAAGCTCTCTTACTTTTGGATGGATTTCTCAACACCAATTGTTAAGATAGTTTAAAAATCCACAGAAGGACATCCTAGCATTATAAATATTTCTATTAAAAAAAAAGATCTGTAAAATATGCAACAAGTGACTTATAAATTATCAAAAAGTCCGTAATTGTTATAGTTATAGTAAGACAGACATAAACAATAAGAATTATTTTTAATTACATGTGATATAATAGCTAATTGCTTTGAACGATGAATTTTGAATTATTGTGACAAGACAGCCATTCATATTTTTTAAGCAATAAAATGTGAGAATTGATTGCAACAGTTCAAAATTCCCCAATTAAAAATAAATTAGTAAAACTTATTAACAGTCATTCATGTTTTCTTATTGAGAAAATATTAAGATCGTGATTTACTGACTTTTTTTTTTGGAGATGATCATGCAATCGAAGGTATACAATTAATACTCACGATTTGCAATTATTGTTTTAAATGTCTAACAAGCTTTATGAAGTCATTGATCAATTAAATATTGATTTATTATAGGGAATTGGATTTGCGTGTGAACTTTATTAATTTGAGGAGAAAATTCATCAGTCAACTTATTATCATATTCACACCAAATCAGATTGATTCAAATTTCGAAACTAATTCAAAGCTTGTTAGAAGCTGAAACAAAAGAATCAAGTTTTTTGATTGAATTCATAAAATAATTTAAGTGCATTAAATTACGGCTGATGACATACAATGAGGCTATGATGAAAATATGAATGACTGTAGACTAATTGAATATGAAGCTACAAAAATAATCATCACTTAAAGTTGTGCTGAATATTATCCAATTTATTTTTGCATTATCCTGAGATTTGAAATTTATAGTTTAGGTGATCGAAATGAGCCAAGTTCTTAAATTTGAGAATTTGGGTTCGAAATTAAAAATAAATTTTAGAATCATTTGATAATTTTTTATTAGATAGCTTTAAACCTGAATTTTAAAGAAATAAATTGAAATTCAATACAATAATCAAATATTACAATTCAGCCAATCAAAAGTTGAATGAAAATATCTCAATAAACAGAAGTTTATTTTACCAAATTTTATTTTTAAACACAGAAATAAACAAAACCTCAAGCAACAAAAAACTCTATTAATTTATTTTACATTTTATTCCGTTGAAAATTTTATATTTCATTGACACGTGGTCTGTGGCGTATAACATGTTAATTTTTTGAAAATACTCTTCTCTTTTAAAACATTTGAAAGTTTTAGTCAAAAACATTTGTATGGTTTTAAACAGAGTTGAGAAATAATTTGTGCAAAAATCATTTATTTACCTTATTTTTCAAATCATCGCTCTACCTAGTCATAACAAATGAATAAGGTGGAATAAGGCATTAATAATGTCACTTAATTTACAATGTCAAATTCCATTAACAATTATTTGCTTAAAACTAAATCTCAGTTGACTCGCCAACTCTGACTCAAAATTGTAAACAGAAACTTTTTTGAGAATTAGTCTAACTTATTAGGTCATATTTTTTATTTAATTAATCAATAATAGATTTTTTAACTTCTTTAAAAGACTTAATACATATAGAATTTTAATAAAATCATGAATTTACCGAAATTGTCTCGCTCAGCTCGTGTAAATACTAATTTAGATACAAAAAGGAATTTCGCAAGAATTGGTAATAAAAATTCTCAGCAAGGAAATAGAAGTGAAAGGTAATAAACTATTGATTTCTAACTAGCTTAATTCTAAAAGAATTTCTTTCTACAGATCATCTTGGTCTGATGTTAAAAGATTCATATTAAAAAATGTCGACAAAAGGGAAAGTGCCGAAATTGATAAGAAACTTCATGAATTATGGGTTAAAACGAAGGAACTTACAAATGGAGAGGAAACAACGGAACTGCTGGATGAGTTGTCAATTTTTCTATTACGACTTTTCCTTAATCATCGCAATGTCCTCACAAAACATATTGCCCAAATGAAAAATTTCTTTGGTGAAGTCAGTAACAAGCAGGCCAATGACATTCATGCCTTAGTTTCAGTAATAACAAGAAATCTTGATGACCAGATTATTGAGAAATTGCAAGAACTAGTTTCTGAAGAGGAAGATGATTCCAGTAAAAAGCAAAAAATGTTTGGTCAGACAATTAAATACGTGTCATCAAATAATTATTTTCAAGATACAACTATTCTAAGTGATTTAAATATAGATGCTGAGTTAACAGTACAGAAAGGAGCTCTTGATAATTTTTCCATGAAATATGAAAAAGTTGTACCCGAAGAGCCTAAAAAAGGAAAAGTTTATGATAGATCGTGGATATTAATGAACGTTAATGGCGATTTAGTTGAAATTCTTATTGGAATTTTAAAGTCAGGACGATCAAATGATGAAATTCAGAACGAACTATTCGAATTAATGGGTTTCGATAAATTTGAACTCATTTTAGAGATTTTAGAAAATAGAAAGGTGATAATGAAAAATATGGAAATGATGGAAAAGAAAGAAGCCATGAAGGAGCAAGTCGTAAAAAGACAAAATGAAGTAAAACCAGCACCTAATTATTTAATGCCTGTTATTGTCCAATCTGAAAAGGAGAAAGATTTAATGAAGTTAGCAAGAAAAGATGAGAAGAAACTGAGAGGGATGAAAGGAAATGGTGATGATGAGGATGACGAAGACATGCAGTTAGCAAAGTTACAATTAAATCAATCAAATGCTTTATTGAGAATCGCTCAAAAGCAACCAGTTATGACTGAAAGTAGACCATTAAGTTTTTCACATCGATTTACGCAAGCTCAGCCTAAATATCCTTACGTTTTTGACTCAAATAAAGACGCAAGAGCTCATGTGGGATTTATTGCTGGAAATAAGATTATGCTCCCTGAAGATACAGTTCGTAAAGATACACAAATGTACGAAGAAGTAATGATACCAGCACGAGAAGCGCCTGAAGACTTAAAAGTAGGAAATAATCGTGTTAAAATTGAGGCTTTAGATGAAATTGGTCAAATAGCATTTAAAGGAACTAAAGAATTAAATCGAATTCAAACGGTAGTTTATCCAACAGCTTATCATAGTAATGAAAACTTATTAATCTGTGCTCCAACTGGCGCTGGTAAAACAAATGTTGCAATGTTGACAATCGTAAATGTCATTCGATCTCATACAGATCAAGGAATAATACACAGAGATCAATTTAAGATCGTCTATGTGGCACCAATGAAAGCACTTGCAGCAGAAATGACAGAAAACTTTTCTAAGCGTCTTAAGCCTCTGGGAATTATTGTTAGAGAATTAACAGGTGATATGCAATTAACGAGAACAGAAATGCAGGCAACACAGATTCTTGTGACGACCCCAGAAAAGTGGGATGTAGTAACTCGAAAAGGTGCAGGAGATGCATCTATGATTAGTTTAGTGAAATTGTTAATTATTGATGAAGTTCATTTGTTGCATGGAGAACGTGGACCTGTCGTTGAAGCATTAGTTGCTCGTACTTTACGACTTGTTGAATCATCACAATCAATGATTAGAATTGTTGGACTTTCAGCCACACTTCCTAATTATATCGATGTGGCCAGGTTCCTTAGAGTAAATCCAGCCATTGGATTATTCTTTTTCGATTCACGTTTCCGTCCAATTCCTTTATCACAGACTTTTATTGGAGTAAAGTCACTAAAGACGTTACAGGCATTAAATGATATGAATACAATTTGTTATGAAAAATGTTTAGAACAATTGAGAAATGGAAAGCAAGTTATGGTATTTGTGCATGCAAGAAATGCTACGACAAGAACAGCACTTACTTTAAGAGAAATGGCTCAACAGAAAGGACATACACAAATCTTCAGTTGTGAAAAGAGCTTAGAATTCCAGAATGGCTTAAAAATGATTGGTAAAAGTAGAAATAAGCAACTTGTTGATTTATTCCAACATGGATTTGGATTTCATCATGCTGGAATGTTGAGACAAGATCGTACTATGGTTGAGAAATTGTTTGGTGATGGATTAATCAAAGTTTTAGTAACAACAGCTACATTAGCTTGGGGTGTCAATCTTCCAGCTCATGCAGTAATCATTAAAGGAACTGAAATTTATGATTCAAAACATGGTTCGTTTGTGGATCTTGGAATTCTAGATGTTTTACAAATTTTCGGTCGTGCTGGTCGTCCACAGTTTGACAAGAGTGGTCTTGGTATAATTATTACAACATATGACAAGCTCAATCACTATCTGTCATTATTGACTAATCAATTTC
This sequence comes from Chironomus tepperi, assembly GCF_022539635.2. NCBI lineage: Eukaryota > Metazoa > Arthropoda > Insecta > Diptera > Chironomidae > Chironomus > Chironomus tepperi. The sequence goes on from NW_027226222.1 coordinate 69,136, forward strand.
CAATTGAGTCTAATTTCCCTCAATGTCTTGCTGACAATTTAAATGCAGAAATTTCTCTAGGAACTATTTCTAATATTCAGGAAGCTATTGAATGGCTTAGTTACACTTACTTATTTGTAAGAATGAGAATAAATCCACAAGTGTATGGATTAAACTATACAGATGTTGAAGAAGATCCAACATTAGTAATGAAAAGAAGACAATATATACACGAAGCTGCAATGGCATTAGACAAAGCAAAAATGATTCGATATAATGAACGTACTGAGGATCTGAATATCACAGATTTAGGAAGAACAGCTAGTCATTTCTACATCAAATATGATACAGTTGAAGTTTTTAATGAACTTCTTCGTCCAATAATGAATGAAGGTGAAATATTAAACATGATGGCAAATGCTCATGAATTTCAGCAATTAAAAGTCAGAGATGATGAAATGGATGAATTAGATGATTTGAATCGAGATTCTTGTGAGGTGCCTGTAAAAGGAGGAAGCGAAAATTTGCATGGAAAAGTTAATATTCTTATGCAGACATACCTTTCTCGTGGTTTCGTCAAATCATTTTCACTTATCAGTGACTTGAGCTATATTAATCAAAATGCTGTACGAATTGCAAGAGGCTTATTTCAAATAATTTTAAGAAACAACAATGCAATTCTCACTGGACGTCTATTGACTATTTCAAAAATGTTTGAACGACAAATGTGGGACTTTTATTCACCTATGAGACAATTTGTGACAATTCCTTTTGATGTGATTGATAAAATTGAAAATCGTGGATTGAGCATTGATACATTAAGAGATATGGACTCGAAGGAAATTTCAGACATGCTACGAAATCATCGTCATGGAGAATTAGTAAAAAGATGCGCACATGAATTTCCAATGCTTAAAATAGAGGCAAATTTGCAGCCAATCACTAGAACTGTTTTACGTATTCGCACTTTCGTTACTGCTGATTTTAAGTAAGTTTCTATCCTCCACTTCTTACTATACAAATTAATTAATGAACATTAATTTTTATTACAGATGGAATGACAGAATTCATGGGAAGCATGCTGAATCATTTTGGATATGGATTGAAGATCCTGAAAATAATTACATTTATCATTCAGAATATTTCCAAGTGACGAAGAAACAAGTCATTACACAAGAGCCACAAGAACTAATTATGACAATTCCATTGAAAGATCCACTTCCACCACAATATATCATACGTGCAATAAGTGATACATGGCTTGGATCATCAATCAGTGAGGCACTGAGTTTCAAACATTTGATTTTGCCTGAAACTCATCCACCACATACGGAATTACTTCCTTTACAACCTTTGCCTTTAAGTGTATTACATAATCCTCAATTTGAACAGTTGTATAACTTCACACATTTTAATCCAATCCAAACTCAAATCTTTCATTGTCTTTATCATACCGACAATAATGTATTGCTTGGTGCACCGACAGGAAGTGGAAAGACAATAGCAGCAGAAATTGCAATGTTTCGGGTGTTTAATCAAAATTCAAAAGCTAAAATTGTCTATATAGCACCATTAAAAGCCTTGGTTAAAGAAAGAATTGACGATTGGAAGAAGCGACTTAATGAGAAATTGGGAAAAATAGTTGTGGAATTAACAGGTGATGTCACGCCTGACGCTAATGCTATTAGAAATTCTCATGTCATTGTTACTACTCCTGAAAAATGGGACGGTATTTCTCGTAGTTGGCAAACTCGTGAATATGTTAGGGATGTAGCACTTATTGTAATTGATGAAATTCATTTGCTCGGTGAAGATCGTGGACCTGTTTTGGAAGTTATTGTGTCACGTACAAATTTCATTAGTTCACATACATCAAAAAAAATTCGAATTGTTGGATTATCGACAGCACTTGCAAATGCAAAGGATTTAGCAAATTGGCTTGAAATCAAACAAATGGGACTTTACAATTTCAAACCGTCTGTTCGTCCAGTTCCACTTTCAGTTCATATTAGTGGATTTCCAGGGAAGCATTATTGTCCAAGAATGGCAACAATGAATCGACCAGCATTTCAAGCTATTCGTCAATACTCTCCATGTACTCCAGCTTTAATATTTGTATCATCACGTCGACAAACTCGTTTAACAGCTCTCGACTTGATTGCTTTCCTTGCTGGTGAAGACAATCCAAAGCAGTTTTTGCATCTTCCTGAAGATGAAATGGAGCAAATTTTAACAGGAATTAAAGATAATAACTTAAAATTGACATTAGCTTTTGGAATTGGACTTCATCATGCTGGTTTACAAGAAAAAGATAGAAAGACGTGTGAAGAGTTGTTCCTTAATCGAAAGATTCAGATTCTTATAGCAACATCGACATTAGCTTGGGGAGTAAATCTTCCTGCTCATTTAGTCGTGATTAAAGGAACTGAATTTTATGATAAGAAGACCAATCGATATGTAGACATGCCAATTACTGATGTTCTTCAAATGATGGGACGAGCTGGTCGTCCACAATTTGGAAATGAAGGAATCGCATGCGTATTTGTTCATGATGTGAAAAAGAATTTCTACAAAAAATTCCTCTATGATCCATTCCCAGTCGAGTCCAGTCTATTAGCTGTATTACCTGATCACATTAATGCTGAAATTGTTGCAGGAACTGTCCAATCAAAACAGGGAATTTTAGATTATCTTACATGGACATACTTTTTCAGACGCTTATTGAAGAATCCAAGTTATTATAAAATGGAAGGAACTGATCAACGAGATGTCAATCGCTTCTTAACAGAATTAATTCAAACTGTCCTTGAAACATTGCAAGATGCAGGATGTATTGAAATTGATGATGATAATCGCTCTGTTTATCCTACAAGGTAAGTCTTTGAATCTAAGACATTAAGGTTCGATTTATTAATTATTTTAAAAATTTATAGCACTGGAAGGATTTCATCATATTACTACTTGAGCCACAAGACAATGAAGCATTTTGCAAATACATTAAACTACTCATCAACAGATGAAAATGTATTGAGAATCATGTGTGATGCTTATGAATTTGTTGAACAGCCTGTGAGACATAATGAAGAGAAATACAATGAGTAAGTTACAATTTTTATTAGCTACATATAATCTATTAAATCATTAATAAATTTACAGGGAACTAGCAAAGATGTGCCGACTTAAAGTTGATCCACTGACTTACGACAATCCACATACGAAAACATTCCTTCTAATGCAAGCCCATTTTTCACATCTGCCACTTCCAAATACTGATTTTGCTACTGATACAAAATCAGTCTTGGATCAATCAATTCGTATTTTACAAGCTATGGTCGATTATGTCGCTGAAAATGGATGGTTAGCAACAACACTGAGAATTCAAATGCTTATGCAATGTGTCATTCAAGCACGTTGGCATGATGATCATATAGCCTTATGCTTACCACACGTTGATGAACAGAACTGCTATGTTTTTGACAATATTAAAATTGAGTAAGTTTAAGTTTTATGGATATTATATGCTGAATAGTTTTTCATGTCTTAATTATTCTTAATTTGACAGTTATCCAATATTGACTCTACCTCTACTGAAAGAGAAGTGCATAAAGAACTACGAAGCATTGGCTGGACCATTGAGAAAGGAATTTGAGGAACCACAGATTGAACAAATTTATAAAGTAATTAAAGACCTTCCAACGATAAATATTGAGATGAAAATTCGCGGACCATTAAAGAATGAAGCAGAAGTTGATCAGCTAGTTGTTCAACCACCAAATAGAAATCAGTGGATTCAAATTCATGCCGATGAAGAGTATACATTGATTGTGAATGTTCATCGATTAGGAGTAAGAAGTTCTAACTACATTTATTGTCGATTCCCAAAACCAAAAGATGAAAATTGGTTCCTAACAATCGGTAATCAAGAAAATGGGGAATTGATTGGACTGAAACGAGTCAATTACAAATCAACAAGAAGCTCACATCACCTTGTTCTAAATCCATTATCTAATCTTGGACGAGTAATATATACTGTCTACTTTATTTCCGACGGTTATATTGGATTAGATCAGCAATATAATGTACAATTGGAGGTCATTGAACCATTGAAGGAGAAGTATGCTGATACGCCAATATATGTTAGTGATTATACAAAGGATGTATAAGATCCTTACTATTATTATTATTTCTGTTAATCTTGAATAAATAAAATAAATCAAGTTTTTATATTATGCAGGAATAGGATAGGTATATTATTTATTTATTTCCATTTATTAAACTCCTGACAATCTGATTTAATTTTTCAGTAAATGCTTCAAATGAAAATCTTTGTTGTACTCGAGTCCGTCCCATTTCACCCATTTTTTCTGCAAGTTTCAAATCTTTGAATACGAGCGTAGCTGCATTAGCAAAATCTTCGGGCGTCGATTCGCATAAAAATCCAGTCTGTTCATGTACGACCGTTTCTTTTGGCCCACCTGAATTGACAGCAATAACTGGAACTTGCAAATACATTGCTTCTAGTGGGACGATTCCAAAATGTTCATTTGTTGGTGTGTATAGAAGCATACGACATCGATTTAATAGCTTAATTTTTATTTCATCACTTGGTGATTTAAGCATTGTTACTTTATCCTTCAGTCCTAAATTCTCACATATTGCAGTTAATTCATCAAAATGTTCAATATTTTCAAGATTTCTCCAGTCATATCCACCAGCAAGTACTAAATGAGCTTTATCCCATTCCTGTTTAGTCAAGTTCCTTTCAAGTAGTTTAAATGCTTTCAGGGCTAATGGAAGATTTTTCTTACGCTCATAACGATTGATTGATAATAAGATTATTGCATTATCAGCAATTCCTTCTATAGAATTATCATTTGATTTATACTGATCGAATGATTTTGTTACAAGTGATGGATAAAGTACACCGGGTGTAATTCTAAGTGATTTGAAAGTCTCACTAAAGATTCTACTTGTAAATTTGCTATTGACTAGAACTCCATCAGCAGCACCAGTCGTTTTTTCTTCTAAATAATTTAATGGCATCCGATAAATTGATTTCAATCGTCCTCCTTGTTTTGTTAATAATTGATCGGGAAAGTGACAGTAGAAGAGAATCTTTGGATTATTTTTTGCATATTTTAAAATCGGAATTCCAAGTGAAATTATGTCACAAAAGATCAAGTCGATTTTCTCTTCTTTGGATTGAAACAAGACAACATAAAATGCAGCATAAACCATACGAAAATATGCACAAAATGCATAAAATTTTCCGAAAATATTTCTTGGGATCCAATCGCCAACTACTTTTACTTCTAAAGTACCATTTCTTGTTTCTTCAAAGCAGTGTGACTTGTCATGATGATTTGTTAAAAAGCTTACTGTATGTCCACAGTTTTTAAGTGCTAATGCGGCATCAATCACCAATCTTTCGGCACCGCCTATACCCAAATCGGGATGAAGGAATAACACTCGCATTATCTGTAAATATACGTGGCTTTTAATGAAATAGCTACAAAACATAAACTATGTTGGTTTAGATCATTACCTTTATTAATTTATGGTTTAAATTCACCGACTATGTGTTATAATACTATCTATATATTAATTTTTCTTAGTTACTACAGAAACTCAAAATTATTGAATCAGAAAATTCCAATACGAAACAAAAACAAAGATTGAAAACTGAAGGGATAGTAACAGTACAAAAAGTATAATGCATATTTTAAATTTTTCAGTTGGGGTTTATATTTAATTTCTTGTAAGACCAGATCGTTGGATGAAACATCCTTTAAAAGAGTTGCCTCTTACGTCTATTTCACCTTCTTCGAGCTGTAAATATTGGAAATAAAATTGGAACAAGTTGGAAACATGCTGAAATCACATGATCACTTACTGGATCATTTTCATAAAGTTCTCGATAGCAAATTGGACTAATGCATTCTAGAATGCAATGAGTTCTTTGAATTGAATCATTGCTTAGATTTTGGCATCTTTCGGATCCTTGGCATGCTGATTCAAATTCTTTAAAAAGACTTAGTTCCTTTATGAAAAGGAAGAGAAATTAAAAATGTTGATTGATTCTTAATTAAATTATATTTACAATTTATTACAAAATTATAATTGAATGGCCACAAACAAGATATAAAAACAGAAACAAAATCTACGTGCACTAAAATTTAACTTAATCATTTACTTTTGAGATTTTATATTCGCGTTCGGATTTCGTCGCGGCGTCCAACGTAAAAAAGCAGAATCAACGGTCAGTTTTGGTTTCTTAAATTGTGGCAACATAAGATGCTCATTTATCGTCCGTTGAGTAACTGTAATACAATAATATCCTTTCCAATATTTTATCATTTTCATTGACTGTAATGTCTGAATGATATCTTCTTGTGTGATTCCACTTTGTTCACTTAGTTCCTTTACACTTTGGGATGTTGTTTTACAATCTTTTAAAAGTCCGAGGAGCGTATAAGCCCAGTAACTTCTGTAGCTTAAACGGCCAAGATCTGATAAAGGTTTTTCAGGACTTCCGATAATTCCTTCACGCTTTGATAGCTCATAGCTAAATGCTATTAATAATTTTCCATATCCTTTTCTTTGGTATGGTGGTAAAATGAGAATACAAGCCACATTGTTGTTTTCGGGGGAAACTTTTTCTTTGCTGAAATATCCAACAATATTTTGTCCATTTTTATCAATTTCACATAAAACATAGAAGAAGAATGGCTCAACATCATAATACAATGTCTTATGATCAAGAAATAGTTTTGCCATTAAACATAAATTCTGACAATATCCTTTATGCTCTTTTCCATCAATTTCAAACACTGATATTGTTCCTTTTCGATAGATTTCAAGTCCTGGAGGCTGCCTTCTTGTACACTCGTTTGAATGTTCCCGATATGTTTTCACAAATTTCATATATTTTAAGCAATACTGGCAGACATAAAGGGTATCAACTCGTCCATAATTTTCAGGATACGGTGAAAAGTACCACGTTTCTATCTCAAATTTCCCAAACCTTAATTTGTTAATATATTTAATTTTTGTAATATTTTCGTGCTCTTTCTCAAGTGCAGCGGTTGTGGGATCCATCTCAGCAAATGTCTTTTGTACATGATTAATTTCATCATGTCGTCTTTTTTGATTCCTTGTAATTTTTCTATCACTATTATCATTTGTTGATCCTCCAACTACTAAATTTCCATTCGTCGTGGAGTCGATGGGTATCAGCGTGGTTGTTGCAATATTAGACTTTTGTTTATTATACTCTCTTAACTCCTCTGGTGGAATTCTTTTTATTCTGTCCTTTGTCACCCATTGATCGAGTCTCCTATTTATTCCATCATAATGGATATAATATTCAGGATTTTTAAAACAATCTAATCGTGTCTGAATAATGGTGGCGGGATGCCATTCATTATCAGATTTCTTAACCAAATATGCTTCTCCAATCTTTAATTCTAATGCATCGTTACTGCTTTCGTCAGAATTGTTCGTAGTTGTTGACGAAACAGACGATTGCTGAATATATTCCGATGTTGAATTTTTATTCTCATTTTCTTTGTCCATATTATTTAAATTCTTTAAGGAAATGTTGTAATTGTATCTGGAACTGATCTGCTTGTTTATTTGATTAAATTACTAAAAATAATAAGAAAAAATAAATGTGACCATTTACTAAAGCATCCAAAACAACTAATTAAAAAATAATAAAATGAGAAAAAGTGCGTAGAAAGAAAAAATGCCGAAAACAAGATACAGCAAATGTGACTTATCGATTTTTCTCTAATTACTTGGTTACTTACATTTTTGCTCGTTTCTTTAAAATTATATTCCTTAAATTCGTAATGAACCTTCTTATTAACCGTCGTTGAGTCAATAAAATGTATTAAAAAGATGAAGAATAATATTTTTATAGACATCTGACGAAATTCGCTTTTTCTGCTGGCGTTTCTTCTTAAAACAGCTTTTTCTTGAAAACATTTATATTTATTATCTGTCTATTTGTCCTGTGACTAATTCCTTACAAATTCAATATTTTAACATTTCTGTTTTCTTTTTATTCTTAATGCGATTTATTTGATGAGATAATTTGTCAGTAGAAAATTAAATTATTAAAGTTTCGTCAGTTGTTATTAATTGCACTGAAGCGCCTTCGTCAAAAACTGAAGTAAATGTTTTCTAGACTTTTCCAAAATTCAAATTTAAATTAACCGTTATTTATTGTTAATTCACAAAATTATAATTTATCGATTTTAACATAACATTAATTTACAGAATAAAGTTTAATTATGATATTACCTGATAAGTAATCATTAAAAGTTTCAAACTGCTTAAATCAATAAGAAATTATGAATAAAAATGACAAAATAGTTTTTAGCTGAACATGCTGAACAAATTTAGCACATGTCTTCTTCTTATTTCACAATTTTTTGAAAATTAATATTTCTTAATTATACCATAGTTCAAAATAAAAATATAATTTTAAAATCATCCAAATTACAGTAGCCTTAAAATAAAATAATTAAATTAAAAAAATTGAAAAAGTCCAACGGTTTTTAAAATTTTAAATTTACATATTGTGAGTTTCTAACGGTTTCTTTGTTTATTATTGTTGAATTTTATACGCTTAGTAAATTTTATTAAAATTAGCATGTTAAACCCTAACTAAAACAGTAAAATGTCACTAAATATTAATATTAATAAGATGAGTTATAATGGACGAAGTTATGCAGAAAATGCAGAAGCTGAAAAACGTAAAATCAATCGAATATTATCTGTAAGTAAAAAACCTTCTTCGGAACTTAATACAATATTCATGTTTTATTGATTTTCTCACACTTTTAATCTCTTTACATTTATTCCAAATAAAGGTCAGAGAACAGTCCAGCGAATTAGCACAAAAACTATTAAAGAAAACTCGCAGTGCAAAAGAGCAAGAGCTCAAAAAACTACAACAAATAAAAGAAAAGGAACTTGGTGAATGGAAGAGAAAAACACAATATGAAATTCAGAAGCAAATAGACAACTGTGTTGGTCATTTTGGAGATGCTCATATTGCAGCAGTAGATGCAAGTTGTGAAGAAGATGAATTTCTTTGTGACAAAAAAGACGAACAAGAACTGATGGCAGCAATGAGAGGTCGTGTAGCTATGCTTCAAGTTCAAAGAGAACGTGAACGTGAATTAGAGAAAAAGTTATTGAAAAAGAAACGTCAGCAACAAAAAACTGTTGGTATACAAGCTGACTTTCTTACACAAAGAAGGTTTAGTGAAAATTTAATCAATAAACAGAAGAATGCTGAAACGGACGTGTCTGAAGAAGAAGGAAATGATAGCGTCTTTATTGTTAAACCAAATCCTCATAAACATTCCGAACAATATAATCCACAAAATTATACATCGAACTCTGTAGATTCTTCAAACAATTGTGATTCTGAAATTGAGAGCATAGCTGAGCTAGAAGAAGATGAATCTGTAAAAAATAATGATGAATCTGAAGTAGAATTCAATCAAATATCAAATTTGCTGAGACAAAGATTGCACAATAATCAAGATAGTATTAAAATTAATAAAGTTATCGATGTTGGATCATCTGATAGCGAATCAATCAGTTATAACGTAGAATTTCCTAAGAAAGTGACTATAAGAACATCGCCGATTAAGAAAAAGAAAGGAATTTTAAAAAATTCTCCAGCGAAAATTAATAATAGTAAAAAACAAAATTCACCAGTGAAAAGTAAGAAAGTGCAGGCATCCGATAATCGTGTAAGATATGTGGATTTTGGTAATAAATATGAAACAACATATGTGCCCGATAAGAATTTAATTGTACGAAATGAAAAGTCAAAAACAAATGCACGACAAAATGCTCAAATACAAACAGATGACGATGCGATCACAAAGAAAATAAATGAAGATATTCTGAAGTAAGTACATGTTATAAAAAATATTGGACATATGGGTATATTCATAATTTCATTTATGTAGGCAGCTAACTGACTTGCGTTCTCAAGAAGCATTAGAGAAAGAGAAAATCAGAAGGGATTATGAAAAATTAAGACTCGAATTGGATGAATTGAGCAAGCAAGAACAAGAGGCTAAATCTAGAACAAATGTAAGAAAAATTATCATATTATGTGGAATAAAATGAGTTTTAATATTATTATTTAATTTCACAGATGCAAACGAATATTTCAAGAGATCAACTTTTAAGAAAGGAAGAAATTCGTCAACGGAAAATGAATGAAGCTGCTGAGAATGCAATGAAAAAGAATATAATCACATGTCCACCTGTTGATCGAAATGAAAAATCTATGAGACAAAAATTGTGTGAGATAAATGTTGGTGCGCCATCATTGAGCAGCAGAGAGGAAACACAGAAAGACAAATCAGCAACGATTAAATTAACGAGATCGAATAGTGAGATTAATAATTTAGTTAAGGTTGAAAAATTGAAAGATTTATTGGAGAAAATCAATCATCAAAAGAGGCTTCTATTGAATGAAATTGAAAAGAGTGACGAAATCCCTGGACCTGATTTAGAAAAAGTTATGGATTGCATTAAAAAATTGGAGCAGGAGAAGGCAGCCTTAAATTCTGACAATAAAATTGATGAATCAAAATTAGAAAAAATTAACGAATTGAATGAACGAGAGAAAAAAATTCAGGAACGTGAAAAACGGCTAGAAAAAAATCTTCGAGAATTGTTTAAGAAGCAACAGGAAAAAGAAGTTGTTAAATCTTCATCATCGAATTCTGAGCACACGATTTCTGATGATTCTTCATCATCAAAAGAGAAAAATTCAAAGAAAGTCGTACAACCACCAGTAGAAATAATTATCAAAGTACAGCAACCTAAATCTCCACATAAAAAGTCTCGAAAATCATACAGATGTGTCGACACCCTTAGTCGTGAACCTGGAAAAATTTATCCAAAAACTCCAATTAAGAAAAAGAAATCAATTGACTCAGACATTGAAATTGTCGAAAATGAATCTCAAAAGTTACCAGAACAAGAGAAATCTCAGCAAGAAACACAGACAAGTCCAATAGTTTTAGAAGCACCTAAACCTATCCTGAAAAATTCACAATTAAAACAGATCTCAATTCCTCCTAAATCAATGTCAAAGGAATCATCAAAATCCTCGAAAGTATCATCAGTTCCAAAACAGCAACAAACTGCCGATTCTGAAGATTTTTCTGTATCAACAGTTTATCATGAACTTCCGCCGCAAATCAATTTAATTTCCGGAAAGGAATCTCAAAGAAAATTGAATCCAATGTTAATGGACTATATAACACGAGTGTTAGGAATGAATAAGAATATTGGAAGTCAATTGAATATTAATGTGAGCTCAGTAACAACTCCTGGAAGTTCCACAATTAATACAACAGGAAATAGATCGTCAAATGATGAACTAAGTTTTGATCAAGATCGTATGAATCGACTACAGAAATTTATTGATGACAATCATAGCTTTATTAGTGAAATTAATGAAAGTTTAGATCGTGTTGAAGTTAAAAAGAAGCAGGATAAAGATCAGGAAAAGATTGTTGAAGGAATTTGGAGAGAAATTTTGAGTAAGAAGAAGCAAGGAAAAACAACATCAGAAAGTCAATCAAAAGTTAGCAGTAATGCAAAGAAATCTAAACCAACAGCACCTTCTAATGTAAGCAGCAAAAAAGTAAATCAGCCACCACAGCTACCTCAAAAAGAATCAAAGAAATCAACGACAGAAAGTTCACAAAAAACAGTTAGATCTCAACCAGTTCCTACTAAACCTCCGAAAATTACTCAAGAAGATATGGCTGACGTCTCTAAATATTTAGAATCTCAAATGCTGAATAATTACTCAGAATATACTGCAAACTGTCAAAGAAGGATAGCAGAATTGACACAAATGATGGAAAAAGTTCGGCAAGAGAAATTGAAATTGATTGAAAACTCATTATCTAGTAATGAACTCAATAACTTTACTGAATACAAAGATATTGTACAGACCACAGCAACTAAGGAGAATGTCAATGGATCTACCGAGACCAAAGATTCTCCAAGCAATCGTGACGACCCTCCATCTGAGGAAATAAATAACATTTTGCAATATCAAACACGACCTTTTGGCGTCAGTAAAGATTCAGGCATTTCCGGAATTTCTCGTCCAGTCACGTCATCTGATTTTCGTGATACACCACCAGATCGTGTCACATCCGAAGACAATAACAATAATAATAATAACAATTTGTTCCAACCAATTCTTAAAGACATTCCAAAACTGCCACGAATGAAAATCACAACAAGTGATGGAGAAACGCAAACAATTAAGGACGTTTCGGTATTAATTAAGCAGCAACAAGACGAGAAGAATCAAAAGAAACAAAGACCGCCATTAAGTTTGAAGAGTCCACAATTTGAAAAGCAACAGCACGAGCCTCATGAATTATCAACAATCGCAGAAATTGAAACGCCTACGGCCAGTAAAGTTAATATCCAAGACGAAATCAGTGGAGTTGGTGCTTTTCATTCATTCCCAAATTTTGAAGAATATGCTAAAAATAATCAAAAGAATGCGAGTGAAATTAGACAAGCTGAGATTTCATTTCCGGATATGAATGACTTGATGAAAGCACTGCCTGATTTGAATATAAAGACATTTGTTGAACAGGATGGTCTCAGCCTTGTTAATTTTACTAAAGATGATGAAAAAGAAATTCCATCGACTGATTCATCTCTTATGGATATTATGGGAGAATTGAAGAAAAGAAATTTGATTGAATCGTCTTTCCAAATTTATTATGAAGATGAGAACAAGGACAATTTGTTGGAAGCAGGATTTGAAAGGGATGATAAAACGACACCGACGACAACAAATCAAATGACTGAACCAATTTCTCCGAGAAGAAAGAAACCTGCTCAAAGTAGAATAATAATGAAAACTCCCGAAAATACAGGCAGAACTGAAGTTATTCACACACCAATTAAAGAAAAGCATCATGGGCCGCATATACACGATGATAAGAGTCTCAATTCTAATGACACGTTAAGTGGTATACAGGAAATTGAAAAAGATTTTCTAACTCATGGAATGGCTTGGGCTGCATCAACTATGAAGAGAACAGAAGAGAGTAAGAAGCAGGCAGTTTCATCAAGCTCTAGTGATAATCAAGATTCCATTAAAATAAATTTTGAATTTGATACTTCAACGTCGTCAAGTGACGGAAAGCCATTAAATCTTCGTGACTTTTTACGTCGAGAATTGCTTACAAGAAGCAGAAATGATCCTTATTTATCCGATGACTCTTCACTTAGTAGTAAATTTGTTAAATCGCTTCTAAAAGCATCACATTCGTCAAGTAGCACTAGCAGTAATGATCCTAAAAGTGATTCATCACAAAATGCAAAACTTAGGACGTCCACACCTGTTCGAATGAGTTCAGAGAATTTAGCAAAGACCGCGGGAAGTTCACATGTATTCAATGGAGCAGATAGTGTTTCAACAGTCAAAGATTCTGACAGCAGCAAAGACAAGTCTGACAAAGAAAAATCGTAGAGCTTATAAAAGTACTTGAACAACGAAATTTAAAATGACAAGTTATGTTAGTGATTAGTTATTAAAATTTTTAAGTTATTTCCTTAATGTTTTTTTGATCCTAAAATTTTAAAAATATTTTTCTGTGCCTTTATAAATACTTATTATGTTAACTGCTATGCCATTTTAGTGACTTAATTGAATCTTTGGCCATTACTTCTTATGATATTTTATTTTCCATTAGTTTTTAAAAAAAGACATGCATGGTTGTACAAATAAATGGACATCATTGGACATTAATTGTGGATTTTTAATTTATGACTCGTTCCTTCTATTTATTTGAATTTAAAAATGCCGTTTTAATTTTTAAAAATAATTCATTTATTAGGTTACATAAGGGATCATTAACTTATGTTAATTTTTCTTCAGAACAAGCCATAATTACATTAAATTAATTTGAAACTTCTGTGGATTTATTTGTTGCTTGCTTTCCTTTCGCTTTCTTAATTTTCTTATTTGCATTTTTCTTTTCCTTTTTCATGTTTTTGCCATTACTGGGAGTTTCTTGAATATTTTCATGCTTCCACGATTCAGGCATAATTTCTACATTTTCAGCAGGCTTAACTTGATTCTGTAACTTCTCAAACAATGAAAATCCACTTGATTTGGATTTAATCCTTGACCTTTCAGACGCTTCAACTTCCAATGCCTTTCTCAATTTCTTTTGTGCATTGGCAAAATTAAGAGCATTCAATTCCTCAATTTCTCTTTCTGGTTTCATTTCCTGTACAGACTTTTTGTTTGCTGTTTTTATGAGTTTATCGAAAAAGTTTATTTGATCCGGTGCAATAAGTGTAACGGAAGTTCCTTCATGTCCTGCACGTGCTGTTCGTCCAATACGATGAATATAAATTTTTAAATGCTTTGGGACATCATAAGAAATTACACAATCGATTTTTGCAACATCAATACCTCGAGCTAAAGCATCGCTACAAATTATTCCATTTACTTCACCGTTACTGAACTTGTGTAAAACTTTTTGACGAATTTTCAATGGAAGTAATGACGACAATTCTTCTATTACCAAATCTTTGTTAAAAAGTGTCTGCAGTATAAATGATAAACGATGTGACGTCTCGACTGTATTTGTAAAGCACAAAAATCTCCTCCAATTATGTTTCTTAATTAATCCATAAAGTGTTATTGGTTTGAGCTTATATTCCGTAATCGAATAGAATTCCCTTAACTCAGCAGGTGTCGTATATTTTCCAATAAATTGTCCCCGTTGCTCTTCTTCTTGTTTTCTCTCTTGATATTTAATTAAGTCTTCCTTATTATCTGCCGTTGTGAATAATTTTGGTTGAAATAAATTAAATGCGCTCATTTTTTCAGGATCCTGACTGAGCGTAGCCGAAAATAAAAGTTTTTGAGGAAGTCTATAACTTCCATCGTCATTTACTAATGAAATTAAATCCCGATAACTAAGTCGATTTGATTGTAATTCATTTGTTATTCCTAAATGCTGTAGTAAATGATGATACCAATCATTATGAACTTGTGACATTGCGTGATCTGCTTCGTCAATTACTAGAAACTTTAGTGATTTCAGATCAAATCCTTCTGTGTAAAATAAATGCTCTACAAGTCTTCCACCTGTACTAATTATTATGTCTACTTTTGAACTGTATTCACCATCAATTGTCTTTTCTACCAAAGCTTTCTGTTCAGCTGCAAAATCTCGATGTTTTGTAAGCAACAAGGAACGAACTTTTAAATTGTTGGAGAGTTTGTCAAAAACGGAAGCAACTTGTGTAGCAAGTTCAAAAACAGGTAGCATAATAAGAGCAGTTACTCGACTCTCAGTTTTATTGTCCACTATGTATTGAACGATTGGAACACTATAACTTAATGTTTTTCCACTGCCGGTTACTGCTGATACACAAATGTCTTTTGGACGAAATGGAATTGGTTTCTTATGTGCATTGAGGATATAGGGCATTATTTTCTCTTGTACTGGAAACAAATTCTTAATCTTCATATTTTTTAAATTTTTCTGGAGTGTTTCACAAATGTATTTGAGTTCAGTTATGTCTGTTCCTTTAACACTCAAATCACTCGATATGATTTCTGGATGTGCAAGCCAATAAGGAAGAATCATTTCTATTGGCTGTGGCTCAACGAATTTCTGTCCTCCCAATATTGTATAGGGAATTTCATCCGATTGCTCTGGTTCCTCAGCTGTCACATTTTCCTGAACATCCATTTCATTTTCATCAATTTTAAATTCAGTTTGATCTTCCTTAACTTTATTTTTCTTCTTCTTTTTGCTAACCGGTTCATCACTTTCAACTGACTCAATTGCCAAAGATTCATCCTTAATGCTGTCATCTCTGTTGGTTGATTCATCGAGTTGCTTTTGCTTCTTTTTCTCCTCTATCCTTCTTTGAAGCTTTTCCAGCATTTTTTGCTCACGACTTTTACTGTTTTCTTCAGTTTTCGTTTCATCATAGCTGTAAATAATACAATAGTCATTATTTATAGTTAATTATATTATTTTAGATTTAATTATTGTGCATATTTACCGATTAATTACAAATAAATCCATTTTGTTTAATAATTTTTACGGCACTCACGTGTGATTGTTTATGTTTTCAAACAATCCAAAGTGACTGATGAGCAAAAAATCCGCGAGAAAAATTGAGTCCAGTAAATTTATGATTCATTTTCCACTATTATTAATTTATTATCTTATAATTTTCATACATAGAAATAACAGTTTTAAAGTGAATTTAGTGTATTAGTGTACATAAGTACTTTGAGCTAGTCATACGAACAAAAAACACAAGCATAAATTAGCGAACAATGAAAATTTAAAAGTTTGAGGGAAAAATTAGCATAAAATCAAAAACATTAAAATATTATTTTATTTATTTGGAAAAATGGGATTTTTGATGACTATTTGCTGAGACATTAATCATAATATATCGTTTGGAGGAGTGCAATAATGGCGCAAGCAAGTGAAATAGATGAATATGGCTTCAAAAGATGTCCAGAAGAAATGCGATTTATTGAGGAAAATCAGGAGTTCTTCACGAAACTAACAAAACAATTGATGGCATGGGAAGCACTAAATTCGAGAACTAATCCGTTATTTAAAAGTACAATGCTGAAAAATTTTATACGTAAAGGCAAGTCTTAAAAAAATTCATTAGTCATCTGATGTAATTGACCCAAAAAACATCCAAGTAATTTAATTCTAATTATATTGCAGGCGTGCCACTGAATTTGAGAAAGCAAGTTTGGCTGAAAATGAGCGGTTGTCAAAGACTAATTCAACAACATCCGAATTTATATGAAGATTTATTTAGGAATCAATTTCAAAAAGAGATTGTAGACTCCATAAAAATTGATATACCACGAACATTTCCAGACAATATCTATTTTGATAAATATAAAGTTAGTCTTTACAATGTATTGAGTGCTTTTGCTTCGCATAATCCAGTAGTTTCCTATTGCCAAGGATTAAATTATATAGCTGGTTTGATATTAATAGTATGTGCTGGAGATGAGGAAGCAACATTTTGGCTATTAAAGCATTTAGTTGAAAATGTATCGCCGGAATATCATACAAAAACTATGAAAGGTCTTAAACGAGACATCGAAGTAGTAACAGAATTGATAAAAATTAGACTGCCTACAGTAAACGAGAAAATGAACGAGCTTGGATTGCCATGGATTGTAATTATGACAAAATGGTTTATTTGTCTATTCGCAGAAGTCCTACCAATCGAAACATCACTAAGAGTTTGGGATGCTATATTCTCGGAAGGATATAAAATAATTTTTCGTACTAGTCTAGCAATTGTTTTAATACTTAAAGACGATATCATGAAGGTTGAAGACATAAATGAGTTGGCTGAATTATTCAGAAACATTTCAAAAGACGTCCGTTTCATCAACTCTCATGAATTTATGAAGTTTATGTTCTCGTTAAAACTTAAAAGACGTGAAATTCAAGTTTTAAGGAGAAATAATGCAAACGTATAATGAAGAAATCAATTAATTTTATTATCTAGAACAAACTTTAACAAAAAAAATCTTTGTAAGATTCTATAATTTATGTTTTAATGCATAAACATTATTTATACTTGTCTAGTTCAATAAAAGATTAATATTTTTATTACTTTCTTGTTATGTCATTTAAGATTTGCTTTTTTATCACCAATTTGTTCCAATTAAATCACAAAAGCTTAACAATTTACAAGTACCTATTGTTACGTACTATCTTATCATGCTACTTTTTTAAGTGAAAAAGCGTTTAATGAATAGAAATTTTATTGCTTTAACATGTAAATAAGTAAAAATCGTAAAATTGCTGATAATGCCCCCAACTTCACGACAGCAAGTAGCTCATTGTATTTTACTCTTGATGATTGATTTCTCTTATGAAATGACATAAACTGGCAATTACTTATGTTTTGCAGCATATTCTAGTCATTTTACAAAAATACTTTAAATAGTTTGATGGTAAGCAAACACACTAATAGTTGTCTTTGAAAGAATAATAATGGAAGTAAAGATTGTCTTCGTCGTGCTGATTCTTTTAAAAATGAAGTATAGTAAGGGATTTGAAAATTCATCGAAAAGTATTAAATTAAATCGTGTTACTGAAGATAGTTTTAAAATATTGGTAAGAAATTGAACTTAACATGCTGAACATGAATTAGATTGTTTGTTGTAAGGCTTTCTAATTGCTGTTGTAAGATTCTGAAAATACTGTTATAAGAATCTCAACAACAAAAATGATAAATGCTTCAAAACCCTACAATTGATGATATTATAACGTAATTTGTAATGTTTTCAAAATTTTTGAAAATGAAATTTCGGTTATTTTTAAAAGGACTTTTATTTTGACTATCAAAATCAAGAAGAAGAAGAAGAGGAAGAGGCAGATGAAGTATTGCCAAGTGTAATGAATTTTTTTATCAACAATAATACAAGTACCACCAATGTAAACGGAACGAGTATTCGTAAGACTAATTATTTTTAAAGAATTCGTGAATTGAATATACTCAAATGTCCTTATTTAGGAGGTGATTGCCATCATTGCGTTTTCAATAGTGGACATGTGGAAAATTCTACTAAAAGCTCCACCGTTGCATTAAAAAATAATGACCAAGGAAATATTGCAGATTCAAAAATCAACTAATATTCAGTTAAAGCTTTATGCAGCTATAGAATTTAAATAAATATCTTTAAGGCTATTTCCCAACAACTGAAATAAACTACTTTAATAACAACAAAATACGTCTTTTGATTCTGAAAACTTTTATCAACAATCATAAAATCAGCTCAGAAGTAATGCAAAAGGCATGTAGTTGAATTAATTATTTTTTCATACCAAACAGCTTTTTTAAATGCCATTGTTTGAAAAGTATATAAACTTGACGAAATGATTTTTTTTTCTAAGTCATACCTTAAACAAGCACGAGAATCATAACTATGGATAAAAAAGTTTTGTTACTTTTGGTAACTTTCATTACAGCCGCATGTGCTGAGCCATTTTTTTGGGATGTAAGATTCATTAATTCATATATCATTTTAAATATCACAAATCTCTTAATCTCTTTAGTTACTTTATGAGCTATTTGATTATTCAGAAGAGTATGATTGGGATAACAGAAATATCACAAGTAAGTGTTTCTTATTGACTGTCTTCTAATCATTACTGAACTTTACTTGATTTCAGTCGAATGTAAAAATTGTTCAATTACGGTAAATGGAGAGAAAGTAGGCACCGGGATGAATGGTGAGAATGGTATGGGGTAGAAGAATAGAAGAAACAACTATGAAAACTGACTAAAATTAAGTTATCTAAAATCTAAAATCAACAATAGTGATTTCCAAAGAAATTTGATTTGGGTAATTTCTAATTTGAACTTACAAAAAATGTAAAATGTATGTAATTTATATTCAGATGCCTAAATAAAAGATTTTTTAATTTCCTAAAATATAAACTTCGTATGGTAAAATGTTATCTATATCCAGCCAGTGGTCCTTAACCCAAGCAACATATTGCAGCGAACCTGATTTTCCTCCCTTAAATGTATCGAAATCAGTCGTCAAGTGTCGTCATATTCGGGTAATCTGTTAAGGTCCCATGTATGAAAAAGTTGGAGGTAAACTGTCTTAAACTTTAAAATTTGGTTAAAGTCATGAATTTGATTCCTCTCTTTAACCTTTCTCTATCGATCTATAATGATTAGAATTCACATTAATCACTTTACAAGAAGAATCAAAAGAGTTTTAGAGTAATTAATACAATTCTGATTACTACATCTTTAAGAGCTAAACTTTGTGTAAAACGGTATTAATTGAGATGTCATGAAAAAGCTAGAACGAAATTTCGGAGACAATTTATCACGAAAATTACAATCAATAAAAATTATTCAAAAAGTTTTTATTTCATCTCATAAATTTCTGTTCAATAAACGAATAAAGGCATCGAATTGTATGGAAAATAGCAGAAGGAGATGGATAAAAAAAAATACATCGAGAGAAGAAAGTCTGTTATAAATCGCATGACAGATAAAAACAGGAAATTCTTCAGGATATTGAATTTCGATCAAGATTAAATCAGAGCTTTTTTCTCTAATAATTCATTAAATTGAGAAGGAAAAGGTAGTGGAGTATAAAAGTGGAGCATCTTTATGTTCAGCCTTTTTTTGTACATGGGCAAAACTGAAAGAAGAAATGGCGAGAAATGAAAGTAGATAGGAAGAAACATGGAGAACATGAAAATTTATTTTCCTCAATGGAAAAATCAATTACCTGGATTTTGTATGATAAGGCACACATAACATTACACCATCATTACATTATTCTCTACAATTTATGTCAAGGTTGATGTTTATGTTATATACACATTGAAAATGAGTCCCTAAATGACATTGGAGATTATTGAGTATGCAATGCATCGTTTCTTCTGTTCAATGTTAATGACAATGCAAGGTGTAATAAGTTCTGAGACTTTTTGGAGTTGGCAGTTTTGTGTGGCGCGGACTTTGTTTGTGTGACTTTGTGATGACACACTTGTGTGTCCTGTAATTTGTGTATGCGACTTTGTGACACTTGTGTGTCGCATACATCGTGTGTATGTGACTTTGTGATGACACACTTGTGTGTCCTTTGTGTGACACTTGTGTGTCGCGTGTATGTGACTTTGTGATGACACACTTGTGTGTGCGACTGTAATTTGTGTATGCGACTTTGTGATGACACTTGTGTGTTAATAAAAGTTGAATCCTCGTAAACGATTAATTTTTCAGAAACTGTCCAGTTTCCAATTGTTTAATATTTTTGAAGCTTCGAAAGTTTTTAATTTTACTTTCAATAAATTACTGATTGCAATGTCATCCATAAATGACACAATAAAGTATCATCATTGGGAATTTACTTTAATTGACAACAACAATATGAGGAATTAACGGAATAAAATGAGTTTATGACATCAAACCAACGCAGACATTAATATTTGCATGGTCTGATTTATTATGATCGTTTTATGGTTTTTGCATCATTTACATTTTATAAAATTACATCGCCCATTTATGTCAAGTTAATAGTTATAGCTCCCACTGTTATTTAAAAGCACCTAGAAATATTTTTTCGGGGAAAATGTTAAATGTTAAAGCATTTCGCATCTCATTCACACGTTTATGTAAATTTTCCACATACAGAAATGTAAAATGTAAATTATAATCATGAAGTCAATGAGCTATAACATAAAATATATTAAATATTCTATGAGGTGCCGAGATGACAAAAAAAAAATATATGTGGCACCTACTAAAATGTATTTTTTTTTCCAGCCAGCATTTGTGTTGAAAATTTTAATTTAATTCATAAATATTTGAGTATTGATTGTGTTGGGGTTAAAATGTAATTTCGAATTGTTTTTTCCACTCATTCACATTTAACATGTTTTTGCCTTTTAACCCGTTGTCAGTTCAGTTCGAATGAAAACACAAAATGACTCTCATTAATATTTAGCTTGTAGAAATAAGGAGGAAAACGAATGGAAAGAAGAAAATACAGTGGAAACACGAAGTGGAAAAAGTCAAGTATTGAACTTTTCTACGATTTTATTTACAGTTAAACAATTATTTATTGACGCATTCTTACAAAATTCATTGGGTATGCTCGCTATCACTTTCATATTCTTTTCCTGCTTTTGGTTTAAGACTAGAAACAATTTTAATTAAAAAACGATACTCAGATCAATCTAAAGATTCCTTTTAGTCTTATTCTTCTGTATTAACGACTCAAATTGAATGAATATTAAGATCTAAAGCTGGAGGAGCTATCTGATTCGCACTCACTTGATGTTTCGAGTTACCCGAGCTACACAAATGAAAAAAGTTCTGAAAATCGGGTATTGCAACTACGTAATTCATTAAATTGTAAGGTTTTGGATTTTAAATTACTAAAACACGTTAGAATTTAAATTTAATAATTCCGTTAAATGTAAATTAGAAAATTTATTCAAAAGAGTTTGTGAGAACTAAAGAAAGCTGTCTCTATTTGATAAAAATAAAAGAGATTTGGCGGAGACGTCTTCATTTGTGTCGCTCGGGTTAAGAACAATAAAGCGGAGGGAAAGAAGGTCTAGAGCAGTCTAGAGCTTTATTATATGAAAATTTTGTAATAATTTTGTAAATAATCCTTAAAAGGATATCGTGAACTTAAAACCCACATCTCTCGTTCTGTAAGTATTTGTTTCTAATTTGATTTGATTTACTACATCCTATCAACTCTTTCATTTCCCTTTTTCATTACGTGTACACATTTCTTTCAATATAAATATTAATTTCGGTTTTGTGGCTTTGTACATATTTGTGGATTGCGTGCGTTGAGTGAATAAAATTTAGTTCATCAGTAGACACATCATGAAATCTCAAAATGAAATAATAAAAATTATCACCAACAATGATTGGTATTGAAAAATGAAAGCAAAAAGAAATAAACAGAATGAAAAGGAAACGGAGTTCGTGAGGAAAAGAAAATAAGAAGATTCATTTCTTGAATAAATTTACATTTCGATTCTACTGAACTTTCGGGGAGGGTAAGAAAATGAAAATTAATGCATAGACAATACAAACAAAACATGAATAAACAATTAAAATGCGTACTTGCCAGTAAGCTGTTAATTTTATTATGTAGTTGTTTTTGTTTCCTGTTAAGATCCATAAAGTCAGCTGTCAAGGTCTAGAAGTGGAAAAATGTGCTGACTATTTAACTTTCGTCAAATGAGCATTCATGCAGTAGAAAATACGAATGTTTGTCATATTGGTGGCATGGTATTAGAATCTTCCTTACTTGACTGACCTTATAGATCAATTGTGTTTCATGATCTTCCACAGATTTCGCCTAAAGCTAGCTCTATAGCTGCATAAGAATCTGAAATCTGAATTATATGTTTAGAGTGTCGCAAATCATCTGAAATTGAGTCGCGATACAGTAGTGTGACAGACATTTACGGCAAAGTCTTTTAAGGATGTGGATTCGAATCCTATCAGACAAGCAAGAATAGTAAAAGTTATAAGGGGTTGCAACTAACAGAAATCACATGGTCATGTCAAATTTCTACGATAAGCAGCGATAAGCTAAAAAGTGAAAACGCTTTGACACACAAACGTGGGCAAGTTTGAGTGATTTCATTCTACATTTACATATGGCTTAAAAATAGTCATTCCAACAAATGAAAAAGAGCAAACAAAAAATCATTAACAAAATGAAAAATGACCGAGTCCGACTTTTTTCCTGCTTTCTTTCCTTTCTTCTTTGAATTCACTTAACACAAGCATGTACATAAACATTTGGAAAATCATTATTTGTACAACAATAGCTATTTGCTAGATTCTTTTATATGCATACCTACATACGTTTTCTCCCCCTATGATATGGATGGTTGGCAGTATCAAAGTACAAGTTCAGATATTTTCCTACGACTCCTAAATGATTTCCTTAATTATTGATAGAAATGACCAATGTAATCAAATTAATTGAGTTAACTATGTTTGTTCTATTTTCGTGGAAATTGAAAGAAGTAGAATAAAAAAAATTTGGGGCGTAGTTGTTAAGTTTATAAAGTTTTATTTTATTCACTTTTACTCTTTTTCTCGATTTCCTTTGTATTTCACCATATCATTTTAGGCTATTAACCCATCAGACCTGTGTGTTCTGTTGCTTTTTCATGTCTCTCAAAATCACGCGACTGATGGTTAAAAAGTAATGTTGTTTCCTCACTTTATTTAGAATACAACAAGCACGGAAAATTTATAAACCACCTTTTGAAAATTGGAAAAGCTTTTTGAAAATGTTGTCATATGTGAATTGTAAACATTTTATATTTACCTACTTTGTGGGCTGTAATTTCTGAGAATTATCGTAGCTACTTAATCTACTTTTACATGATAGGATTTCACACACATTTTGTCTGTAGGAATTGGATTTGATTCCCGATGAGTTCCTATTTAGCATTATTACATAATGCACTTCAGGTACATATATCTGCTCAATAATAGGCAGTAAATCGCACAACCTTTTAACTTATTTCAATTCATTTACCATTTTTATTTCCAACATATCGCACGCCTTCGTCTCAAAATCAAATATTTATGAAATACTAGCCTCTCGGTGGACTGAATTATTAATGTCCTCCTGTACTCACACAAATATGTACATTAGAATATACATCAACATAAGCTACAGTAATTTATTGAATGATGGGTGAGGGTAATTCATTCAATTTGAGAAGCTACTCAAAAAAGCATTTATGTGACTCGGAACAAATACAAAGTTTATGTCACATAGTAAGAAAATAATTGAAATCATGTTGATGATCGACAATTTTCTTCTTTCCTAATCAATCATGCGGAAGAAGATAAATAATTAGGAAAATATGTACATCCAAATATTTACCAAAAAAGGAAAAAGTTCACAAGAATTATATAAAAGTTTAAAAACTTTATTGATTTACTTTTAATCCATACAAAAAGGTAGCATTAAAATTCGTGATTAATATCATCAAGTCTATTAGTAACCGCTATTTCCTAAGTACGGCTCATGCCATAATTAACACACATGCAATCTGTTCATTGAAATATAGTAATTATCAAAGTGATTAAAAGTCACAATAAGTGTTTGATTTGACAGTAGGATTTGACTATACGAAGCCACGTAAGGCTCGAATATCAAAATTCTTAAAGTTTTAAACATGACGGTATATTTGATAGACTCAACCACATGTAGGTAGCTCATTTAAATGAATAGAATAATTAGTAAAGCTTGTTAAAGTTCCCGAACAACACGTTGCGTCACAGTGACCCCAGGACATCGACACGTCAATCTGACCTGTTTCTGCAACACTGTGACAATGTGGGGTCGTAATATCCTTGTTGTATCAATCAAACATTGTTTTTCTACCAGATTTCAGTAAAATTTCGATCTTCGAAGTTGCACAACTAGAACTAGAACATCCGTGGACAAAATACAAGCTTAAAGTCATTTTCTTCAAATTTACTTCTTATGAAATTTTATGAATAATATTTAAAGCAAACATTTCAGCAACATAATGCCATGATGGGATTTTGTGCTACACTCAGCATTTTTGTGCCTACTTCTTATATTCATAGAGTTCTTATGAATGGTTGGCGAACATCAATCATCAAAGAGACTGAAATATTTGCGATTTTGAACATAATTTGAACAAATAAATTGCTCCTTTGCAAAGTTCGCGTTCTAATTCTACATCACATTATCAATCATCTTTTTTCTGATTTTGCTGTCAAACTACTATGTATGTGAACCTGGTGAACTCGTATTTTTTTTACAATAAATAGACATCCGAGAGAAAGAGAAAATAGGAAAGAAAATCGATGAAATCAGAATCAAAAGAGTTTTTTCATGTAAATATCTTGTCTGTATTTTGGAACTCTATTGATGCCTTAAAGCTATTTCTTTAAAAAAAAAGAAGGAATATGAAAGTACTTGGATTATCATAATTTTCTTCAGGTGTTGTGTCAGCACATGTTCATGAAAATTACCCTCGAATAAGTGTTTGTATTGTGGAATAGAGAGATTCATACAGGCTACATACATACCTCTTTTCCATCATTTTGAAAGCGTGTTCACTGAATGAAAATATGAGAAATTATTGCCATTTTTTCGGCATTGATTTTGATCGCTTATTGATTTTCTCATGTCATGCCATGATGTCAGTAATTTGTTGATGTGTTTGAATATTGAACGATTAGTGTTCTTTCCTTCTTTTCTGTAGTGCTGAAAATAAAATTGCTTTTTCATATTATAAACACATTTTGTACAGTTATGGATTTTTACGTTTAGGTATAAAAATAAATACATGAATAGTTAAACATGGCCCAAATTTTATCGAAAAATAAGCAATTTTCAACGAGAAAATTTTTTTTTTAGGTACTCTTTCATCAAGTTTTCGTTTACAGAATATGTAATCACACCATGATTGCACTGTATAGTTCATAAAAGTTTCGGAAGTTTTCAAATAGGAAAGAAATTATGTGTGAAGGAAAATTTTGCATTAACAATCTGTATCTTAAAAGTTATATTAGTAACATTCGTATGCAATGTTGTAGGAAGCTTGTCCAATTTGTGTCACAAAAATTATTATTAGAACCAATAAAGAATTAATTGGAAAGTCTAAGGACTCATGCAATTCAAATTTACTGGATGTTTAAAACTTCAATTACAATTTTCGAACATATCAATGACAGGCCAGAGAATAAATTTTTCATGACATCCTTTTATACCCGAAAGGCACAAGTCGATCAATCGATCCAAAATCCGCTAGCGTGATTCTGACATGGTTTTGGATATTAACAGGATCCATCATTACATATAATGTTTGAAGGACCAAGCCTAATGAGCTGGATGCGCTCTTAAACACGGAAGACCCATGCTCTGTCATTTAGGCCACTGATAGTATTTCATCGCTTTAAAATGTTCATACATGGAATGAGAAAATTTGTACAAATTAGGTAATAGAGCAACAAAGTCAGTTTTGTTGTAAGATTGCCTCAAATAAGAACATGGGTAAAGTAAGTAAGTAATTCAAAGATTCTGAATCACTGCATAATTTTCATAGGAAGATGAGAAAAAACTACCATAAATTAAGGCTAAATGATCCACTTATACATTATCTTCGCTTAATAAATTGCGTTTAAAAATTTATGGCCATTTTTGTTGATACTTAAGGTATTTTAAGGCACAAAAAGATGATTCAAAACAAATGTCAGGTCTGATTCTCATACATACATCCAAAATGTCTAAAATCTTTATATTTGCATCCCTAAACTTTTAACATACAGACGAGTTTTTGTTTTTGATGGAAACTTTTAAAAAAATCGATTTCATTTCTTTATAAAAGTGTGTAAATAAATTTAAAGTTTTGTTCCTGAAGCAAACAATATTTTGGAATGTAAACATTTTTATTTGAACAAGATCTACGCTTACATGAGAAATCTTGTAATTTACTGTAAAATTTATATTCATTTAAATTTATGTATTTTCAAGTCAACTTATTTACACAATCTACACATATTACAGAGAAGAATGCACAAGTTGATAATAAAGAGCAGTGCTGGAAAACCTGTGTGACAATTATTTTTGGCAGTTTTTCAAACAATTTGGTATGCGAATCTGAAAACTTAAGGTATAATCCCGATCAGATCGGCACATATACAATTGCTTGCTCCCAAGATGACAAGGTTGCAAAATACTTAAAACAGCCAGTTGCCAAATTTAGTTGTTTTCGGTAAGAGGCTGCCATTTGGTTCTAAATTAAGCCTCGTCGTCGTGGTGACAATATTTCTCCATGCGCCTATTGAGTTACAGAAGTTCAAAGGACTTCTTACTTTATGTGTCTTCTCAATAACTGCCAAACACTGCCAAGTAGAGCCTTGTGTCGTTTGGGTACAATCAATAAAATTTTGAACAAACGAAGAATTTTCAAAATCAAAATTGTGTCTTGGCTCGAATAAGGTTGGCCACCACTGATCCAGAGTATCTGAGTATCTCTGCTTAATGCCTCACAAACAAAAGAAAAAGTTTGAAGTATAAATTTTTATACTTTTTTCATTACAATATCATTAATTTGGAATGTATGTAAAAATACTTAAGCGAGTCTCATATTTATAAGTCTTTATGTACACGCAAGAGGAGAAAAAAAGTCAGGAAAACTTTCTTGCAAAGAATATAATGAGATGAGTAGAATAATTATTGCGTCAACAAAATATAAACCTTTTAATTAAATTTTTTGGCAAACTCGTGAGAAGGAAATTTAATATCAATCTTATGTCTCGAATTCGTACTCAATATCCAACGATTCTAAAATATTGAATTTTATGTTGATTGTATGACAAAAAGCTTCAAAAGCAGTAAGGTACTTCTATGGAGTATTTGGCAAGGCGTACCTCAACTGCTTAAAGTTAGAGATCAAGAAATTGAAGCTTTAGTCTGAGCTTTTGGGCAAAGTTGGATTATAAAACGAATCAGCAACTTGAAGTTTTTCACGAAAAACTGGAACGAGAGCTACAGGATTACCTCCCAAATGGAATATTGATAGAACCGGATCTCGACAAAATTCAACTTTGTCACACAAATTGCGAAAATCCAAATTAAAAATCACCGTGAAAATAGAAATAGAAAATTTCCCTAAGCGGGGACCGTTCACTTATTACATCACGCATAGAAACGAATATTTTATAAACCTGTTCCTTCCTTCCTCCCTTTCTTGTTGTATACATTTATTTGAGCTGTGTAAAATCGCAGCTCTCGACTCCCTTCCCCCCACAAAAGCAAACGCAATTAGTGAACAACCCCTTAACCAGTTGGGTGTATGAAATAATTACGTAAATGGAATAAAATTTAAACTGGAAATTGAAGTCGGAAACGATAGTGATTGTTGAAATATAAAAAATAATTAATTGGAATTTTACCTGCGAAATTTAATTCTACAGACACAAAGTTCTTGTTTAAAAAATGACAAAAATAATTATCATGAATTTTTTCGTACACAAACTTTTTTTATATTCCCTAGAAAAGTTTTTGGCTTTTTCGTGAAACCGCAAATTTAATAGCCACTCATAAAATTTATTTTAAGTACTCTTTGCATTGACTTTTTCGGCATAGCCTTTCATTTTCACATTTCTTTTCTTTTCACTTTCAAGTCATTGAAAAACATCGAATGGCAAACAAAAAAAATATAACAGTAAATGAAGGTTAACGAGCATTATATGACATCATTTCTATTCCTTTCTTCTTTATTCATAAACAAGGAAAAAGTAAAAAAAAATAATAAAATCATAAAATTTTTCAAGCACAAATCAAATTATTGATTTCTTCAAAGTTTTTTTTCCTATTATTTTCGCGAGGAAAATAGAAAAATATTCAATGCCGTACTAGTTTTGAGCATTTTTTTGCACTTTTTGGTTAGTGCTGTTAACGATAATTTCAATATCAACTCGTCTGTCAAAAAGAGCAAAAGTCGAATTGAGCGACATGGAAGAAATGATGGTTTTGTTACAAAGTCACTGACATCCTGTCAAGTAAGAAAATTGGAATATTTAAGTCTGGTCAGAAAAGTAGTTGAGAAATTCAGTTATCCTTGCTTTTCATGAAGAGAATGAGAGTTCTTAGGTAAGTGTCTATAGAAAAGTACCTAGCTGCATCATAGTAGAGGATAGTAGATTTTGCGTTACCGTTGACAATATCAATGGGCAGTATAGACAAAAATTAAAGCCATTTTTGTTTAAATATTGAAGAGTAAATTAAAGTTTAACATTGAAGATCAAATTAAAGTATTTTCTCCAAAGATGAGAAGGTGTTGATCCCAAAAATCTCCCTCTGGATACGAGACCTTAATAGACAGCTTTCCTGGGAGACACACAAGACTCTATATAACAGCAATCGGGAAATTATACAGAGTTCGGGGTCTATATGAACCAGTTTAGATTCTATACGGATTCCATAGCCTCCTTTATGTCGTTCGAATATTACATGACCATTACATATGTATCATACCTATACCCTTTTAAACAAACAGTCTCCATTTGTTAAAAATATAGTGCTACTAAAAAATGTATAGAACTAGAACCCCATATGAGAATCAACAGAAGTCAAAAATTAATTGTTAAATATCTCATAACAAAACAATTTAAAACTAATAAAACTGGAAGTAATATTTCATTGTTGCACTTTGTAGCCATACATTATATTTCCTCTTTATAAAATATTTCGTTTATTTATATTCTCGGCACAAACATTACGAAAAAAAGGACAGATAACTTTTTTTGGCAGCAAAGTCGGATATCATTGATGATTGAATTAAAAAGACAACATGTTACTTGGCAGCTGGCACTCACTAAACAGAAATTAACTCTGTTCATGCCATATTTATATTGAAATATTGACTTGTTGAAGGCTGTCGGGTAAGAGCTGAAATCATAAGCTGTTATATGAAGTTAGAATTAAAGGAAGAATTAGAAACAAAAGGGAACATAAATAATTGGACAATGGCTATAGTAAATCTATATCCAATAATCAATGTCGGTCTCATTTCATTTAATGCGACAATTTTTATTATTAGATGAGGGGAAATTACCTTCTAAAATTAGAGGTTATCTTACATCTACTTCTTAGCAACATATAACTTTTCCTAAAACATTGTTCGCGTGCATACAACCATCAAAGCAGCACAACACCATGCCTTTTCTACGATCGATATCACAGAACAGCTGACTCAGAAGGATTTCTTTACTGAATTTCTATTAGCATAACCGTTTAGAGACTCCATCTGATTTTTTTTTTTTTTTTGAAAAGCATTAAAGTCAGTCGGTCTTTTCATTCGTCTATAAGGTTCCTTATAGGAACAGCAATAATTCTATAATACATAGTATACAGTCGAATGTGTGCGTATTTGCGAATCGATTTGTATACAAGTTATCTCAAATCTTAATGTTCCACGCGCTTTCCTCAAATAAAGATGGATCGTACAGAAATGTAAGTAATATGTCAAAACAGTTCAATTTACGAGTCCAAAGTTGATTATATGCTTTTGAATTTCTTTCCTGTTAGGAAATAAAGTGTTTTTAGGTTTTGAAGCAGAGTTTCTCAATCTTTTTTTCCAGGTGACACATTTAAATCCCTGATTAATTAACTTATGGCTTAAATAAGACCTTATATATTTAATAGAATTTAATCGCAGCCTTTCAAGTCGACTTTGGTCCGTTGAAGTCCACAGTAATGTGTCGTGAAGCATAATTTGAGTAGCACTGTTTCTAAAGTGTCCACATAACTTAAATTTCAGATGTCATTGTTAGTCTGACACAAAATCGTTACTAGACAGCTTTGAGCAGCACCTAACTTTCAAATATGTATGAATTTCGTGGTAAGTAGTAAATAAGTCATTGACCACATACATACACAGTTTTAAATTCAAACCCTAGCTTCTTTGATGCTCTAGTTACAATAAGCTAATAGTATGTTCAAGCAGAGACACGACCATGTATAATATATCTATAAATTTTCGTCATTCTTTTATAGGCAATAAATACTTACTATATTTTTCGGATTTGCAGCTATTTATCATCATGCGAACAGCCAATATATGGAGAATAATATCATCACCAATACTATTGATTGAGGCTGTCTCAAATACCCCGAAGACAGAATTTAGATTTTTTTGTTGTTGCTGGTACTAAAATATTAAATGTCGATGGATAAAACAAAACAAGTATTTAAGGACTTGCTGTACGTTATCTTACTTCCATAGTCACATAATTAAATTATGTGCAAAAAAGCACTCAAACTTAATTAAAATAGAATTATTGTGTATTGGAGATAAATAAATGAAAATTGTAAGGAATAAAAAAAGTTTTCAACAAGATGGAAAAATTAATGAAAATTATTTATTTTGTTAAGCTTTTTCTGGAAAACTTTATTGTTCTGATCCTAGGATGATTTTGCTATTTTCTTTACATTTTTCTTCTTTTTCCCCGAGTGACACAAATGAAGAAGGCTTTGCTTCAAACCCTAACATGCAAAGTGCATGCTTTCGAGAGCTTGATCACTATAAGTTTACTAGATGAGCATGCTCGGAGCTTAATCTGCTCTTGAGAGCAAGCTTTTTGACTGCAAAGAGGAGCATTTAAGACTCCGCTAAATGCACGGTCAAATGAATGCGAAACGGAGGCACCGTGCTTAAACCTTCTTCAATTGTGTCACTCGGGTCCTCCTCTCCCCGCATGTAATGAAAATAAAGATTTTTTTTGTGTTATTTTCTAACGAAATGCGACGATTTTGATGTTTATCGTTGTAAGAAGAAAATTGAAATTGCAGACCTTCGTGTGTATATGGGTAAATCTCCGTAAA
Source organism: Chironomus tepperi (assembly GCF_022539635.2). NCBI lineage: Eukaryota > Metazoa > Arthropoda > Insecta > Diptera > Chironomidae > Chironomus > Chironomus tepperi. The sequence continues at coordinate 101,117 of NW_027226222.1, forward strand.
AAGGGAACTGCAAAAATTGACTAAAAATTTTCTAAATCGACTAAGAATTGTTTGTCATAGATCTAGGATTAAAATTTGATCTTTAAAAGTACTATTTAATTAAATTTATTTTGTTTGTAGACAAATTTTAACTGAAATTTATGTTTTAAACCACATTTTGTTTTGCAATAATGTGTCGAAAAGTTGACATTCTGACACGATTTTTGTAAATATCTCCTTAATTAAACATCTTTTTTTACTAAATAAGAGCACATAACGAAAGCTTAGAGGAGCGAAAACCTTTTGTGTATCTTTTTTAAGCTTTAAAATTCATATTTGAAGAAAAAAGTCGAAAATAAAAATATCGACTTTTGGTAAAGTTGACAATCAGACGCTCTTCAAATTGAAATAAATCATTAATTAAAGCATTTACAAAGCTGGATTATTCGAAAAACTATCTTAATTAACTTTTTCTACCATATAAGAGTACAAAAAGTTAGAAAATTAAAGTTTTTGAGAATTTCACAAAAAACATAGTTTTTTGATAGAAAATTCTTACGGAGCTTCGTGTGTATATATAGAAACTTTCCTTCTTTCTTTCACATAAAACTACGAGAAAAAAAAAAGTTGTGAGGATATTGAAGAGGAGGAAAAAAAAGCAAAGTAAAGCAACATAAAAAGAAGAACGGAATGTTGAAGTGTATAGGTCGCGAAGCGGGTAGTCAAATGAACAAATATTTCCTTTTTTAAGCTTCCTTTTCTACTATTCATATTCTCTAGTATAATAGATGTATGTATATAGTTTTACTTATGTATCATATAAGCACATTTTCAACTTGAAAGTAACGACTTGACTTGTGATATATATATAAAAACATTTGCTGCCTTTCTTTGTGTACGTATAGAACAAACAGACTTAATTTTTCTCCATACAGACGAACACAAGAAAAAAAAATCGAAAGACTTTCCATTCCTCTCCTTTTTACTCTCTTCTTTTTCTGTTTCGTTTTTCAAGGTAATTGAGTCATAGATTTTTATGCTTGACATTAAATAAACATAGCGCAGATCTCATTCCCATTGAGTGACTGGGACATGATAAAATTCGTGAATATCTTCTACATTATGTTGTATCATTTCTCGCTTATTTTTAAAGGAAAAATGCTAAAGATGGACCAATGACATAGTAAACTGTGCAGAAATTGAAGGGACGAAAAATGTCGTCGTTAGTAAGTAAGTAGATAGGAAAAGTCCGTTTCTTATTAATTCTTTATGTTTGTCAATTGAAGTCTGATTCCCGATCTGTGCACTTTTTAAAGCTGTTTCAATGAACCAGTCCATAAAGCACCGCTTCTCAATTTATACTCTGTGACACATCACTGCACATCGCTTAAGGTTGTAATCCGGTAGGGAAAAGATGTCCTGAAAAGCTACATGGCGCATAAAAGTGATGAAAGAATGTCAGGTTAACCTGCGGATAGAGAACTAGGTGACAGAGTACATATTGTGGCAACCTATGTATGTTCCTCGTAGAAGCATGATTACAGTAAGTAAGACCACTAGTGTGTTTCTAAAACCTTTATATAGCTTCATATGTGTTGCAATAAGTGGAAACACTGGCATAGAGCATGTATCTAATTGAACATCAAACGATTTTCCACCATAAGTACTTGTTCAGTTCAATTGGCAATTCCACATAATTTTTAATTGAATAATCCCCGCAAAATTGCATGCATGTGCTTATATTTTCATTTAGACATTCCTTTGTTCTTCTCTTTGTATTTTTGTGATTCCTTTTCATCCATTCGATGGCTTTTAATCGCTTTCACAATAATTTCATCGGGTGTGTATGCTGTGGCATATTCCTTTTGTGCTACCATTATAGAAAATGTGACTGACTCTGTGTTCTAGTGTGCATAATATACAATATATGGAATTTATACACACATAGAATGTAGATTGGCGCTGAAAGTTATGTATGATAACATAATCATGATCGAAATATATATGAGTTTTGCTTTTTATTTCTTTTCATAATATTGATTTCTATTTATTTTATTTTTTCGCTTTTTCTGTTTCTTCGGTATGTTTTATACATCTAGAGGTTGTTTAGAGTAACTTGATTTACTTTCGTTTTTATGTTACTTTTTCTTCTTTTTTTCCTTATTATTTTCATTAGGGTTTGTTTTTAAGCTTTTTTAACTTTCATTTCATTTCATTTTATTAGTTTAACTATATTATTTTTCTTTGTTTTTTTCTATTACTTATTAAAAACGAGTTTTGTTGTTTTAGGAATTAACAATTTTGTTTTGATTCATTGTTTTTTTTTAACCTTAATTTATATTTTTCACAATCATCGTTAGTTTAGGTCGACATATATTGAGATGTTTTGCATGATTAGATATAAACATTTGAACATTTGATAACAAAACTCATGAGTTGAGGAAAAAATCTAGGGTTTGTAGGCCTGCAGAGTATTTTCTGATGAACCCTACCACACTCTACTAAAATCATGTTTGGTTGATGTAGACCATAATTTAATTTAGTTGACATTTTAATGAAAAATCAGTTTTGATCGATTTTTTTAAGATACCTGAATTGTGGGAAATTGGGAAAGTCGAAGACAATCTGAAAAGCCATCACATAGCCGTCAGAATACTCTTACGTTTTGCAGTCAACGCGGCGTTGTAATGTTGCTGTTCGGCAATATAAACGCTCAAAGCATCAGAATAAGTATTATATTAAACTAATGTAAAAATGAACTAATCGTTCCAAGAATTTAATTTCCAGGAAGTCATACTGTGTTAAGTAAATTATTGGAAAATATATGAACGTCATGTAAACGTCATAGGGAAAGTCAACAAAAGAAAATTTGTGTCACGAATTTAGGTTTCAAATTCAAATTAATATTCTTGACCCCCTAGAATGCATTTTTGGTTATTTTACTATCAGATATTCCAATCTTTACGCTTTCAGTCAATTAATCTCAATCAAATTCAACTGCTTTATTAGTTACTTTTTTAACATTTCACATTTTCCATTAGAATGAATTTTCATGTTAGTCTAATTTAGATTCTAGTTCACTCAAGTAAGACTTCCAAAAAAATGGATTCATGTCTTCATTTTATTTTCATTCGATTTCTCATGCCTTTAAAAGCTCATTCTATGGAAATTGTGGAATGCATTTTGGTAGATTTAATATGTTTTAATTTCTGTTTAAAATTTTAGCTTGAAATTTAGGCTTGGTAAATTCTTTTATTTCTATACAAACTTCGCGATCAACTTCACGTGATAATTACTGCCATTTGATCCCTAAATCAATTTTAAATGTACATCCTACGGAATTGTCAATCGAACCAGTGCCATTGAATGATATTATAAATATTAATTAATATGACGACTCTATACTAGTGTGCATTGAATAACAACTGAAACAAGCAGTTTAAAGCTGTTACTTGTTAACAGCAGTTTATAGATGTAACTTGTTCATAGCAGTTTACAGTTGTAACTTATTTACAGCAATTTACATCTGCAACTTGTATGTCTGTAATTTGCAGCTGTAAAGTATTGTGATTATACACTTGTAATTCATTCACAGCTGTAATTCAATGCTTACTAGTATAGAGTTTAAAAATGAGTAAAAAGTAAAATAAATAAAAAAATCGATCAAGCCCAACAATCTTGTTAAATTCACAAAAAATTTATAACTGTATAAAAAAATCTTTTCGCCATTTCCTCTCGTGCTTTCATTCTTTTTCATGTAAATTTCTTTATGTCTTCTTCTGAGTTTGAAATGAGCCTGTTTTTTTTGTTCTACATCTTATTTCTTTTGAGAGCTTTAGTAAAAAAAATTAATTCCTTTCATCTTCTTAATCATCATCTTTCATATCGAATTGCATACATAAAGGATTCTCAAGTGCGCGTTGAGAAAAATGAACATAAAAGAGAAGAAGCAGAGAGAGTAAAAAAGCAGCAATTTAATTTTGCTGACTGAAAAAGAAATTCATCAACAAATGTCATAATTTTTATATCATATCCAACCATTAACAAATTATGCTGCTTTTTCCACTTTTACTATGATTTTTTTTTCTTCTTTTTTAATAAAATCTATTTATTCTTTAAATTAATATTGTCATGCACAATTTTCATAACATTCTCATTTTTGTCTAGTATTAAAATTTTATGTTTCCTTTTTTTCAGTTTAGCTAAGCCTTCATTTTTAATGGCAATTTCCATTTTCATATTCTCATTAAATAATTGATCAAGGGTTGTTAACTTTCTGATCATGACTGGAATAATAAGCATAAATCATAATGTCCATTTGCACATAATTTATCACAATTAAATCAACTGTACACATAAATTGTAATGAGTGATCTTAGTGATCGTTAAATGTGTATCCCTTGTAATTGGTTTCTGACTTTTTTTCTATAGCTATATTGTGTGCTTCAAAATATCAAAAATATATAGAATTATTAATGTAAATAAGAAAAACAGGAAATTGAACGAGTTTTCTTTATTTCTTTTATTGGAAATGACACAAAGATCTAATTTAGATCCCACTATAATTAGAAAAGAAAATCGATGTGTTTATTTGTTCTGGAACACAAAATTATACATTTCCATCTCACTTCCATTTTTCGGCTATTTTTATGTATTTAATTACATTGAATTGTGCATATGTGTATCAAATTATTATTATCATTTTAATAAATTAGAGTTGTAGTGTTTATTTATTAATTTGTGGCTGTGCTCTATGTTAAATTGAGAGTGTGCTTGAATAAAAAATCATTAAACGGAATCTAATAAATAAATAAATTAGAATAGTGGTAATGAGTTGGTTCAGAATAGCCTATAATAATTTTGATGGCTCTGCCGAACGCAAAAAATAAGGAAGGCCCATATGGATGCTACACATGAGTCGAAATGGCTCGATGGTATGATTTACATAGCAATACCGATCCTGCGATCATGAATTCGTGACTCAGCAAAAGCGGCTCAGTGCCATCCTTTGTAGGGTACTGGTCATGTCATTCAAGGAGTGGTTCTGATCCCACTCATTAAAAAATGTAGCTTCAAATCGTCCAAGCGCAGTTCTGAATCTCAAAAATCTGAATATGCAGCTAAAGAGTTTTGGTAGAACTTTAAAAGCTACATGGAAGAGGCTTCTTCAATTGTGTTGCTCAAATTTAAGTTTTTAATTTGAAAGTTTGACATTTCAACTTTTTTTTTCTGTGGCACAAATTTTATGGCACACTTATGAGCATTGAGATGCCCTTAACCATCATGATAATTTCATTCAATTTAAATTTGTTTGATCAATTAAAATTGTAAATTCGTTGTTGTCTATATAAACGATTTAGATTTATTTATTGCGCGTCGAATCAGAATCTAAACCATTTAGTATGGTAATGAACAAATTGAAAATCCAAGCAGATCATTTCAATACTCATCGAATTTTTTGCGAACCTAAATTTATTCTCATCGATATTAAAAATTCAAATTCATAAAATAACAAATTATTCTAGTGAAATATTCATATAAAAATTGAGAGTGAGCCAAACAAGGATTATGAAAATCATAATAATATGCACGAAATTTTTAATTCGATTTAATGGCACAGAATATAATGAGAATAATCTTTCAAATTATATCCATATGTACGAGACAAAATATTATAAAGTGATTTATTAAAAAAAAAATGTGCATGAAATTTTTTGGAAATTGTTTTTTTTAACGTTATGAATGAAACTGAAAATGAGTGGAGAGGATAATTTATTGAAAATTATTACTATTTTGTTCTGAAAGCGATACACGAGCCATTTATTATGAGCATACATAGGGTAAGAAGAAGCGATAATGTTCGCTATTTGTTGAAAAATTTACCAATTCATATGCGTCATTTAATTCCGTCGCGAACAAAATAAAAAGAGAGAGAGTGAGAGAGAAATGAAGCTTAAGTGAGTGTGAGAAAAATCTATTAATTAATTTAATGGGCTTTGTCACATCGTCAATGTAAATGCAACAACCTCACCCATATATGAGCTGTTTTATGTTCATTTCCATTTGCTTTCTAATTACCCCTTTAATTTTATTTTTCGATTACAGGGATGTAAGTTGGATATAGTAATTAAGATTCTGAAATACAACAGTATTACAATCTTGTGTTATGTGATGAAATTATGGCAAATAAAATGAAAAAGAAAGTGAAAAACCAATTTTGTGTCTAAAATTATAATATCAGTATTTATTCAACACAAAAATCTACAGCTTAGCAATGGAAAGATAAATCTATCCTGTAAATATTCCGGAACCAGATCAGCCATCCCTGAATCGACAGTAAACTTGAATATTTTTTTTACGTAATTACTATTTAATCACGCATTGAAACTTTCGATAATTTTAATTATGTTGTTCAGATCATTAAATATGCATGTGCATTTTGTTATTAACCTCCTCATTTTCATAATTTTTATTTTAATTATAATTAATTTGAGAAATAATTTCACACAATTTTTTATAATTTTTCACATTTTTCGTAAACTGGAAAAATTGCTTTTGTTCAAATTTGATCACAGATTATATTTTTTACATCGTAGTAATTTTTGTTTTTTTTTTTTTGTTTCTTAAATTTCTTTATAATTTAAATGCACAATCTTCCTTATTTACTTTTAATAAATTTAAAAAAATTATTTTAAGCAATAATCTTTAACATTTTTGTTTTACTCAACATAACAATTCATAAGTATTTCTATCTCTTCCATACTTTACTTCTGTTTCAATTAGTTGAATCAAATTATTCTGCTTTCAATTTTGTATGCTTGATTAGAAAATTATTTTGACACTGAGGGAATAATTTCAAAAACAGCTTTTAATTTGTAGAATTGAGAATATACCAACGGCTATTTTATATTTAAATAGTACATAACTAAGAACAGTTGATTTTCTCTGTTTTTAGTTGTTAGTCCCCTTCATATAAATATTTAGTCTGTTTCTAAACACTGAAGAATAAACATCGTTGTTATTACATTAAATCCGCGAGGAGTCTTTAATTAAACATGTTAATAAGTAGGTAAGCATTGTTGATTTACAATTTAACAATTACTTTTGACTATACAAGCTTTCAAAAAAGCTAAAAACCAAAATTTCAAATCTTTGTTTACAACTTTAAAATATTTTGTTTTTCAAAATTTAGCCTTTCTGCACATAATTGCTTATCATATCATTGATCTTTTATAAATATGCATATAAATAAATAATGAATTAATTTATTCCTGAACTTGCAAAATGACCAGAAAGTACTTAAATTTGCAATTTTGTAACATTTTAAATTTCCTAAAATAAGAAATTTTTGATTACTTCAAATTTGTACTAAAAATAAGGAAAACTCTTACGTGTTCAGATTTCTTAGCGATTATCGTTTTTGAAATTTTCCTCTCAGTGTTAATTAATTTTCTATCATTCCCTCAATACCATTCTTAACAAAAGCAAAGATCCTCAACAAACTTTTACATTTTTTCGCTTAAAAAACTTTTTTATATTTTCATTAAAAAAAATCTCCGTTCAAGCATCTCCCACTTGTTCATTTCCTCTATTTCCTTTTTATTCAGCTCAACAAACATAAAAAAAAACTCGATCCGATTTATACATTAAAATTAAATTTCATCTTTTTTGCGTAAATTGAGAATGTAATGTTAAATAAACTCATTAATTGAAATAATCTTTATGTATTGTAAATGGTTTATGAACAACTTTTTTGGCTACAAGGCATTTTTCTTATTAAAGAAACCTTCTCTTAGGGTGAAAACAATAATTAATGCTGTATAAACCTAAAAAATTTCAATTCTATAATAAAAACAAGATGAAAGAATCATTTTTTTGCTTTCGTTGCTGTTTATATATTACTAATTTCGGTTCGGTATCATTTTAATAGCTAATGTTCATCAATTATTTTCCGTTTTTTTATGTTTAATACACGTCTTAATATTGTGGGAGAAGCTTAATGTTATTAATTTATTTAATTAGTTTTTTTTTGTCTGCTTTTATTAGTTTTGTGCCTTTTCTCACACATTTTTTTTATATTCATTCCTCTCTAAAATTTTTTTATTTACTATTTTTTTTTTTTGCTTCATTAATTTATAAAGTTGACACCCATGGAATTTTCATTCGGTCGATTTTTTTACCTTCAGTTCTTTTTTCTTGTAATGCAAAGGTTTTTTTCCATCGAAAAAAGTCAGTCCAATATTTTTTAAAAATTTTGCTAGATTTTTTTCATTTTTGTTGCGATTTTATCATTCTGTATGCTTCTTAATAATTTATTTTGTGCGCTCGTTTGGAAATTTGTGAATGAATTTCGGATGACTAATTGTGGCGCATATGAATAAGTGGTTAAACAACAGGACATAAAGGAAAATGATAATAATATTCATTCACACCTTAATAAATGGATAGTTCATCTGTAACATAATCAATGTTGAAAATATCTTTGTTTTTTTTTGCGTATACAATAATGATAAAAGAGCACAAAGGCATAGGCATTGATTAACTAGCACTTTCATTTTCGTCACGCATTACCTCACGTCATAGATCGCTCGTTGATGGTCTCATTCCGAAATTCTCAAGGGTGTCATCCTTATGTCACATACCCGATTGACCGGGACAACTCACTGGTGTCATTAGCTGCTCAACTCGCGTTGAAATTGATGAATCACTGTGAATAAATAAAAGAATATAAAATAAGGAGATGATTAGTTTGGTAATTTAGGGAAAAATTGCAGTATCTTTTTTCATGTCCTCTCATTTATTCATTTTTCTTGCTTATTTCTCTGTTTATTGCTATGCTCATTAAACTCTTGAGATGGAATATTATAGAAGGGTATCATTTAATGTGGAACTGAGACTGTCATCAAAGTCCTATCATACTCTTTGAACCATTCATCATCCATAATATTTCTCGCTCTTGTGACTTCACTTTATCTTTTTTCCACTCCTCCTCCTTCTCATGCCTGTATGTCCTTTTCTATCTTGTTTTTAAAAACCGAAACGTGATCTCATCTTGTCGTCTTGGTACTTTGTGAAAATTTATCTCTTTTGCTCCTTTTTAATAATAATATTCGGTTCCAAAAAAAAAAAAAATTAAAATGTATGAAATATGAGAAAGCAACCAAGTGTAAAAATAAAATTTGAGACATGTCATATGATTTCAAAAGAAGGTGGTGAGAAATCATTAAAGCAATTTTCTTTTCATTTTTCCATCACTTGAAGGTTCTTTCAACTCCTTTCTTAACAATAAATATATAATTGCATTCAAGTGCATTGAGGCGTATTCCAATTGATAGGAAAAGGCATACGATGTAAAAAGGCATACTTGTACACATTCATGCTTACAGTGATTGAGAAGGCAATATACTTGAAATTGTTGATTGATAGAAAGAATATACGAGGAATGGAGAGAAAATGGAAAAGAAATTATCGCGTTTTTGAATGGTCGAATGAATATGAATGGAGAGGTGATTAGTGTATGGAAGGATAATGATGGGAAAGACAAGATTAGGAGTAAAGTTAAGAGCTTTCAGTCACAAAATATTTCAAGAGTTTTATCTTGGTTTATACAGTTATAGTCTGGTATTAGAATACATGAGATACGAAAATCCAATTTAATAGCTAGGGAAGTGATTTAATTAAGTAAAATAACCTCCAAAAAATTAAAGTAAAGGAACTTTTCATCAACATTTAGTCACTTAAAAGCAAAACGAAGCTTGAAATACTTAATGAAGCAGAAAAAACTATTAACACATTCAGCAACAATAAATCACAAAGTACCACATTGAAATTTCCTGTAATATTGTTATAAAAACTTGCTTGGTAAAGCAAAACTCCAATTAACCTCAAAAAACATAACTAGAAATACCGACACTTTTATATTCGTTTATTTGCTGGTTGAATAAAATGAAATAAAAAATAAAAAGGAGACAAAGCTCTTCGATAGAATGAGAAGGCTTTAGTAGCAAGCAAGCAAAAAAAAAAAAAGGAAACGAAAAAGTTTTACAAGCCACTTTAACAGCTATAATTTGTGAATTATAAAGTTTCTTTTTCCATGTTACTACATATTCCAGCTTTTCGTGCATGCTTATATTAAGCTTGCTATTGAAATTATTAAAGTGTCTTTGCGGAACTTTAAATTGTACTCAATGATAAAAGATAAACTTTTTTGGAGGATTTGAAGTGTGACTGGACTTTTAACTATTCACTGTAGACAAGCTTAACAAAACAAGGAATCCTATAAACGTATTCACTCCAGAGAGTCGTAATCAAATTATAAATTACAAATGTCTAAATACCTCAAAAGAGTCACTGACAAGTTCAAAATTCTTATATTCATGGACATTAATATCAACAACATCATCATAAGACTCTTATTTTTCTTTTGCTTTTTTTATTATTTTAATATTCATGGAATAATTAAGTATGAAAAGAAGGCAAGTTAAAAGAAACAGAAGTTCCTGTTGTTATAATTTGTAGAGACAAAGACCTTTTTATTGTTTTGAGTATTTGGAGATCTAAGAAAGGTAACATCATGTAAACGTTTACTGTTTGGTCCGAACATGGAAATAAGGATGAACTAAAATCTACCAAAAGAGCTAAAATTATCCCGATTGGCACAAATTATTCATGGTAACCAAGTGACTGGACATGGCGTCCAAGTGGCAATTTTCATGTTAACTGTCACTTGGATTCCATGTCGCCGTCATTCGACAGCCATGATAAACGTGGAAACTTGTCTCATTGAGCAATAAATCTTTTATCCTCTTGGACCTTAAAACATACAACTGGACCTTAAATCAAAATGATGTTTAGTCTAACTGCATAATGTCTCCGTTTCTTGAACTCTTAAGTTGTAAGAAAGTTTGTAAAACACACAAAACGACAAGACATGACACATTAAGGAGGACAATAATTGAGAACTTGCTAACACCTTCTAAATTTCCCTTTTTATTATGATTTCATTTTCATTCATTCATTCAACAAGAGCATTCAACTTATACAGGACGGAGGGGGAGAAGGAAGGGAGAGAAAAATGAAAGGGAAAATAAAGAAAAGCAACACCGATAAAAATGTCTGTGGCATGTAAAGCAAAAAGGCATAAAAGGTTGCAACGTATTTTGTTGCTTGTACTACGCACGTAACAATTCCTTTATTTATTCACATTACTTTTTTGTTTGCGACTTTTCACACTTAGTTTGATTCCGTTTCATTGTAATAATTTCTCAAAAGTTATGGAACTAAGCTGAAGCTCTTGAATCCTGTGATCATTTTACATCTGTTTGGAATATTTCTTTCGAGCATATTAGCATTAGCATTAATGTAAAGGAGAAACAAAGGCATTAAGTGTACTCCTGTTAAAAATCATATGTAAATGAATGTGCTTGTAAAGAATTTATGAAATGGAAGTAAGTTTGGTGTGCTTAGAACATCTGTTAATATGTTGGGAGCTTTTCACGCTTTTCATTGTCAAATTAATGCCATATCGTTTTAGACTGTTTGCATACAAACAAACAGAACAGAAAATTATGTACATTACAGTGTATGCTAAGGAATGGGAATGAAGAGAGTGATAGAGAGTGAGAAAGAAAAACATCATACATATTCGTATAAGTGTACAAAAGACATAAGCCTCAAAGTCACATAATATAACAGCTTGATAGCTGGCAAAAGTAACATAAAGCAACAGTAACAGAATAAGAGAACTTTAGCACGATAAATCGCATGTGTGACACTGAATATTCAAAGATATAAAGGAAGAGAGAGATGGAGATAGAAAAAAGACAGGTGTGAGTCGTTAAAGGACACACAAAAAACAGTAACGTCAAAAATAATAACAATAATAACAGCAAGAATGGCAGCAATGTATACTGCAAGATAGATGGAGTAGAAAATATACAATTTGCGTGACAATTACTTATATGCTACACATTTATCATTTACATTGTAAAAAAGTTTTATTTATTATATAAATAATGTAAAGCTTATGCCATGTTGCTGCTCCTTATATACATTCTATATACACATGGATAGACATTCACATACACCAATTCATTTGTCTCTCCATTTAATCTACATTATATGATTGTGTGTGTGTGTATGTGTATGAGCTAAGCTATGGCAAAAAACCATATTTTATTTTACTAATGACATATAAAGCAGTCATGCTTTAATAAATACATTTTACTATTTTTTCACAATTGTTTATCAAATTCTAAAGATGACAAGGATCGATTTTAGAAAATCTCCCCAAAAATGTAGATTTCAAGAGCACTAATTTTATAATAAGGAAATAAAAGCGGAACAAGACTTTGAATTTTAGGAATGAGAATGGAATGGATTCCTGCAAAAGCTTTTCAACGGTATTCCTAACATGCAAGCCCTAGTAAGCTGGATGTAGTTGAGGAGTATCTATGACGCAATATGACACTTTGTCCCTTAATAGTTCAGTGATAGGCGCATGCTACCGGAGCATGTTATCGGAAATCGTAGAACGTGGGTTCGAGTCCCACTCGCCATTCGTTATTCGGAATTATATTTTTCTGTCAGATCAGCAGATATATACAATACAGCCAGAGCTGACATTACAAATTTAGCATAAATATAAAGCACAAGAAGGAGAAAAAGAAAAGAAAATGAAAAAATTTGAATAAAATTCACATTAACGATTTCCAAATTCAATTAGGCATTTTGTACTGTCTGGCTTATCCCTATTGTAATCTATGAATAAATGCAGATATATCTGCTAATAATAAAGGTAGGTACTTTTATTATAACATTTGCTTCCTCCCAAATGAGATATTAAATGTATTGTTCTACTATAAAGAGCCCCTCATCTATTAATTGCGACCGAATGAGCGACTTTAACTAAATTTAATTCAAATAATCACGAAAATGTATTTCATTGCTTAATCAAAGCACATTAAGTGGCATTAAATTGAATACCTCTCAGCGATTATATTATTTTAAATGAATATATGGATATGCTTAGTCACAAAAGGCCAATAGAACAATAAAAATGAACTTTTATTCTTATTAGTCCGACAAGTAATAATAATAATTACAAAAGAACATGCAATTTGCATGAGATGAGTAAAAACAGTTACAGGAAGTAAAAGAACCCCAAAGAAAATTACTTATGCTTTTATACAACGGTAAGGAAGGAGATGAAAAAGATTCATATCGCATTTTGATTTATTGACTCATTTCGGTCTGCTCGCTATTTAATGTCATATACAGAGGCTGTAAGATTAGAAGGTTTATGGACTGAAAATGGAAGGGAAGATTTTTCGTATGAAAAAGGCTGATTTTCATCATTATTTACAATGGATAATTTTTTATACTCTTTTCCGGATGAATGTCGGCAATGCTCCATGCTTATTTCTCTTTTATTCAAATGCTTCTTAGCATAAATGAATTTCTAAGACATGCTTCATATATTTCTCATCCTTATGCTTTTATGAAAGGATAAATTAGGCACTACTGGGTGGGGTGAGCATTGACTTTCTGTCATCAAAGACTTCCCATTCATATTTTAAAGACGGAACATTTTGAGTCATATCAGGTCATCGACTAATTTTTTGCGACAATCCTTAAATCTTGGCATTTTTATTAGATATGAACAATCGAGGAAGTGATTCATAAAAAAGGATTCATGCATTTTTTGTGCTAACATTACGAAATTAAATCTAATTCTCAAGGAATTTGTATGGAAAGGATCAACATAAATCGATTTTTTAATGAAATGAGTTTAAATTTAGAATTCATGGACATTGGTTATGTATGAAAATTTTGCATCATTGTTTGTTATGCTCTTATGTAATGTGGATAAAAGCATTTTCATTAATATTTATTTTTGCATATATTCCTTTATTATTTTCCACCAAAATTGCTACTTTTATTTTACTAATATACATTTTTATACTACATGATACTCCATATCATTTCTATTAGTTCCTCTCATACATATACATAATGTAAAAGTCTGAATCTATTTCATATTTGGCTATGCTTTGATTTGAGAAGCTTTTCAATAGCAACATGAAATTATCGACACAAATTGTGCTTGACCCCTTTTTATATCGTAACAGCACGTGATATAACCGATGTCTTTTTTGACGAAGGAAGATCTCTGTGAGCAACAATTGAATGGCGATAACTTTGAACTCCATAACGTATACTGTACCTTAATAAATGGTTTAGTTGAAATTTATTTTTGTCACATCACATCACAAAAAAAAATGAGGAAAAATCGCACAAGGAGAATTTTGTTAAAGAAAGAAATGTCAGGACATAAATAGAGTAGGTTTTTCGTAAACTATCGATTATATTCATTATACAATTGAAGAATTTGAGGACATAGAGAAATACAGTATAGAAGGCAAAAAAATAATCTCTTACCTTATATTTTCTACTCTTGGTCGTCGATATTTTGGACGTTCCTTTTTACACGAGCAATTGCAATGTATTATGCATATTCCAACACTACTTATTACCGTTATGATAAATGGCACTATGAAAAAATGTATTATAGTATTCACTTGCGAATCTCGATTATATGACGTCATAACCACAGTTTTATTTTTTCTTGAATAGTAGCAAGGGTAAATTGCACCTAGGATCAAAAAAAATAGAGGAGGAAAGGAAAGTTTGCATAAAATATGGAACACAGGAAAGAAATTAGATATGAATGAAAATTGCTGCTGCAGCAATTTCGACTACTTACCTTCATATCCAAATGTATCTGTAAAGTTATTACAACGTACACTTGGTGGATCTGGAAAGGATGTATAAAAAAAGAAGGGAAAAAAAGATTGTACAATAGCAAACTCGGAATAATCTTTCCCATTCCCACTTCCCATATTCATAAATCTTTTCTTTTTATCCTTACATCCGCATCCTTTAATATTAACTTGAAGCACAGACTCTATTGTGGATTTCTCTATATCAAGAGTATAATTAGCTAACTCCTCATACGTGGCATTATATGGATAAGTAAAATTTGCGTTTTTATCTATATCGACAAAATTAACGTAGATATGAGTGCACTTAAAATAATCGCTTGTACATCCTTCACGACAACTGCTCCATGTACAATTTAATAAGCCTCTCAGTTCCTCACGTCTTGTTGTGACACATAAAGTTGGACGAGATATAAAATCACCAGCAAGTGTTGATAATGCGGGATCTGAAAATTTTATGATGGTTTAAAAGTCGGGTATGTATGTAGGTACGTTGGATTGATTGATGGAAGAGTTGATGATATTTAATGTACGTGAGATAATCCGTCCTAAATTAATTTTACGTAATATTTGGATTATATAATAAATTATCAATCAGACATCAAGTCAAACATCCAATCGTAAAAAATGAAGTAGGTGGAAGTGTGGAACAAAAAAAGTTGACAGAAGTTTATTGAATCACTCAACAGCAAATTGAATTTGTAAAAAATTGTGTCAATTTTAAAATATTATTCTTGCTCTCTTGATTCAAACAAGACAATTGGGCTGAATAGTTGACATGTGATTAAACCATATAAATAGATACATAATAGCTATATTTATGCTCAATCGACTGAGTAGGATATCATGACATGTTAAATTTAGATGTATCTCCTTCGTGTCAGAGTTTTTATTCCACACTTTTGCACATTAATCAAGGCTTTTAGAGGATTTCCGAAAAACCTCATCATATAATCCTTCTTTCAACACTATCCATCATCATCTCATGTCTTAAAATATCATCATCAAGCTCCTTTTTCATAAAATGCAAAACTGTAATTTATTTATTTAAACATACCAACATAAAGTGGAACTAAGAACAGAATTGACGAGCCAGCAGATACTGAGAAGAATGCAAGCACACAGGTAGTATAAAAGATGCTATGTTCTCTTATATTTTTTCCTTTAAATGTTCTTTCACTAAACTTTTGTCTCTTTTCTATTTCACGTAATTTTGCGAGTCTAAGTATTTCAATTTCTTGCTGCTGTTGTTCAAGCAGTTGCTCCTGTTTTCATCAAAATTAAATTAAATTTCTGAATTTTTACAGCAACAAAAAATGAAAATTTACCTCGGATGTCCCACTTCGCATCATATCTGATCTGGTGCTTTTGCTCAAATAATCCTCTCGACCTCAACATCCCCATCAATTCCGATGCACCGAATTAAAAATTATTGTTTTTTTTTTCTTTACTGTTGTTGTTGCTGCACACGATTTAATTTATATGTTTGTAATTGAATCACAATACAAAAACAAAACTATTATCCTTATTAGTGCACAAATGTTTCTTCCTATTTGTCTTAGTTATGTCTTTTATGAATGATGATGTACAAATTGTATTATGATTGTTTCTATGCATGTAGCAACACTATTTAATTATTTTTTTGGACAATGCCACCACATACACTATTTAATTTTTAGTTTTGTCATTTTCCATGTTCTATTCCATTATTTTCACATTATACAAATTTTTAAGGTTTAATTGAATTATTGTTTATGAGATGAAGGTGGCAATCCCGAATGACTGCTTCCACGGCCACTAATACTACCACCACGACAACAATTGAAGATATTATAATTATTATTATTTTTATTATTATTATTATTATTATTATTATTCTTGTTGCTGATGTTATGAACTGGAAATGAACAATAATTTATAGAACTTCTTGTTGCTCTTCTCGACAATGCACATGGATCACCAACATAAATTTTATCATTTTTCGTTTTCCGATAATTAGATTTATGATTTTCTGTGGCATGCACGACCGAAATGTTGAACAATGGAAATAGCATTTGTGGGTTGGGGGGAGAGACTTACAAAAGTTGTATGTTTTGAGAAGAAAAAGGAACGAGAAGCGTAGCTCGAGAACAAGAGAAAAAAATCAAATAAAATAGATGTGTATATAATAATCTTGGCAATAAAAGTGGAATTATTTTCGTAAAACCATACACAGGACGTCTCACTTATGTATCATTGATTTTTTTGTCTGTTCATTCCAAACAGCATTTTATTTTGTATCCATTTCTATATAAACACATAATAATGATATTAGATAATTTATATTATTTCTTTTTCTGTTACTATATATGTATATGCGTTCATTCACTAATTTTTTCCTTGAAAAGCTCCTTCACAATATTTATTTTCATCAATTTTATAGACACACATTTTCATATTTCGGGTCATATGTCATGTCGTGTATCGTTGAAACTGCATTTGAATATTATAATAATCAATATTAAACCGCACACTCATATACATACACTCATAGAGAGCGGTATAATATTTACATTAAGTTGTAGCTTAAACAAAAAAAAAAACTAGAGCCAGTGAGTAAGAGCGAAAGTTTTGAGGAATGGAAATAGAGAGGGTTAATGGATTACGATAGAAATGTATAATTATGTAATTGTTTGTACATTCACTTGCCCTTTTTTTTCGGGGATAATTAATCTGATTTTATCTTCTCTCTATCTCTTCACATTCCCTGCTTGGCTTGCGAAATGCAATCCAAAGACGAAAAAAATATGGTCGAATATCAATCACTTCACTAATTAACTTTCTCACTAATGTAATCAATCAATTTATTGTTCTTTGTGGATGCCTTTTTATACTCTTATTAAAAGAGATTTGTGAGCATAAATGGGATTTTATTATGGCATGTACCTCGCTGTATGTCTTCTTTTTATCCGTTTTATTTCATTTGCCAAGTCACATATAGACGACGGAAAAAAGAATCACATAGATCTCATGTTGCTTTCTTACTTCTTCTTATTATTATTTCTTCTTTTTTTTTGTGCTTTCCTTCAAATGATAAACTTTCTTTTGGATATTCCACCTTTTTTTCGTCTGTATTTCTCTTCGATTTTTTTTTCTTTTCCTCTCTTTTTGATATTTTTTTTTTTCTATTTTATTTTATTTTATTTTTCTTTCTCACTGCTGCTTGCCATGTCACTACTACTGTTGCCTGCTCCTATACACGGTGAAGGACATTGATAGCACTTTTTTCTCAACTTTCTTTTGTTACATAAGAATTTTTATATTTTTCATTACCTTACTATTCAATTTTTCAATAGAATCAATCATGTATTTCAATTGTGCATGTACAGATGAAATAAATGATCAAAAATTCTGGATCAGGATTTCAAACATCAAATCAAAAGAATTACTAAGGATTAATTACATAGGGCTCTGTCCAGGCAAAGAGACCACTTTTAGCTACCGTAGTGTGCCATGACATGCTCTTTGTCTGTCACAGGAGGAAGTGAAAAGGACGATATCCGAGGATTCCTGAATATTAATGTCCTGCGTGAATACAGAACAAAATTTTTAATTCCAAATATTTACTATGAATTTTCTGCATACTAGACACAATTTATTAAAAGGAACGAAAACAACAGAATTGTGAACTAGAAAAGGGAATCGGATAGAAGAGAAGATTGCTAAGTTTCATATTATCTTACAATTTATTTCCCAAATAAAATAGCAAGAAGGATACATAAAGGCACATATCAATTTCTCATGTCGTTATTTTGACTTTTCTATCTCATCACATCTTTTCCACCCTTACACAACAAAAATCCCTTTGTCTTTATTGGAGTACAAAAAAATATACAACAATAACATTAAATGAGAGAAGAAAAATAAGAAAAAAACAACAAAACAATCTTTTCACAAGTGTAGAGGTTCCCTGTACTTCCTTGAAACCTTGAATGAAATGCTGTTTTTTTATTAATGGAGATTTTTTTTTTTGCACAACGACTGGATCGTGTGAAACGAGGGAAGAATGTATGACACAGTAGTGTGAGGTGACCCGAGACTCACGCTCACATGTAATGTTGAAGACTAGATAGATGGATGGATGGTTTGTTGGATGGATAGAGTATGAGAGAGAGAAAGAAGTAAAGAGGTGGAGAAAAAAAATATTTTTCAAATCCGATTTCCTTCTTATACATTTTATTTGCCTCTAATTCAATAAGAATTGAGGATAGGAAAGTCAAATAAGGAATTAATGAGTTTTTCACAAATTTTAAATTGGTTCCAAAAATTGACAAATCATCCCTCGTCCTCCTTTTCACTTGTCTTATGACTATTATCCTTACAATTGATTTGATGTCTTAGATTTTCACGATTAAGGTAATGGAAATATAAATAATTAAATTTATTATACCGTTTCTAACTGGATTTTCTTTTATGCTGAGCTTTTTTTTCTTTTATTTAAATATTATAATAAAAAGTAGGAAAAAAGGAAAGAAAAAAAGCGAAACGACTCGCGTTCACCGTAATTCAACATTAAAATGTCGCCTCGGATGTTACCGATAGAAAATTCACACAAAGACTGAAACGAGTTTCAGAGAAACGTGATGGTGTGCCTCTCTTGTTTGCCGCTCCTTTGTTCGTATCACGCAATCGTATAATATAATATCCTCTTCGGGTTATGGTTGAGGGAAAGAAATGCATTTCGAGAATGTAAAAAAATAGAAAGTTCATTCAAAAATTTTCCACATTGAGAACATGCGTGATTGATTAACGGGATATTTTAGTATTCGCAGCAAATTCCTCTTGGTATGCTTATTACTTATTTCGAAAATTGAGGAAAATTTACAGAATTCTTATTAGAAAAGAACTTTAGTAGGAGCTTTAAAGCTCAAAAAATTGTTTCGAAAATGTAAGTTGTGTAACGTATTTTTTCAAATTTTAAAGCGCCGCTTTACTTTTTGTTGATTTTATTTTAATGCAACAAAATTAAAAGTTAAGTTTAAACAATTAAAAAGTGATTTTTGGAAAAATTAAAATTTTTATTTTATTCTGTGCACGAATCGATGAAATTTAAAGGTTTGTAAGATCAAATGATAAAATAAACATTAGGAAATAATGTGACATCATTGACACGGTTAATTCAAAAACAAAAAAAGTTTATTAACAAGTGACATCAAGTCAAGATTTTAGGGACAGAATTTTTTTTCCCTAAAACAAAGAATTTTGTCACGAAATTGTACAAAATTGTTAAATTTGAAATTTTTAAAATTGTGACCAGAAGTACTATTTTTCATTAAATTTAATGGCTATACGGCTAAATTCAGCATTACGCAACATTTCGCTATAAATATTGTAAAATCAATTGTATAAAGTTAAAAAGTTATTCAATTAATTTGTCGAAAATTTTTGTGAATTTCCTTTTCGATCCGAAAAAAATGAATGTAGACGTAACTTTTAAAGCTCGAGAAAAATCAGCTGGTTTAAAATGGCGAGATCATTAACTCGAAATATAAAGAGTAAAAAAATGTTGTGTGATAATCGTCATAAGATATCCTTCCTGTAAAGACATTCACAAGTGCACTTGAGTTTTTTCGCGTGTTTTAGTGATAAAATGGAATCAAATCAGCTAGAATAAGCATTAAAAAACTATAATATGTGGGCAACCTTCAAAAAATTCATAATCTTTTGTGAATGTTAGTCAATGTAAAAAAAAATTGAAAAAAAAAAAAAGTAGGAAGAGAGATTACACAGTGAATGAAGTGTTATAATTTAAATTCAAATTTATTCTTCCTTAAAAGTCTTTAATTATTGTTCTTAATTCTGATCATAAATTTTCCTAATTCTTCAATGTGTATATCATTACAATATAATGACGTTTCAACCGTGGAAGCAAGCTTTTAATAATTTACCAAATCAATTTTATCGTAATATTAACAATAAAAATGATAGCAGTGATTCGGCTTCATCGACATTTAATAGCAGCAAAATGAAAAATGGTGACATTGAAATTTCTGGCCCATCGTCGGTATCAAATATGAACATTTTGTCACCACAATCATCGACATCAACATCCCATCCATTTGACTTAAATAATGAGCACTACCAATCACCAGTTTCTGCTTCCACAAATAATGTCTTAATTGATAATGAACCGGTCAACGCAACAAATAAAGGTTCCCTTAATGGTACAAAATTTTCCATCTTTTCGCAATTAATTAATTTAAATAAAATCAATGCCTTTGACAACCTACTGCTCAATGCATCCATGAGTTTAGATGACGATGATTTTAGTAGTGATAAAAGACAAGGAATGAGAAAATTGATGGAACAAGCAATCAGGTAATTAAAAATGTATTATTGAAAAAACAATTTGCACAGCAGTTCTACATACAAAGCATATAGAGGAGAAGAGTAGATGGGCTTATTGAAATCTTAAAAAAATATTTTATGCTAATTAATTTGTTATTTACAAAGCCAAACACACAAAAAATAAGAAGAAAAGAACACAAGTAAAATCTAAATATTTAATTCCGATTTTTTTCCTCTTCTCCTTCTTCTACGTATTTTTCATTCTGCTAAAATGTTTTTTTTGGAGTGGAGAAAAATAATTTTTTTTTTTAATATTTCTCCCATTTATTGACTATATTTATAGCGATGAGGCAAAGCAGCAAATTGCATTTATTCTGGAAAAAATATCGACATTACGTCCAGCCGAGAAGCTTCTCTTGTATCTTAAAATGCCTGGCGGTCATTGTGAAGTTGGTAAGTTATGTGTCCTGGTGGCCTGAAAGATGCGCTACAATAATCTCCTATGCCATGATCTTTTACCTTGTTTTAGCTATTTGCATTAGATGAAGTTTTATAATCAATGATTATTTACGTACCAGTATAGCGATTTTTAATTAAATATACATACACAAATACAGTCATATAGACTTTCGAGAGGAATGAAAAAAAAAATCATAGCGCAAACAAATTATTAGTAATGAAAACAATGCTGATAAGGGGCACGAATGGGTAAAATAAACAGAAGGAAAAAGAATTACATCTGATAAAATATTAAAGGGACTTTTTTTTCGAACATGCAACAAATTGGATTTACATTCATAAAAAGTTTCTATATCATGGACATTATTGAAATGTGTATCCCTTATTTTCTTCTTCTTATTTCCTTCACACTTCAATACTTTGAAGGCCATAGCATGTGCGATAACATATCAACATTTGTCAGAAAAAGACATTAGACACGATACGAGCTAAGATATGGCTAAAATGCATTTTGTCAAATACAACTAAATGATTGATTTTTTTTTTTCCTTCATCATGTCTTCAGCCAGGTTCAATGGCTGATGAAAATAAGCTAATTTGATTTACCTTGAAAATGAATATCAGCAGACTCAAGTGTTTGCGTTTTAGAACAAATCTTACATAAGTATGACTGATTGTGTTGATTTATACAGTTCAAATGCAACAAAGAAGAAGAGAAAATTAATTCTGTGGTAGTTAGTGAAACCAACACATTTTAATAAGTCGAGCTTTTAAGACAATCATTTCGCGTGTTGTCTCAAATCACGGAAAATGTGATTATTTGCTAAATCCACGTTTATTGTTATTTACGCTGAAGTAAATGAAATTTAAACCTCAGGAAGGAATTTAGAAATGTCTTCCAACATGAAATTCTTCTTTAGAGCTTCCTCAAAATCGACTGATTTTAAAAAATTTAGGCAATCATTTTAATTTTAAATTAAAACCCTGCAGAAAACATTTTCTTTGAATTATTAAAATGAGGAATCAGAGGCGTATTTCCTCCCTCTCTTTTTTTGGAAAAAAAATTCTCCAATTTGCTGAGGTTATTCGTCAAAAAATCCCAAAACCCCTAAGCTTTATTGTGAAATTAGACTTACATCCCATATAGGTATTTTGGCGATAAATCCAGAGTTGAAAGTGTGAATTAAAAAAATTCATTGAGCCAACTGTTTTAACGTTCATTTGATATTTGAATAATATATGTAGTACATAGTTGAAAACCCCTTTTTCATATAAAAGTTCAGTCTTGTTTTAAAATCGGATAAATAAACATCTCATAAAATTACATTTTAAAAGCGTGTAAAAAGTCAATTAAAAGCTATCTGATAGCTAATCTTCTCAAGTTCCTTGTTATAAGCTTAATTGAAACTTGAAATTGGAGCTTATTGTGAAATTTTCAAATTTATTTTCCTCAAAAGTTGAGAATTGTATTTCAGACTTTATTTCTGAATTGTAAACGTTGAAAAGTTTCTGTTATGTGTCTATGCCTTGCCTAGTGTAATTCTTCAGAAATCAGATTTAAATGATATTACAGAATATTTGTGAAAATTTACTATGAAAAGGTTTATAAATCAGCTGTCCATTTATACTGAAACCAGTTTATGTGATTATTATGTTAATGATAAGAATGAATAAGATTTTTTTCTTAAATTCATACGTTTAAATTGCCTTTGAATGCTGTAAATAGATACACATCTTCTCTTTAACGTTTTATTTTCTTATTCTCACATTCAATATCAGACTGACTGAATATTAATTTTGTTTTCAATACATCATATTAGAAAAAGATGACTTTGTATGTAAACTTTTTCATCATGAACGAAAAAGAATATTATGAGTTCATTTATTTATTTAAAACTACAACAAGAACAATGTATACTACATCTGTAGACATCACGTTCATAATTTTTTTATTTTATCGCTTATAGGAGTCTCATGGAACAATGTCGTTATCGTGTTTTTATTAACATTTTGAGAATTTACCTGATGAAAACTTTTGAATAAATAGAGATATGACTTAAAACGAGATAAGGAAAATTGAGACTCCCGAAAAAAACATTTGCTTTTGAAGTCGTTTAGTGAGAATAAATAAAACGATGTTTCAGCTGTTTTGCACGTTTTCATGACAGCAAATAACACTTGTTTTCGTCAATAAACAAAAGATAAAATGAAAGAGAAAGGGCTTTAAAGGAAATGACTAATTATTTTGTTAAATAATGTAAGATGACGAAATGATCCAAATTTATGAACTCATTTGAATAATACATTTTAGAACACTAATACAATTGTCCAAGAGATATTTATAAATATGGCATATCAGTAAAGACTTGATTTTATGGGATTTCCCTGAAGCTATAAATCCAAATATTAACTGAGATTATACTTAAGATAACGATAAACAATCTTAGATAGTCGACCTCTAAATAATATCAACTTTTGTTTTTACAGATCCATTAAAACAATCGCAAAATCCTCTTGGTTCACGTTCCGAGATATCTCATACTATTAATTGGGTTCGTTCACATCTAGAGCAAGATGATAAAGTTTCGATTCCGAAACAAGAAGTATATGAGGATTATGTGTAAGTGTGAACTTTTATTCATTTAATTAATAATATTATCAATCATAATAAATTATGCAGGACATTTTGTGGAAAAATCAACATTAAACCGCTCTCAACAGCTGATTTTGGAAAGGTGATGAAGCAAGTTTTTCCTGATATACGCCCTCGTCGTTTAGGTACAAGAGGTCACTCACGATATTGTTATGCTGCAATGCGAAAAGCTACAAAACTCAGTACACCCCAACTCCCTGAAATTCGTACTAATGAAACAACGTCAAAGAAAAATAATAATAATAATGGAAGTGGAAGTGAAAATGAGTCAACATGGAAAGTGATTAAGAATTGGTCTGAAAATTTGCTCGGCAATCAATTTGAATCTTTAGATGATCTAGCTGAGCATATTTCTCAAAATAATTTGAATATCACATCAATATCATCTACCTCAAAGCAAGTGCTACAAAAGAAATTGATGCAGCGTGAAATGAAGGATAGGAAACGAAATAATGTGAGAATATTTGAAATTATAATTATAATATGACATACTTATTTCCTTTTATCTCTTATTTCCAATTTACATCCAGAATCAATCTATTCGAAAACGTCGTAAAAAACGAAGAACATCGACAACATCGTCACCTGAACACACTCCGGAATATTATAATACAACGAGCATTCAAATTAAACAAGAAAAAGAAACCGATGGAAGTGCGATTGAAAACAATGATGATCATTCAGAAAATTCATCAGATGTTCCAATGAATTTGTCAAATACAGAACAATCGAGACGTATCAAAAATGAGCAAACCACAAGTACAAATACATTATTACAACAAGGTACAAGCTCTCAATTTTTGGATAATGATACAATTAAAAATAAATTGAAGAATAAGTTAATGCCAATAGTTGAAGCAAATGATCAGAAACCGGAAGAGACTCAATATAATATTTTGTGTAAAAAAGTTCGTCAAGCTCAACAAATGAAAATGTCTGCTGCTGCAAATGTGACAAATCCTGTGACATCTACAGTAACTAGTAATCTTTTTGTTAATCCTAATAATCATCCGGGATCGATGCATGCACCTTATACTCATAATTCGTTAAATAATCAACAAAATCTAGACCATCCAAATGATACAACGATATTGAAGCCAACATCATCTAAACGCAAACAAAAGCGCGAAACTATTCAAATGATGAAACGTAAATTAGAAGAATCAGCTGCTGCAAATGATTCGCCATTAAATTCAGTAGATTCAAATGAGTTGCCTCTAAAAGAAGATTTCATATTGCCTCGTGAGAGATTTATTAGCATCTGCAATATGGATCGTAATGCACTTGATACTTATTTGAATAATAGTGAAGAGAATTCACAAGATTTGGAATTACTGCAGTATTTTGGTGAAGATAAGAATCATAATAAAAATACTGATGAGAAATTCATCGAAGAGGATTTGGGACCATTGACAACGACTGTTCCACTTCTTGAGAATTATCAATTAAATTTCAATGAAAATAATAATAAATGTGATAGACAAAATGCTGAGAAAATCATGCAATTGAGAACAATACTAGAAGAGAAATACAATACGTCATGTAGTGCTTCAAACGCTGCAACTAGTAATGATTCTGTCATTAAAAATTTATTGCTGAAAAACCCTCATTTACAACATCATAATCATCATCACAATCATCAGCAGCAACAAAGTATGAGTAATGATGGCACAGATTTATTTCAAGCAACCGGAATGATTGGAGATCATCAGCATTTAGGAAATTTTCAAATGAATTCAATTCAACCTAATACTGTAATGTCTGACAAATTGGTAGTTCCACAATCCCCAAATACACGACGTAAAAATTTTAGTTTTGTTCCAATTCCATCGCAATCGTCACGTGTGAAAAATATCAACTTAAATCCAGCATTTAAGAGCAATGGAAATGGAAACGCAAATGGCAATCAACCGACAAGTCCTTTTATAAGTCCACGGGTAACGCCAGTTTTAAGTAAGCAGCCAAATAATCAACAATCCTTAAGTGTTCGATCTCCAAATGTCTCGATTGACACATCAAAAAACATTCCACTTTTGGGCGTTAATAATACAGCATTTTGTCGACCAACACATTTTAAGATGGAACCAAGTTCAGCGCCACCAAGTCCATCAATGGCTCCACAAAATCATTTTAATTTTAGCCCACATTCGCAACAACAACAGCAGCAGCAGTTTCAATTTAATAATCAAAATCTTGCACCACACCAGCAGCAAGGAAGTACAACTAATTATAATTATCCAGTTGAGTCGCGTTCACAAAGTGTTCCACCTCATTGTACAAATAACATTTATGGCGGAAATAATAATGCAACATATAATAATTATTCATCAGCATGCAGCTCAATGGCAGCAACGCCTGTACCATCCGATTATCAAGAATTTAATGACACAAATATTTTGGAAATATTTAATAATGAGCAGCCACCCTTATCATCAACGATTAAAATGGAAACAAATGATGATGTCATTAGTGATTTATTAGATAATGACTTGTTGAATCAAAATTCAAACCATTCCGAAAGTGATTCATTACTTTCGGGTACAATGAGACCTCGATTCAATTCAATATCAAGATCAGTGCCATGTACACCATTACCCTTTCATTCAAACAATAATTACACAAATGTTAATGGCAGCAGCATGAATGCATCTGTTCCAAACACGCCAATTTCAAATGCATCAAATCCATTCCGTTATAGTCCAGAATTACAGCGTACTCGCGATTTTCTAATAAATGGATTTAATAATAACATCAATCACAATAATAATATTATCAATAAGCTTTCAAAAGCTCATGATGGAACAGCCGGAATTGATGAACTTGATACAAATTTGCTAAACAATTTGTGAACATTTACGTCGTCAAAAAATTTGCTGTTTAAGAGACACTTCTCATTTCATTTTCAGGTAATAATCAATGGAACTGTGTACAAAATATTACCAACAATGTGTGGATTATAAGTGTCATCAATGATGTCGTTAAAAAAATCAAGTGATGTTAATTATCACAAAATTTTTTTTGGTTCTTTTGCAACAAAATTTTTTAAAAATTGAGGAATTAATGAACAAAAAAAAACGAGTTGCGATATGTATCGTCGATTGATATCAATCATTGTATAAGTGGAAAATTCAGTGCACATGAAGAGTGAAATTTCATCGTGAAAAATTAAATTGATTGTCTGTCATTTTATGACAATGTATCGTATACACACATATTATGTGAATGCATGTTTTGGGATGTGTATTAATTGTGAAAGAAATGTATAGATTTAGAGCTGGAAAGTTTCATCATGAGAATGGATTATGATCGATATTTCCTCTATGGATTAAATGGATGAAAATTTATTAGTGTCATTACTTTTCATCTCTTAATTTTGATTCTTCGAAAATGAATAATGATAATTTTAATTAGCATGGCTCGAGAAACTGTTTAATTAAATGACGTCGTCGTCGACTTTTTATTCATACGATAATTATAATTACTCGCGGAATAAAAGAAAAGGAGATAGAATTGATAAGAGTAGATTATTGTTCAAATATAAGAACGCGTACAAAATTTATAAATATAGACTATAACTGCAATATTTGCGGATATCTTTTATGTCTATGACAATATGTTTTTATCATATTTTCGTACAAGAAACGTGCAGTCAATGACTTAGCACTCTACAGAAGTTTTTAAATTCTTGAATTATCTGAAATCAGAACATTAAATCGACTCAAAATAAATAGATGGAATATAACCAGGTCAGGTCGACTTTAACAGTGTCGATTTAATTCTGAATTATGTTTGTTCGCAATATCGCGGAATAGTGAATATTTTTGAAATAAGTCGTTCATTAATGCTATTCAACATTGAAGAGGATTAAATACATTCTATCCTACTTCTAATACTTCGTGGTACTTAGTACCAAAGACATAGGGTTCAGTGTGCTCTTACATGACGTTAGATTTACATTATTATACAGAGATGGTTCGATCATACGAAATTTCGTATACTAATGTAAACAAGATAAATATCACTGTACTAACAAAATTCAACTGAAACTAGAAAATTTTGCAAATCAAATTTTCACAATTTTCTTTCATAGTGTTAGTGTTTACAAAAAATTCAAATGTTTGACCGTTAAAAACGGCAACATTTCTGTGTGAGAATATACATTTTGTACAGCTAAAACGTTTAAAATGTTGATGGACATCATTAATGAACGACCATTTAGTAAAACAACGAAAATTCTGTCTCAAATCTATCAAAGAAATTTATTTTTATCCAAATAAGCTTTGAAAAAGCTTTTTATTTTGTTAAACAAAAAAGTTCATAAATTTTTTATTGTTTTTTAATTTTAAAACTTTCACCTAAGAATGCATGCTTTGTTCTGTGATAAATGTTTATTCAATCAAATTGATTTTAAATTCTAGTACATGATTATGAAGGAAATTTAATTTCGTATGTACTAAGAAGCATGCTACTTATGTCAATTAAAACTTTATTGTAATGGACGTGGAATGCTCAATAAATAAAATGAGCAAGAATTCTTGTTGAAAAAATTAAACGTTTCGGACCAAAAAAATAAGGTAAAATGTTTCAAGTCAAAGCCTTTCTCTATCCCAATAAATAAAGAATTCATGCATTCTATACATGAATTTTTAAAAAATGTACTCAGAAATTTAATGAAAATTGAAAAGTGAAAAAAAGTGTGAAAAACTGGTGTTTAATTGAATTTTATAGATATACACAAAATGTGAAGAAAAAAACGAAATATATTCTACAAAAAATAAAATATTAATGATATACAAACAAAATACCTAGTAAATAAAATTATGGAATAAAATATATATATTTTATAAACACGTATTAACTCTCGTTATGCATTAAATGTTTGATACATATAATTTTTTTTGGAAAATTATAACAAAAAAATGAAAATACGATATACACAAAAACAAAAAAAAGTGTTAAATGTTGAATTAATGTGCCTAATTCATGTGGCTGCAAAAATTACATAGTAATATTATAATTTGTAGATTATGGAAATAGAATTTTTTAATGATGATCAAATAATAATAAATATTTTTTTTTGTTAATTTTTACAAAATTTATTGCAACAAAGCATGAAATGTAGTTACATTAGTCTGTAATCTTTATTTTTACGGAAAGAAAAACAAATTTGAAAACTCTGGAAAATTCTTTAAAAATTTTATTCTCTTCTTAAATATTATTGTACATTGCCAAAAATGTTGTTGGAAATGGAACCTTTATCAGCATGACCAAATATCAAATTTCAAGTTGATTCACTTTTGTGGATCTAAAATCATTGAGTTGCTTGAAGACTCTTTAAAGAGTGGACAAAAATATGTCACCAACTTGACTGTATCTAGGTATAACCTATTTTTGTAAATCCAGAATTGTTGATGAACTGGCAATTTTGTTTTAAAAACTAATCTTTAATGTTTCGAAAATTTTAATGAATGAATCAACGTTGGGATTCAGAATTAATGTAAATCTTAAATCCCTAAAGTCATCAATTCATAAAAAGACCTTTCCTTGGAGCCATCATCGTAGTCGAGAGTCTTGGAAAAGTTTGGAGTTTTCAATCCTAATCTAGTTTTGCCATGATTAATTCAAGACTTTTAGTTCTAAAAATCTTTTATATACACCTGATACGTGTATTGGGGTTTTTGTTATTCAAAATTGCCCATACCCTCCCTTTTTTGGACAAAACTTTCCAATTTCTTAGGGATTTTTAAAACAAAATTACCAAAATCTCCCAAAAGTTCTTTTATTTCATACAATTTTTTAAGTAAGCTCTAAATTTACTCTACAACATTCTGGTTAGTTGGAGTTCTGATTATTGAGAGGCAACCACTTAAGTGAACGGCCCCTGAGAGTTCACCTGTATTCTCAAAATTTAAGATTGCAACTCAATTTAACATAAAAATTGTATTAGATCATGCAAATGTTCAAAGATTCCTTGAAAAAAAAATTAATTACCATTTCCTTATCATCGATCTATCAATTAATTTGTTCAATGTCTTTAATGTACTTTATCAAGTCAAAATCCAGAAGAATTAATTCAAAAATTTAAAATAAATTGAAAAAATGTAACGTGAGAATTAAAAAAAAAATTAATGTTTATTTGTGATTGGATTGAATGTTAAAAATTACAAGAAGATACATATTGAATTAAAAATGTTAATTTTCTTCACTTCCTTCTTCCTATTTTTACTATTATTAAAGATGTATAACTGAGATATCTAAATCTTTAAAAAAAAAAATGTGAAAAGAATTTTGAGATCGTTAAAAACTGAAAATTGAAATGAGTAAAGTAAAAAGTTTGATTTATGTTACGTAAGTCTACCGTCTTTTAATATATTGAAGACCGTATTCTTTTTCAGACTTTATCATGTGAACTCCATCAGATCTTATAAGACAGTGATGAACCAAAAAGTTAGAGTTGCTAGGTGTACTTGAACTTATTATGAGCCAAACATTTTTCAAAGAAATTCATTTTTACAGGCACAAAAAGACTTGCAGCACAGGCGCCTTAATATTGTGCGCGGGTGTTGTTGATTGAAAACAACAAAACTTGAAAAATTTCTCAGAAAATGTTTCGAGCGACCCAGTAACAACTCTGCAAACAGCGAAGTATTTTCGTCATCTTTTCTTCATAATGGCTATGAATTATTAAGTACTTCCATTAACATGCAAAGCTGTCACTAGATTTGGATCTTTTTCAATATATCAACCTTATCCTGGATTGAGTTATTAAGCGCTAATTAATATTTTTAAGTATGATAATCAACAAGATGGTCAAAATTGTGAACTTTGAACCTGCTGTTCATTGTCTGTCTACATTTATTGCTCTCTCAAAAATTATGCCTTATTTCTTCTTGTTATCTTTTCATTTTCTCCTCTTTGAATACAAGGCGGTGTAAACCAAAAGAGACATCAATTGAAATGAGTGTAAAAGAAAGTTGTTGGTAAACAAGACGCCTTAAAAATGTGGTTTCGAGACTCTCCGTATTTCTGTGTCTCTTTTTTAATTCCACAAATTATACTCAGTTTTTTTTTTTTAAATCATTTAATGAAATGCTCGCTGCATGTTAAGTATATGCGCAAAAATTGAAAGAGAAATGCGAGAAACTTTATTGATATTTATACCACTGAAGATACAGGTAGTGATTTTTTCCTTTTCTGTTGAACTGCTTAAAACTCATTTTTTTTTTTGTTGTTGGTAAGAAAGCGGATATATAATTTCAAATGATAATCAAGACTTGAATAAATCAGTAAATAAAAATTAGAAGTGATTATGAATGTGCTAAACATATTTTATGTTATACTTATAACACCCACGTTTGGAATCTATGTCCAGAACGAATTAAAGAATGTGACTAAACGTCACAACATTTCACCAGCTGAATGGACTGAACCAGATGGAATTTGGAGTTCATTGTTAGAAGAATGGACATTAAGTAATAGGTAAGATCGAATCAGTGATGTATGAAATAAGTAAATAATTGACACTGAATAAAAGTGAAACTTGGTAACGGGAAAAACCATAATTGTATTTTGTAACACTTTCGTGACAAATGATGACTCAATATATCTTGCATATATTTGCAGAGAGACACCGAGTCGAGGTCGAGAGGCTCGAATAATTCAAACAGTTTCACCGCCAAACTTTTACGGACCGCCATCAAATTTACAGCAACAACAATTTCAACAGCCTCAACAACCTTATCATAAATACATACCAACATCCGAGGCATACTTAACTAGACGAATTGGTGAGGCTGTTGAACCCGAGCCAAATTTAAGAAGGCCAAATGAAGGAGTGTCCGGAAAAGTTACTGCTAATGTGATGGGACCACCAAACATGCAACATCAACAGCAACAGCAACAAATTCCTTTAAAACTTCAGGCTCAACATAGACAATATCAATTTAATTCGCCACGTGAAGTGTCGGAAACAGATTTATATCTTCTTGGTGCTATTGAAAAATTGGTATATCGTGTTGATTATATGGAGAAAAGATTAAGACGTACAGAACAACTTGTCTATTATTTGACATCTGGAAATAATCAGAAAATAGAACCAGAACTATGTCCTAAGAATTTCACAAAAATAAACACTGACTGTTATCATTTTGGTGTCAAAGATCGTGTAGATTGGAAAAGTGCAGCACTTAAATGTAAATCCTTAGGAGCTATCCTAGTTGAATTTGAGAAAATTGAGAAATACCAAGATGTAGTTGCACACATTTTAAGTAATCAAGAGTTTCGTGGACATGACTTTTGGATCGGAGGTTTAAATCCTGGATTGTTATGGATATGGTCAACATCGGCACGTCCAGTCAATCCAAATGCAAATATCACATCTATAACTAATAAAACTGAAGCAGTAACAAAAATTCCAGCAAAAGTCCTTAATTCTGCAAACAATTCAACAAAAACAGATCTTCCAACAATCAGCTCAAACTTTCCAGAAATTTCAGGCAATGGAAGATGCTTAAGGCTGTCATATAATCCATCATTATTTAGCTACGGTTATACAGGGCAAGATTGTTCCACAAAGTATTACTTCATGTGTGTGATTCAAGACAAGTCACTTGACAATGAAATTAATCGAATCGCAAAGGAATTAAAGTTAGACATTGAGTAATTATTTTTTAATGAAGGTATTTTTTATTTATTTTAATTTATTTTTATACGAATAAATTTAATTTTTTAATCTACATCCTGATTGTCTTTCTTTGGACATGACATGCTGTACACAAATCCAATTGTATTTGTAATTCCGAAAAAGGCAGCTATGATTGTTGTAAAGAACAAAATCTTATCTCTTGCACCACATTTTAGATGTATTGGAAGTCCGTCATTTTCTTGGAACTTCTGTTGTTTCATTTTGAATTCCTTAAATTCATCATTCCACATTTCCTTAAGTTCTTCATGTTCCTTTGATTCAGCATCCTTTTTATTTGACATTGATCGAATGACTTTTGTGCATTTTTGCAAATTTGGATATGCAAGTCTTATAATTTTACTACTTCTTACGGCAAGCATTTTCCGAGATTTTCTTTTCTTATTTGAATATTTTAATAAAAATCAATGCTAACTTAGATTTTAAATTGATTTATTCTAAACACATTAACTTATAGGTATTTTTGGTATAAAAACAGCGAGTATGTAAATAATCTCAACAATTGTTATTAACTTATAACTAAGAAACATTATTCATCTTTAATATAAGTATTTAAGACAGTCATGACCGCAAATCCTATTGTAAACGCGAGTAGCTGGGATAAACCAGCTGCTCTATTAACACGATTTTGATGCCACCGTGCTTTTTCTCGTGGCAAAACTTCACAGACTGTTACATACAATAATGTACCTCCAGCAATACCTTGCAAAATAGGTAAAAACTTTGAGTCAGCGACCGTATTGAGATCAACTAATCCCATTCCAATTGCTATACCAAGAACACTCCCGAAGGAGAAAACGAAAATAGCAGCAAAATGATGCTTAAATGTTGCACCAGCACTAACGGATAGCTCAACACCAAGACAAAAGCCAACGACAAATTTATGTGAAATTACTGCAGTAAATAATATCATAACTCGAGGTGTTGTATCTTGAATTCCAATGGCTAATCCCTCAATCAATGCATGAACAGATAATGCTGTTAGCATACCAATCACTCCAGCTAAAGTCTGTCTGCAAGGTTCTACATGACTTGTGTGACAAATTCTTTCATTGATTAATTCATCTTCAACATCATGATGATGCTGATGTTCTTCACAAGTTTCTACCTTAGAATTTTCGTTACTTCCGTAGTTATGCACAACTTGATGTTGAGAACTTGTCGAGGATTCATTTGGAACGATTAATTTTCGTTCTTCATCAAAATTATTATGATTATGAGAATGTTGTATTGCCTCTCCACAACAAAAATGAAGCAACTCGTCAGCAAGATATACGAGAAGAAATCCTATACAAAAGACTATTTCAGCAAATCCATGTCCAAGATCTTCACTGACCTGTTTAAAATGATTAAAGAAATAAAATAAACTGAGAATTTTTAAATATCAACAGGAACTTACTTCCGGAAGCATATGAACCAAACTTGTTGCCATAAGAATTCCAGCACCAAAACATAAAAGGAATGTTAGTAATAAAGGAGATCGACGAAGATTATAATTTGTAAATGCTGCCGGAACCAAGCCTATAATCATTGATCCTAAGCCGAGAGTCAACATTGTAACAATTTTAGCCCATTCCGGACTCATGATGATCGTCTGATTTTTATTCTAAGTTATCTACAACTAACTATTTAAATCCCTTGATTATTCGCTTGCTATTACTGTGATGTCACTTCTTATCTGTCAAAAAGAAATAATAATATTTTATTGCTGTATTCATGCCAAATGATTCATAATGATCATGCACAAAAAATTTAAATGCCTCTTACCGAAATGATCTTATGACTAATTAAATTTTAATGCTAATTCACTTAAAGCACATGTAAAAATAATTAATAATTCTCCGTCTTTCTCCTTCTAACTCAGTAACTTAAATGATTTACGTTCAGTCTGACAAAAAATATAATCAACAAAGAGAATAAACAATACAGAGAGTTCTTTATAGAACACAACAAAATTTATTTACTTAGCTAGTATTGAATAGTTTCACATTTTCCAGGTATGACTGTAGTATCACCAATACATTTAAAACATGTGATTGAATAAGAATGAAATGACTTTACCAGCTGTTTTGTATGTTTCTATGTATTATGAAAATGACGTATAGCATGAGTTACACTCAAAGAAAATATTTATGCTAAAGAATTAAATTTTATGTTGACTTGAAAATTTCTTTTTTTGACCGTTAAATAAACATTTAAAAATTTGTTCAGCATAATTTTTGAAAAACAAAAGTTCGTTAAATCTTCAGAATTGTCTTAGAGACAATGAATAATCATGAATTCGTTCATTAATCACACTATTATTCAAATTTATTACTCATAAAATAAATTTCTACATAAAACTGATAAGAAACATCACTCAAAATAGTCATGAGTATTCGAACCTTAGCCTTTCAGTAATAATTGAGTACATATTGGTTGTAATACGCTGATAAACGTTCACAGTACTTAATTTTGATAAGAAAAATTGTATGTACTGAAAACAACACTAGATTTTCAATCTTTATTATCATCACAAAACAATTCCTTCATTAAATTGTCTACATAAATCAACTCTTCTGATGATTGCCATATTTTTGATAAAGCAAAAATAATTTCGACTAGACAAAAAATAATTTTTAATGAAGCATATTGCAAATTCGTGAATCGCATGTCTTTCAACATTTTCACCTGCAGTCATGAATTATTTTACACATTTTTCTCATAAATAAAAGGTAATGAGTTTATTTATGTTAAGTATTATTATCAGGATGAGTGCTTTAAGTTTAACTCATGAATCGCCTTGTCTTATTTATGCTGAATAAAAAGCATTGGATAATCTTAAGTACACTTTTTATTTATGCATACCGCAATCAAGCGCAAACATTCAAATTGCCATATTTAATGCTTAAATTTTCAAACCAAGGAATACTGTAGAGGAATCATGTCAAGGAAGTTTGAAGCGCATTTTATGATGTCCATATTTTTTTGATGGTAAGAGTTTAAAGTCCTGAGAAATTTTATAAAAAATTTGTAAGAAATGAAAACTAGTTCAAAAATCACCAATTTGTAGATCATTAGAAGGAAAGAGCCGATTACTTTGGGGTAAAGGACACATTAGCAGAGGCTAAGCTAGAAACAGGAAGTGAGGGGACAGTCTGACTCCCTTAGGGAAACTAACTTGGGTTGGAGTTTCATCTATCGAGTGAAGAGACTAGACGATACGTTTTGATTCCAGCCTAGAGAAAAGTGTCACCGAAAGCTCACTCACTTAATAGATGTAAAGCTTTTTCACTGACTGCTATTTATATCACCGTTTAAAAAAGTAAAAAACTCGCGTTTTCTAAAAAGAAATGGAAACAAAACTTTTATGCAACTTTTTTTTTCCTTGACATAACTCGTTCTGAAGCCTGCTTTTTTTAATCATTACACACAGTTGTGATAATTCCCATAATTCAACATTTCATATCGCATGTATACAATAAAATGCTTGCAGTTCTAATAAATCAAATTAAGAAAGTAAGAATAAAATTTTATGAAAGAGAAACGATCAAGACAGATAAATTTTATGTTTGTCTATCCTTTCGCTCCCTTGCACCAATTATCAAAATAATTATGCTTTAACTGCATTCAAGCCTTAGTGTACTGTTCGCATAATATAGTAATTAAGTTAATTATTACCGATGGATATTAATGGCAAAGATCAAATCAGAAATAACACCCGATTGAAACAAGTCGATTAATAGGTCAGCATCAGGACGACGGAATTATGACTTGTTTAGTATTTTTTATAACTGTAGTTTAATTAAAACGACTTCCTCATGGATTTATAAATAAATGAAATGTTTATTTATCCGATTTCAAAATCAGACTGAACATTTTATAAGAAAAGGGGTTTTGAACTATGAACAATAAATATTATTTAAATCTCAAATGATCGTTATACCAACTAAGTGGTTTAAATTGTTAAAAAAAGGTTTAAAAATCTGAGAAAATTGAAGAAGTATTCCGTTGAAAAAATCCACTCAGAATAGAATGAATAATTGAAGCTATAATTTTTAACATTAAAAGCAAAAAGGTGTCTGACGTGAACAATCACTGTTGGAACTGACAGTAATAACGTGAATATTTTTGAAATTGAAAGTTCTGTCATTATTATAATTTCATAAAAATAATTTTCCTATGTCCAAAATAAACGCCGGAAGCAAAAAAGAGCAAACTCTAACAATTCAAAGTATTACTATGAAGCATTGTCATTACGTCAAAGTGTTTTATGAAGGAAATCAAATGATATAAATTGGGGAGTCGTCTATATTGCACTTTCATTTGTACTACGAAAATTTACTCATGATTGTTTACGTACGTACTAACAAATGCCAATAAAACAATGTTATCTATACATTGTAGACTAAGTAACAACAAATTGCACAGGGTAGATAATTTAGAGACAATTGACTTCCTAGTGAAGGGTGGAAAAATTGGAAAAACAAAAGAATTTAATGAAATTGAGCATGCGATTATAAATAAAGTAAAGCATATATGTATGCATGTAGAGAGAATATATGTACTTGTAGGAGGAAATGTAGTATTTTAAAGTAGTATCGTACATGTGAATTTAACGCGAAAAATACTTGTTGATGCATGCAAAAATTAGAGGTAGGAAGTAATACCTTGTTGAAGTGAGGAAAATTTAAATTGAATTTCAAAAATTTATTCATGGCACACTTCGATTAATAGAAAAAATGAAAATTTTTATTGCATAACTGCCTAAAAAGGGGACAAAAAATATTTAGTTTTTCACTACCATTACAGAGAATTTATTTGTTTTAGGTATTTTATTCAGAACTGTATAAAAACGAAACTTAAAAGTTTGGTTACTATTTTAAGCTATTTCATTGCCCTCCTATAAGCTTACAAATTATTTGTATTTAATTCCATTTTACCTCATTTAAATCAACAAGGGAAATGTAGAAGAAGCTAAAATAAAATATCAGCATGAAAGTTTTTATTTGAGCCTGTACAATTATAACTTTTTTAAGCAACATAAAACATTATGAGCAAGGGATGAATATAATCCTCGTGCGAATGAAAATATGTTACAATCCATTAGAACAAGTCAAAAGAAAGCTAATCTCAAGTTCAGTTCTATCCAAACTTTTTTGTATCACGACTCACCACGGTAATAAGCCACCACCGAAACCAACAACCGCATACGGTTTATGGCACAAAAATATTTGACGGTACACAGTTTGAACAACACTGATCTATATCTTTTCGACTGACGGTTTACATTAGATTCTAATCCAATTAGAAACTCTGCACAATACAGAGACCTGAGGATGTCTTAAAGACCTGACGCAGTAATATTTTGGACATCCTTGTCATATTGATCACACTCTATGTAGAGATGGCTAAAATAGAATTTACATCATATCAAATATCTAGTCTGTTGCACATCCACTCAACCACATAGGCATTTCTCTCGCACTGACAGACTTGTCTATACATGGCTCAATACTCTAGATTACTCTATGCTCAGACACAAATATGGATTAAATAATTTCTAGCAATAGACTTAATTCCAACCTATAAGCATAATGATACCTTAAAAGCTTTTCATATGCATGTTTTCATCCCTTTTCAAAATAGAAAAAATAAAAAACAAGAAACAACGAAAAGTTGAAACTTTTATGCCTAGCTTATAGTGCATAGAAATAAACAGAAACAGAAATTCATTGCTCTTCCCTCAGTCCTCTTTTTTATGTTGCAAACAATCAAAGCAACTCCACCTCCTACTTATGGATATATTTTTTCCTTCATTCAATTCATGCATTTATGCTTGATGTCTGGCTGTTCTTGTTCTCATTCTCTTTTTTTTGCTGTTAGTTTGAATGAAAACTAAAAGCGAACTATGAAAAAAGAAGGAAAAGATTTTTCAATAGCTGAATGAATTGCTAGAAAGTCGGCAAACAATAAAAAAAATTATCAAAAAGAATGAGAGAGCTTTCAGTTAATGTTTGGCGGTTGCTCGAGAAAGTCGCAAAAGAAGAACTAAAACTGAGTCCAAAAGTTTGTGATTTCTGCGTGTCTGAAAGTATAAATGGAAAATTGGGATAATGGATTCAAGGACTTAGGAATATAACAAAAATAAACCAAACGAGAAAGGAGTAAAGTAGTACAAGTTGTGCTGTTTAGGAATATTATAATTTTATGCACAAGGGCAAATGATTATTAGTGTCATAAAAGCTGATTTTCCTTTTTTAAGCTAATGGAAATTACTTCTTTAATCAGTAGCATTCATGAATTATGCATTATTAATTCGCCCCTATGTCGTGTGTAGCAGCGTGCTAAAGTGTTTTTGATTAATATATTTCAACATTAACTTAACTAGTCCATGCATCGTATCAAAATCAAGCTCAAAAGGGCCAAGATCATAGCAAACTAGTGAAAAAAAATTTTTGTATTCAAATTTAACTTTTTTTGGTGAAAATTTTTCGACGCAAAACTCAGACGAACTTTATTTAGTAGGATCAGCAGTAGATTTTTTGGTGTGTATACAACAGCAAGTAAATTCCTTGTTCTGCACAAAGGAAAAAATTATTTCACAATACGATAAAATTAATTTTCAAAATTATCCTTACGAGGAAAACAGAAGCGCATTTTTGCTGGATTTAATGCTTAGTGAAAGCTCATTAATTGATTCTTAATTATTAAATGAGAAGTGAATCAATTGCTTAGTGATAAAATTAGTTTGTGTCTTAAGAGTGTCTATTGGCACCCAGCAGAGAGCATAAAAGAGTGAAAAATAACATTCCGCAAAAGTGTGCTTAAAAATAATTTGGTTTAGTTTCAAATATAGAAGAGAATTCATTCATAGTTTCGGCAATAACTTCATTGTAGTATTTTTCCAATATAACAACGATACAGCTTAAAAAGGGTTGTTGATTGATTTGTTCCACTTCAAAATTTTTTGCCTAACGAATATAAAAATAAAATAAATAAAATTTCGAGTAAGGGAACCCCAATACCGGTAGTGACATACGGAAGGATTCGTAATATTGTATCGATTTGTTTGTAAAGGCGAAATAATTTACGATGAGATTTGCTGGTAATTTATCAAATTTGTTAAATAATAATGTTAACAGTGATAAGACAACCAACTGTGATAATTCTTGCGATCTATCCGACTCAACGATTGAATCAGTAGCTGAGACAACAAATATCAATAACAACAGTATGATGAGTGATAATTTCAGTAATTGGAACATTAGTGCACGTCACGATATTGGGAATGGATTAATGAAACTCAATAAAAAAGCTTTCACTGTTTTATGCGAGCCTGAAAGTGAAAATAATGAAAATCGTGAATTTCGTCAAGTTCCATCAGCTAGGTGAGTGAACTAAATGTTGTATTTATGTTGTATGTGTCTGTGTATATAACGTCTATAATATTGAAATCTAGAGCATTGATCTAATTTTTTTCATTATTGTAATCCTTCTGTTCTTATTATTGACCTGGATGTGATTTTTTTAATACTAGGTACCCACTACTATCTCTCTCTATATATCTCTTTAACAACATCAAATATTACCGAAATAAAGAATGAAAATTTTTATGGAACAAAATTTCAATTCATTTTTATACAATTTCATCTCATTCATACATCCCCTAAAAATTTTAAAGATTATTAGTCTGGCCACCTACAACCTCTTTCTTCCATTTGCAGACAAATCAGATATAATTATGCCAAACATCATCAGGATTTTAGGCGACGGAAAAAGAATAAGTAAGGGGCCTCATTGGTGCTTCATTTTGCTTTTATCATTCCACCTATGAGGGATTGATAATGAAATCATATCCTTAACATCTTTAATTCATATATGAAGTCAGAAGATTTTAGTCATGGGCTTAGTCGTTCGAAAATTCAGTGTCAGAAATGTGATGTAATTGGCTTTTTTCTCTTTTCCTGGATATTTAGGGTAATATTTAAATAATCTATCTTGTATAGTTCTAAAAAACGAACATTTTGATGTATAATATGTTAAATAAAACACTATAATTAAGCCGAAATTTAGAAAACAAACTCGATTTCTGACACTGAAAATTTGTTACTTAATTTGAATTTTCGGACAAAAATGCTTGTAATTTTATGAATAACGAGTTCTAAGGTACAAAAATTAGTCGTACTTATTCATTTTTTAATTCTATACAATGCAAAATATCAAAAGTTAGTCAAAAACTGGTTTAAAGTAGTTAAATTAATAATTTTTTGTAAAAGCGTTAAGAAAATTTTGAATTTTTCCATACAAATTTTTCGGAGTTTACAACAACAAAAATATTCACAAAAATTCGAAAAAAATTAAAATTAATAGCTTAATTTGTTAATTAATGAACTGGAATAGAACTAGAGGCTGTATTTATGTTGCCTTTTTGTGTTTTGATACTCAGATTATTTAACAGAAGTCGTTTTTTAAACTTTTGAGTGATTTTAGAAAATGGAACTGTTTTTTCGTCTAAGCCCTCATATAAACTATAAAAAGCTCTTTGGTTTTTACACTTTTTACATTTTATACATAAGTGATATGTAAATCAGTGGTGGAAAATCTTATTTTGTGTCACGGCTCATTATGTCAATTTTTGGTATTTTGAAACTTTCGCGACTCAAACTTTAAATGTTGGACGTCATTGATGACTCGAGCTTTTGTCTTTTTGCTCTATCAAATTCCATTAATCTAATGAGCAATATCTGACGTAGTCCTTTTAAAAGTTTTGTAATTTACTATTCAAATTATTATACAATTGGGTTTTTGGGACATTCATTATCAATTCCTCGTAATCATATGACTTGTCACTATTAAATAGAATTGTTAAGCTATTTGCATGATTTGCTGGATGAAAAAAGCATGATTACATAGCAAAAAAGGAGAGAAAAAGCATATTTTATAGAAAATAGAGTTGCATGACTTTATGGAATTAATGAATTAAATTAATATTTTTATCCGTTATTACTGAATACTTCCTGTGCCAATTTCCTTTTCTTTATAATTTAGCTTGTAAACATTTAAACTAGATAATTGTATGGCATTTTTAACCACAAAAGAAAATTGTTAGAATTTCACTTCTTTTAGCCCTGAAATGCCTGTGCAACAACCCCATTCTGTACGCAATCTGTGTTATTTGTTGTCAATAAATTCACCTTGATTACCATTAGAAATGCATGAACTACAATATATGTAGTTAGAAGTTTAATATACGCAAATACACGACGCAATCAAAATTCCTTACAGACAGAATTTTCAATACATAAAAACGAAAGTTGATTTAAGGAACGAAATAGTCACGTGTATTATGCATATAATAACTTGCACCATAACAACACATTTATTAGAATGGATTAGAATATATTCAGCGCATTTTTCAAAAAAGATCAATATGTTTTTGACCTGTTATTATGTCTGTCTGATTCACATATCGAAATTTGACTTAAAAATAAATCTCAGTTGTTAATTGAAGCTGTTGGATATTTGTGAATGAATATGCAAATCTAGGTTAAAAATTAAGGTAACAGCTAAAACAACCTTGACTTTAAACATGAGAATCATGCATAAGTACGCATAAAAATCTC
The DNA here is from genome assembly GCF_022539635.2 of Chironomus tepperi. Lineage (NCBI taxonomy): Eukaryota > Metazoa > Arthropoda > Insecta > Diptera > Chironomidae > Chironomus > Chironomus tepperi. Next base: position 143,621 of record NW_027226222.1, read on the forward strand.
ATGTTTCAGGTTGTCATGAATCTAAAATATCGAGCAATAAAATTTATAGATATCGTTTGAAAAATGCGCTTTATCCACCAATGCTCCAAATGGAACTAAATTTTAATACTTCCATTATTCACATGCATGTTTAGCTTTTGCCTGTTTACCACTGTTGCTGGCTTTATTTTTATTATAATTTCCTGCTTCATTCGTATTAGAGCTATCATCTTCATACATTCTAATTTTACAGACCACCAGTCTCAATTTGGATCCTTAACTGTCGATACGATTGCATCACAAGAGTCGCGAAATCATTAGGATACAAAATTGTCCGTCCAAATAATATTCAAGTACCAAACAAATCCCTAGTGGAATTTAATTACGAATTAAGATTAGCAAATTCTCGAAAGCAAGAAAATGATATGTGGAATTTATGTTGGACCGATTCACTTGTTGCTGTGGACTTTTGTCGTGAGATGAGACGATTTCAGAAAATCAATGTAAGCAGTTGTACAACTTAACAGTCCTCTAAAGAATTTAATTAATTGTTCATTTCCTATTAATTAAGCATTTTCCCGGAATGTTTGAAATATGTCGTAAAGACTTGCTCGCGAGGAACTTGAATCGCATGTTGAAACTTTTTCCAAATGACTACAATATTTTTCCAAAATCTTGGTGCTTTCCCGCTGAGTAAGTTCATGTTTTTTGTTGCCTAATTTTATGTCAATTCCATTGTTTCGCTTTCTTCTTACACATTAGCCTGGGTGATGCGATTCAGTACAGTCGTCAATACAAAAATAAAACATTTATTATAAAGCCAGATCAAGGATCGCAAGGTCGAGGAATTTGGTTGACAAAGAATTTGAAGGAAGTAAAAATCAATGAGAGAATGATATGTCAAGTTTATCTTAATAAGCCATTACTAATCGATGGCTATAAATTTGATCTTCGTGTATACTGTCTCATTACATCTTTAGATCCACTTCGTATATTCGTTTATAATGAAGGATTAGCAAGGTATAGTAATGCTTGCTCATTTTTTTAAATGTAATTTCCTTTTATCACGATTAAACTCTTTTTTTTTGGTTTCTACTTGGATTAAAATGATATAGGTTTGCAACAACGAAATATCGTGAGCCATCTGATTACAATTCCGGAAATATGTTTATGCATTTAACAAACTATTCTGTAAATAAACATAGCAGAATGTATTCAACGGATGATGAAGTTGGCACCAAACGGAAAATTTCAACACTTAATCGAATTTTGGCGAATGAAGGATATGACGTCGCTGAATTATGGTCAAATATTGATGATGTCATTATCAAAACTGTGCTAAGTGCACTGCCAATGTTAAAACATAATTATAATGCATGTTTTCCTTCTCACGACATGGTTCAAGCGTGCTTTGAATTGCTCGGAATGGATATACTGATTGATTCAAAAATGAGACCTTTCATCCTAGAAGTTAATCACTCGCCTAGTTTTCATACCAATGAGCAAGTCGACAAGGAGGTCAAGGAGCAATTGATTCGAGATACTTTTGTGATATTGAATCTTACACAGGATATTAGGAAGAAGGTAATGACTGATTAGATTTAGTTGGGTTATGACGTCCAATCTTTATGTTGTTGGAGTGTGAAACTCAATACTTACATATTTATTGATAAGTATAATAACAAGAACTTCCTTTCGAATTTGATAAATGAGATGTTTATTCTATGAAATTCTAATTCAGACTAAATATGTTTATGAAGGGGAATAACAACTATAAAAGGGGAAAGCAACTAATTGCAGTTATATACTATTTAAATATAAAATAACCGTTGAAATATTCATAACAGACTTAAACATATTCTTCTTTGTATTATGTAGGTTCTTGAAGAAGACCGTAAACGTATACGTGATCGTTTGCTGCAAAGGATAAAGGATACAAAAGACAGTAATAATAATACAGTTAATAAGGACGATGATGATGATTCTCAATCTGACGTTTACCTTGATAAGCATAATAGTTGGTCACAACAAATAGCATGGGAAGATACACATCTCGGTGGATTTCGACGAATAATGCCATGTTATAATGAGTATACTCGTTATCAAAAGTTTTACGTTCAGCAGAATCAATTGTCAGTTTATTCAGAAACGGCAGCAAGTAAGAGGAGAGAAGAATGTGCAAAGCAGCAACGAATTGAATTGGAGGAAAAATTTAAGCACAATCAAGCAATTTTGAGACATTTTCGGTATTCAAAAACTTTAGGTGAAGGAGATGAGATTGTAAGGAAGAAAAAGGCAAAAAAGAATAAAAGAAATTACTTTAAACCTGATGATGTAATTGAGCATGACGAACGAGAAAGATTTGCTTCTATGGCACAACGTGAATATCTTGTCAAGAGTGTTGGGTTGTTACAAAATGTAAGTTCCTTAAATCTCGATAATCTATTCTTCTAAATTATAAGGAAAATTTCATTACAGATATACGTCAATTTCCATAAAGCAAATTTAATCACAGATTCTGACCGTCGGAAATATAAAGATCTCTTTGCAAAAACAATAGCCAATGAAATGTCCAATAGTCTACCAGTTTTAGGATCTTTGCCACCAGCTCAATCAAAAAATTCCAAGTTTAGTAAATCGTCATTACCAATTTCAATGCCAACAAATTTAAATACTTTGATCGAAAATGAAACTGCCACAAATTCCACAAATCCAAGTACCAATGCACAAAGTAGTAACGAAAGTTCTAGTATAATGGGCCACATGAACAACTTGATAAATTGTTCAGAAGTTCCAGTTGTAATTCGACCACAATTGCCATGTTTAGCGCCAAGCAAGACACATGGCGGAACCAATAAAGCTCAACTCGCCAGACAAGTTACAAATGTTATCAGAAGGCACAATATAGAAGCGAGACAACAAATTACAGACAAGATTATCTAGCAATAATTTTTATGAAAAATGATATTTAAATAAATTACAGTAATAAAATGGAAGTAAAATGACTATATTGAAGCTATTTCCTTATTTAAAAAAGTTTTGTTCTCTAACAGCACTGCTGATTTGCTAGGGTACCGCTATCTTTGAAGGCGCAGCGACGGTTGATTTCGACCCATTTTTACTGCAGGTGCGTTTAATGGAATATGATGCTGCAAATGCCCTAATGATAAGGTCTGAATTCAATTGATTGAGCTGAGATTAAGATCCGGATATCATTGAATCAATCGTCTATTGTCTACGTAGATCATTACGGGTATGTAAAATACATTTACAGACAAAACTGTTGATCCACATCCAATCTTGACCCTATAAAACTATTAAAAGTATAAAAAAAAATGAATTAATTTTTTAAAATTTTTATTAAAATATTTCTTGTGTTGCTTGCAGTTTCTTCATCTTTTCTTGAAATAACTAGAACCTTTTTTCCATACACAAAAAATGAACAAGCCTTATTTTTTACAATGCTTTGACTATCATTAAAACTTTTGTCTTCTACAATTTTTGGATGTCCTTTTTTCACTGCATGACTTTATACATGAGCAAGATTGAATTTTACTATATTTTTCGTCTTATGTTAACATGTTATGCAAAACAAAACTTCTAATGGATAATCAATAAACATTTTCCTTCTTTTTTTGATGATGTCTCTCATACATCACAGAATTTTCAATAACTGCTCAAAATACTCTTCGAAAAAAATTTCGTATCCTCTTCTCTAATGTGATGAATAAAAAAAAGCACTGTATATATGCAGAAGCATTTTTACACTTTCATTTTTTATGGAAGCAATTTCCGATATAGATAATTTTTAAGATGTACTCCTTCCTCTTACATTATTTAACTTAATGCGAAAAGGTTGACATAGAATTTTTCTTCGCTTCATTTTCATGGACTCGTTTTTTATCAATTTAGATAGGTATGATGATATACTTTAAAGTATAAAATTTCAACTCGTGAATATGCAATTTTGGAAATATCTTAAAGGTGCACATCATTAAAGATTCAACGACTCATTTTTGTAGTGTTGTCTAGGAAACACATAGATCATAGAATCTATAAAGATTCTTTCTCAATCAGGTCTACTGATGCCTTTTGTCAAGATCAAGATAGTTAGATGCCTAATTATTCTTGATATATTCTTTTTTCAAAGATCATGCATATCTAAGTGATCATAGTTTTAACAAATTAAAGGATCTAAATATCCTGATCAATAAAATTATCCTCAGCAAGCCAAAAAAAAAAATTGATCTTGGTCAAACGTTTCTACCATCATATAAGCAGGTCTGCTATTAATATTTTTTATGGACGAGGCAAACAGCACCATTGTGCCACAAATTCTATCTGAATTCATCATACGGCATTATACAATTCTGAAGTGAATTGAACACATGAATGGAACCCGAGTGAACTAAAATACGTTACAACTAAAGACAAGCTAATGATCAGTTCTAATGGTTCTGTGTTCACAAGGGGAATTAAAGAATATGTCAACTTTTGCATCATCTCATTATAATTTTCTTAATCAATAATTTTCATTCGTTTCCTCAAAAGGTTTTCTTCAAAAAAGAACTTTGATTTTTTGTTGTGAAAAAAGGATTAATATTTTCATCAGAAAAACTAAATAATATGGCAACATTTATACAATTTTATTTTTAGTTGTGATGATGATTTGAAAAAAATTAAATTGGTTTTAATATTCTTCTTGTAAAAGAAGCACTGCTCCTTTCATAATGTTAGAGAGATAAGATTATTATCTGTAAATGATCAAAATACGGAAAAAGTCATTTCTCATCTCGATAATCTCATTAAAATTGGACAGTTCTAATTAATACTTGCTTTAATAATAATAACATAAATCTGTATCTTGAAAACATGATACATAGTCGTCAATTTCTTTACTACTGTAGTTCATCATCACTAAAGTATTTTTTTCTCATTTCATAGTTTATAAAAGTTTCAATTTACAATTCCAGTCAGTATGTGAAAGTGACGGATTATACATTATCTGCTGCTTAAAATTGCTGTCAAAAAATATTTCAAACCGACAAAATCGGCTGCCGTAGCTTAAATAACAAGATGTAATTTAGATTTTGAGAACAAGTGGGACAAGAATTTTTAGCATCAAATAGTATATCCATCATAAAAAATTATGAAATCTATTTTGAGTAAAAAGTTCCAACGAAAATATATTTAATTTGCTTTATGTAAAAAAATGAAATCTACTGACAGTATAGTTAAAATTTCTATGTCCAAAATGGTTAAAAACAGAAGAATAGTTAATTAGGTATAAAATTTAGTTTACTTAAAACCAATCTTGTAATAATAAAATTAATAAAAAAAATCTCCATACACAAGATTTTCTCCTCATCTCATCCAGATTCATCCAGCCAAAACTCATTAAAGCGTTCCGTAATGTACAGCTTATCATTATTCTATATACCAAGACATTTGTTTTCTTTTCATTTTAACTCACTAATTAATTCATCATCCAATATATGTAATGATTTTTGCATAATTTCAACATTTGTAAGGCATTTAATCATTTCTTAAAAAATCTTTCTTCCTCTTTCTTTCGATGTCCATTTCTTTAAATCCACTATAATCATCTCTTTTATTCTTAGTTTGTGTCACTTTCAATATTTCTTATTAACATAATAATAATCATTATTATTACTTCTTTTATTTAAAAGTTTCACTTGAGTCAAATTATGTAATCACTTAATTTATGCACTTTACTGAAACATTAAATTCTATGGTTTGAACTTCACCATAGGAATATTTTTTGATGCGAGGCACTTATCACAACACCATTCAGCATAAACTTCAAAGTGAATTAATTGATACGCTGCCTCTGTTAATCCACTGCATGTGCTGCAAAACAGAGAGATAAAAAATCACATTTTAAAAAGATGTTAAAGGAAATGAAATTATGAAGGATCTTACCGATGAAACCAAAAATTGCAACCAGATTCACATAAAAGTCCTTGATCATTGTCATGTACTTCTTTATGGCAAACGCCACATGGGTATATTGGCGGTGCATTGGGATTTTGAGGATTGAAGACCATTGGCGTATCGGCAGGATATACTTTTCCGGCACTTACAGGCATTGGTTTATGTCCTGGAAACATTGACATTTGTCCGCTTCCTTGCATTCCTGGCATATTGGGATTATTTCCCATCATTGGATTTCCCATATTTTGTCCCATGCCTTGTACATTGCCCATATTCGGTCCCATATTTCCCATATTACCTCCCATGTTGCCTGGATGAATCATTTGATTGTTTGGATTCATATTTGAACTATTTGAATTAGCTGGATTCCCTAGATTTGATGGTCCATTATTGCTTCCAGGTAAATTGTTATTGCTATTGTTCGGACCATGATGAGGCGTCGTTGGAGAGTTATTGATGTTTGCCGTCACTGGAGGTCCATTACTACTATTATTACTATTAATTTGATTACTAAGATTAGGATTGTTGTTATTGTTCATCATATTTGGCCCCGAATTAATCGGATTCATATTCTGTAGTGGAGGCATGTTCATTGGATGATGTGGCGATTGTTGAGGAGGATTTACATTTATTGGCATTCCATTCATTCTATTTCCTGGCGGCATAGAAGGACTGTGCATCGGATGATTACCTAAAGGGGGACCGTTATTCATATTTGGACCTGGACCGCTTCCTGTAAAAGCAAGTTAGAATGTCATGTTAAAATTGTTTCTACTTAAATTTAAAGAAATCATACCTAGAGGACTACTAATCGTATTCATTGGTGATCCTAACGGTTGAAGCATTTGAGGGCCACTAAGCGGACTTCCTGACATTGATCGTCCCATAACAGAAGGCATTCCACCACTCATAGGTGACATAGAGTTTGGACCCATCGGACTTAATCCGCCCATTTGAGCCATTGGTGACATTCCGCCTCGATTATTCATATGTGGATTCATTGGATTCATTCCTGGACCTAAATGAGGAGGTCCTCCCATCATCATTGGTGACATACCACGCATTGGTGGCCCGCCCATATGATGATTATAAGGCATATGAGGATGATGATTCATATGCATGTGATTCATTGAACTCATTGAGCTCGTTTGTGGTGGAGTATCATCGAATGGATTAGACGCAATTATAGTATCTCCATATCCGCTTAAAGGAGGAGGAAGTAAATCTGCTGGCGTAGGAGGTGGTGTTGGTTGTATTGCATTATTTGCTGCATTTGCATTAGTTTTCCTTCGCTTTTTTGGATTGGTTGGTGCGCTAGGCATTTGTGTTTCTGTTGGTGGCTTAAAATCTGCTGGGCACATTGGCGGTCCTCCTCGATGATACATGTCGGGATTTCTTGCCATACCCAAATTGTTCATACTTTTTTCTTTTTTTGAAATTCTGCTTGGCGCGTCTTTCGATTTAATCTTGACGCCACTAGTGATACCAAAGGTTGTGTGGATCTACAATCAATGAGGCTGATTTTCTATTCCCAAGATTTATATATATCACTTGCTGGATGTTTCTTTTCCTAATTAATATTCAATTGTAAAGTAGCAGTCATTTTGATCCTAAAATAGAATTGGAATAGATTGTTAAATGTTTTATTGGATTTTGAACGTGTATCTCTGGAAGTTTGATTTGACGTTTTAAGCATAAATCAAAACATCCAGTAAATTAAAATATTATGCGTTTTCAATCAAATCTAAACGTGATTTAACAAATTTACTGATTATTATACAATAAAATGAATTAAAACTTACATTTATGTTCTTATTATAATATTATAAAGCAACAAATTATACGGCATAAAAAGAAATGAAAATAACTTTTGTTGCTCTATGAATTTTTTCTCCTTATACTATCAATCTGACTGTTTTGAACATTTTAATGACAAATTGTCATACTTTCTTCACGATTTTCCGATAATTTCTTAGTTAATTTCATTTATTGTGATCACTTTTTACAACATTTATGATTTTTAAGCTTCTAAAAAAATTTATTTTTTCTTTAAGATTTGAATTTTTTTTATACGTTACACATAATTTTACATTCAATTCCTTTATACCCCTTAGTATTTTTAAAAATAAGGGGTATGTCGTAGTAAAACTTTCTCAAAAAAATTCCAACATTACAAAAATCATAAAATTTAATTTAAACTAATATTTATTACTTTAATCGTAATGGGATCTAAGAAAAATATGGTTACAGATTGCCTTCTAGCCAAAGTCAATTTTCCTCTGTACGCAGCAGAAATGCTAACTAGCAGGTAAGACTTGAATTATTCCTTGTTATTAAACTTGACTATTAATAATCCAATTATCCAATAACTAGACATTTGTTAGTTGCTGGTGGTGGAGGTTCCGCAAAAACGGGTGTCGCAAATGGATTTGAGATCTACGAACTATATCATAATGGTAAATTTTTTGTGGCGGAAGAAATACAAAGACATGAGACTGGATCTCGAGCAGTGATGAATATGTCAATGAAAATAATGGATAAAAAGACAGTGCTAGTTGCTGGACAAGAAAGTCACAGTCAAATGTTTATAGTTACACCGAAAGTAGGACAAATTCCACCAAAAGAAAATGCCACAACGACAAATAGACGAGAATCTTCAGCTGAAGTCCGACAAAGAAGACGTACAGAATCGACAAGTCAAGATACACCGAAAACATCATCGACTTCTACTGATTCGAGTGGGAAACAAATGAAACGGGTATATTTTGAAATTAAACCTGGAGATTCAATTCAAACTGATTTCTTTGAACGCGAGCCTTTACAAAGAGTCGTAAGAATAAGTATGAATGGAAAATTTATGGCTACAGGCGGATTAGATGGTCACGTTCGGGTATGGAATTTTCCTCGAATGACACCATTGCATGACATTCAAGCTCATCAAAAAGAATTGGACGATATCGATTTTAGTCCTGATAGTAAGCATGTAATATCAATTGCTAAAGATGGAGTTGCTGCTGTTTGGTCAGTAAGCAATGGACGTGAAGTAATGAAACTTCAGTGGACACCACCAGAAAATGTTAAATATTTATACAAGAGGTGTCGATATGCTACAATTGAGGGCAATCCTGACAAGTATAGACTTTTTACAATTTCTAATCCACTGCAGAAAGCTGGAAAGCAACGAGGGTTTTTACAGCAATGGAACATTGAAACTGGTCGGTTGAATAATATTGTTCCAATTGATGAAAGTCTTTCAGCACTGTCAGTTCGTGATGACGGAAGATTCCTTGCTGTTGGAACCATGTTTACTGGCTCTGTCATGATTTATATAGCATTTAGTTTACAACAAGTTCTATATGTTCCTAATGCCCATTCAATGTTTGTAACTGGTCTTGAATTTATTCCTGTCCTGAACAAAGATGCACCACCAATATCCAGCGACACAGAAGCATCTGTTGTTTCATATTCTGTTGATAATCGAATTTGCATCCATAGCTTACAGTATAGACGTAAGTTATTGATTTTTAAAAGTTTAATTAATTATTCATGAAAAATTTTTTTTTTCATTTCAGATACTTTACCTGCTTGGGCTGCAATAATTCTCATAGTCGTCATTCTGTTTCTCACATTTTTGTTGTGTTCCTATTTCCAAATTTAAATTGTTTTGTGACTGATGCAAAAAGTTTTAAATAAATTTTATTACTTATTAATCTTAAGTATATTAAGTTCCTTTATTCATTATCAATTTGGCGTCTCCTTCGAAAACTATAACATCATTTTGGATACATTTATATCTAGCTTTAATAATTTTCCTTACCTCCACAAGTTCAATATTAAATTCTATTGGGATGTCAACATAACATTTTGCTGGAAATGAAAAGTTCTGAGAGATGACAATTGTTCCATCACCCGGCAATTTACTTCCCATCATTCCTGCTATGATACTATTGAGAAAAGCTCCATTGACAAACGATTTTTGACCGCCTTTATGAATCTTATTAGAATCACATGTTAAAGATGAAAATGCGTCTAAATGATGCTGATTAATTACTCTTATTTCCTTCACACTATCTCCCAATTTAAAAGACGTCCAAAGTGCACGGAATAATCTCATTTATGATTCAATATTATGATTTTTTTGAGAGATTTACGAAATTGGTAATCAGATGATTTCTGTATACAAATAATGCTATAAGAAACAAGTGTCTTATGCTTATTATTAATATCCTAGCTGTATCTTATTGGGGAATTCTGTTCAGATATAGATTCTTGTATTGTCAATGTACTGGAAGATGGATATTAATGAATTAAATTTGATCAACATTCGATTTAAAAACAAAAAAGTTGCGTACCCACGAGTTTGGCCGAGAAATTGCGGAATCAACTATTGTCATAATTTATAACTATATTTAAGAATTAACGACTTAATGAAAAGACTAATTCTGAATAAATATTTTAATTAAACATCTTTTTAATGCATAAAATGTGTTATCAGTATCAGATGCTTTTGCAAAATTCACTTGATGAAAATTAGACGAAACAAAATAATTGGATTATTCTAAAAGAGGTTAGAAACGGCGGTGATTGGTACACATCATTCAAAAACTTTGTTCCATGAAAAACAAAAATATAGCAAGAAAATTGTATCAAAGTATTTTTCATTTATAATTCAGGTTTAAATGAGTGTTGCGGCTCTTTCATACTGCCAAAATAATGCTAGAGAGATGAGTGAAGTGTAGGAAAATGAGTGTATTATCAGTTATAAATCAATTAAATTTAGAAAATCCCAAAAAGTGTTTTATTTTACCGATTATTGTTTTGGGCTTATTATATGTTAGAAGTATATATGCTGATGAAATTGTACAATCCACTCATCAGTACGGTGATGAGAATGAAGGAAGAGTAGAAGGGATCTCATATTGCGATGAGAATTTGATTAAAAATCGCGAATCAAGCAAAAGGTGCGTAAAAATTAATTAAAATTAATTTTCTCATGAGAAAAAGAAACAACAATTCAAGGTCGTCCGTTTATTTTTCACGTTATCTAAAATATATTTATAAAGTTGTTCTTTTACTCATGATAACACGTAATTTTATATTGTTTATGACATGAATATCATCTCTTTTGGTACTAAATGAAGGAACTAGAAAAGAAGAGAAATTTCGCAACATTTCAAATGATTTCAAATTAATTTTTAATTTTACTTCCAACTCACAGGCTTCTTTTCATTTCCACGCTTGATGGCGGAGTTACGGCATTGGACTTAACAAAAAATGGAGATGTGGTTTGGAATTTCATTACTGAGCCAGGCGATTTACTGTCATCATCAATTCATCGCTTGGAAATGTCAAGTCAGGGAAAATATGTTCGTATGATTCCAAGCTTGAGCGGTGGAATTTACAAATTTGATGGTGATTCTATTGAAGCAATTCCAGTTAGAGCCGAAGATTTATTAAAATCATCATTCAAGTTTAGTGATGATATGGTAATTTCTGGTGGACAAGAAGTAAGGACTTATGGAGTAAATTGCAGAAACGGTCAAATCATTTATGAGCAATCGATGGGAATCAGTAAGAATTTCAGCGATACTGTGGACAAAAAGGACTCTTCTAAGACAACACATGATCCTTTACTTGACGATATTTTAGTTGTTAAAAGACATACACAAACTGTTCGTGCAAATGAGCCTAGAACTGGAAGTGAACGTTGGAATTTTTCAATTGGACATCATGAAATGCAAGTTGCATTAAGTGACAATTGTCGACAGCAATCAAAAAGTCCTGAAAGCGAGCAATTAAATGATCTCATCTTAGACACTGAATTACGAGTTATTGTTCCCGAAGGAATTATTTGTGCATACAGCAAGAAAAACCCAAGACATACTTTATGGCAATACAAATTTGATTCGCCAATTGTTAGTGTCTTTCGATCAAATGTTGAAAATGTTTTGTATAGTGTTGATCTTTTTGCAAACACAAGATGGTTATGGGAAGACCATTCAAGTGATGTCTTCATTAAAGCATTTGGTGAATCAAAATTATCACCAGCATTATATTTAGGGATGTTTCAACATCAATTGTATATACAAGAATCAGACATGATGAAATCTTCAATTGAGCATTTCAAGTATGAAAATTTGCAAAATAATTTAGCAACAAGTGAAAATAGACTTCCAAAAATACCATTCAAACCAATTCCAGCTGCTAATAATGCTTTAATTGATTTAGTGTCAAAGTTTGAAGAAAAGGACGAAAATAATAAAAATTATCCAAAGCAATCGCAAGAACTAATAGCAATTGATGATAAAGTGAACGCTCAATTAGTGCTCCATGGTTCTCATTATGGTGAAGGACGAGGATATTATTTTTTCTCAGAAAAAGATGTCAATCATTCGACCCAATGCTCTAATGGAAAGACACCACATAAAAAAATTAAGACAACAAATGAAACACCACAAGATGTTGACAACATAACATTTCAAAATCTTGGCATGTATCCAGTTCGATTATCATTATGGTATTATTGGAAGGAAATTGTTGTGATTGCTTTAACAACAGCTTTTGTTGTCAACTTTATCCTTAGAAATCAGAATAAACGTAGTGAAAGAGAAGTCGTTTTTGTTCCTATAGCTAAAGAGGCAATTGATTATGACGAAGAAGAAGAACAGTTGAAAAAGCAACAGCAAGAAATAGAAATTCTTCGTCATGAGGCTCAAAAAATGAGAAGCATATCGGAATCAGCAGCATCAAATGAAGATAACTATTCTTCTAGATTTTTAGAAGATTTCGATTTAATGCGATGCCTAGGAAAAGGCGGTTTTGGTGTTGTCTTTGAAGTTCGAAATAAATTGGATGACTGTCATTATGCTATCAAAAGAATATTGCTTCCAAGTAAGCAAGAATCAAGAGAACGAGTTCTTCGTGAAGTGAAAACTTTAGCTAATTGTGAACATAAGAATATTGTAAGATATTTTCATGCCTGGGTAGAACAACCGCCGAAAGGATGGCAAGAAGCTAAAGATAAGGAAATCTTCAGTCGAGATATATGCTCGACATCAATTACAATCGATTCTCCATCACCAACAGAAGAATCGAAAGGATTTTCAGTTCCAACTGGAAGCAAAATGGCATCGCATAAATTCATACTCAATGGTATGATAACAAATAATAGTAACAGCAGCTATTTAATGAATCTTCAAAATAAAAGCTTTTTGGATTTTGACGATGTTAAGATACCTGATGACGATAAGACTAATGATGATTCATGTTCATTTATACAGTTCAAAGCAGACACAAATGATAACAGTGAAACGAAAAGCAATAGGCTTAATTTAGGTGATGAGTCATTCGCAATTGAATTTAAAGAATTGTCCCAATCGACAACAGCAGATATTAAATCTAAAGCTTCTCCTGACGCAAGCCATGTGATCTCAATTACTGATGAAACAAGTGTTTCTCAAAGTACACGTAATGATGCTGCGAAAAAAGGTCATCGTCGCAATCTGTCATTGGATTTAGCATCTAGTACAAATGTTTTGCCAAAAAAATTGAATTCAGCTGTTGGAAGTCCAGTGAAAATGTATCTGTACATACAAATGCAACTATGCATGAAGACATGCTTAAAAGATTGGCTCAAAGAGAACGACTTAAAGTCACGAAATTCAGAAACTGTGGAGATTTGGAACCAAATAATCCAGGCTGTTCATTATGTTCATCTTAAGGGTCTCATTCATCGTGATTTAAAAGTACGGAAAATACATTTTAGTAAAAATATTTTAATTTAGACTAAATATAAATTTAGGTGTCGATAAGTAAGTCGAAAAGAAATATTTGATGTGATTCATTCACCAAGTGTGTTTACAAGTGTTATTTCTCGCATTATTCAGTAACACCTACAGTTCTAATTATTTATTATATTATAATAACTTTCACTTTACTTATCTTGAATTTAATTTACTTTTCACAGCCCAGTAACATATTCTTTGCATTGGACGGTCAAATTAAAATTGGTGATTTTGGTTTAGTCACTGACATGGCAGAACAACCTATGGATCCTCTTACCTCATCATCATCAAACTCTAATTCATTAACAAGCTTCGATGTAGATTTTACAGTCATTGGTCATAAGAAACATACACAACGAGTAGGAACGTCACTTTATATGTCCCCTGAACAAGCAAAAGGATTTGCCTACAATTACAAAGTGGATATTTATTCATTAGGATTAATTTTCTTTGAGCTTCTTAATTTCTTCCATACTGAAACAGAAAGGTATAAAGTGCTTCAAAATATTAAGAATCAAAAGTATCCTGATGAATTTGTTGAAAATTACAAGAATGAGGTAAGAAACATGAAATATTTAGGATGGATTTCAACATGCTTTAACATGACTTTATTTCCTTTTAATTAAATTAGTTTGAACTACTTAAATTGATGTTGTCAAAGAAGCCGGAAGAAAGACCAACGACTTATGGAATTCGTGCAAGACCTCCATTAAACAAGCAAGAAGAGGATCAAGTGAGTTCGGAATGGCATTTTGAATTGCCCGCAAGACGACGAGATAGTCATAGATCGATTAATAATTTAAGTGCAAAATAGTTCATCATCCTCAAAAGTTTTATTCTAAAATATTTTTTTACACTTATTGATTAGTCTTAAAATATCATATTGATAATCATGATAAATGTTAATTACATTACTCTTTCGAGAGCATTTTCGTAGCATTTCTTTTACTGAGTTTAACATTAAATTTGTAGTATGTATGAAGTATTTCCTTTTAGTCTTCAATCGTTCATTTTCTATTATACTTTAAAAGTTAATTTAATTAAAAATAAAACTATGAAACTGCTATCATAACTTTTATGATACTTCTTTCCCATTGAGATGATGGACCTAAGTATGTGATTTCCTTAACAATTAAAAACATTAAGTTCTATAAGATTTATAGATGTTAATTGATTATCAACTTTATAGCTTAATTAATAAGTATAATGTTTGTATTATCAAGAAAATTGAATATAAATTACGAATAAAAAGAAAAACTTTGATAAAAAATACCTAAACCGAATGAACAAAGCCTCTCTCAAGGACCGACCACCTGTTGACAATAATATTATAAATATAACTTTTTATCCTCCTACTTAAACAAAATATTTCAGGTTCTTGTTATCTAATTCTTAAATTTATGTTTCTAAACATTTAAAAGTTGCTAACATGCTCATTTTGGGAGAGTAATCCTTACCTGAAAAGCTGGCTGACTACAAAACCTACAAAATATAACTTCATTACTTCCTTCTAGACGATACCTGGACCAAATTCTAAATATTATTTAATGATCTCACCAGGATTTAAGGATATACAGTTGGACCATCATTTAAATTTGTTACATAGATGAAAGATCCAAATCTATTAGTCCATAAAACTGACATCGTTAAAAAACAAACTTATGCGCGACAATTACCAATGCACTGGCAGTCATACCTGCTCATACCATTAATATTTTCTTGCATATATAATGAGGGAGTTCTAATTAATGGTTTTTCCGTAAATAAAAAATCCTTAACGAAATCTCTTTCAGTAATAGAAAGGAATATTTTAGAAGATGACGTGAACTACCTAAGCAAACATTTTATACTGCCTGAACAAGAGAAATCAAGTTTATGCGAGAAAACTATTTCTGAATAATTTTCATAATTCTCTTAAAGGATGTTTAGGTCAATAAAGTGTCAGGTACTGTGATTATTGAGATTCTTTGACATTTTTTGCAAACTTTTAATTGCTATTGAAATCTTCTCTTGTTCCTTACTCTCTTGAGATTTGAAAAGCTCAAATGATCCATATAATATTTAAATGAAGCAATTCATCACAATAATTATCAGTTCTTTTGTAGTCTTCAAGTGGACAACATCTTGAGAAATTTAAATAAAAAGTAAAAATGTCATTGAGCAAAGAAGACAGTTTTGAGATGGCTGGAAATTTCGTTCGAGGATCTAAATTGAGAAAATCTTTTCGTATTCGTCATCGATATAATTCAAAGTTACCACCAGCAGCATTACTTTTTATGAAATCATTGGAAAAGAAGAGTAATGACAAGGATATTAATATAGCAACTAAGCCATCAATAGTTAGTGTTCATTTGAAAAATGATGTTCGAAAAAAGGAGGATAAGCCGATTAAAAAGATTAGTAATCTAACGGAACTAGACGAATCTATATGTGATGACTCAGCGCCATTGCTACGAAAGACATCATCTAGAAATAGTTTCAAGAAACCCGCCAAAAAGTACAAGAAGAAGCTCAACAAAATCATTAGCTTCTTCAAATAGAAATTTAGTTATAAAAATTTAGGTTTAAGTCTAATATTTAAGCGCATACCAAAAATTTATTTAGAAATAAAAAATAATTAAAAAATCATTCAAATATAGCAATACATTTGTTCTATTAACTGACAATTTTAAAAAATAATAGGAGTATTCTATACTAGGCTCATGAGTTATTTCAGAATTCTCCGAAATCCGTGTGACCAGTTTCTTTAGCATGTTCTGTTGCTTGCTGTTGACCCTTTAATTTTCTGTCACATTGAATGCATCTTAGAGTAAATTTGTCGACATCTGTGTATTGTCTACTGCTTTGAGCTTCTTTTGCCAAATTCTGTGCCATTTCGTAAACATAAGACTCATCTTCGACTGAAAATAATGTCTTTTGACCTTCTCCAGAGAGTGATTCAAGGTATAAGGGATCATAATGAATACCATCGTACAACAAAAAGGCTCGCATTGGATAACTCTTATCCTCACCAAATCGATTGATCATTGCATTTGAAATATCCACAACATCAAATCTGTCAAGTTAATCACAAAATGAAACTAAATTGATTCTTAAAAATAAAAACTTTTACTCACTCAATGCCGTAATGAGCTGAAAGAATTGAGACTTCAATAGCACCTCCCCAAGAGGATTCTTGCATAATCCAAGCAACGTAATCTGCATTATTTCTTCCCAAAATTGCATCACTATATGTTTCTTTATCATCGTGTACAGTCTGAGCAATAATTTGTCTTAAATATGATCCAATTGATGTATCAATTTTTCCAGAGACTAAAAATCCTACACTTGTAAACAGACATGAATTGTCAGCAGGTACAACATGCTTTAAAAGAATTCCATTTGTTATAGAACTGCCACTTGCTTCTCCTGCTTCTGCTAATTGTCTTGCTAAAATCTCATCTTCTGCAAGTCTCTTGGCTTTTTCAATAGCATCTTTCTCTTCCTGTGTTAACGGCTTAACATCAACTATTAAAGTTTCTAAAAAGAATATATTTGCATTATTAACATTACTATTTCCAAAATAGGTCAAAACATTGATTTCACAAATTTACCTCCAGATTTAATACCGGAAGTCTGTAAAGTTGAGTCATCGGATGCGACTAGAACTTTCGGAGGAA
Organism: Chironomus tepperi; assembly: GCF_022539635.2. Lineage (NCBI taxonomy): Eukaryota > Metazoa > Arthropoda > Insecta > Diptera > Chironomidae > Chironomus > Chironomus tepperi. The sequence continues at coordinate 160,998 of NW_027226222.1, forward strand.
ATCCAAATCTTATTTCAATCGTGTCGTGAGGAATTTGGGTAATTTCATGAATTTTGTCTTTAATTTCTTTTATTTGTGATAATTCATTGAGATCGCTACAAATAAACGATTATTAGTGAAATATTTGAGAAATATAATTTAATATTTACCTGATAATGTGCTGACCACCGTTTTTAGTCTTGATTTTAAGAGAGAATCCCATTATTTCCTTTAATTAGTTACAGTAAAACGAATTTTTCGTTTTTTTGTTTTGCAATTTTTTTTTTTCGTTTTTGAAATTTTTTTGACCGTTGATGATTAAAAAATATTTGGCCCAATTTACTGGACAATCAATAATAACAGCGTAGAATCTAATAAAGTTTATGCTGTATAAATATAAAATAATGATATTAAGAATTGAATGAGAAACAAAGCTTTTGTGTTTGTTAAACAACAACCGTAGATTGCCCCGCTCAGAAATAAGGGATATGAAACTATGATCTTTCTTTTTCTCGAGATTTTTTAAGGTAAGACATTTTTGCCTAAATAATTCTTTAATTTAGCTAGTTTTAGTGAGTTTATTAAATATATTTTAATTAATTATGATACATTACATGGTTATCAATTGTGTTAAGTTCAAATTAGGGCTAATATTTATGAATTTGATGTATAAAAGCAAATTAAAAATTTTTAGACTATTTTTTAACCTCAATCGTGAATGTTTTTATTAATTTGTTATATTATTTTCTCATTTTAGATTTCGACGTTAATCATCCAACGGAGGATAGCATAAAATGGCTCCAAGAAAGAATAAAGTTGCGAAGGAAGAAGTCCAAGTCTCACTTGGCCCACAAGTTCGTGAAGGCGAAATTGTTTTTGGCGTAGCTCACATTTATGCTAGTTTCAATGACACATTCGTCCATGTTACAGATTTGTCAGGAAAGGAAACTATTTCTCGTGTAACTGGTGGTATGAAAGTCAAAGCTGATCGTGACGAAGCTTCTCCCTACGCTGCTATGTTAGCCGCTCAAGTATGTTTACTATTTAACTGGAAGTTGTATGTGAATGAATATTAACAAATTTCTCATTTTCATTATATTTAGGATGTTGCTGAAAAATGCAAAACTCTTGGAATTACAGCTCTTCACATTAAATTGCGTGCTACTGGTGGAAACAGAACAAAGACACCAGGACCAGGTGCACAATCAGCATTGAGAGCTTTAGCCCGTTCAAACATGAAAATCGGACGTATCGAAGATGTTACTCCAATTCCTTCAGATTCTACCCGCCGAAAGGGAGGTAGACGTGGTCGCCGTTTGTAAATCACCACTTTACTTTTTGCTGTAACACAATATTCTGAACATTCAAAAGATTTCACGTATATGTTGTCCATCATAATAAATAAGTGAAATAAAGAGTTAAAAACTGCAAAATCTTATTGATTTAAGAACAATTAATTAAGGAATCAGCTTATCATTATTTTTTGCATTTCAGGATAGTCAATAAATTGCATTGTCGACATTTCTAACTAAATCCTGAATATTTTTTTTTTTTAATCCGACGATTTAAAATTTAAGCCATCGGATTTATTTTAAGTCTTGAAATAATCAATGGACGAAGAAAATGCGCAACACATCGGACAATTTTGTGAATGCGACGCTACTCGAAAAAAATCAGCTGCTTCTCTCTCATCATTATTTCTTTCTCCAAATTTTCATCGCTGCACTGAGAGAATCAACTCAGTCACTATTTTCTTTTCGTACAGTTCAGACGCAGAAATAGAGCTCTATACAAAAGTTTATATCGCGTGGAAAATTCTTATTGAAAAAAAAATTGTTCAAGGAAAAAAATTAATTTTTAATAAATTTGTGAGGAAAAGTTTTTGCCTATTTAAGTAAAAATAATTAACCGAAAATAATCATATTACTGTAAATTTTTTGTGTAAGTTTTTTATGTCGGCAATTCGCTTTTTTTAGAATCAAGAGAAAAAGAACAAAAAATTATTTATAGCAAAAAATAATGGGTCAGTTCCGTACTCAGTTAAAAAATTGGATAATTATCGTACTTAAAAAATTATAGCGTGGCTGCTTAAAATGTTGCAAAATAAACAAATGACTTTATGCTAATTAAATTGATGAAATGGAACGAAAGTTTTACGTTCTTAAATAATTTTCTTTCCACGTCAAGGACGTTAGAAAATTTTTATTGATTTTTTTTCCTGCAAATTTTCTTGAATGAAAGGGGAGCGACCTCATGTAGTACGTACATACACTTTTTCTCTGAAAATATAAGCATTCACGGAAAAAGGAAAGAAAAGCGATCGTAATATCATTGTGATATTTTTAAGTTTTTTTAGATACTGACATGCTTTATTGTGAACTGAATACCATTCATTCTCCCTAAAAAATAATAATTTAGTGCCTGACTAGTATTGAAGTTTGTCAAAGACGAGAAAGAAATGAAAAGGAATAATGTGAAAAAAAAGTCTCATCTTTACAGTCACACACATAAGTTTACAAGCGCCGACTTATTGCGTTCTTGACGATATACTGTTTGACTTTTTTTTCTAAAGGAAAAAATGCACTTTGTTAATGTTTAAAAATGCATTAGTGTTATTATCAAATGTCTGCCAGCTCACATGTCGTGCATGCATTACTAGGTAATGAAATAAAATAATATATGAATAGCACTGGATTTGAGGGACGTGTTATATAATCATCAATACTGTATTGCAAAAAATTCTTATCGAGAATTTATGCAAATTGGAATTTCGAGTAGGCACACCACACATATGAGGGGAATATAAGTGCTATTTACTTCAAGTTCAAGGTCATTGTTAATTGAAGATTTTTTACGTAATAATTTTTTTGGGACCCCTTTCAATGAATACTGCGTTCTTTCTTGGTGTTAGTCTCTTTTATGCTTGCAAAATGTAATTGCATAATCGTCCAGAATGTGAAATCGAGTAAGAATGTATTAGAGCTGTGGTCGGTCAATGATAATGTCTTGTTTCAAGAATTTTTTGCTACAAAGTATTAATAGGTGTTATTAAGATATATATGCTAAAAAAATACTTTATGCTTGATTAGTACATCTTACTACCACGTTCAGTACATTGATCTTCAACTTTTTTTATGACAGAATTAATTATAAACTTGTTTTGCGATCGTGTCTGTTAATTGAAGTAAAATTTGTTAGTTATCAAAGTAATATATAATGAATCAAATAATAAAGAAGACAGTCAAAGTGAAGGAGATTCAGACGTTCGCTTGTCTAAAACATGTTGATTGGTAATAAGAAGAAAAGTTATAAAACAGAAACAATGGAATTAGATGAAAAGTTATATTCAGATATTTCGACACTCAAATAATAAGAAGATTCGCATATAGGAGGCAGAAAAAGAATAAAATAAAGAACAATAAAATTGTCAGTTCTGTCGCAGCACGTTAGTAATTCATGTGTAAAATTAAGGTTTTTTTAGCATCTGGATTACATTTTGACAGGACATGATAACACGAAAATCATTTAAAATGATTTATATGACTTTTCTGACATTTGCTAAATTAACTACACGAATAAACAATAGAAATAATAAAGCCATAAAACAATGAAAAGGTTATTTAAATATCATATCGTAAAAATGTTATCTTATCAGTCATGTAATTAGTTCAGGTAAATGATTTCATTGATTCTACGCATCTTTGAGCCCTCCTCGATCTGATAAGAATTTGAAATTCCTAAGATTAAAATTCCTCAGTTTTGTATTACAGCAATATTTCTGAAAATATCAAATTCACTGAAAGCTATCTCGAATGATTCGCATGATTTATTTTTAAAATACGAAACTCCTGCATTGAAAGTATGGATGATCAATACTAAAACGATTAAGAACAGAAACAATTAATGAATGAATTAGTTCCACAAAACTTTGAGTATAACGTTTAAATGAGAAAGTTTGATAGTTTATGTCAAAGATTACTCTAGTGTCTCATGAATTAGCAACTAAATTGAGGTTTCAAATATTGCTATGTTTATATACTAATGCAAAGAAAACTTTTTTTAAATTTTATTTTCAAATTTTTAAACAAGAATAAAATTATACATTATTTTATAACTTTAGTTAGCTAAACTAATGAATAATAAAGCAATTGCAATACTTCTGTGCAAGCAGAATTCAACGTTAAAAGGAGAAAAGTTTGCAAAACAAAATTATGACAACTTTCTTTCGTAGTGTTAGTGTTTACAAAAAATTAAAAATTTTTTTTTTTGACGATTGAAAACGTTTTTGGATGAAAACATTTATGTCCTATAGGAAGATCCAATAAGATAAACTTATAATCTACCAATATTACTCTTTTTATTAAAAATCTCTTTTATGTCAGGCACGATAAATCAATAAAAATGATATTAATATGTATGGCACATAACTGGAGAGAGCTAAGGATTTAATATCATGAGGTTAGAGAACGTGGACATACTTTAGTATCAATAAAAAGCAAAGTGACAACAAAATTCAATTTCGCTATTTCCATAAATAATCCATACTGTTAAGCGTCATAATGTTCTTCTTATTCTTACTGCCAAATAAACAAAATGATATCAATTGAATTCACAAAATCATGATATTTGCATACAATATTATGACTCGGAATGAGATTAATATGTAAATATGTAGCTCTGTTTGTAGAGGGAAATACTCTTTGCATTCTATAAACTACCCAAAATTATTCACTATGTAAATTATTTGCTATCGCATTTGAGTGACTTTTACTTCATGAATAACACGATCAAATTATATTTAGAGAAGTGGCGGTAAAGTACCACGTGTTTTTCCAAAAATAGTTAATATACACAATTGCTGCTTCTTATTACTCTTTCTAGAATATTCTGAAAATTTAGAATTTATGATTTAATTTCTGTTTAGTTGCATTAAATTCATGCATCGTTGTCAGCTAATTTGAGCATTCAGATTGAATTTCATTAAAGTAGGACAATAACACATGAAGTGTATTATGCTAAAGGATCAAATCTTGGCACTACATTTTCAGAAATACGTATTATTTTAAAAACTGCTGTGCCACTAAACTGTCTCGGAAATATTTTCGTTGGCATGTCTTGTTATCTCATTTCTTACGTTCTCATTTTTACATTATCCTCATTTTTTCGGTATTTTCCACTCAAAAAAATAAGAAAAACATCATGTATGTGGATATAGAAAGTAAGAAACTGTCAACGACCGTTTTTCGTCGTTATTTGTTTGTTAGAAACTGATTCTTAATTTTCGATTCGTAAACATCACAATAATAATAACAATAATAATTTTGCCATTCAGCGTAGAGGCGCTATACACAGAGCAGCAAATGAACGAAACAATAATAAAGTGGCGCATACAGAAATAGAAAAAAAAATATTATATAATCGGATAAATTGAATCATTCATTGAAAATGCAATTACCGGCGTCTAAAGTAGAAAACACTTTGTGTTTATATGCTTGTCACAATGATCACATGCCAAAGTCGATGAACTTGTATCTACTTATTTTTCAATGCACGCTTTAAAATTGTCTCGCGAATAATGAGCATCAAATGTCGACAATGACGCTGACTGTTTTTTTTTCGTCAAAGTCATCGTGTTATTTCATATTAAATCTCAATAAATTATAGAGCATACTTGATGAAGAGTGTAAATCAATTTATATGATAATGTCATATGAAGATCAAACTTCAATTAGATGTACAAAATTTCACTAAAGTGGATTTCAATAATTTTGACTATCCTGGATCAGTTTAATCTTATTGGAAGTATTCCTGATTTTATTTTCAATTCTTTTAATTGTGGATCTATATGATCCAGTACATTCCATTTGATATTGGTGACTAATGATCATTGATAGGAATTTACTATTGGCTACTAATGAGATAATAATGAAAAGTAGTTTGGATTCTCCCCTAAACTAAAAACTCTTATATCTGGATCATGTACATTTTGTTGCAAAATTAAAGTTTGTCATCACTCGGATGATGATAATCATCTTTAGTGAAGCCTGCCTGAGAAAGTGCTTTATTTTCATCAAAACAACAATGATAAAAATTGAAGAGAAGTCACGCTATCGCTATCTCTCATCTCTTTCTTGTTCTGTATATTTTGGCATTTTATTATGGCTTCATTTTTCATGATTAAGCAACAAGCTTTGGAATCAATTTACCCGTTGCTATGCAAACGGTTCTGTTTTGTTTAATTGATTTGTTTTGTTGAATCCAAAAAATAAGAAGTATCAAATTTAGCAAAATATAGGAAGAAATTGTTTTCTTTCATGGAAAAATTATGTAAGTCAAAAGAAATACTAAATCGTAATTCTCAGGTCAATAGACCAGACTTACACATTTATTTTCTTTTTTCATTTTTGGCACCGCACGTGAAGAAAAAGTATTTTTCTTTCCGAATTTTTGTTGTAAAAACTTTTTGTCGATTTTTATGTGCCTTTATTTTCTCAACATGTGAAAATATCCGAAAATCACGCGAAATGATAATGAAGAGTTAAGTATGTAGGTTGTGATACTATAAATATTATTATTGTAGTAAAGCTGTTGTTAATAATATAGCAAAATTTTATAATCCCATATATCAATTTAGATAGCATAAGATTTATTACTTTGCAAAAACCGCCCATTGTGCATTAATTATAATTAATTAATAAATGATTTAATAGAACAAAAAAGACTGTAAAAATGTTATTTTTAGATTTTGCATTCTTGTTTGACATTTTCTCATCAGCACTTGCATTTAGACGCAACAATTCATTTCCAATTGCGCAGTTGCACTGATATTCACTAGACAGAGTGCAACTTGATAAAATTAGTCTAGGCATATGATACAATGTTCTGTTTTTTTCATTGACGTCGATTCCTTTTGAATGGCCTATTTATTGAACGCACAAGCTAAGCGTTTCGTAGGAAACCACTCGTCGGATGTTGTTAGGAATCATAAACAAAAGTCTTTAATACGATGGAAACTAAGGCAACAGGACTGTTTTATTTTTTGCTGCCAAAATGTCGAGCTTTCATTCATTAATTGTTATTTTTTGTCGTCAAAGGCGTTTAGGTTGAATGATTTCCTAAAAAACATAGTAAAAGCAGTAAACAGTCTTTTCACGTGGATTATTGATTACTTTTTGTTTTCTATGAAAAATATACAAGTCTAGTGTTGGAAAACTTGTGTACCGCGGCACATCAGCGTGACTTCGATGTTTCTTGGAAACGCCATGAACCGCATGTCGTGTAATGTTATGGTTTTGGCTTACCACCAAAAAGGTTGCTCACCACTGTCTTAGTCTATCCAATATCTACATCATTTACGGTTGATTTCTTAGAAGTCTAAGTTAATTCTCATTTAATTGATTATTAAGTTCTAAGTATAGTATCAGCAATTTCCGTCAGATCATGACGTATTATGACGTTGATAAATATGCACATTAAATGATCTTTGTCACTTTCCGTCCATTTACCTTTTCATTATACACATTATCATCATCATGTAGTAAAAAGATAAAAATAAAAATTTTACTCTTTCGACGACAATATGCCACGAGACCATACTGTGATCAGATGATAATAGATTAGCTGAAATACTATTTCTTCCTTTATTTATACCATTCGTGCTTAATATTTATGAACAGTGTGTGGTGTGTGCTCGATTAATACAATTCGGTAAAATTTTATTAGCCTTTTTCGCCATTTCATTCACATTTGTGAGACTTTATTCGCATTTTCCCTAAATTTCGAATATCTTAAATAATAAATTAAACGAAATGTGTTTTTCACATTGTGCATTTATTGCCAGAAATATTTTTTCACATGTTGGAGAGATCAGGGTTGAAAAGTTATGAACAGTTGTGCTGTGCATGAGTTCCTGGTATCGTAGAGTAAATTTAAAATAATAAAGTTCGAAAAAATGAGCAATACTGAAGATTAGCATTTTAATGTTCAAAATTTGTAACGTCGTCCAAAAATTTTGAATTTTTTTCTTTGAAAAATTTTGTCAGTAAAATTGTTGTTGAAAAATTAAACAAAAAAAAAATTTGCAAAAAAATTAATTAAACTAGGTAATACAATTGATTTACCTAGTAGAAGGTATAAAATAATAAAATAGCTTGAGATCTACGTGATTATACAACAGTTAAAGAAGGAAGTGTATAAAATCACTTAGAAAATTTTCTCAAAACAAAATTTTTGTTGCTTTTATCCAGATAGATATTTTTTCTGATTGATAATTCTTAAAGCTTGAAACAGCTTAAAGGTATGTGTACTGTTTTAAGCGGTCCATTGAATTTTTTTTTGTGTATGAATTGGTACTGAAATCCGGTGAAAATTGTTGAATAGAATAATTTTTGAAAGTAGGACAATGTTTATTAATTTGGAACTGTTTTTAAAGGTCACAAATATGTCCGTATACAAAAACAAATTAAACTAATGTAGAAGTGCTTAGCAAACAATAATCATACATAAAACAATTGAGAGCAACATAGTATTGAAATTAAGTAGATTCCCAATGGTCATGTTCCCACCCTGATAAAACTTTTTTTTTACGGAAAATGAGAAATAAACGACGCCAAATATTTTGTCTATAAATAACTTTTAATTTACGTACATTATTTAGAAAACATAATTACGCCGTACGAAATTTTAAACTGCAATCTTGAATACAATGATGAATACAATTCACAACACAAATTAATTGAATCCTTTTTTCGTACATTTTCACAGGTCTTCCGCAAAGAACTAGCAGCATTCAAGTTATTTTATCATTATCAACTTAATTTATCATAAGCCTACAAATACATTATCATTTGGAATCTATTTTGTTTAATAAAAATAAAATTTTGAATTATTTGTAATCTCAAATAAAGAAAAAAAAACTTTCTGACCTAAAAATTTGTAAATATCGACAGCTAATGTAGCCACACAATCTGGCATTAGTATTTTTGAATATCCAGTGACAAGAGCATAGTTATATTTAATAGTAATATTAATAACATTTTAGTGTTAAATAATTAAAGTTTTAATAATTCGCCAAGCGAATATTAAATATCCTAGAAAGTGAAGTGAACGAATTAAGAAATAAATAATTATAAAAATAATAAATAAATTCAAAGACTGTGAAAAGGGAAAATTAAGGAATGGCACCGCCCAATAACTTTAACGATGAAAATAATACGACAAAGCCTGTAATTGAAAATGAAAAAAAGGAAGCAGAAAAATTGATGGACTGGGAAGCTCCGAAAGCTCAAGGACTTTATGATCCTCAAAATGAGCACGATGCTTGTGGTGTTGGATTTATCGTCGCTATTGATGGAAAACGTAATCACAAAGTAAGTGTAATATTCAAAATAACTCAATTATTTAGTCAATTATATATATATCCTGTAACTATCATTGATTAGGAAGGCGATACCTTATAATTTCATTACAAGTAATGTCAATCAATTTTTATGATGCCTCATCGTAATTCATTTTATCGAAATTAATTCATCTATAAGGACAGATATGACCTACAATATCATAGAAATGTCTGATGATTAATGATAATTTTTGATCTATTTCCTTCACTAAGTTCATTTGAAGGCTTTCTATAAATAATTCATAAAATCTTAGCAATTAATCAGTATCATGGACTAGCATGTTTAATTGTCAATTGTTTTTTTAGCAGTTCAGGTACAATTTGTGATTTAACGCATTTTAAAAAAATATTTTAGAATCTATGTACATATGGTGCTTGGACAAAATGCTTTTATAGCTCCTACTACTCTTTCAAATATTGGTCCTAAATTGTAATTAATTGATTGTGAAGTAAGCATGCATATTAAAATGCAAGCATGCATGCTTAATTAATTGTAGATTCTTATCAAACAATTTGTTTCGTTTTATAGCACATAAATGTAGCAAAAGTTCATGACAAATTAAAAATCTTTATTTAGTAACAGAAAATTAAATAATTCTTGATAATTGAGCGACATTAAGAGCCAATAAAATAATTTTTATAATTTATGCAAATCGTTTTTAAATTTACAGATATTGCGAGATGCTCAAACATTGGCTGAACGTATGTACCATAGAGGAGCTGTTGCCTGTGACAACGATACTGGAGACGGTGCTGGCGTTATGACAGCAATTCCACACACGCTGTATTCGAAAGAATTGTGAGTAAAATTGTTGATTTTCTCGAGAAATTTTCTTTTTATTTGCAAAAATACGAATTTAGACTGTTTTTGATGCTTTGAAATTTATTTTCTTCTTATCATTTCAATTTACCTAAATTGAAAATGAAATACGGAAATTATAAATTAATTAGAAAGCAATCTCAATGAAGCACTCAATGAATGAATCGATAAAACACTCGACTTCCTTTTTAAGGAACTGATAATTTCAAAATTTCTTTGTAAATTACTACTCAAGTGTGAGACATTTTCTTTGCAGCTGTTAGTACGTAAAATAAGCGTGGCTAATTTCGTGGATGTTCACGCTCATATCACGTTTCTTCTCCATGAATGAAATTGATAACTCCTTGCTTAATAATGCTAAAAATTTTGTTTCAATGGTTTCTTCTGAACTTTATCTCTATTATGAAAACAAAATAAATCAACACAGCGTAAATTTTCATTCATCAATTGACAGTGCTTTAAATATTGAACATAATATTTCTTGTTTGATGAAAATAAAGGTTGATAATTATTGAATTTACGTAAATTAATTTTTAAGATAGGTCAGGAAATATACGATGCTCCAAGATGGAATGAATGTAATTAAAGCGTAAATCAATCAGCAATTTTAATAGACAAGGTTCATCTTAACTTGAATCTCAAATTCAATAGAAATTTGAATTTAATCGTGTTAAATTACATCTCGTGAATCATAATATTATGAATATTAAAGCAGCTATGTAAACATCTTTAATGCAAAATATTTCGTACAATCGTTTATTGTGTGAGTGTCGGCATTTTGTTAAACTCAAATATTTAATCTTATCGCAGAAAAATGACGCTTGTGAGTAATTAGTAAGCCAGAAAATTCTGGAAAGAAATTTAAGTGTGCGTCTACTTAAAAATGTAGGTTTATGTCATTTAGTCTTATCAGCATTTTTTTTTTTCAAACTCGAATGCAGTACGAAATAAATGTTATTGACCTAGACAAACGAAACGAAAATGTCTATTATTGAATCTCCGAATGTGTACTTTATAATGTGTGTTAGGATCCCTTTGTATATTTTATGATGCAATATCTTCAGCATTTTTCGTAAATAGCCTTGAAACGTTTCTGTCATGCTGATGTTCAAAACAAGATTCCTTTGCATAATATTTTCTTCCCTATGAATTTGACGGTATGTCTAAAAATAGATGTACTGAAATTGTATAGAAATTTTTGACTCACATCTTCTAGACATGAAAATACTCTCACTTGTGAGCAAAACACCACACTTCTTTCACAGAGAGAAGAAATGTGTGTACGCAAAAACTTGTTTTCCATATTATTAATTTGAAAATTTTCCACTGCCACTCACATATAAAAAGGAGATATTCTGATATATTTGCGATTTGAATTGTATTGATTTTTACGAAATTTTAAAGTTTGCAGTATTTGATGCGCTACATATTTTTAAAACATGCATAGATGTTGATATATCATGTATTACATTTGATAAATTGTATTATATTAATTTCATTATTAAGTATGTCCTATATATTTTAATAGTATAGTTCTCGAACAAACATGTTTTTCAATGTGACCGCATAAAGGTTCAAGATCACGAGAGACACTACTATTAACCTTTCGATTTCGCTACTTGATTCTTGCAATTTTGGTTTCAATCAATGAAACGAACAGCACAAAAAAACGAACAATAAGTGTACAATGCACGAAAAAATAAATTGGCTTAAATACGGTTAAAAGATTGTCGTCTGGCTGTTCATTACTAAATATCATATTTTATGAGTTTTTTAAACCTTCCAATTCACAACATTCATAAGTTTACATTCAAATGAGTAAATTTTTACAACCGCAGTCGTCATTAAATAAGTTTTCATTGACGCTTATCATTATCGCTTGTTATAACATCTCATTGCATCAAACAAACTAAATACCTAAGATTAGAATAGTGTAAATATTGATACTGATAATAAATAGTAGGAAGGTAAAGTCACGTGTTTTTCAATTTAATCTAGTTCTCTAGAGCAAAAAGCATTGATGAATGCTATACAAATTTACATGCACTTAAAAACAAACGTAGTAATTATAACATACGACACCATTTCTTTATTACAGATCTGCACAAGGAATTCAATTGCCAGAATTTGGAAAATATGCAACTGGTATCCTGTACTTGGATAAAGAAAGCCACGTACAAGTAGAAACGGACTTTAACAATCTTGCTGTGAGTTTGGGTTTAAAGATCATTACATGGCGTGATGTTCCAACCGATGTCAATGCAATTGGAGCTGTTGCTCGCAAAAGTGAACCGTTGTCACGTCAAGTTTTTGTAACTGCTGATATGGACGAAGAAGCATTAAAGAGACAGGTACGAAAGTAATAAAAAACATTGTTGTTTCTTTTAAAGCAACAAGTCCAATCATATAATGAAGTTCTAATGAAAAACCACTGGAATAATTTATTAGGTTTTCGTGCTTCGCAAACGTGCCACACACGAATTAACAAAGCCTGGTCAACGATTTTACATGTGTTCGCTTTCAACACTCACTGTTGTATACAAAGGATTATTTAATTCCGATCAACTGTGGCTCTACTATCTTGACCTTCTCAATCCTGATTTCGACACCTACTTGGCGCTCGTTCATACTCGTTTCAGCACAAACACTTTTCCGGCATGGGAAAGAGCTCATCCAATGCGTGTTTTGGCGCACAATGGTGAAATTAATACTTTACGAGGAAATGTGAACTGTATGAAAGGTCGTGAGGGTGTCATGAAAAGTGATATTTTTGGCGATGGTAAGTATACTTGAATCTTTTTCCATAAATCAGCCTTTAATTTCTTTAATATAATTAAATACAGAATTGAAGAACTTGTTCCCCGTTGTCGAGCCAAATCTTTCGGATTCTGGATCTGCAGATTGTGTTCTTGAGTTTTTGACAATGGTTGGAAAACGATCATTGCCTGAAGTAAGTCTCTTATCTTTAACGTAATATAATATCCAGATTAATATTTTTTTTTTTTTCAATTTAATGTACAGGCTGTCATGACTATGGTTCCTGAAGCATGGCAAAATGATAGAACAATGTCACAAGAAAAGCGTGACTTCTATCGCTGGAGTGCGTGTGTCATGGAACCTTGGGATGGTCCCGCATTAATCTCATTTACCGATGGTCGTTATATTGGTGCAGTTTTGGATCGTAATGGACTTCGTCCTTCTCGATTCTATGTCACTAGAGGTAAGGACGATTTTCAAACTTTTGAGAGAATGACAAAAGTTATCTAATCAATTTTTAATTTCCAAATTAGACAACGTTCTTATTATGGCATCTGAAGTTGGTGTTTATGATATTGAACCAAAGAATGTCCTCTTGAAGGTAAGAAAGAAAATTAGATTTTCTTAAATTTAAGTCCATCGAACTTTTATAGATGAAAGATATAAGATCTGCAGATGAAATGAAAGAAAAGCCAAAGCTCTCTCAGAAAAAGAAAGAAAGAAAGTGATGGACATGATGAAGAAAACTCTCATAAGTATATCACATGTTATAAGTTTTAAGAACTTTTTTATTAGTTTATTACTTTTTAATTTATTTGAATCCATTTTATGCACCTTTAATGGTATGATGTCTATGATTTCAATGCATAAGCAAATCATTGTATATTGCTGTTTCAAGTCAAACTTCTTTCGAATTAATCGGTCTCGGAAAATGACAGGATATTAACTAATTTCATGATCATTCCATTAATATGTACAAATTTCCATCTCAAATAAGTGATAAAGTAAATTAAGATCAATTCCATAATATTTCAAGTCACAAGCATTTATTGCTAGATTCAATCAGCTATAAGCAATATATTTTTTCTTTTTCTTTTTTAATCAAATAAATTACCCCAGCATGACTATATATACTTTTTGCTTGGCCTTACACTCTCATCAAATCTTGTTCTAATAATGCAAATATTTTGTGTCTTGCTTACAGAGTCGATTGAAGCCAGGACGTATGTTGTTGGTTGACACAAAAGAAAAGTCACTGATTCAAGACGTTGAATTGAAATCGAAGATTGCAAAATCACGACCTCACGGAGAATGGCTTCAACAGCAGGTAAGCACACATGCATAATAAACAGTCATTACAGTATTTTTTCATTTACGAAGGAAAACATTCATTAATTACTGATTACTTATTGCTAAAGAAAATAAGTTTATTAAGAAAAATTTCTTCTCTCTTTTCATTAAATCCAATGCCCCCTCTTAGATGGTAAGTTTTGATAAAGAAGTCGATGATGGATTCTAGCTTCTTCCTTTTGGTGTTTCTAATGCTTTTGAGTTGTTTTCTAAAAATCCTTATTATTTCTTTAAAAATAAATACTTCCATAGTTACATAATTCTTATTTTTTTGGTCTTCATTATCAACACTTCTTTAATATTTATGTACAATACAACACATCATCAGTACAACAATATTGGTTATTTATTTTATTTATTTAATATCGCATAGATGTTATCAATGCACATTATCATTTATTTTATTTTGATTTTTTTGTTTGGTCACTTACTTGGGAAAAGGATGAGATTCACAATACATGATATTACCATCCTTTTTATAAAACACTGTTCTATCTTATACTAATGACAATTATTTTATTGTAATTTTACAGATCTTCTTGCAAGATATTCGTCGTGAAGATTCCCTCAAGCATGGAGCATTGAGTGCTGTTCGATCAGCTGGAGATTTGAAACGCTTTACACGTGGTCTTTTTGATCCACGTTTAACACTTTATGGATATACAACGGAAACTATCCATATGTTGTTGGTTCCAATGATTAAGAATAAGAAGGAAGCACTCGGATCTATGGGAAATGATTCACCGTTGGCATGTTTATCGAAATTTCAACCTTTACCATACGAGTATTTCAAGCAATTATTTGCTCAAGTTACAAATCCACCAATTGATCCCTTCCGTGAAAAAATTGTCATGTCAATGCAGGCACCAATCGGGCCAGAATACAATATTTTGGAGCCATCAGCTCAACAAGTTCATCGAATTTGGCTCAATAATCCCATTTTGAGTGTTGCTGACATACAAATGTTGAAGCGTAGCACTTACCGTGGATGGAAAACATGTGTCATCGACATAACATTTGATTTTCGTGATGGATCTCAAGGATATATTGAGACTTTTGATCGCATTTGCAGAGAAGCTCAAAGAGCAGCTGAAACTGGTCATCAATTAATTATCATTTCTGATCGTGCTGGAGGACCTCAGTTCTGTCCAATTTCATCAATCTTGGCTCTTGGATGTATTCATCATCATTTGATTGAAACAAGATTGAGAATGAAAGTTGGATTGATTGTTGAAACAGCTGAAGCAAGAGAAGTTCATCATATTTGTGTACTATTGGGTTATGGTGCCGATGCAATAAATCCATATCTTGTTTTTGAATTGGCAAAGACACTTCGAGATCAATGCATTATTGATCCAGCTTTGAGTGATGAAGAGATTTCAAGTAGCTTTGGAAAAGCTATTGATACTGGCATGTACAAAGTTATGGCTAAAATGGGCATTAGTACATTGCAATCCTACAAGGGTGCTCAAATTTTCGAAGCTGTTGGTCTTGGTGCTGAAGTCATTGATCGTTGCTTCCGTGGAACTGCTTCAAGAATCGGAGGTGTTACGATGGACATTTTAGCACGCGAAAGCTTAGAACGTCATCAATTGAGTTTCCATCATGTATCACCTGATGCTCAAATTTTGAGAAATCCAGGAAACTATCACTGGAGAGCAGGTGGAGAAGGTCACTTGAATGATCCAGCTGCAATTTCTGCACTTCAAGAAGCATCTATCAATGATGATCACAGCTCATACAAGAGATTCCGAGAAGCAACAATGGACAGTGTTAGAAAATGTTGTCTGCGTGGCCAACTAGATTTTGTTACTGATCGTGAAAAAATTGATATCTCAGAAGTCGAACCAGCATCTGAAATTGTAAAGAGATTTGCAACTGGTGCTATGTCTTTTGGTTCTATTTCATTGGAAGCTCATGCAACTTTAGCTGTTGCAATGAACAGAATTGGAGGAAAAAGCAACACTGGCGAGGGTGGTGAAAATGCAGATCGTTATTTAAATCAAGATCCTCAATTTAACAAACGATCAGCAATCAAACAAGTCGCATCAGGTCGATTCGGAGTAACAGCAGCTTATATTGCCAATTCCGATGATTTGCAGATCAAAATGGCCCAAGGTATGTTGAATTTTGCTTCTTTAATATAATTCAATAAATGAATTTTTGATTTTTCGTTTATTTAACAGGTGCTAAGCCCGGTGAGGGAGGTGAATTGCCAGGTTATAAAGTAACGAAATCAATTGCAAAAACTCGTCATTCAGTTGCTGGTGTAGGACTTATCAGTCCACCACCACATCACGATATCTATTCTATTGAAGATCTTGCTGAATTAATTTATGACTTGAAGTGTGCCAATCCTAAAGCCCGAATCAGTGTAAAGTTGGTTTCAGAAGTAGGTGTTGGAGTTGTTGCTGCTGGTGTCGCGAAAGGTAAAGCAGAACATATTGTCGTATCCGGTCATGATGGTGGAACTGGTGCTAGTTCTTGGACTGGTATTAAATCAGCTGGTTTACCATGGGAATTGGGTATTGCTGAAACTCATCAAGTGCTTGTATTAAACAACTTAAGATCAAGAGTAATTGTACAAGCTGATGGACAATTGAGAACTGGATTTGATATCGTTGTTGCTGCATTATTGGGAGCTGATGAATTCGGATTCTCAACAGCTCCATTGATTGTAATGGGATGTACAATGATGAGAAAATGTCATTTAAATACTTGCCCAGTTGGAATTGCCACTCAGGATCCAATTTTACGTGAAAAGTTTGCAGGAAAGCCTGAACATGTCATCAACTACTTATTCATGTTGGCTGAAGATGTAAGTAATAATTTAATTGAAAGCAATATAAATGATTGTGATTATGCTTTATTTCTCATAACAGATTCGTGAAATTATGGCAAGCATGGGAATCCGTAAATTCCAAGAATTGATTGGACGAACAGACTTGTTGAAAATGAATGCTGACCCGAATAACGAAAAAGCAAATACATTGGATTTAAAGATGGTATTGAAAAGTGCACTTGAAATGCGTCCAAGTACGAACATAATTGGGGGTTCCATCAAGCAAGAATTCCAATTGGACAAACGTTCTGATAATCACATAATTGAACAAGCACAAGGAATTTTAAATGGAACAGAAAAGACATTGAATCTCAACATGACAATTCGCAATGAAGAGCGTGCTTTTGCCTCAACATTGAGTTATCATATTGCATGTAAGTTTGGTGAAGCCGGTTTGCCTGACGGAACATCAATTAATATTAATTTGAGAGGTTCTGCTGGACAAAGTTTCGGTGCATTTTTGGCCAAAGGTGTCAATTTAAGATTAATTGGAGATTCCAACGATTACGTTGGTAAAAGCTTGAGTGGAGGTACTATTGTTATTACACCACCTGAAGATTCGCCTTTCGAAAGTCATTTGAATGTTATCGTTGGAAATGTTTGCCTTTATGGTGCAACTAGCGGTAAAGCATTCTTCAGAGGAATTGCAGCTGAACGTTTCTGTGTAAGAAATTCTGGAGCAATTGCTGTTGTTGAAGGAGTTGGAGATCACGGATGTGAATATATGACAGGCGGTGTTTGTCTTATTTTATCTGGAAATACAGGAAGAAACTTTGCTGCTGGTATGAGTGGCGGTATAGCTTATGTTTATGATCCTGATGATATTTTCGTTAGTGGAAAAGTCAATATGGAATCTGTTGAATTGTGCGAGCTTGATGAAAAACCTGACCGTGAATTAGTTCATGGATTACTTGAAGAATTTGTTCAACATACAGGATCAGTTTTGGCTAAAGACATTTTAAATTCATGGCCAGGTGTTTGTTCGAAATTCGTCAAAGTATTCCCATTCGAATATCAACGAGCATTGAAAGCATTAGAAGAGGAAAAATTAAAGGAGGAACAAGAAAGATTGAAGGCAGAAGAAGAAGAGCAGGCACAAGATGTTGATGTTGACAACGATCCATATGAACCTCAAGTCAAGGATATTGAAGAAGCTATTAAGGATGTTGCACTTGAAAAGCGTAAAATTGAAAAGGATAAGAACTTGGATAAAGTTCGTGGTTTTATCAAGTACAAACGCGAAGTTCAGCCTTATCGTAATCCAGCCAAGAGACAAGAAGATTGGGATGAAATTTATAATTTCGATCACGTACGAAGAAATTTGAAAACTCAAGCAGCACGTTGTATGGAGTGTGGTGTTCCATTTTGTCAATCAAATGTTCATGGATGTCCTCTCGGCAATATCATACCAAAATGGAATGATTTAGTCTTTACTGATAGATGGAAGGATGCTCTCTTGCAATTATTGCAAACAAATAACTTCCCTGAATTTACAGGTCGTGTTTGCCCAGCTCCATGTGAAGGAAGTTGTGTATTGGGCATCTCAGAACCACCAGTTACAATTAAGAATATTGAGTGCGCTATTATTGATAATGCATTTGAAACAGGATTGATAAAACCTGAAAAACCTTCATGTCGAAGTGGAAATAAAGTTGCAATTATTGGAAGTGGACCTGCAGGCTTAGCAGCTGCTCAACAATTAAATCGTGCTGGACACACAGTCACTGTTTACGAGAGAAACGATAGACCTGGTGGTCTTCTTCAATATGGTATTCCAACAATGAAGTTATCAAAAGACGTTGTCATGCGTCGTATTGATTTATTAGAGGCTGAAGGAATTAAATTCAAATGCAACGTAAATGTCGGAGTAGACATTAGTCCTAATGATCTCATCAAAGACTACGATGCAGTTTTAATTACAACTGGATCTACAACTCCTCGTGATTTGCCTATTAATAATCGTCATTTGAATGGCATTCACTATGCTATGGAATTTTTGGAAGCTAATCAGAAACGTCAATTGGGAACTCGCGAAGATTGTATTTGGGCACATGGTAAAGATGTTATTGTTATTGGTGGAGGTGATACTGGCTGCGATTGTATTGCAACTTCTTTGAGACATGGTGCTAAGTCAATTACAAGCTTTGAAATTCTTCCACAACCACCTGCAAAACGAGCTGCCGATAATCCATGGCCACAATGGCCTCGCATTTTCAGGTAAACTTAATTATATTATAACAATTCTGTTTATATTTTTCAATTAAAATTAATTTGATAATTTATATAGAGTCGATTATGGCCATGAAGAAGTGAAACTTAAGCATGGAAAGGATCCTCGACAATATTGCATTACAGCGAAAGAATTCTTGGACGATGGAAATGGAAACGTCAAAGGTGTCAATACGATCCAAGTTGAATGGACAAAGTCAGCAACAGGTCAATGGCAAATGAAGGAAATTGCTGGTAGTGAGAAACATTATCCAGCTGATTTGATTTTGCTTGCTATGGGCTTTATTGGACCTGAAAAGAAAGTTACTGGTGATATTGGTAAGTTACAAAAATAACTCAATAAATTTCAGGATTTAATAATTTAATCATTAATACAGGCTTACCATTGGACAATCGAGGAAACATTCAAACACCAAATGGAACGTACGGTACTTCAAATCCAAAGGTATTTGCTGCAGGAGATTGCAGACGAGGACAGTCACTCGTAGTATGGGCTATATCAGAAGGAAGACAAGCAGCAAGACAAATTGATTCATTCTTAACAGGAATGCCAAGCGTCCTTCCAGGTCCCGGCGGCGTTATTATTCCACAAAAAGCTACATAAATCTATCGTCAAGTATTTTGATTTTCTTTCATAATCATTTTTTTTATCCAACTTTTCTAAATCTTTTGGTCATGAAAAGTTGTCAAACCTAATAATCATTTATGTTAAACATTTTTGAATATCATTTATATGATAACTAGCATTTGAAATCATTTTGAGAATGATATTGCAAGGCATTTTTTGAGGAAAATGTTGCTCGTTATTTACACACACACGTATGATCTGTTATTATTGCAACAAACTCTATGGAAAGCCTTTTGATGTTTTTATCTTCATATTTGGAACATTTGTACATTTTTTACAATTATTTAAATTGATAATTTTATGTACCTATAATTAAGTTATCATATTCAATGACGCAAAAAAAGATTGAAAAAATGAAACGAAAAACAATAAGTAGTAATGAGTGTAGTTGTACTTTTAAAACTCAATGACAAATATGAAAAAATATTGTGATTACATAATGTACTTTAGAGACGTTCTTGAAGCTTTCTATACCTTTACTAATTTTAAAAAAAGGCTTTATTCGTTCATTCTATCCACCAATCGTTTGTTAATCTAAATTAAAATATCATCATATACTAATTATATTTAAATATTGAGAAAAATCATTGATTGATCTCTTATTGTCCAGAAAACGTTCTGCTTTTCGATATAATTTAGTGCTATAGTATAAAGTGATTATGTTAGAGCTTAGAAATGTTTCGAAGAAGGATGTAAAATGTTGATAAATTATGACAGAACTATTTAAAGAGAACTTTATTATATTAATCTATTTACTGTGCATGGGTCATTTTCTTTTAAAAACTCAATGAAGATCAATCTATAAAAATATCCATAAAAGCTTTTCATTTGTTACGACATTCTTGATCCCCTGACATGTTACACAATCTAAAACAGGGTAGACTTCTTGAAAAGTGGAGGTAATAAGTGAACAAGTCATAAGATTGATACGTTTGCACAAAACTTCAAATCAACACGAGTTCAAGATGATACAAAACCATAGAATTTTGGACTCATGCAGCTTGCCAACAAATGTTTTTAATTTCTTCATTCCACAATTTCCATAAATAAGCACAATGCATTTTCTTTTTGTCATACAATTTACTATTAAATCACACAAAAAAATGAAGAGATATTAATGATGTTGATTATGTGACTAACTTATATATGTAAATGAAACATATCATGATAGTTCATGACAGTTGAGTGAAACAATTCTGACATGTTTCATTATTTAAATATATATAAATATATTTATGATGAAAAGACCCAAAATATTTTAAATGATGAAAAATTTATTAAAGTAAATGTCAATTAAAATTGATGCTAAAATTATTATATAAATTATATATATACATGAATAGATGATAACATCCTCATAATGGAGGCTAAAAGTGTATTACATCAATTAATTTTTATTTATTTCCGAATAATGGAATGATGAAATATTTCAATGAAAAATCAGCCTTTTGTCATTTACATTATTCGAGATATATATGAATATTACAAATGGATTCTACGAAAACTGAAAAGATTGGAATGTCCTTTTATTCTGACAATAATTAGACGTTTAAAAGAATATTAAGAGAAAATAAGCTCTTTTGAGGCCACAAAAAAGTAGATTACGCATATTTACTGACGATAATAAAACAAAAAAAAATGCAAGAGAAAAAAATTCAAAAACTGTAATCAAAAAGTATATAATAATGTTAAATAAAGTTAAAACTTAGGACAGCATAACTTTGACTGTTTTTTCCAACGGGTTTCAGATTTTCAAATCATCAACGATTTTTAATTTTTCAAAAATATGATCTGCTTGAAGCCCTGTCTTCGAGAAAAATCGGCAAATTTTATAAACATACAGTCTGTAATTAATAAAGTTGAAAAATATGGCTGAAAAGGTAAGTTTTTAGAGAAAGTAATTGACTAGAATTTGAACAAGTATTTTAATTAACATTTTGAACATTTAAGACAAGTGAATTAAATGCAATTAAGCAAGAATTAATCGCCTTAAAAGATACTGCAACAAAGGATCGCGTTAAAAATTTGTTACAAAAGGAAATTAATAATATTGACAGCGAATTAAAGGAAATCCAGTTGAAGCAATTGGCTAAAGATGAAGCGCCAAAAGCGCCGACTAAGATTACTGTAGATATTAAGGTAATTTTATACATTTTAATGCTTAAAAACAGGATTACAACATATTTTGCAACTTATGTTATGCTTTTCAGGAACACGCATTTGATGAGTCAGACAAGTTTGTGAAGCTTTTTATTCCATTTGATGCTTCACAGTTAAAAGATGAAGATGTTCAACTGATTTTAAGCGAGGATTCATTTTCCTTAATAATTCAAACACCGAATAAAAATCACCGCTTCATTGTCACTTCCCTGCTTAGAAAAATAAATGTCGAAAAGAGCTACAAGAAAATTAAGCCTGATATGGTTTATTTATACTTGAAAAAGACCAAAGAAGGTGAAAATTGGGGATGTTTAACTACAACAGAGAAGCGATTAAAGGAAAGCAAAACAAAAATGTTTGATAAGAATGATGACGACGGTTCCGGAGATCCAGGAAATCAGTTGATGAATATGATGAAAAAAATGTATGAGACTGGTGATCCAGAAATGAAACGAACAATTGCTAAAGCCTGGACAGAAGGGCAAAACAAGCAAAGAGATTTCCCAATGTAAAATTTAAGAAACACACTCTCTATAAATTGATATATTGTATTAATTACATCCATACTTCCATTAAAGAAACTGAATAAAAATAACGTATTTGTAAAACTTGAATTTTTTATTTGTTTTCCTTAACAACAAAAAACGAAGTAAACAATCGAAACAAGCATTAAAATTTGCAATAATAACAGTCTAATTAAAAATTAATTTATAATGGATAAGAAAGAGCGTGAAGAACGGTTTGATGGCTTACTGTTTTCGCTAGCAGAACAACATCCTTCTGGTGTTTTAGATGTAAGATTTAATTAATCAATAAAATTTATTTTTTTATGCGAATCATGATTATTAAAAATTTAATAATTTATAGCTTCTTCAAACCATTGCTGGATTTTTGGCACGAAAAACTGACTTTTTTACAGGAGGAGATGATGGCGAATGGGAAAAAGTAAGTAATTAATATAATTTAAAGACGTTCTCAATGAAAGGTTAAAACTTCTGGATTTTTCTAGGTATTGATTAATACATTCAAAAAGGAAGGAGCCCAAGCAATTGAGGCAGCAAAACAAAAACGCCTCGAAAAAGCGGAAGCTGAAAAGAGGCGTCAAGAAGCAATAAGGAAGAAAAAAGAGGAGGAAGAAGCTCAAAGTAAATCAGCAACAATAACGGAATTAACCGACGAAGAAGCTGATAAGCTACAGAAAGAAATTGATGGCAAAAGTAAGAAGGAAGAGATCAAAGAAGTTTCAAAACCAT
Source organism: Chironomus tepperi (assembly GCF_022539635.2). Classification (NCBI taxonomy): domain Eukaryota; kingdom Metazoa; phylum Arthropoda; class Insecta; order Diptera; family Chironomidae; genus Chironomus; species Chironomus tepperi. The sequence continues at coordinate 184,413 of NW_027226222.1, forward strand.
TAGCCGAAGAGGCTGATGAGGAGTTGGACGAGGAAGAAAAGAAAAAATTGAAGCCAAATGAAGGAAATGGATGCGACTTAGAGAACTACCGTTGGACACAAACGTTACAGGAAGTTGAAGTAATTAATGCTGCTTATAATTTTTTTTATGCTTTTATTTTAATGTTTCATTTATTTTAGCTTCGAGTTCCATTTAAGAACTTTGCAAATTTAAAGTCAAGAGACGTATGCGTAGTATTAACAAAGAAAACCATCAAGGTCGGACTGAAAAATCAAACACCTGTTATCGATGGTGAGCTTAATGCTGAAATTAAGACAGATGACTCACTTTGGACGATTGATAAGAACACGATTGTGGTTACTTTTGAGAAAATTAATAAAATGAGTTGGTGGGATAGAATTATTAAATCAGATGAACCGATTTCAACCCGCAAAATTAATCCTGAGCCATCAAAACTGTCAGATTTAGACGGGGAAACTAGATCATTGGTCGAAAAAATGATGTACGATCAACGTCAAAAAGAAATGGGACTTCCAACAAGCGAAGATCAAAAGAAGCAAGACATCTTATCAAAGTTCATGACACAACATCCTGAAATGGATTTCTCAAAATGCAAATTTAATTAAAGAATACAAGCCTCAATTTTCATCTAATTTTATGCACCATTTGTCAAACTGATTTTCGGTACTCAATTCTTTTATTTGCTTAGATATATCAACAAAAAAATAACCAAATCAATAAAAATTGTAAAATTAATAAAAATATATTCTAGTTGAGGAATTCGAAAATTTGAATTCTACATGATATTCAGCACTAGTCAGCTAATGCTTTGTAGAAAATGTCATCAAGGGATGCCAACTTAAAATACAATTGTAAATTTCAGATTATCTTCAATTTATAGCTGGAAGTCATGACTTTGAAGATATTAAAAGTGTATTTTGATGATATACAATAACTGTGACTGGATTGCCACAAAGCAATAATCAGTGGTTCATTAAAAAATAATCTTCGGGTTTATTTGTGCAACAATTTTTCTCGCTGAGTTTGCAGCCCCTGAAGTTTTGTAAAATTTTGTTTTGTCAGAGTAAATTATTAGGAAAAAATTATTAAAATTCATAGAATTTGTGTTTAAAAAGTACTAAATTAACTCTAATTAACTACATATAATCTTTAAGTAGCCTTGTAAGTTGCAAATTTGGTTAAAACGTGTTGAATTATTACGAAAATTCCGATGCAAAAGTTTCAAATCAAAAGACCATATAAGAAAGAAAAAAAAATTAACAACAAAACGCCCAAAAATCAGACGATTAAATAATCTATTTGATAATAATCTATTAGTTAGGTAGAATCGAGTGATGTTTATGATAATTATATACAACAAGTGTGCGAAAATGTGGGCGAAAATTGAACAAGTTCCAAAGTTTATTACCACAAGAAAAAAGAGACTCAGCAAGTGATTCATCAGCAAAATATTGCATTGCATAGCATATACGATTTCTGCATTTTATTAACGTAGATTAAATTAGTGAATTACAAGTGATTGAGCATTTATCTTTATGGAAAATTGACAAGTGAAAAATTTTCTCGATTGATACCTTGAGTATTGACCTTCAGAATTAATACAGGCAGATTTTTTCTGTATATCCAATTTAAAACATCTCCCACATTATGAGCCGCGAGAAAAAAATGTGTATATATAAAAATTCATTCATCGTTAATATTGGAGTTAGTGATTTTTGGCTGTCTATAGTCTATACTCAGCTTGTGATCACTTCTAAACTTACATAAAATTTATATCTGTATGAAATTATTCTCAATTTAATATTGTTTTCTTCTTCCTCTCTCTCTCGTTTTCCTCTTTTTTCCATGCATTTTTTTTTTGATAGGATAATTAAGTTTTAAATATTTGATACAATCGCATAACAATTATGCAGGCCATCAAATGTGTAGTTGTTGGTGACGGGTGAGTTAGAATCTTTTTATTTATTTATTGATGTGCAATCTTACGCATATATAATACAACAAACGTGAAAGGGTCAAGTTTTTTCTCACACATAAAACATGAGTGACTGACGAACAGTTTGAATGAACATAAATTGTGTGTTTCTCGATGAATCAGCATTAATGAATGCGGCGATGACCCATATGCACTAAATCATAAGAATTGATTTAATTTAAATTAAATTGATCAAAATCATATTAAACTGAAAATGTTGCTAATGCTTTTCATCATTTCTATTGTCTTTAGTGCTGTCGGTAAGACATGTCTTCTTATCAGTTACACAACAAATGCATTTCCAGGGGAATATATTCCGACAGTCTTCGATAATTATTCAGCAAATGTAATGGTTGATGGAAAGCCAATAAATTTAGGACTTTGGGTAAGAATATACAATTCCGTGCTTGTCGTAAATATGACATCACTAATGACAATTTTTCATGACATTTCAGGATACTGCTGGTCAAGAAGATTACGATCGACTACGTCCTCTGTCTTATCCACAAACTGATGTCTTCTTAATATGTTTTTCATTGGTAAATCCAGCTTCATTTGAGAACGTTAGAGCTAAATGGTATCCAGAAGTCCGTCATCATTGTCCATCAACTCCAATTATTTTGGTTGGAACAAAATTAGATTTACGAGATGATAAGAACACAATTGATAAATTGCGTGACAAGAAATTACAGCCAATTACATATCCACAGGTAGAGTTTTTTTTATTAGCATTCTGAAACTTTTTGCTCATTACTTTTTATCTCTTTTTGTTTTATAGGGTCTGGCTATGGCCAAAGAAATTGGCTCAGTGAAATATCTAGAATGTTCAGCATTGACTCAAAAGGGCTTGAAAACTGTTTTCGATGAAGCCATTCGCGCTGTGTTGTGCCCAGTAATTAAGCCAAAGGAAAAACGCCGATGCACGTTGCTTTAAGCTAATGATTTTTCTACTTAAAGCCACTACCATCAATATTTCTTCTGTCTGCCTCTATGTTTTACCAAAATTTTATTAAATACAGTTTTTTCGTTAAAAAAATATGTCGAAAAGTCGTACAAAAATGAGAGAAAGAAAAATGAGAAAGAATCAAAAAAATCTTTTCATTCAATGTTGAAACAAAGTGGACATAAAGTTAAACCATTAACCAGTAACATAAAGTGTCGCCAATTTACAACACAAACTAATAAAAAAAAGAAAGATATTTGTAATATCATTTTTGCATAATGTAAGATTCGTTCTTTTGTATATGATGAACAATTGAAAAAAAAACATCCTTCCTCTGTCGACAAATTTTGGAAGTCGTCAAATGCATCAATTAAATGATTTACATATACACAAAATGATGTAAAACCTTTTTCTACTAAAATACATGTGTAACACATACAAATTAATGGAAACAGAAACAATGAAAAAACGAAAAATGAATTCTTAGAACATAATTTGATTAACTGGTGAAGCATGATGATATAGAATATAATGAATAATTTCTTTAATTTTTCACTTCTCTTCGCTTATTTGGTGACAACTATCTACAAGAAAAAAAAATTATATAAAAAATCAGTAATTAACTTAAGCTGTTAAAAAGTTTATATGAAGCAAAATGTTTATGTTTTCTTAACAAAAAAAAAAGTAATGTTTAATCTTCATTTCCTTTTTAATTTTTTTCACACGTGCATTTCTTACTGCTGCTTTCATTTATTATTATGTATAACAAAGGAATACATTATGAACGGTTCCTTATAGACAGTGATTATGCTACGACCGAGTCTCTATTTAATCATTAAAAACATTCAGAGTTGTTATCTGGAGTTTGTAGAGGCATTGACATTTTAATATCTCTTTAGAGCACTAGGAACTTAAGCATTGAAGTCAGTTCCTCTTACTTTTTTGAGATATTTACTAAAATATCCGCGTGAATTCAAATTAAAGTTGGCAACTCTGTAAATGCTTTTGTGATTTACAAGCTATGTACTCAAAAAATAAGTGAGTATGGTCATTGTCTGTTAGGGATTAATTTTATCATTTTTATTAAAATGATGCAAAGAAAAAAATGGAAATAGAGATGAGTAATAATAATAATCCAAAGAGGTAGTTCACAGATGACGATCCCAAACCTACTAGGCATCTTCATAGAAGAAATAATCTTTCTAATGAGTAGACAGCTAGACGTCATAAGTGAACGACCTCTTATACTTTTCCGTTTTAATATTGATTATAATTAAAAATTATGTTTATTAATAAAAAAAAATGTAGATACTACTATGAACTACTGAAAATATATTTGACACAAACATTTACCTAATTGTGAATGAATGAAACAAGATTAAATCATTGTCGAAAACTGTTTATTTCCTTGTGAGCTTCTTCCTTATTTTTATTTTATAAAAACATTTCATTTTTCATTTCATGATTATAATCAATGTATGTATTTAAAAATGGACTTTGTTCATTAGGATTGGGAACTTTCTGACTTTCCAAATAACAATCCAAAATGCAGTTGTCCTTATCAGTTAATCTAATTAAGCTATCGGATTAATAAATATAGTCAAATGTATCCGAAAGCTCGGTACTAATCATCAAATTTGCTAAGCTAATGGCAGCATATACATATGCTTAATTCTTGAGTATATATACATAGTATTCATTTTGGACAGAGATTAATTAAATGGAAAGTTCCCACTTCTTTAGAAATAAAGTATTTATGTAACAGAAAACAAGAAATTGATAAGACAAAGAATGCTTCGATTATTTTTAATCGGAACGCTTCAAACTTTTTCGGATGCTCACAAAGCAAATTATCAAAAAAATGACCATAATTTTGTAGTTAGTTGCTGCTTTATGCTTAAAAAAAAGAAAGATATTGGAAGAAAATTATTTTGATAAAAAGATGAAATTACAATTTAGAATGCTAGATCATTGAACAAAAAATGGTTCCGATTAAGAAAAAATCTAGCTAAATCTATAAAAAATTATGAATGATAGTGAAAAGTTTTTTAATTACTTTAATTTTTGTCAACAAAAAATATTATCACAAAAAAAAAATGATGAAAAATATTAACTGAAATTTTAACTAAATGTAAGAAAAAATAATCCACATTTTGAGTATTTTATTATCTTATCGACTAAAAGTTATTTTTATTTCAGTATTTTCACTTTTCTCTCTATTCAATAATAGATAAATTTGTCACTACAAGCTAATGGTAAAGAAGAAATCACAAGAAATTAATATAAGCAGGTCATTGTATCAACAGATGTACTCTCCATGTTAACTTATATCCATCGACACTTAATACATAATACACAAGGAGCATCATCTAGGCATTTTTTGATAACGCATTTCTAGCATACAAACAGCACTCGAAATTCCAATGAATAGGAGAAATGTCATGCATATGATAAGTATCGTGACTTGATGTCGCCGACGGCATATTGCTCGAGACTTTTTATTTTCTGTTTTATCAAATCCAGTAAATGTTATCACTAAGGAACGGAACAATGTAAGCTATTAAAAAAATGTCTACGAAAAATATGAGGAATTTACTAAAGTGGATTATATCCTTAGATGCTAGGCATTCGTCAGTGGTTTCAAATTAGACGACTCTAGCCACACCTGTCTTCAGCAAATTTTATGATATTTGGGGCTGGAAATCGTTAAACGTTATTTGAGAATGATTCACTAACTTTGGCTATGGTCACGTGATCCCAGAGTTCAAAGTCAACTCGAATTTTATATAGTGTCGAGTCAACTTCGAGCTATGCATGATTCAATAAGCAAACCTATCTTTTCCTGATATGTGTCCCATCTATACCTATAATCCACTTTAGTGAAATTTATTCATACTTACCCGTAAAATTAGTATTTGTCGCAGTACTCGAAGTCGATATTTGATCAGGTTCCTTTTTCTTTCTATGATTTTTTGATTCCGAATTATCGATCGCCAGAATGTTTTTGATATTTTCTAGCATTTGCTTCCTGTAGAGATTATCACTTGTGTTGTAAATTTTATTACTGTTAACATTGTCAGCATTTCGGCTATTAAAGTTTTCCAAATTTTTGACACTAAGCAGCAGTGAATTTACGCTCTAAAATGGAAAGTGAGTTTTTTTCATGTCATGCAAATCTACTTAATCAATATTGATGAGTCTTACATGATTGCTTTGATTACTCGCTGATGATGATGATGAAGAGCTTTGAGTGGCTGTTAGATTAGCTTTTCTTACTTTATGTACAAAATACTTTTGACTTCCTTTTTGATGTGTCGATGGCTTTTTACCATCTTCTTCATTAAATGTATTCGCGTTACTTTGTTCATCCCACTCGCTTTCGATTTCTACTTTGCAAATATCATCTGTATGTTTCCCATGCCTTTTCTGGTTTAATAAATTTGGTGAGAATTCTCTTGAACGGCTTATACTTGATGCACCGGACGAGGAAGAAGAATTTAATGACGCACGTGGAATATGTAATGAATATAAATTTTTGTTGCTGCTGTTTATTTCTGCGATTGCTTGATGCATTTCTAATGAAAAAAAAAAATTTAAAAATAAAACAAGTGATGGCATGAGCATGTATACTCAACAAGTGTATATTTTTATGCATTTTAACTTTGTAACTATGATTAACCAGATATAAAAGATACAGAGTCGAAGAAAAAAATTCCACAAGCCATAACTGACCTTTGGTAACAAAAAATTATTGCCTACAACGTTGTAGTTGATTTGGGTCAATGGATCATCAGTAATCATAATTTTTGTATGTTTTATGGAAATTCTCAATAATATATCCAGCCATTATATCTTGATTTGCAAAAATTGCTTACTAATATCACATTATAATACATCCAGTCAAAATGTACACAACCCGGACACTTATTATTCAAAAAACATGCTTAATATTTGAATATTAAGGTATTGCATAAGTTTCGTCTTAACATCAACTTGTATTTATTTATAAAAATATAAATATTTAGATATGATTGATTTTTCCAATAAGCTCATGACATTCAACTGCAACTTCTTCGACCTTTCTTCCAATAAAGAAATTTGACATGTCATGACCATCGAGGATTTATTTATAAAAGTAATGATGTTATTTTGAGGCATTAGCTGGCTTAATGATAGCAATAAATACTAACGAATCTATCGAAGATGACATTCAAAGAAGAAGATTAATCACTTTTTTATGCATTATGATAATTTTGAAGATCAAAAATAATTCACATGGATGTTTCTAGATGGCAAAAAAAAAGTTTTATTAATTTACATTTTTATGACTAACTTAAAAACGTTAGAGAATATTTTTGAATTTATTCGTCGTAGAACTTGTAGAACTAAAAAGCGCGGGAAATGAAGAAGTAGACATTTTTTATTAGAAAATAAAAACAGAACATTGTGTAAAGAAAAATAATATTTTTTTGTGAATTTAATTAAGGAAATAGTCAATAAAATGCCGGCAGTAATAATTAAAAGTCCAAAATCACTTAATGAATATATGATGCTCGAAGTGCAAGGAGATTTAGAGAGTAGAAATGAATCAGTGAATGCTGGAGGAAATTTTGTCGGTATGAAAATATTTAATTAATGAATTTCTAATTGCTGTAAAGCTTTTGTGAAACAAACATTGAATGACTTTTTATTCAATATAGGAGATCTGATATATAATAAATATGGACATCCAGTAAGTATTTCTACATGTTTAAAAATTGCATTGATCTTTTTAGTAAATTATACTTTGTGTTGAAAGATCATTTAGTATTTTTAATGTACGGTAATTAACTTTAACCTTATTACTCTTCTTACTCTTTAATTAGGTATTAATTATTGGTCATCATATTCTCTTTGGAAAAGAAATCAAACTTGAAAAGCCGTTGGCTGTGATACAAAAGATTCCAAAACAATTAAATAATGAGGAGGAAGAGGAAGAAGAAATAAGGTTTGATGAAACGATTATAAATGACAGCCAACCAAACGTATCCCTTTCAATACTCGATACAACAGTCAATGTCGAAAATAGATCAAAGCCACAAGTTGAATATAAAGTTTTAGCACTAATTAAGAAAAAGCTTTTATTCAATCAACGTCCTCGTCCTATTATTTCAAATGTACCCAAAACCAATTAACTTATTTTCTAATAAATTTATGTTTCCTTTAAATGAACTTGCTTAAGCATGATGGAAAATTTCAGCAATATGGGAAGTTTAGTAATCAAATTTTAATTTTACATCGTTGACAAAGTTATGGACAATTCAACCATAAGAGACAGATCTCATTCAAAAATCAAAAGTATAAAATTGAAATAAAATATCTCAAATGTCGTTGTTAAATGCAAACTCGTATTTATAAAGTACGATCATAAAGATTACTAATGTGGGACAACAGACAGCAAATTCAATTTATTTTCCGTTTCTATAAACTTATAATTAAATGAAATTTAAATTTGCAATAGACATCATATGTCTGTTGCTCAAGAAATTTAAATTCTTCTCATAAAAATCTAAGTGATGGATCTTCAATACTTTTGGCTAATGATCAATAATGTTCGCATTGAATTTTAAAAAGTCTTGATGGCCAGTTAATAAAATCATGCTGCATGCTGTTGAAAGCAATAAAGTTCATGCTGATCCACGTATAAGCATAGTATTAGAAATTTGTGATGAAATTTTTCTCAATGAAGTTTTTGCTTTATTTTCTATTCAGCATTAAAGCATTTCTTAAATCAATTAACCTTATTTCTGTTTTAATAAATTTAATTTGCCATTTTTGCGAAATGCACTAAATTCATAAATCTTGTCCATACAATTTATTACGATTTCATGCGTGCTGTGTGTGGATAAATGAAAAATGCTTAATGGCAGTACATTAGGAAAAAAATTATGAAAATGAAGTTCAAACATTCATGCAGGTAAAATGTAGGTGAACTATTGTGAATTGCATAATCTCAGCCAATAACTGCACCGTGAGACATAGTCATATACATATTAATATGGGAAGATTTGAATATTTGAAGGTAACAGGAATTCCCTCACGTTTCGACACTGTTTAACATTCCAAACAATTTATAAACAAAACACGACGCGATGATGGAACGAAAGAAATCAAACAGCACAGAAAGTAGGTAAAATTTACCGGTCATTGCATAACACTTTCTCGATCTTCCGATTCATCTCGTATTTATTCATATCATGCACTAAAAATCGCTACGATTTTATCTAAGCTTATTTGTAGATGAAGTGGAATGAGACCATTATACAATAATTAATCTATCATAATCACAAATGTGTAGGCATCGTAAAAATGGAAATCATCTGTCTGAATCTTTTAAATAAATTTAAAAGTGCAAAATTAAATAATGTAGACACTCAAAAATTTGATTTGGTCAATCTGAGTGGCTGGATCCTCAATATGGACAATGTTGATTGTTTAAAAAAATGTAATATAAAGGAGAAATATCGCAAATTTAAGGACATAACTTGTGAACTAATTCAATATAATTTCAATCTGAGTTGCTAGGATGACGTCTAACATTAGGTTAGTCTATCAATTGACAATCAGGCTAATAAGGATTTGTTAGAATTATCAAAGACTAATCTTAAGTATCCACACCTTGTTTAGAAGCTGTTTTATCTTATTCAGCACCAATGTCATGCATGATAAGTTTAAATAAATAACAATATTGTTAATATTTATCTACTGCTTGCCTCACTATTTATATCGTGTTAAATAGGGAATGAATAACAAGATGATTTTGAAATTGAATCAGACGTGCTAATTCCTCTATCTAACGTATTTAAATGCTTCTTCTCTAATATAAATAAATTGCGATAAAAGTTCAATGATAAGCAAAATGACGACCTTATTCAGATGACGACAAGGAAGTTTGTCGATTCTGCGAATTTGTAACTGGTTTTAGCTATCAAAATATTAGCATAAATTATGAAATATTTTTAACATGCTGGATTTCTTTATGAATTGAGTATGGGAAAATCCGCCAAGTTCAAAAAGTGCCAACATTTGGTTTTTTATAAATTTTTCTTTAAATCAGCACTTAGAGTAACATTAAGGTATTAAATCAAGTGTATCAACAACAAATTGACAACTTTTGGTGCTTTTCTGATGCTATAAATCACTTAATAAAGAGAAATTTTGATTTTTCTTGCGTTAATCGATCCTGCATCGAAAAAATTATTTTCTAAAAAATTAAAAATTAACTTAATTAGTTACCTAGACGGTATAAGTTGCATTAATTTACGTTTCTGAATTTAAGTTTTATCAATAATTGTCATCTGTAAGTAAGTTAACTTACTTAATAAGACAAAATTAATAAAAAAGTAGCGTTAATCGATCCTGCACAACCGATTATTACAAATCAAATTTATGAAAATTTGGATTGTTTACAAAATTAATTTCACTTAATTAATGATTCGAGCATTATTTTATTGCGTCTAATAGTTGAATTGTGTGAGCTGATCTTGTATAAATTATATTTTGAATGAGAACTCCGCCTAAAAACGTCTCAAATTAGTTTTTGATGTAAAATTTAACGAATTTTTAGTAGTTCAAAAAAAATAAGCAAATTTTTCCAGTTCATGCTTTTAGCGGATTTTCCCGTATATAGAATTGGCAAATGTTTGAAGAGTAAATAAAAAGAAATTTGGCGGATCATTGTTTGTTAAGGCTATAGATCTTGACATTTTTGAGTAGAATCTCTCGAAACTTTTGTTAAATCTTGACGGATCTTGACCAAGACTCAAGTTCACAATAAAAAATTAATCTGATTTTTGCGAGATAATCCTCAAGAAATGAGTTCATTAAAGATGTAAGTAATAAGAGAATTAAACTTAACCAAGGAAAATGTATTCACAACAAAACGTAAGTAAGTAGTCACTTGAATGTTTATGACCTCAATCTGATAAAAATATCCGAATTTTTTACCACGATTTTGCTACTGTTTTTAATGCGTAAATAAAAATATTAGAAACAGTAAATTCGGCTTATAAGTGACAGACATTAAAAAAATTATTTTGTATTAAATCTATGTCATTCTAACTAAATAAAATTAGAAAAATTATCTGAGAAAGTAATTAGTACAGTCGGGTACAGTCTGTATATTCTCCAACTGGAATTGAGTAAATATAGTGACCAACTGACTGGAAAAACTAAATTGTCGTGCATCGATTCAAAAAAAAAGAAAAAGAGAATAATAATAACAATAATAATAACCCTGAAGAAACTCTACTATTGTTATGCCTGTATCTCCTCCCAAAGACAAAAAAACACTAGTAAACTCGATAACGAGCCAAACGCCAAAATCAAGTGCCAGAAAGCACTTTCAATTAACACCAGAAGAGGATATCGAGCCCAAGAAACATTGCCAGAATATGTCACTGACCGAGAGTGATCTCAAGGATTTCATGAAGGAGATGAAAGATCAAATGATGATGATGAGCCAAAAAATTGATGAGTTGTCAATGAAATTTGAGACTAAAATCGATTCACTGATGTTGGATATTAAGAAAGTGAAAGAAGAATTTGTTGAGGTAAGAGCGGAGGTGCTTGAGTTAGAGGAAGGGAACGCTGAAATGAAAATCAAATTTCTTGCACATGATAGACAAATCAACATACTAAATCAAAAAATGCTGGAAAACCAGCTGACAATGGTCAATATAGCAACAAAAGTGGAAGAGGAAAAATTTCTCGATCAACTGAATAAATGGTCCAGCAATATCCTCCAAGATACACTAATGAGCCACAATCTTTCGTGGAACGAGAAATACAAGTCCAAGTCCGCAAATCTGTACTTTAACTCACTGTCCGATAAAAAGAAATTCCTGAATTTCCTAAAAAGTAAGCAAAAAGATGCCAATGATAAATTTGTGCCAATCCTCAACGAAAACATATTCTCATTAGAAGAATCGGATGTCAACAGAGCAAACGCAATCGAATTTCGAACTCCAATGACCAAACTCAATCGCGATATCTTCAACAAAGTACGAGCTGCCAAGAAGAAGAATGCCATAATTGAAGGAGTGTGGCTATCAAATGGAAGTGTAAAAATCCGCATCAAAAAATTGAAGCCAATCCAGATCACTGATACAGAGCACTTAGATGAAATCTTCAGCGTATATAAAATTGAAATATCTCAAAAATAGTCAGTAAGTCACCTCATATTATAGTAATTTCTTTTTCTGTTCCAACTGTGTCCTTAATAAACATGAACTTAGTAACTAAAACAAAAAAAAAAGAAAGAAAAAAAAATAACAATGATAATAATAACTACATATGCAGTCCCGTTTATGAAAATTCCGCTGAAAGTCCACCATGATGAATATTTATTCGGTCGCAAATGAATTATCCTGTCCGACGTGAAAATTAGAAGAATATTTTGAAAAAAATATTTTGTTTTTTTTTTTGAAAATACTATGTAAATAAACTGTTAGAACATGTACTAAAGTTAAAAAAGATTTGAATTCAAATTTTTTAGAGACGTTACAAGACGGTTAAACGTTTTTCTGTCTTTTTTTCGGGAAACACGAACATATTCATTTCTTTACACAGTAAATTTTTTTGTTTTCTTTTCTTTTGTCTCCATAATATGATCTATCTTAAAAAATGCAATGCTCTCTAACTGTATGAATCCATGAAAAAAGTGCTCGTTTTGAGATTGAAAATCTATTCGATAACATAAAAGACATTATCGCGGTAACAAGCACGCCGTTAATTTTTCATTAGGTCACTGACGAAATCGTGTAAATTAACGGTCAAAAATTGCCCTAATGTAACAGGTATCAGATGGGAACATGGAAGTTGGCTCGAAACTATACTTGTTTACCAAATTTGACTCCTGCTTATGTATGTAAGCACATTATGAGCAATGTAATGCGAAAGCATTACGAGTGCAAAAACTCGGGAATCGTGATTTCGGAGTCTATTTATTTCGTGGCGAGTAAAGTACGACTTTATCCTTCATCTGGTCAAATGACGAAATCGTGGAAGATAATGGTAATAAGTACAGAGGGCAATGATCTTGTTAGAGTTGTTAACCGAGAAAGCTGCCTTGAAGTGACTATCGTAACTAACGCTCAGATACTGAATCAAAAAAACCTACTTGTATTAAATGTGAGAACGTTTAAAGTACTTTATTTGCATAACTTCGTTTCCAATCGTAGACAAACAACAACGTAATAAAATTAATAAAAAAATAAAAGAAAAATAGTTAGAGATCATATTGCAATCATCAATCAATAAGACAAAAAAAAAAAAAAAAAATCATATTTAGTCATGTTCTTACTATTCGCCAAATCTTTCAGTGTACATTCATCATCGGAAATGTAATGTAGTTGTTCATATTTATATACATAAAAAAAAAAAGACAAATACAGATAATGTAACCATGATGTCCACTCTCTATGGATAATTTTTCTTTTCCTTGCTCTGTCATTGAATTAATTAAATTAGAATGAACGAATACAATAATTATGAATTAGAATTAACAATTAGCCATCACAATAGCATCCCTCATAGTATTATACATAAAAATAGCATAAATTGTCTTTACTTAAATTCACAATCTCTTAGAAATAGTCTTAGTGATCTGCAATGTTTTATATCTAGCTTAAAATATAAAATTCAAGTGGTTTTAGTAGTCGAAACATGGATTAAACCGTCAGAAACACAATTCTTCAACCTCCAAAATTATCATGCAATTCACTCTACCAGATCGAAATCAATAGGTGGAGGGGCATCTATTTTTGTTCTTAACGAATTTGATACAGCAAGTCTCATGTATGAAGAATCTACTAACAATAATAATTTCATTATCATCTCACTCATAAAAACAGACATTCACTTTGGGTTGTGCTACAGGCAGCCGAATAATAGCATTGATCAAGATGGAAGAATATTCTTAAATAAGATTGATTCTCTGCTAAACACATACAACAAGCTTTATTTTTTCGGAGACCTTAACATAAATCTTTTTGATACAACTCCTATTACTGAGTCGTATAGAGACATAATCAAATCAAACGGATTTTCCTTTGTCAATTCCACCTCCAAAGAATTTCCAACGCGTATTAATCATAGATACAACTCCAGTTCGTGTATAGATCATGTATTCACAGACATCCATTTTCATAAAAGTCCTATCATTCATGAAATGTTCCTATTTGACAATATAGGGGACCATAAAAATATTATTTTAAGCATACAACAGCCATCAAATGAATGCGAAAAATCAAAGCCAATCAAGTATAACCGTATCAATAATCTGAAAATTCTGAACTCAAAAAAACTTGAAAACTTAGACTGTAGATCATTTGAAGAGCTTATTACAAAAGTTCAAAATGTTATAAAAGAAAATTCAAGCCGTAATCAAGTTCATTTGCCAAATATTAAACCCTATGTAGATCAAAAGACACGAAAGTTCATTGAGATTAGGAATAAATTCGTTAACTTAAAAGCTAAATATCCGCATTGTATTGATATATGCACAAGATTCAAATATTATCGTAACATAGTTAATCGAATGATAAGGAAATCGAAAAGAGCATACTACGATAGAAAGTTTATGGAAACTCTTAACGACCCAAGAAAAACCTGGCAAAATATAAACGCAGTTCTCTATAATAAATCTCAATTTCAAGATCCGCCCTGTCTATTATTAAAAGAAAATGGCATCTCAGTCAGTAATCCGAATGCTATAGCTGAGCACTTTAACAATTTTTTTATCAACATAGCCAATGTTATTTCGCCAAACAGAATCTCAGTCACATCTAATAACAATCTACAATATCAAATTAATCATAGTTTTACGTGTCCATCAGTAACTGAAGATGAATTAATCATGATAATAACCAATCTAAAATCATCAAACGCGACGGATGTGTACGGGTTATCCAATAATTTCATTAAAATTCATGGGAAAGCACTAGTAGGGAATTTAACCAAATTAATAAACCAAGCACTTTTTGCTGGCTACTTTCCTGATGTTCTTAAAATAAGCACAGTTACACCAATTTTTAAAAACGGCGATAGGAAAAATAAGAACAACTACCGCCCCATTAGTGTAAGTCCGATAATAGGGAAACTATTTGAGTACACCATACAGCGTAGACTACAAGAACATTTAGACTCAAATCATATTATAAATCCGTTTCAATTTGGCTTTGTGAAAAACTCGAACGCTGAAGTCGCAATAACTCATATACTAAATGACATTTACGAAGGCATAGACAACAAGAAATCAGTATCTTTAGTATGTATCGATCTGTCGAAAGCATTCGACTCCATCAGACATGAAATATTGATTCACAAAATAAGCCAACTCCAACTTGATAATTTTTTCCTAAAACTATTAATCTCATATTTAGAAAACCGAAAACAGGCAGTGAGAATTGCTGATGTGACGAGTTCATTTATTGACATTAATGCAGGTACACCACAGGGTGGGATTTTATCAAACCCCTTCTTTAACCTATATATCAATGATATTTTTAACATAGGGACATATGGGAAACTAGCATTGTACGCTGATGATATCTCACTAATAAATGTTGGAGAAAATCCAGTTGAATTAAAGTATATGATGGAACATGACCTAGAGCTCATAAATAAATGGTTATTGAGTAACCAGCTAGTCCCTAATGCCGATAAGTCAAAGTACATGTTATTCCATAACAAAAAAAGGTTTGAAAAATTCACAGAACGGTCGTTAAATATTCAGTTTAATGGAAAAACACTTATACGCGAAGAAAGCATACAGGTCTTAGGCCTATTGATCGACGAATCACTGTCATTTACACAACACATTCAAACAGTAAAGGACAAAATTATATCCTTTTCATATGCTATTAAAAGAGTAAGAAAATTACTATCTGAGAAAACGGCTGTAGCCCTATATTATGCACACGTCCAATCGCGAATTATGTATATGAATACCGTATGGTCAGCAGCTGCCCAAAGTAGTATCAACTCCCTTGAAGTTGCCCAAAGAAAGTCATTGAGAATTTTATTGAATAAGTCGTGGTTCTGTAGCAAATCGGAGCTTTACAGCATCAAAATTCTTCCGGTAAACACACTATGCCAGATTAGTATATGCATACAGATTTTTAAGATCACTGCTAATATTCTAAAAAATAACGTAATTTTGCAAACAGCAGATCAGAGACACAGCCACAGAACAAGAATGAGAAGTAACTTCTTAATCCCAAGTACCCATACTCAATTTGGAAGCCAAAATTTTTTCATTAGAGGGCCGC
Source organism: Chironomus tepperi (assembly GCF_022539635.2). Classification (NCBI taxonomy): domain Eukaryota; kingdom Metazoa; phylum Arthropoda; class Insecta; order Diptera; family Chironomidae; genus Chironomus; species Chironomus tepperi. Next base: position 200,662 of record NW_027226222.1, read on the forward strand.
TATTATATAATTCATTAACGCAGACAATTAAGAACATTTTTTCACTAAATTTATTTAAATCTAGAATCAGAGAATTCTTCTATGAGATGTATTGTGATGCTAATAATAATAATAATTGAATATCTATTTATAATTAAAAAATTTATTTTTGTAAAAAAGTCACCATGCAGCCACATAAATATAATTTTTAAGTTTGTAACACAACCACCAGGTTATATACAAATAAACTGAATACTAAAAAAAAAAAAAAAAAAAAAAAAAATATAAGACTACTTTAATTAACAAAAAGAGAACTCGACCTTGGTATAAAAAGGTGCTGATTATTGCACACACGATATGCAATTTCATCCAATTCTTCATGTATTTATGACATAGAGATTATGGCAAATGCATAAGCTGTAACTATGAATCAAGTCTTATGCAACTTTCATTCAAGAAAGAAGGATTTGATTGTTTTGTGGCAGTGTGGCAGTATAGCAAGTGATTTTTCATACCATAAAAGATCTGCAAACAAAAACAATCTTGTGCAAGTTTTTTTTATTTATTTTTTCTTATGACTTTATTTGCAAATGAAGTAAGCAAGTTAAAAGTTGAATTATTCAGTATACTTAATGCCTTTCATGAGACAATGAGGAAGAAAGACAATTATGAATGAATGAAATTCTCATTAATGCGCGTGTAAGTCGCAAATACTCTGTGGCTTACTATAGTTATTGAATTATTTTAGTCACCAACTACAATTCATAAAATAAAAATACCAGGAAAGGTCAATCGACCAATTAAAAATTCTTAAGCGAGCTCTCACGTCGTTTAGGTGATGAAATCCATTCATTATTCATATCATGTGTATCTATAGATTCACATGAAAAAACTCTTAATTTAATATTTTTTGGTATTTTGCAATTCTTGTGTATTTCATGACAGAAACTGTTAAACATATTTGGAAGTTAATAAACCATAAAAAGATTCTATTACGAATACAAAAGCTATAAAAATGTTTGCTGGGGATTTGAACAAGTTTGATCTTATAATTTTAACAAGATTTATTATATCTAACATACAGATGCATCATAAAAGCTGGTATTTAATTTGTGGACGGTCCGTTTATTGACTCGGCCACATTTAAGTCAGAAATATCATCTGATTCCAATATTTTTTTTTTTATTATACCTTGATCAAACTTGTTGGGTTTGTTCTATCAAAGTTTTGTTTACAATCATATGTATTAAGTAAGAATATTTGATGATCATGAATTGAAGTTAAATAATTATTGATTTCCTTAGCAGATTGAAGTCCCGAGCGGGAAATTGGAGCGAACTAAATTTTTCGCTATATTAAATCAACCTTCACGGTGCCGTCAAGGCAATCGCATCTTACTGATGATACACCGACTTAACGGTGTACTAGTACCAAAATTTGGCCAAAATTGAACATGCTGTGCTCGACAAGAGAGCTTTGATGAAATTTGACTAAATTATAGCAAAGGCTTTATTTTGATTTGTGATATCATGCTAACGTACTTTAGCCACACTAGGTCATGCTGTTCGAGAGTATTAATCTATGTAATGTCTCCTTAAAGGAGAGGGAGGTGGTCAATTTGTTGGGCGAAATTCTTGAAAGAGTTAGGCTTAGGTATATGACGACTTTAGACAATTTTCCTGAAAAGTTATCAAAATAAACTATAAAGGGAAACTGGAAAGTTTCAATTCTAAAAATTATGTAGCTCTATTTATTTAATTCGATGACGAATTTTAAAAATATTTGTCGACTCGAGTGTCGTCAAAAAATGATCGTTGAAAAAGTAAGTAAAATTTAAAAGATCGGGGTATAAAAATATGAAAATTCAAAACTATTAAAGTCGTTACATTTTTGAATTCAGAAAGACCGTTAAGTACAAAGAAATAAATTAATTTTGAATTTATATGTTGAAAATTTAACATAGGTAATAGATTTAAAAAAGATACATTAATTAAAATATAGTCGTCTAAATTGGAATATGTCATTTCCTAAATCGAAAACATCACACTTTAAGATGAATTTCAATCCAAATAATAAAACTAAAAATTTACTTGTAGGTTCAAATAAAAGATTTCGAAAGACAATAGCTGGCTGAAAATTAATTGCACCATTTTTATTTTCGAGTAATTTAAGCAGAATGAAGAAATTTTTATTTTAACTTATTTTTATATATTATCACAAAAAAAGCATAGCAAAAGAAGTGTGGATGGCAAACTAACAATAACAGCAGTTCATTGAGAAATAGTATGTTCATTATGACAGTTTGAGTTCAATTGTTTGGAGAGACCTTTTCTCACATTAAAATAAATAACGAAATTGAGATATGTGTTGGGTATGTATTTTATTTGTTTGAGTTGTGGCTGTGCTCAATGGGTATATGAGAAGACTGCAAAAAACGATTTGACATTTTCTGAGTCGTTAAGAATTCACATAATTTAATTCCATATAATTATATGGAATTTAAATTTAAAAGAAATTTTTCATAAAGGTTTGATTGCTTGCTCGTGCATTACAATAGCTGCAAAGTTTCTAATTCAACTGTTGCATCTGTAAACATGTATGCCTGCTGATATTACGTCAAACTTGAACTGACATGAAAAGTACTTTTCCACGAATAATAAAAAGTAATTCAGATTACTGATCAAGACAGCCAAGACCTATATATTCTTATCTTTACGCTCCACATAAACGCATGATTTTCAGTTCTTGCCTTTCTCTTCATGTTGAACATGAAAATGATCTCATTTAGCATAAAAAATTATGCATGCATTCATTGCATATTACAGAAGGTAAGATAAAAATAAATAAATAATTTCACTTTCATTCTTCACTAAGTCTTAGGCTACACGACGAAAAAAATATGAAAATCTTTTTCTTTAATCTCATGCACTGTCATTCTTGTGTGTCTTGTTGAAATCGAAACAAAACTTGTTTTTCAGCTACATATGAATTCTATATTTTTTGGACTTAATTTATTATTTAATATGTGGCTACAAAAAGCTTTACTATCATATTTTTTGGAGTAATTCCCTCAAATTCTCATGATACGTTTATTACACTAATTTGATCTCATGCTGGTACATAATCAAAATGTACCTGACCTATCTTACTAATAATTCACTACCTCGAAATAAATCGAGATTAAAGTAAATCTCCAATCAACTGCCTAACGATTATGGTGAAATATTTAAACTTGACATTTTTTCATTAGTGATCACTCGTCAAAATTCAAAGCTTGAACGAAATATAAAAATCGTACATTTATTTACGAAAATAAATAATTCACTATTACGTGTTACGTATTTTATGTTAAAGAAATTTTGCAACCAGAAATTTATTACCTTCCACTAATTTTTCATTTTTTTTGGTGAATTATTTTAAGTTTTTTGTAATTTATGGCAATAAGGCATGTTCAGAAATTTATTGATATGATTTAATTAAATTTTGTTTATGTTTTTGTTTTGAAGATTTTTTTCTTGCAAGATCTGTCGAAGGATTTCAATGCTGGCGATTCTTTTAATTCTTTTAATCAACTGTAATCAATTTGATTGCAATTACAGCTTTAAGAAAGTAAGTTTGTGAACAATATAAAAGATGTTGATTGTTTGATGATTGAAAACAGACTAAATATTCCAAAGAAGGGGTTTAAAACTATGAAAGAAAATTTACTAATTTGTAAATACAATTTAAATATCAAATGACCGTTGACTCATAACAATAAAATCAAGCCATATGAAGTTGTGCGAGCTTTAATAAAAATTTTATTATTGAGGTAATATTAATTTGTCTTCAGATATTTGCAGTCAAAGTTAATGGCAATGAACATAAACTTTAAATCTTGATAACTTTTTATTTCAACAGGATACATCCAATAAAATTTTCACTTTCAACACTCTTGTATCCCCGATCATTAATTTTTAAAGAATGGAATGATTAAATTTTTCGTCCACGCACCTTTTCACAAGTATCGATAACTTATTACATCAAGTACAATATTTCTTCAGTTATGCAATCCTTCCTTCTTTTCTTTCTTTCGCTTTCTTCACAATGAATTGAACTTTTGATCCTTATCTTTGCTTTATTGTGCTCTCACATGCGATTTATGATCAAATTATTTGTTACATTTATTTTTTGTGGTTCAATTCTTATTTTCTTTCTTGATCTTTTTTAAGGCTTAACCCAAAATTAATAGCTTTTTTCCACTTTTTACAACTTAATTAAAATGATTTTTTTTTTTTTTGCCAAAACAGCAACAATTTTTTATGAAGGAAATGTTTTTAAAATTTTATTTTGTGCAGCAGAACACACTCCTTCTCTTTAGGCTGTGTAGTCAATAACTAAACGTCTCTGCAGAAATTTAACATTAACAAAAAAGCCGGTGGCTCAACTGCAATAAAAGAAACTTCCAAAAAGAGAGAGAGAATCTGAGCACAACATTTCCATTCACGTTTTTGCTATGCTGTATCTGCTCACGATTTTTTTCTGCATATCTCGTGAGCACTAAAAAATATCTCACAACTTTGAATGTAAACAGTAATGATTTAATAGACATCAATAGGTGAGCTGATGAGATTATCTTCTTTATAAAGCAGAGAGGTACGTGATAATTGGCATTGCAACTCAATTTCGGTTTTTCCTTTTCTGTGTCATGTTCCATGTGATGGAAATTGCTATTGAATGTAATTCTCACAAAATGACGATAATAAAAAAATGTATTTTATTGAAATGAAGTGATCTTTTAATTATGATGGAACCTCATTGCCATATCTTATGAAACTTTTTCATTAGAAAACTGCATTAAAGCTAATATAGCTGAACTTGAAATAAATTTGAGAATAATGTGTCGTTTTTGAAATGTGGAACAACTTTCCTATACGTTCATGTGTTTTATAGCAACATAGTCATTAGTTACACACATGCTGAGCTGATGTTATTTCCATTAATATTATCAAATATACATAACAATTTATGATAATGAAGTTCATGCTAGTTCATGCAAGTAAAGTTCGAATCGAGTGAATATAGGTGAAACATTGCATAATTTTGTTGTGCTTCATTTTTGAGCATTACTGCAAAGATTAATGATGCAGTTTTAAAAGTGTAATTTAAATAAATGGGAAGAAACCAAATGGAAGTGTTAAATGTTTTATGGCCAATAAATTTATAGATTAAATGAATTTTAAAGGTTACTGATTTATTCCAAATTATTGTTAACATCCAGTTAATGTGATTGTTAATATTTTTCAATTATAATTTACAGCCATAAAATAAGGAAAAGTGCATTTTTTAAAAAAAAAGTTATCAAATTTTTTATTTGTAGAAATTTTTCATCTATATCATCAACAAACTTTCATGCTCTTTAAAATTAATGACTTTTAATCATAACATCGAAAGTCCATTTACAATGAGTAGGCTTTCCAATTAAATTTTAGTTTTGATATCCCATGTCTGCATGCATATATTACACATTTTCTAAAAATAGCCGCAAATATTTTAGATCCCTCCAGGTAAATACGAAATCTTTTCAATTTTTAATGTCAAGCAGAATCAAGTTTTATAAGTTTCAACATGGTTGCACACTATATTTAAAGAATACAACTGTCTAGTCTCGACCAGACTAAACTTAACTTTAAACAACTCGATATGTGACTAAGATTTAGGACGCCCAGACAGAAACACTGACTTGTCGTGGAATCGAATTGAAACGCAAACATCAGAAATCAAAGGTCTAGACCAAATGTAAGACTCGACCCAAACCACACTTGGCATATTGTTCCAAAAAAATTTGTAAGATCCTCAATATTCACTGTCCGAGCGAACCAAATGAAGAGTTTTCCACCTCATAGCTTTTAAGGCTCAGCCAAAATTCTTTAATTGAAACCGTCTAAATTTGGCGTCCATATGGCTGCATAAAGCTCTGTGGCAAAGCCTTTTTGATTAATATTTTGTCATCAGCAAATTGCTACATAATTCCAGATTATTCTGCAATTTAATTTTTGGTTTAGCCTTAAAACATTCTTCACTTTCCTCAATACATTCCGCATCAGTCACATCAATTACATTCCAGACAGTTGTTAAATAATTTATATTACAATGAAGAGAATAAGACACGAAGAAGAAACAGAAGTAATATTTTTATGTAGGCAAGGTATTTATTTACTTTTTCCCTTGTGTAACATTTTCTTTCTTTCTCTCTTGTCAATTCAATCTTCCGATCTTCTCTTTGACACACTGATCGACAATCGTTTGTCTATTGCTTCTATTGCATAACATCGAAATGTATTAGCATTTAGCTTCTCAGTTTATAAATTGTTAGTGAAAACATGAATGGAAACAAAAAGTTCATAAATTTCTGACCTTGCATCACTGCATAATTTTTTTTAAAAATAACTTTGCAACTGAGGATTTATTTAAATTTTTATTTATTTCTGTTGCAGCAAAAAACCAATGCACTGCTGCAAAAAATGAAATTCCTTGAATAAAAACATAGGCTTCCGTTGAAGATCATTCATTTGTGTTATAGTGCTATTATAAATTAAAGGAAACAAGCATGACTTAATGCTATAGCAACTTCCATAGAAATCATAAATCTCGTAATGTCTCATGATTCATTTTTGCATGTATGGATGGAGAAATATATCTTCATTTCAAGTGTGCTGTTTGCTCTTAAGTGAACTCTTCTTACTCCTTTGTAGAGCAGACAAATCAAATAATTGATTTATAAAACTACATATTCATGTGAAATGTATCGAAGAAGACTAGACATGAGTGATGAACTGAATGCGACCTTGAAACAAGTCAATCGAATCTTTCCTCGTATAACTTTTGCACAACTTCCACTTCACATTTCTTTTTCATGCATTTAAATCTTGTGGAAAGAAAAGATTACGCAACAAAAAAATGGAAAAGGATTTTTTTAATTAACGAGCAATTGTAATTCTTCGTTTCTTTATTTTAGGGATGTTCATATATGATGTCGGCACATGGCAAATTGATCTCGTAATTGAAATCATTACAATTCTACTTTTCAATTCAGATCCGTTCATAACGTTCATTTTTCATTTGAATAATATTTATTGTAAAAAGTTGAAAGCCCCTTTTCACACATGATTCCAATCTGGATTTGAAATCCGAAGAATAAATACCATTTTTACTTAATATATAACCAATATATATATATATGTGGTCATGCAGACAAACTTCGCCCCAAAATCGCCCCAAACAAAACTAACACCATCACATTTTTCCATTGTTCTCCGTGTAAAATACTAATGATGGTGTTAGTAAATTTCAAAAATTTAACGGTCACTTTTTCATATGACCACATATATATATATGGGCTTAGTCGTTCGAAAATTCAGTGTCAGAAATGTGATGTAATTGGCTTTTTTCTCTTTTCCTGGATATTTAGGGTAATATTTAAATATTCTATCTTGTATAGTTCTAAAAAACGAACATTTTGATGTATAATATGTTAAATAAAACACTATAATTAAGCCGAAATTTAAAAAACAAACTCGATTTCTGACACTGAAAATTTGTTACTTAATCTGAATTTTTGGACAAAAATGCTTGTAATTTTATGAATAACGAGTTCTAAGGTACAAAAATTAGTCGTACTTGTTCATTTTTCAATTCTATACAATGCAAAATATCAAAAGTTAGTCAAAAACTGGTTTAAAGTAGTTAAATTAATAATTTTTTGTAAAAGCGTTAAGAAAATTTTGAATTTTTCCATACAAATTTTTCGGAGTTTACAACAACAAAAATATTCACAAAAATTCGAAAAAAATTAAAATTAATAGCTTAAATTGTTAATTAATTAACTGGAATAGAACTAGAGGCTGTATATATGTTGCCTTTTTGTGTTTTGATACTCAGATTATTTAACAGAAGTCGTTTTTTAAACTTTTGAGTGATTTTAGAAAATGGAACTGTTTTTTCGTCTAAGCCCATATTGTATATAACTTCATTTAATATTTAACTTGTCAGCAACTACAAAAAGGGAAAATCCACTAATTATAATTGCAAATATAATTTGAATATTAATCAACAGTTGACATATTCTCAACAATCTAAAGTACTGGACATCATTTGTGAACGATTCCTTTTCTATCTTTGAGTCTTTCTCTCTTACATACTTGGAATTGCAAATGTTTTAAACTCATGAACATGAAAACAAAAAAAAGTCAGTATATATGCATGACATGATGAATGGAGCTTTCACATGAGTATAGCAAGTGACATAAGTTGACACTTTTAAACATTAAACATTTGTAGAGTGGACATCAACAATATTCTTCAACGCTATATCTTCATTTCTCATCTTGTAATAATGAATAAAACGCAGATGCTGAAAGATTAAAATTTAATTGAGACGATATATGATTCATAAAAAGAAGTAACCAGAAAATGTATCATAATTTAATGAAATTTGACACTCTCTTGAAGTAACAGCCGCAGACGTCGTAATTTTCTTAACTTAGGTCTTATTTTTTTCTCATTACACATTTAAAGTGGAGTTTTCCCAAGGTCGATATCTTATTACGGTAATGTATGCAAGCAATGCATAAAATGCTACTATAAATGCATTAATCGCTGCATTGATTTTTGAGCACAACATGTAGAATTGCTTACACAGTTGTGAACTGGATCAAACATGCAGAAGGAAAGCATTAAAAAACATTTTTCAAAACGATTGAGTATTAATAAGCACATCAAGTTGTCAGGAAATTAATAAGAAAACATGATGAAATATTTCAAAGGTATCTATGTGATATTTTAATTAAGTGTCTCATTTTTCATAGAAAATTAATCAAATCAATGTCTTTCATTTCATCATCGTGCTCTTTAAAATATTTCAATATCATATTTGAGTGCTAAAATTATTCAAAGTACGCGAAAGCTTCATAAATATAATTAACACATATTGAGAATACTTAAAAATGAATTAATCAAAGTTTCTATACAACAAACTCACAGCGTGATCATTTGTATCATATTCACATCGGCATCGTATTTTATTTAAGCTTCTTTTGGAGCCAAACATATTTACGTCATTAGTCTACTTGGAATTTTTAAATGGTGCTACCTAATTATACTCAGTTTTCCTACTACATGCTGCAGAACGAAATATCCTTAAAGAAGATCTAATCCCAATTTAAACTGTAGGTGTCCTGAATGCGGTGGTCTGGCGCAACCTCTCTTCCTAAACAATTGTTAGCCGCGAAACGCTCTGGAGTAGGTCAAGGTGATTTTACCGAATCTAATAGAATTTAGGTAAAGTTCAGAATCATCATATCCAGTCTAATAAGACACAATTTGTATCAACTATGACCAATCTAAAAGGATCCCGTTTTAGAAGTTTACAATAAGTTTCTTGCAGGCAAGCAAGATCAGTTCCCCAATTTTCCAGTTGCAAGACAATGGTCCAATTTGTAAAAACGATTCAAATTTTCCAAAACTCGGTGTGAATATAGCAACATTGGCATTAAGCTGATACATTAGTTTAATTTCATCAAAATTAATGATGATAGACGCGTGCCACATGGAACAAAAACATAAACTATTTCGCTTTGGTTTTCTTTAAATTTCAAGTCCATTCATAAAAAATGTAATGCTTTAACATGAGAAGAAATAAAAATTAATTTAACTTGTCAAAATTTAAGTTATTAATGAAGAATAACGGGTCGCATGAGATTAACCTTGAACCTATTTCTCTCGGCAATTATATTGTTTTGTGAGATATTGTGTAAAGACTTTTTTTAAAGGCAACAAAGAATGGTATAAAATAAAACAAAAATTTCAAAATTGCTCACTGAATATCAAGTTCGCGCTTCTTTGCCATTTTATCAAATTTCATAAGATGAACTTGCATTTCTTCATGACAGGTTCACCTCTAAATCTTAAACAATGAAATATATATTTGTTTAAATTCGAGCAAGAAAACACTGAAATTGTATGAAAATTCCCAGAGATCGAAGTCACTTAGGTCGGCGGCTAAAAAAACGGCTTAGCTAAGTCGATTTTTTAGCCGGCTAAATATTTCGGCTTAGCTAAGCCGATTTTTTAGCCGGCTAAACTTTTTCGCTTAGCTAAGCCGATTTCTAGCCGCCGCCGACTAAAAAGTCAGCGGCTTCGATCTCTGAAAATTCCTCAAATTTCTAAACAGCCTTAGCATACACATAATTCTGCACTTTTGTGATTCAAGTATGGAACGAGATTTGAGATGCAATTTGTCAGTCTTTCGAACGATATGTAGCATTCTTTGTAAATGCAGGTCAGTAAATATGTACACAACAAACTAATAGTTTTGATAAGAATCAAGTTGGTTTCATCAAGGACATAAATACCTCATTGACGTTTTGGAATGTTATTACAGCGCATTCTTTTATGGTTTTGGATGTTGAGGTTTGAACTATACTTGACCCAACAACAAGCAAATATGACTTTAAACTGTTCTTTTACCTGATTTTCTGAAAATAAAAAATATTTTTGTTAATTTATAGTAATTGATCTGTAAAAATCACTAAAAAATCGAATCCAAAGATAAAGTCTCGTTAACGCAAAGGGGAGTCACAACAGCAAAATGAGTAAGCATAATAAATCATTTACAACAGCTTCTATTTAATGTTTATTTTATTTTAAATAAGATATAGGATACAAAAATACAAAATAGACATAAGTTGTCGATCACCAAATGCAAATAAGTATTGGAAAGTATAAACTTTATCAACTTGGCATCTTTTGATTTCTCATGTCCATCAATAAAAGCATTACAGAAATGAAAATGACAAAAATTGTAGTCATTACAAAGATTAAAATTGATATTGTGTGGCTTCTACGACAAATTGCCTTTTTCGATTTATTCAGTCTTTCATCCGAGTCATTTAATGATATCACTGCAACATGCACAAAAATTAAATAAATTCATTTAGATAGTTACAATGAAAAGTGAAATTACCCGTGAAATTGGTGGTCGTTTTTGAGCTTGCTGTTGATAATTGGTCAGCTTCTATTTCCTTCTTTTGATTGCTATTAAACGAAGTAAAATTTTTCTCGTCATGTTTTGATGGGATATTTGCGATATTTTGAAGCATTTTCCATCGATGCTCATACATTGGAAATTGATTTGCTTCTTGGTTTAGAAAGTAGTTGAAATAATAATTTGATTTTAATATGATATTTGGATTATGATCAATGAATCCATGAACCGATGCTGCCTTATTACGATGATGAGACTTTTGAATGGCTCCATTTGATTTATTAAAATTCTCCAAGTTTTTAACACTTAGCAGAAGTGAGTTTACGCTCTATATGGAAGAAATTAAAATTACAAAGCTTAACACTTAACATCCACAAAGGTCGTTCACAAATGACGTTCATTTAAAAAAGGTTTTTGAACTTTGTAGTTGAAAATCAGTGATAGACAACCTCGAATAGCACAAATCGATAAATCGACCACCTTTCCATCTGACCAAAGTGTACTCTACTAGGGTATGCACCAAGTGTAGATGTCTATCCTAGAAGCATGATAGTCTAGTCCCAGTATTTGGATCGACTAACCGACTTGTGCTATTCGGTCACCACTATTCTGGATGTTAGATGTCATGAGTGCATTACCAAATATTTGCCAAATATATATTATTTAACTTACATAATTGCTTTGATTACTAGATGAGGACGATGAACTCTGTGTTGCTGTTGGATCTCTTTTGCGAGACTTATGAAGAAAGTAAGCTTGATGCCTCTCATAGTGATGATTAAATGATGTTTTTTCAGGCACATTATCATCGTGATTAATTGATTCATCAAAACTGTTTTCATAATTTTTATTAGTCAACTTTGACTTGCTATAAGCAGTATGGGCTTCCAAAATGTCAACAGAAGCGCTCCTCCGTAAAATAAAGTTTTCATTGTGCATTTCATTTGATGAGAATTTTCCTGAATTATTTGAACTATTGATCGATGATCTAGGTGACGAGTTCATTGATGGACGTGGAATAAGTAATGAATTTCTTCTATTATTACTATCGCTGCTTATTTCTTCAATTGATCGATGCATATCTAAAGAGAAAATTATAAGCATTTGGTAACTGTGTATGTCAAGTATTACAAGCTTCATTTCAATAATTCGATTTCATTGCAATTAGATTAAATAATAAACTAGTTGAAAATATCCAACATGTCATATCCAGTAGCGCAATATTTCAATTCCTATTACAGAATCGACAACTAGACAAATATAGATTCAGCTAGATTTAAATCTGTTAAAAACTACGATTAAGATTTCGTAATAAGAAGAAAATGGAACAGATTAGTTATTAAGTAGCTTATGTATGACATAGCAAATTCATGTATACATGAATGTATCTTCAGACGGATGAATGGTAAATGAAACATGAAAAGCATAACAGAGCATAACAATGAGACAATAACTGACCTTTGTTAATATGCAACTTTACATGTTTAGGTTAAATGGTTTGACTACGTATAATCACATAGGAACATACATAATAAAGACACAGTATTAAAAAACATAGTTGTTCATGATGCTGTAAACTTGATTTATGTTTCTAACAAAGAATTCACATAAATATTTTATACTCATTATAGGATCTGCATGTACCTAATCGATATAGGAAGAAAGTTATATAAACAAGACCTTACAATATTCCTGTTCGTCTTTATAAGGTGTGCAGACAGACATATGAACTTTCACTACCTTCCGACAACTTAGATATATGCATTTTTCATATTATTGACATTAAAATTCCTTTTAATATGTCATCAGCATGTAAGAAGAAAACTTTGCAGCGGAGATGCTGCGTGTAGTAAGCATTTTCATCTCAACAATAGCTTTATAGAGATTTAACTATAAAAGTTGAATTGCATAATACATAGATGGCAAATTTATTAAATATTCCATTAGTAGCACGCCGCAACAACAATAATCTCTTTGGTAGCAAAAACAATTAAACTTTGGTGGTGGGAAAGACAAAAAAATTCCTCACAAAGTATTTAACATAAAAAAGTGTGTCAATTGTGCTCTGCAATATTTAACATTTTGTTTCAATCTCTTGTTTTAATGTATCAAAAGTTCATTCCGAGTAATTTACTAAACTTGTGATTTATGATTTTCCTGCATAGTTGTAAATTAAGTGCTGAAGTTCCAATAGCACTAGCTGAAATATTACTTAAAAGGTAATTAAGTCCATCAATTCAACTACATATCTTAGATCTTGATTTGTGAGATGCTAATTGAAACGAATTAGTTTGTGATTTACATGAGAAATTTTGTTGGAATTACCCTGAGCAGCACCTTAAAAAGCTTTGATGCACTTAATGACTGCCCTTTTGAGCTATGTTTTATTTAGTTTGAAGGGTCATTTATCCAATTGTAAATCATGCAGAGAACCGCTGTTTTCAGGGTAATATGGACTTAATTTGTAAACAGCCGTATTCTTATATGCACGCTTTGCGTTAACATGATATTCTGTCTATCTGTCTTTCCGTCAACAACCGCAATCATCACTTTGGTAGCTGGCTCAAGTATCTATCCCCAGTTACCACCAAATGCACCGCTGGTGTTATAGCCCTTTTGTCAGGATATTTTCTTAAAAACCTATTCTCTGCTTGAAAGGTGGCAGCCCCACAATCATAGTAGATTTGCAATCTACAATCTCTGAAGCTGCAACGAACCCAACATGTTCAAAGAACAGAATGCTAAATAGTGTGGATTAACAACGACGATCCAATGATACTTAGTGGGGTTTTACTAGTGGAGTGAATAAAAAACCGTTAGAACTGGTCACTAACTATACATTAACCCGTCTTTAACTAGTTTTGTGTCCATTCTGGAATACTTAATTGTTAAATTTATTCCTTTAATGGATTGTTATTCATGAATATATATTGTTCTGTTGCTTATTAAAAGAACAAGAAAAGAATTTCTTCAAGGTTCCAATATATGAATATTTATCATCTAGAAGTCTAATAGTGTCCGTATATTCTTTATTTCGACAGAGTTTCTTCTTAACTTGGCAAATGCTCCCATAAAAAGCACATCTTTAAGAGATAATAAATTTGCGATTTATTGAAAATTCGTGTAGATAATATCGTTCGAAAATTCACATAAAGCCTTAAAAAGCACATCGACGATGACAAATATTGTTATGATGCTGTTATTTTTGCACGAAGCATGTCTTGAGATTTATATAAACTGTTCGACAACAAAATTTGACAAAAAATTCACGATCAAATAATGTCATTGAATAGAGAGTTGAGGAGATTATTAAATGTCAATAGTAAGGAGTCAGTTAGTAAGATATTTTCGTGATTTTGTCGCGGGCGAATCATTTGTTACCAAATTTTTCTATTTTTAATGAACCTAACTTAACAAAAAGAAGCATCAGCATTTAATGCCCATTTTTCTTACTTCATTGTGTGTTAATATTTGCACATTATTGTTATTTCTTCTCAAAAAAATAGACATATCTTATAACAAACAAATACCTAGGTAAAGGTATTGAGCTACGATTAGCTGCCGTGAAAAAAAATTACAAGTACGAAAAAATATTTTTTGAGGTAATTGCGGTAAATTTTATGGACAGATTTAATCATGAAGCATTATTAATATCTGTAATGTGGGAAATAAAATAATTGAGCAATCGTCAAGCTCATGCTGAATAATATCTACATAAGAATCTACAGAACATTCAATAGTTCACATGAGTAGTATGTACATAAACATTTAGACTTAATGGAAAATTTTATTAAAGCGTGTTTATTTTGGGAATATTTGGGTTGCGTTTAGCGATCTTTTCTCCTATGTATTTATAAAATATTTTACGTGTTTAAGACAGTGCTTCAGGCTCAATTGAAACCTGTTCAAATACAATTATTTAATAATAATAAATTTCATGTTTTTAAACAAAGCAAGATCATTCGAGTTCTTTATGCATGATTATCGAAAGCAATGATGCGCAACTTTTAGTCCGTTGTTATACAATTGTCATGAGGATTGTACAAATCCTCGTCATATCCAGAAAGAGTTATGCAGCACTCGGTCACAGAGACCGTCCCAGAAAAAAACCTTCCACAGTGAATTTACAGCTCTCTTATCTTTCTAATTTCTAACAACCTTATTCATGACCCGTTCTTACATCACCTAAAAAGCCGAAGTATGTATCTTAACTTCCGAAAAATCACTATGTTGATGGTGGGGATTCAAACCCGAGAGTTCAAATTAAACACCAACTTGACGCTCACATTGCTAAGTGAACTATCAAGGCTCTTTAATCTTGCTCTTTCACTGACAGATTCGTCTATATATGACTCGATACCCTAGAGATTCCACTTTCCAGAAACAAATAGAGCTCTGACTACATCACTGTATTAAAGCAAACAGAATTATTTGCCAAAAATATTCACTATCAAGTTATTAATAGATTCATTCATGCTAAATAGCTAGACAAAAGAATCTCGGAATTCAAACAAACGTGTTAATTTTGTTTTGGATTTTATGATCTTTTTAATGAAGTATAATAAAAAATTTGCAAAAAAATTGATTAGCATTAAATGAGCATTAAATATAAAGATTGTGTTGAAGAATTTATTTCTGCATGAAACGAGTTTCATGGCAACTAAGTTGGTATTTAATCACTTTAACTTAATTTAAGTGATATATTTAGTGTACAGTAGATTAATGAAGTTTTTGTTAAGTTAGGTTAAGGACACAATTTGCGTGAGAAAGCTTCTAGAAAGTTGAATTCATTGAGGATAAAGTTTCACGAATTGAACAGTTTTTGTGGATGGAATATGTTGAACATTTTATTGAATGAAATTTACAATGGATTTTATTTTGAACAATTTAATTCCTTTCATTTAAGAGGATAATGATGAGGATTTTGGAATTGAAAAATAATACTTTTTGGCATTGACACTTATGAGTTTCATAAAAACCTAATCAATTTAATAGAAGTTTATTGATTTTAAATTTATAGCAAATTAAATTAAAATCTCCTTGTATAACATACATGACAATGTAAATATGCTGTAGACCAGTGTTGGACAACCTGTCTTCCGCGACACATTCGTGTGTCTTATGAGTTTCATAAAAATAATATAGTGTTATTAACTTTTGCGAATATAATAATATATTTAATGTTTCCTTATATGAAAAATTGATTTTAATATTTATTTTGATAGTTAGCAAATTAATCCGCCATTTTGAATATTTTACATAAAATTCCTTGTATGTTATGACATGCTTAAATATGCTGTAGACCAGTGTTGGACAACCTGTCTTCCGCGACACATTCGTGTGTCGCCAAAAGTTTTCGATATAATTCGATGAACTGTATGCCGTGTGCGGTTTCAGCCGAGGCTTAACACCAAGGTGTGCCGTGAAAAAAAGGTTGTCCATCACAGTCCATCACTGCTGTAGGCATTTAAGCTATTGTTATCATATTTTTATATCCATAATTGAGTTCTCTTTGTTATTCTTCTTTATTTGGAGAAGGTAATCTTTATGTATAATTTACGGACTTAGGCATTGAATATTTAAATCCTTAATGAATTTTGATGCTTGCTCAATAATTCAATTGCACAAAAATTTAATGAAATGAGAAACAGCTTAATGAGAAGATAATTTAAAATGTTTAATGGAAATGTAATTTAGAAGAAGATTATGATCACATCAAGATTGAGCTTTAAAAAATCTCGATCCTTATTATAAAATCTAAATTGTATTGCGGAAGCAAATTAAGAAAGAATTCTGACTATTAATCATTAAATGTTATTTTATTCTTAAATCTTCTTAGATCTGCAAAAAATCTAAAATTCGCATTAAAGAATAAGAGTCTAAAATTTATTATTCGTTTAATTTTTAAGTGCAATAATGTTTGCATTAAAATGTTAAATCTGGATATTAAGTACAACGTCTATTCAATCACATAAAGCAAAGTTAAGTAAATAAGGTCCAAAAACTCGTTTATAAATCGCGCAAAAATAATGTCAATTTTTTCTTTCTGGAACATAAAGTGCAATGAAATCGAAAGCGGCACAAGAATCTGTACATACGTTGATCGGTAATTCCATCCATAAACGTATTTTAGGAAACATTCAAAAATTACGTAACGCTTAATTTATCGCTTTTAGAAACTCCTCTCCGACCATTAAAGTCATTTATCAAAATTCGTATTCCTTAACAAAGTTGTGATCCTCCGGGGACCCCCATAAGCGTTACGTAATTTACGAATGTTCCCTTAATAAAAATATTTTTTACACACCTTTCAGTTAATCTCAATCAATATTTTTTTCTGTGTCTTGATTTTCTTTTTTAATATTTATGAATTGACTGCTGATCACAAACAATCTTCAACAGCAGTTAAGTCAATATACACATTAAATTTCTCTTATTGTGCAAAAAGAAGCAAGATATTTATAAATTATGCAATAAATGTCTCTTTATTACTGCTATTATGTCTGTCAGCTACATTTGCGCATTCATAACAATTAAAATGTATCCAAATTGTAATGAAATGAGAAATGACAGACATGAACATATCATAAATGTTGATATCAATTAATGTTTGTTAACTAAACACACTTCTCTCAATATTTAGCACTCAACAATGTCTTTTTTTTTTTGTTTTCATATAAAGCTCCTTAATTATCTAGTTCAGTTGTCACTGTGGCACGATTTTCTTACAATTTAACTAGTTATTACTATTTACATTTCTTCATCTGTTTAAGCACATGGAGTCTTTTTTATTGTAACATGTCGAAATTAATTATCACTCATTAATTTATAAATTATCTAATTTTTATCTTTTTTGATGGAACAGAAAAAATGCTTGGCTTGAGTTTACGACACACTCCTTCACTAAGGCTGTGTAAAACAACAACTGAACCATTACTTTTTGACTTCAACTATCGGTGCCGTTTTTAAAAATAAAATACAATTTTTGTGCTTAAAATTTTTCAATATTCTGCTTTTTTGTTTCTAGTGAGCAATGGAAGTCTGAGAGATATAAGAAACACAACAATAAGTTGCATGCAGAGAGGGAGAGAGAGAAGAAGAAAATCGTCTAGATTTCCAGTTTCGTTTTCGTTTGTGCTCGCAATCTTATGCTATATACGTGACTCAGTGACTCATAATTGCTCATTTTTGCAGTTGAGTCGATGGATGGATGGATTGTCACTAATATCTTCTCCAACTCTCAATTACATCATTGTTTTTCGCTTATGTCTCGCTCATAGAGTGATGCACATACATACATGGTACGATGTCAGTAAGTCAAGTGCATGACGTGAGATTTAATGTTGCGAATTATTTTAATTAAAACGTCATATACACTAGCTGCTGTTGAGATTTTCAAGCACATAATATAGGCGTGGAATATGTCAATAATCATAAAGTGCGATCTTCATTATTAATTTCTTTCATCACAATTTCTCGTGTCGTGTATGACTGATTACTAATTATATGCAAATTTATAAATTTTGCGACGTGTATTCCAATATTTATTTATAAACATCTTTAATGAACTCTAAGGTCTTATTATTCACCTATGCAATGAATGTGATGCAATCTAACGATCAACCATGTCTAACGATGTTTTTTTTTGCTTCATCTCACATGTGAATTATGTGAACATGTACAATACAATTCACTCAACATTAAATTTGTAATTAATGCTCAAAAATTTGATTGTTTAATTACACAGTTCATAGCAAGTATTCATCAATATTTCTGATGGTCAATATCTGGTGTTTTCCCAAGGTCAATCACCACACAAATATTTGAAGTGCATTTTAGAGCTATTTATAGCAACAAATACTGACATATACGCGCTAGATAATTTTTCAACGTCAATTTTAATTTATACATAGTTGTGCATCATCTATAAACTGGAATGAACTTGAATTTTTCAAAAATTACCATTTTAATAAACTAGTATAGAAGCCGCCGTTACAAATGTGAACGGACGAGCTAAGCGCCTTTTCCGCAAAATTGTCAGTGAAGTTAATTTCTACTTTAAAATGAGCTTAAAAAATAACATATCCAACTGATTGTGTTAGACCAAAAAACATGCTCGTTTTTATGATTTATTCAGTACCTACATATGACATGAAATATACATACTTAATTATTATGACATGAATAATATAACGCTTTCAATAGCAAAATGTGATTCAAAACAAAAATAAACAAATTTTAATTTTCAATAATTATCGTTCTTACTTGATGAGAATTAGAACCTTATTCAGTGCATTAATCCATTCAGAAAAAGTTTCTGCAGATTCAGCTGCAACCATCAAACTGAAATGTAGAGAAAATTTGAATTATAAATCAAATAAAAGTTTAATGGCTTTTTAAGATACGAATTTTAAAAATTTTTCAATAAAATTTAAGATTTAAATGAACGAAAGGATTAAAACCAAAAATTTACTTACTAGAAATTAGCAACGTCTACATAATGATTGAATTTGAGTAAGAATGTGTACGGCTTGTCAGAAATGCGACGAACATCGACCGGAATGACTGCATCGCTATCCACATTATACAGATCAAGCAGCATAACTTCTTGGGATCGAGTAACTCCGGAATTGTAAATTTTCTTAAATGATATTTCCAATAAATGTCCATTCAAATGAGCAACAGCTTCATGCCAAACATCTCGCAACTTCACGAATAATTTTCCTTTATACTGAACATCAGCCGTAATTTTTTGAGAAATTTTCATCACAACTTTATTGCGAATCGGAACATTGTCACTTTGCAGTACTTCAATCATTTGGAAGCGCTTTGATTTGTTCCCAGTGTCGGCTAATGAAAATGTTATGAACCCATATTTCTTAAGCATTGTCTCGCGAACTGATGCATTTTTACGCCAAAAAGTAGTTCCGTAGATTTCTAGTCGCATATCAAAATCCATGTAAATTTCAGGAATGCTGAATTTCTCAGAAAATTTAATGGTACGAATATCATCAATAATACGCATAGGCTTTGTCGCTAAAACCTTATCTTCATATTTCATTAATATCAATAGAAATTCATTTCTGATTGGCAATGGACGTTGGAAATACGAAGCCTTTACTTCCAACATAATGTCACGAATGATCAATTTTCCTTTACGATTATAGGGTGGCATGTGTGGTAGTTCAATATTTTCATTCAATTTACGAATCTCAGACAGTGCAGATTGAAAACGTGTGCTTGCAACTAAATAATGACGTTCAATGTTAATTATATCGAGAAGATTTCGATCATCAACATTTTTAAGATTCTCAAGCACACGGTTAATTTTCATCATTAATGTTTCTTCTTTGATTATTTCAGCTTCTAGTTTGCGAATTCGTTCCTCGCGAGAATATCCAGACGATGTTAAAATTGGCGAGTCAAAATCTTTTTTGGAACTTGGATGTTTATCGATTCCAGATATTCCACTTTCAATTGAACTTGCTGTCTGTAGTACTGTATCTTTTGATGAATGACCAGTGTGACTAGATATTTTATCAATGTGTTGATACTTTTCTTTTTCTTGCTTAGCTCGTGCTGCCTTCATCTTTTGTTCTTCTAAAATGTATGCTGCAATTTTTTCTTCCTGTATTTGCTTTATGCGTGCAGCAGCAAGCTTCTTATCCTCTTGTTCTTTCTTTAAACGCTCAGCAGCAAGCTTTTCTTCATGTTCCTGATTTGCGCGTGCTGATAACTTTTCTTGATCTTTATTAATGCGAGCAGCGATTTTCATGTATTGATATTCTTCTTGTCGTCGAATCTTGTCCTCAAAGTCCCTTTGATTCTCTTTAATTGTATTTATTTCTTCCTTCAATCCACTAAGAGCGTGCAAGATTTGATCTCCATACATCACATCTTGTTTTTTTGGACGTATCAATTTCTTATCCTTGCTACTTATTCCAATTCTCTTTTGTATTTCAATTTCATTCAATTCCTTTGTAAGGAACGTATCAAGATCTTTGATCGTATCATGGAATTCCTTCATATTAACAGACGAATCTTCAACCTTCGATTCATGTGAATTATAATATGATGATGCACTCTTTAGATTATTAGTCATTTGATTAATGTTTCCAGTTAATTTATTTGGGAATGATTTTGAGTGCATATGACTTTGCAAATATGAACTGGATGTGCTGGACACATGCTTTTTGTCAGATGTTACAGATCTTGCATGGAAATTATTCCCAGAAGATACAGGAGTGGATGTTTTATTAGACATTGTATTTGTAGTATTTGAAACATTATTGTCTGTTGTAGATGTATCTCGTCTGTTAGTAACTACTGGAACAGCAGCAAAATTGTTGTAATAAGTCAATGGCTTATATTCTTCATATTTTTCCAAAGACTTTTCAAAAAGTTCGACTTTTTGCTGAAAAATTCATAAAATTAAATTATTTTAATGAATTTGATGCTTACTTTAATTATTTTACCTGTATTGTAAGCTGCGAAGGATCACCGTTCAAATTATTCATCGCTTCACTCATTTTAAACTAATTAACTTAAATATTAACAAAAACTATGCATTTAAATGTCAATTTAGGTTATATTTTTTCCGTTAAATTTTTACAAAATTTTAATTTGACGGCAAAATTTAAAAATTTTATGTAACGGAAACATCATGAAATTAATTAATTTGATTTATCTCAATCCTGCCAGTCAAAGCGTACCATTAGCACATTACTTCTGAAGAAAAATGTGTTTAAAACTTGATTGAATGTTATACTTCTATTTTTGGGTATTTTTGTAGAAAAACATTGAAATTACCTTTAGGTTTATGTATGGTCTTAATTTGATGACTTTACAGAGCTTTATGTTATACACGAAGTAGAATGAATATTGCGAACCGTATGAATGCATCATTGCAAAATAAAAGACCTCTAAGGCCAAAAGGTTAGTGGGCATTTGTAACCCTCATTTTGATGGATACGATTACATTGTACTTGGAAAGGTTTGCTCACTCCTCAACTTTGGACTGAGTCTATTGATGAGAAACAGAAATCCATTCCTTTACTAAATTCCATTAAACTTGTTAATTACTTTCATTTTTTATGTTTAGCATTTTAATGCAACTGAACATAAAATCAGTATGTTAAAAGTCGAAATAAATCAAACTAAGCAAAGTTCCGCAAATTTATTAAATCGTGAATTAATGAATCGACCGCAAAGTGCTTTTTCTGCATTAATATTTTTGCTTAGCATGACCTAATTTTATTACATTTCATTTTTGTTCAATATATCTATTGCAACATGTGTAATAACAAGAATGTCTAAGTCATTTTCTCATACATAATTGCTTACAACCTAGCATGCGGAATTTGATTTTTCGCATATTTGGTCACGATTAAACCTTTTAATAAAATTGTTTAAGATCTCAGCGATTTTATGACTTCTTCTTTAATCCAAATGAGAATGAGAAGAAATTAAAAGCAAATCAATATTTGCGATTTATTATTAAAAATCATACAATAGTAAGCTTCAATAAATACGCGGAAGTCTTTAAACAAATTTTAAGAACTAATTTGAACTGAAATCCCTTCTTCTTATTTATATATATATTCTCGATTTCAATTTACAATTTTTTAATTGTTTGGTATTCACTCTGAATCCAATTGTCGGCTGTTTTATTCTGATGATCATACAACCGTTAACAATGAGCAGCATGATTTGTCAATGTCGATGACTTTTGCTGTCTAGCAGCATCAAGTAATAATTTTTTCTCACTTTCAATTGTACCATGTATTGTTAACTAGACGTAACAGTAACAATAATAGTGTTTAATAATGATGTTGGAGATGCGTCTAAGCTTTGTGTGATTTTTCATACATACATAACTCTAACAATAACAAATGCCTCATGCCTCACATTATTCCTTCTTTTTTGCTTTTCACTTAACTTAATGATATTTTTCTTCCATTTACCAAATTTGTGTTAATTTTAATGTACACAATAATATAGATAGATCGGTCATTCATAGACGAGGGATGTTTTCCTCCACAGTTGTATTTAAAGATGTTGAAATATTTGAATATTGAGAGAAATATGCATGACAAAAATATTTAACGCCTTCACCACACTTAATTTACTTATGGCTCTTTATTTTTTTTTGCGCAAAAAAATACATGTCTTGTGCAATGTCCATGTAATTTTTGTTAATCTATCGAGGTTTCGATATTTGTCTCCATTTATATATCACAAGTCTTATGACACAGAATTAAGCATTCATTGATATGATGACATACTGGCACAATTTCACATCGAAAAAATAATAAATTAATGTGAATTTTTCACTTTTCATTATCACATTTATTTCATCATATCTGTGTACAGACTTCTGTCGCTACACTTTTAGGTAGATTTTATTTTAATTTACATGCAGCACACTCCATCCACAATCAGCGGCTATGCTGTATCGACTGAAAGAAAGAGTGTAATGAGATTTTTTATTCGATCATGTCTTAGGTACATTGAACTGCTTTCAAGGAACTATCATATGGAATTATGGGATCTATGAGTGTTAAAGATCTTCAACTGTCGTTTCATGTTGAAAGACTTTTATGCGTATGAAGGCGTCTTAATTTCTGATATTCATAGTTCAGTCAGAAGAAATAAGGAAGGTAATCCGAGATCATTGAACCTTGAAGAATTTTATGATGCACTAACATAATCAATTTATTGATAGCTTAAGGACGTTCGACCCTGTAAAATTACATTTTATATCTGTTCTGGATACTTGCAAGATCTGAAAAGATCAAAGTAATAAAATTAAGTTCCAACATTGTTTCTTGATCGTTCTTTTATTATTCTCTGTATTCAAGCATGTCTCGTTTATGATAATTTGACAAAAAGTAAATTCTTCGTCGCTTAATAGAATTAAATATATTTATATTTTGAAAGAATAATTTAATAAATTAGTGATATCTATTTCCATTCCATTACTTATGATCTAAAGACATTTTTCCATTTTATAAAATTCTAAAAACGGTTTTAAATTTTACCTATAAATTTACAAAAATGGAATTTTATTAGATATAAGGAATCTGTGATTTGATTTTTATAGAGATCTTAAAAAAATGTGTTTTCATGATATTTTTCCGATATTAGATTTGATATATCTATTTGAATTTCAAAAAATTTGTGATATTTCATTTAGTATTGGATAACAAGAAAAGAATAACAGTATTAATGACGTATTAATTTATGTAACACTGCATAAAATTTTATCATTAAATTAGAACACAGACAAAAAAGAGAGATTTGCAAAACAATTTTTATCTAAATCAATAAGGTCTGACATTTTTAATAAGGAAGGACAAAAAACTATACAACCAAACTTCTAATCGCAACAATTACCGCCAAAATCAATGTGTACAGACTTAGTTGAAATTTACTCGCTTTTCCGCATAACTCTATTTGGCTTTCATTTAAATGTATATTAAAGCAATGATTTAATTGCCTACGATATGGAGGCGATGTTCTCAACTTGTGACAATGAAGACTATCATTGTATTCTTTCATGACTGGTTGATTCATTAATGGTACGTGATCTTCTACACGATCACACAAAGTGGACCCAATAAAAAGAATCAAATTACTACTGGGTATAGGTAAAACCATGTATGGTCGATTGCAACCGCTCATTGGATACTCGTAAAATGATCTCTCCTTTCCTTTTGGTCTAATATACTGATATAACGTAAACATCTTGTCACATCTTTCAGGTCTCGTTCGATTGATAAGAACTCTACGATCAAACTCTTGTTCTTTAGATTTTGAAGCAGGCGCATCGTATCGCTCTGTAGGATCTGGTGGATAATCATCTGGATCTCCATATGCCACTGTTATGTAAACAATAATGTAAAAAAAGTTATAAAATGTTTTAAATAATTATACTTACTTCCTTCATTATATGAATATGAGCCATAAGCTTGGACATTATCTACTAATACGCTTAAATATAACCAAATTAAATGAGTGGTAATGATTTTGAAGAGTGTCCAAATATATTTGAAAGGCTGCAATAAATAAATTTTAGGTACTTGGATACAATTGCTTTATCAAATTCACTTACTGCTACAAGTTTAGATGCAAGACTAGCAGAATCCTTATTAATGAAGCAAATTGCTTGATAATCATAAATCTTGACTGGTTGATAAACTTTATTATCAATTAATTTTCTCATTGCAGCACCTCGTATTTCACCAAAAAATCTTCCTGTATCAGCAATATCATCAGATATAATTACATATCCATTGTCATCAATCACAAAGCATTCAAATTCATCAGAAAAACATGATGCGCATGATGGATCAGTTACAGGACAACTTCCTGTTATATTCTTGAAAAATCCATACATTGCTGTATGTTGGAATTGAAAACCAACAACAGCTACAGGAGCCATTCGATGCTCACTTTCAGTATGGAAAACTGCATGAGTTGCTGTTACTAATGTATCGTTTCGATTAGCAGCATCAAATGGAACGGCATAGACAAAGCTTTTTGGGTCAATAAAATGTTGCTCAACAGCTCTCTTGTACCATGTTTCATCAATCGTCTTCTTATTAGTTTCACTAAATTCATTTCTGCGTAACAAAAATAGTTCAAAAAATAAACAATAGGAGCATTATAAATTAAAGATATATCTTCTTACTCTGGTCGAACGTCTTCTCCTTTCTTCTCGTTATGGTCATACCACCTTAGGAGTCCACTGTGAGTTGCTAGGAAAGATACACTAATCCCGAAGCGCTGCTTAAGTTCATCCCTTTAAGAAATAATTTGAAGTAGAGACAGGAAAATATTTTATGTCAGTTTTGGAGTAAGTAACTCTATGCATTATTTAAATTTGACTCTAGGCAATATTTTGTGTGTTTAACGTGTATAAAAAAATTATTTTAATTTTGATTGCATAGGTATTTTATTGTGTATTTCATAAAGAAGAGAAATATGTAGACTTGTTGAATTCCAGTCACATACACTCAAGTGACGAATTACCTTGGTATTTTACCAAATAAGAGCGCTATTGGTCTATTAAAGTCATAAAAATAGTTTTTAAACAAAAAAATATAGAAAAAAATTGTGCTGTGCATATAAAGTATTTAAAATTTCAAGGGAGAAATAAGAGATCCTCAAGTGATTGTTGGTGATAAATAAATTTTAGTCTCAGGTGCATTAACTGGGTGAAAAGTTAATTAATTTATTATTGAACATTGATACTTACTCTTTTTCATTAGATCCAAATGTGGAATCTTTTGGAAACCAATCTGTAACCTTTGCATCATATACCAACGATTGAATTAAGCCTCTATCACAATAATATGAATCTTTAGCGGTGTTGCTAACGTCTAAAATATGAAATAATTAAATTAATAATAAAATCTCAATAAAATTATGTTCCGGCTTACTGGTATGTTCCGGTGGAGGCTTGCTTCTATTCAAAGGCCATTTCCATCCCGGTTGTTTCATTTTTTCTATGAAATATATAAGTTCAGCCTCTGGTGATGAGAACGACTCATTGTTCTGCTTGCAGTAATACCTGAATATTTAATTATTTTATAATATTTTTTTAAATAATTAATAAATTATATTTACCAATCGGGATGAACTTTCCAGTTTGAACCATTGAAGAAGCTATGCATGTTTGTGCCTTTAACTATCTCACGATGAATGTCATCCTCACTTCTTGGTTGTATACTAAATTTGCCATACTCTTCAGGAAGAGATATCACCAAAGTAAATGGTGTTTCCTCAATTCCTACCCAGTAGTAGTGGCGTTTCATTCTTGAAACTCTTCTCTATAGATTAGAAAAGTAATTAATATTTAAAATGCTTTAAAAAGTTAATCTACAAACTTACCATTTTATCAAAATGGAATTTCATGTTCAACACCTTACTTCCAGTCGACTGATTGATGATTTGTTCACGGAGCTGAAAAAGTTAATCAATATTCAATTATTACTGATGAGATTTTATAGATTTTGTATGCCTACCTCTAATAAAACAGGATCATAATCTCGAGGCTCGCGATCATCATTCACAAGCTCAACATCAATCATATCAACGGAGTTATATGCTGGCTTCAAAATATCTTTATAGAACTGAAAGAGGAAAAAATAAAATCTTAATTTGTAAAAATAGTGGGTGTTGCCTTAAATAATTTTATTACTTACCACAGGTCGAAAGTCAGGATGCGTAAGAATCAAACCATTATTGTCAACAATGAATGCATATCCTCCAACGCCCAGCTAAAATGTAATTTATAATTACGCTTGAGTATAATGCAAATGTATTTTATAATTACCGAGAATGGCTGCAATAATTCCTTAATATCAGAGATGGGTATGTCAGTACCCGCTACTCCAAGAAGATTTGCGATGCGAGTCTTAAATGAATGGAAAAATCAAATAAAATTATTACCGAGATAAGAGATAGGCAGGACATGATTCTTTTAACATGATTGCAAAACTTTTATAATATTGAAAGAATCTATCCTCTTAAAAATAGCAGAGCTCGATGTCGACTCGGATTTTGTATGTAAAATTCATTTCGACTTCATATAAAATTCGGTTCAACTTCGAGATCTGGAAAATAGTCAATTCTAAAAATTGTTGTAAGTCATTCTAAATTAGTGATAGCTAAATCTTATGTTTAAGTATATCATTCAGTGATGTCATTTGTTTGTCTAAAAATGTATTAACTATGTTATTATTATTATTATAATTATTATTATATTAGAAAATTAGTAACACACTACGTATCTAAAAAAAACTATAACTAGCTTAAAATTATTTAGTATTGTACCACTTTATAATTATAGTTTCTAGCACTGTATCATTTCCCATTTCTACTATTTTTTTTGATCAATTCACTTTACAAAATATTATGTACTTTTCTGATGAGCTATTCTAATTAATTAAAAATTGACGACTGCCACTTTGTGGAGTTTCAATTTGTTATCTAGCAAATATATCTAAATGAAAAAATCTGCTCAGATTCTATTAAAACGATGATATATATTTGTATAGATAATTCGATGTTACGATACCTCACGTGTTACGGTAACCCAATATGCCTCATTTATCAAAACTTCTTCTGTTATGTTCTATAAAAATGTTGAGTATGTATATTATATGTACATAATGATTAGACAAGGTCAATAAAATCCTTTTTTGAATAAAAATATCACATCCAATATCTTCACATATTTTTTTTTTCTTTCTTTTTTTCAGTTATTTAGTAGAAGAAAATAATTTCTTAATGAATCTTTTACAAAGCTTATTCATACTCACCGCATTTTCTCTCTTATCGTAAATTGGGATCGATACGGTGGTCATGAAATTAAATTTCTTCGTGACATCAGAATCATCACTTTCTATCATGTCGTAACTTAAGGTTGATGGATCTTCGGGTAAGTTGTGAAAGCTTCGATTCTTTCTATACACCATAAATCGATCTCTTTGACTTGCTCTTTCACGACATTCCCATTCATAATCTGTCAATTGTGGATCCTAAAATTAAAATGTTTACTGTAATTTTTTTGACTCAATGATTCCATGAAATTTAAGCTCACTATAACATCAGCATAGATTTGCGACCACACAATTGGATGATCCGTTCGATTAAGTACTAATGGACGTGCCATCACTGGAATATACTGTAAAACTTGTTCCCTTACTTCGGCTAAAGTACTTAAATGTACATAATATCCCCTATTATCACACGCCATATTTTTTATATTTGTTACATCTGGTACTTCCCGTCCAATTAAATACGTAAATACACGAACAGGAATCATTGGTTTATCCTTCCAATTGTAGACTTCGAAAACGTCATCCACAGGAATAGGAAGTCCATCAGAAATTAGCATAATAGCTTGATTACAGTTGGCTCCATCACGTGAATCACGATATTCTGTAAGCGTGTCAAAAGCTCTTGTGAAAGCAGCGGAAAAATTTGCAAGCTCATTAGTTTCAATGTGATGAAGTGCTTCTTTCATAATGCGAATATTTGCTGAATTTGCTTGAACAAGTGTATCCCCAAAACATTCAATGACATCTCGTATCTCATTGGAGAATGTAAATATATTAACAAAATCGTTCGGTGTGAGTGTATCGAGAATATTTTCTACAATATGTCTTGCTATATCTTTCTTCTGACCTGTCATTGATCCTGAATTGTCTATAAGTATGACAACATCTTTTTGACTATTTGCTGCACCAATATACCAATGACGCATTCTACAATCGTACAAATCTACTGGATCGAATTTCCATTTTGTTGCAGGAAATTGACGTAAAAATCCAGTTGAACTACAAAAATATTGCCAGAATAATGAATTATCCGTCTTATAATTATTATCAAAAATTTTGTCGAGCATTTCTGACCATTTGATAGCTTTGATAACATTTTTCGCTCGATCGTAAACATTTGTTGGTACATGAACGGAGCTTACAGATAAATTTATATAGTCACTAAATTTTTCGTTTTCGGTTAAATAGATCACAGGTTTGGGTGCATCGAGCTTATCTAAGACTTCTTCACCATCCGATATTGTCGGTGATTCATTTAATGATACTTCACTAGGCTCTATCATTTCTTTCGAATTATAATATGTAAAATTTCTTTCTACAACTTCATCGGAACTAGCTGATATGGATCCAATTTCTTGTGCTGTATCTACAATACGTTTAATTGCACTAATTCTTGCATCCATCATCTTCTTTATCTCCTTAGCTATGTCTTCGACAATCGTTACACCTGATCGATTGACTATTTGAGCTTGCTTATAGCTCTGAAGAACATGCTCCTTTCGAGTGATAAATTCACCAAAATTAAATAACTCAACACCAAACTTTTCAGCCCATTGCTGTGCTCTGTAAGTGGAAAATAGTATATAATATATTATAAGACTATTATTAATAGGATCTTACGTTTGGTATCTAATGATTTTAGATTCATCTGCACAAATAAATGTTGATTGAATTAAATATAATAGAACTATCGTGCTAAAATTTAATCTACACATATTTTATCCTACAACTTTCAAGCTATCAATGAAGTTCTGATCGTTTAAAACTCATAACTATAGAAATTTTTGATAAATTCTAAAGAAATTCTATTAATTTTAATAAATTTCGAAAAGTTTTATGAAAAATTTTCACTGCTGAAAAATCGTTAAAATCGATATTTTCTTGTTCATGCGCCAAATTGAAAGCTCTGTAAAGCGCATGTCAAACAAATTTCAAAAATGCACGTGGAAAGCATGGAAAGCACGTGAAAAGCACATGTAGAGCATGCAACAGATCATATCGACATGTGCTTTTCAACGTGACACTAGAAATTTTTGTCATGCTCAGTGTGATTTGTATATGTTTTGCCGAAAATAGCATGCTTTTGCACGTTTTGTTGTCACCGATAAACATCTGTTCAACATAAAATTTTACATCTATTTTCGAGACAAAAATGAAAATGTGAAAGCTTACATTCATCAAAGTCTTTAATGTTCTTTTTAATTATCACAGATAAACTCAAGTCATTGATTATTAAACGTTATGATTATACAAACATATGTAATTATTCAATGAATGCTTAGATAAATTCTTCACCTAGATAAGCATACTAAATTTAAAATGTTTATAAAAATTAAAATTGTCACGGCGGCTTGAGCTGTATTTTGATTCCCCAATAAAAACTGCGATTCAGACTTAATTACGACAGTACATTTATTGACAACAATGTTGAAGGGAATAAAATTTCCTATGGAAAATATAAAATATAAATTTGGTCTTAATTAAAAACAAATTGTCACTTACAAACAGTATAGCCGTCGAGAACTATTGTGACATAAACTAAACTCATAGATTACAATTGATCAGGAATACTATAATTAAAAATATACATGATATAAACACCGAAATGATCACCTGATCTTACAAAATTATACCTGATATGTAAATCCTCAAATTAATTCACTGGATGTGGCTTTTCGACTACTTTCGGATTATTTGATTACAGGTATAATTATGATCTTTGCATTTGCGCCAAACTTTTTGTAAACAAACTTTTAAATTATCAAATTCACTAAAACTATAAATGTTCTCATTAATTTTCGGTTCACTATAGATTCCTAATGCTTAACATTACATTTATACTATTATGTCATTTGCTTAATCAAGCTTAAATCCACTAAATAAATTAATTAAATAATTTTCAACATTTTCACACACACAAAATCAGAAACTCAATTTAAATTTTGTAAAATCGTTAAAATTTGAATCTCAAAAATACGTTAAAAATGAAACTTAATTTTAATCTTAATTATTTACGATGTATGAATATCTGTCGATGACATGCTCCCTTCCGTTTTGTTCTGCTCAGCTGAAGAAAACCTTCTAAATCTTAAAGTCCAATACATCTAAATAATAAACTGCTTGTTTCTCAATCTTTCCATCCGTAAACTACTTATCATTGTTGGATTAATCATCACATCAATGCCATGTTGTTCAATTGGTTTTAAATCAATCCAGCGTTTGGTCAGCACTTTTGTTAAATGCTGTGCACCACGGTAGAACTTGTTCAAAACCATGCTTATCACATTAGCACCATTCCTCCATCCTTCAGGCAATCTCAAGGCTCGTCTTGTTGCCACCGCTCCATGTGTGGCCAATTCTCTAATACTCGAATCATCAACAGCGTCTGGAATTTTCTTACGATACTTTGTCGCAGCATCATATAAGTGACGAGGTTTTGTCGGGATCTTATTCTGATTGATGACAGTTAATGGTGGCAACAACCTCATACAGCCTTTTGCCTGCAGCTCATCAAATTTCTCATCAACATGTCTTGATGTATTCTGGATCACTGGCATGATCTTTACTTCATCAACAGGCATTGGTTCGTGCTTTGTTGTTCCGACAAATTCGACAGCAAAATCACTAATACTCTCATCTGATGTCTCTTCACATCTAGTCGACAACAATCTTTCTTCATCAAAAATCTTATCGTTTGTAGTGCCAAATACAGTCCACCCTAATTTTGTCTTAATTGCAACAGGTTCATCATCAGCACCATTAATGCATGACATGCTTGTTAAAAATGAAACATTCTTCAATCCAATTAGCAGCTTTGGTTGTGCATTCTCAAAACTTGGTATTGGAATTCCTTTCAAATGCTTGAATCGTTCTTGCAACTCTGCTGCCACTACAGTTTGCGATGCTAAGTCAAGTTGATCGACTGTTCTCACTCCATACAATGGAAATTTCTTTCCTCGTTCCCCTCTGGACACTTGACAATCAAAAATGTATGAGTCGCTCTCTTCTCTAAATATGCCGCTCGTCCATCTTAAATTTAATGGTCTATGAACACCATTCACGTTTAACTTATCATAAAGCTCTCTATCAAGCAACGTGACTGAAGATCCGTCATCTAAGAAGGCATATGTCTCAATTAGCTCTCCATTGTTGCCGTGCAATACCACAGGCAAGATTTTATACATCACTGAACTTGACTTGTGATAATTCGATCTCTCTGATTCTGCTGGATTTGATTGTGATGAAGATTCAGCTCGAATTTCTGGTTCTGAATGTTTAAATTCATTTTCAGCCTCACGAATAACATCACTGGATTGTGACTTCATATGCAAAACTCGATGATGATATTCTTGACAATTATCAATGTTACACATCCTCTTTGTCTTACAATCTTTCCATCGATGCCCTTGCTTCAAACAACAATTGCACAATCCTCTCGAACGCAAAAAATTCTTCTTGTCAGCCAACCTCAGATTCTTAAATTCACTACAATGTTGCAAGTCGTGCGATGAACTCTTGCATTTCAAACATTCAAACCGTTCTTCACGATGTGTGTGCATTCTTCTTGAATCTCCGGCTCGATACTGATAAGATTCAGTTGGTGGCTGTGCTGAAGCATCTTTCAATCTCTCCGACAAATATTTCCACAAGTCTTTCAGATTCACATTCTGATTGGCGAGTTTCATTGCACCCCAAGCATCTCGATGTCTATCACGGAGTTTGTAAACTAACTGGTCTATTATAGACGGTTGACACAAGTAATCAGCTCTTTCCAAACTTTCAGCGTTTATGACAAGGGATTCCAGCTCACTAACAAACTCCTTCAGTTGATATTTCTCTAATTCTTTCGGTGCTCTCATTTTCAACAGCCTCTTAACTTGGCGAGTCAATATCTTCTCTGGATCTCCGTACACAGATTTAAGGTGGTTCATAATAGCAGTTCCACCTGCCATTCCATTCAATAAAAGTCGACATTCGACTTTCGCTTCACCATTCAAACATTTAATCAGCCTTAAATGATTCAGTTCTTCTGTATATCTTCCAGTCTCAGTTGTGATTTGATAAATTCGCTCAAATAATGGCCATTCTTCAAATGCACCACTGAACGTCGGTAAGTCGGGCAGCGAAGCACGTATCATCGTTAACTTCAATTGCTCGTCATAATCATATCCATTATGCACCGTTTTGACAGGTACATTCGGTTGCAACATTCGAATTGCATCAGCCAGATACTTTGCAATGTTTGCCGCTGGATCATCTTTCTTTTGCTCAATAAATGTTGCATCATCAGTTTGTTCCATCACAAACTGTCTAGCATTGGCGTTGAACTGGGCTGTCGATCGTTTTGGTGTTTTGGAAATTCTTTCAACACCATCAAGGAACTGCTCATCATGCTTTTGAATCTTGTGTTGTTGTTGCATCAGTTCCAGTTGTCTTTTTGTCTCTTCAAGCTCCTCTTTCAATTTCTTATTTTCAGCATCTTCACTTTTCACTTGAAGTCGTGTGTGTTCCTTCTTCCTGCTGGTGCTCATCTTGTTGTCTGGATCTTTCGATGGATCTTGAATTTCAGTCTACAGCAACTTCACTTCCAGCTCTAGTAAAATTGTTTGAAATTTTATCTTATGTCACGGCGGCTTGAGCTGTATTTTGATTCCCCAATAAAAACTGCGATTCAGACTTAATTACGACAGTACATTTATTGACAACAATGTTGAAGGGAATAAAATTTCCTATGGAAAATATAAAATATAAATTTGGTCTTAATTAAAAACAAATTGTCACTTACAAACAGTATAGCCGTCGAGAACTATTGTGACATAAACTAAACTCATAGATTACAATTGATCAGGAATACTATAATTAAAAATATACATGATATAAACACCGAAATGATCACCTGATCTTACAAAATTATACCTGATATGTAAATCCTCAAATTAATTCACTGGATGTGGCTTTTCGACTACTTTCGGATTATTTGATTACAGGTATAATTATGATCTTTGCATTTGCGCCAAACTTTTTGTAAACAAACTTTTAAATTATCAAATTCACTAAAACTATAAATGTTCTCATTAATTTTCGGTTCACTATAGATTCCTAATGCTTAACATTACATTTATACTATTATGTCATTTGCTTAATCAAGCTTAAATCCACTAAATAAATTAATTAAATAATTTTCAACATTTTCACACACACAAAATCAGAAACTCAATTTAAATTTTGTAAAATCGTTAAAATTTGAATCTCAAAAATACGTTAAAAATGAAACTTAATTTTAATCTTAATTATTTACGATGTATGAATATCTGTCGATAAAATTAATACAGACAATTGTCATCGTTTTTTCAATTCTCGGCATCACTTTAAGTCAAGCAATAGTCAGTATGCTGGATTAACTTACAAAGTCTTTAATCGAAAGGATCATCATCAAGTTGACTAAAATGAAATAGACTTGAAAATGAATCTGCTTTATCGACTTGCATAAACTTTCCATAAATATTGTTATTCCCCTGAATAAGCATAATATAGCTTAGTTTATATTTTTAAATCACTATTTAATTAGTAAATTTAACAATATAAAATAATTGTTTGTAAGATAGCATTTAGACAACAACATAATTAACGAATAAAATATTTAACGAAAAATTTTTGAAAACATAAATAATTGAAAACGAAAAGCATAACAGTCATTTGAAATTTAAAATTCTATGGGAAGAAACTACGAGAATTTCGAGGGGAAAAAGTACGCGAATAGAAAACAATTTGCAAGTCATTTGTGAGTTACACGTCCTTCTGTTAAAAAATCGATTATTTAATTAATTTACTAGGTATTCAATCGCGCTAAACGTTCAATTAATCAAATAATAGTATGGCTGATTCAAAGCAGTAAGTTAAACACATATTTTAATTGTAAATTTTCGATAGAATTGCAAAATATCGAAAAGAAATTTTCCATCTTTGTTCGCTTTTTTTCTGACGAAATTTTATTTCACAATTTATTCAATTACATCAACAGGGGTGAAGATTTAGCAACTGCTATCTTAAAACAAAAGTCGAAACCAAATCGTTTGTTGGTCGATGATGCTGTGAACGATGATAATTCAATTGTTTGTCTGTCTCAAGCAAAAATGGACGAATTACAGCTTTTCAGAGGTGACACAGTTTTGTTGAAAGGCAAGCGACGTAAAGAAACTGTTTGTATCGTACTTTCTGATGAAAATTGTCCAAATGAGAAGATTCGTATGAATAGGGTTGTAAGGAATAACTTACGAGTTCGCTTGTCAGATATTGTTTCCATTCAATCTTGTCCGGATGTCAAATACGGCAAACGTGTCCATATTTTGCCGATCGATGATACTGTTGAAGGACTCAGCGGGTATGAATTTTTATTCGATGACTAATCAAATTTTAATCTAATTCAAAAACAAATAATTATTTCCTAATTTCAGAAATCTCTTCGATGTTTACTTAAAGCCCTATTTTCTAGAAGCTTATCGTCCAATCCATAAAGACGATACATTCATTGTTCGCGGTGGTATGAGAGCTGTCGAATTTAAAGTAGTTGGAACTGATCCTGAACCATACTGTATCGTTGCACCTGATACGGTTATCCATAATGAAGGCGACCCAATTAAGCGTGAAGTTAGTATTTTAATTTTTAAAGCATTTCTACTATTTAATTTCAAATCCGGCATAAAAATTCTTCATTAAAATTCTATTTAATTTTCTTACTTTTCTATTAAACTTAAAAAGTAAATGAAGTAGCCATTTATGTTCCAAATTTCTATTATTCAAAGATAACAAATATTCATTAATAATTAGTTATATTTAAAAACCTAAATTTTTCTTCCTTAAATCCTGCGAGATGGATACAAACGAAATGAGCAAAATATTTGTTTAAAAATATTCAATAGCTAATCATTAGAAAAATTATGTAGAAAGTTGAGACATGCAATGTCGCTATCTTTAGATTTGCCCATTATCATGTTTCAATTTTGAAGTTCATTGACATTCAAATTTTTACATCAACTTTCTTCTTTTCTTTTGCGTTTAACCCTGTCTAGGAAGAAGAAGAAGCATTGAATGCTGTCGGTTATGACGACATTGGTGGTTGTCGTAAGCAGTTGGCTCAAATCAAAGAAATGGTTGAATTACCATTGAGACATCCATCATTATTCAAAGCTATTGGTGTTAAACCGCCCCGTGGTATTCTTCTTTATGGACCACCTGGAACTGGAAAGACATTGATTGCTCGTGCTGTAGCAAATGAAACCGGAGCATTTTTCTTCCTCATTAATGGTCCAGAAATTATGTCAAAATTGGCCGGTGAATCAGAATCGAATTTGCGTAAAGCATTCGAAGAAGCAGATAAGAACTCTCCTGCTATTATTTTCATTGATGAATTGGATGCAATTGCACCAAAGCGTGAAAAGACTCATGGTGAGGTTGAACGTCGTATTGTATCTCAGCTCTTGACATTGATGGACGGAATGAAGAAAAGTTCTCATGTTATTGTCATTGCTGCAACAAATCGACCAAATTCCATTGATCCAGCACTTCGTCGATTTGGACGTTTTGATCGTGAAATTGATATAGGCATTCCAGATGCAACTGGTAGATTAGAAGTTTTAAGAATTCATACTAAAAATATGAAATTAGCTGAAGATGTTGACTTGGAACAAATTGCTGCCGAATCACATGGACATGTCGGAGCTGATTTGGCCTCATTGTGTTCAGAAGCTGCTCTTCAACAAATTCGTGAGAAAATGGACTTGATTGATTTAGAAGATGATCAAATTGATGCTGATGTTTTGAATTCATTGGCTGTTACTATGGATAACTTCCGTTATGCAATGACTAAATCTAGTCCATCTGCATTGCGTGAAACTGTTGTTGAAACTCCAACTACAACATGGACTGATATTGGTGGCTTGGAGAATGTCAAGCGTGAATTACAAGAATTGGTTCAATATC
Organism: Chironomus tepperi; assembly: GCF_022539635.2. Classification (NCBI taxonomy): domain Eukaryota; kingdom Metazoa; phylum Arthropoda; class Insecta; order Diptera; family Chironomidae; genus Chironomus; species Chironomus tepperi. Next base: position 237,991 of record NW_027226222.1, read on the forward strand.
CAGTTGAACATCCAGACAAATTCTTAAAGTTCGGTATGCAACCATCTCGTGGAGTTTTGTTCTATGGCCCACCCGGTTGTGGTAAAACTCTCTTGGCTAAGGCAATTGCTAATGAATGTCAAGCCAACTTCATTTCCGTCAAAGGACCTGAATTGCTTACAATGTGGTTTGGTGAATCAGAAGCAAATGTTCGTGACATTTTTGACAAAGCACGTTCTGCTGCACCTTGTGTTCTCTTCTTTGATGAATTGGACAGTATCGCAAAATCTCGTGGTGGAAGTTCTGGTGATGCCGGCGGAGCCGCTGATCGTGTTATCAATCAAATTCTTACTGAAATGGACGGTATGGGAGCTAAGAAGAACGTTTTCATTATTGGAGCTACAAACAGACCCGATATCATTGACTCTGCAATCTTACGTCCAGGACGTTTAGATCAACTCATCTATATTCCATTGCCTGATGAGAAATCTCGTATTGCTATCTTACAAGCTAACTTGCGAAAGAGTCCCGTTGGGAAGGAAGTTGATTTGGGATACATTGCTAAAGTCACCAACGGTAAGTCAAATATAGTTTTCATAAAAAAGGTAAAAGTTTAATTTTCAATTATGATTTGTAGGATTTTCTGGTGCTGACTTGACAGAAATTTGTCAGCGTGCATGTAAGTTGGCTATTCGACAAGCCATTGAAACTGAAATTCGCCGTGAGAAGGCACGAAGCGATAACACGAATGTTGCAATGGATGTAAGTAGAATATAATTAAGCATTTAATTAAACAATTAATTAACTTTTATAACATAACAGATGGACGAAGATGACCCAGTTCCAGAAATTACAAGAGCTCACTTCGAAGAAGCTATGAAATTCGCTCGTCGTTCAGTATCTGATAATGACATTCGCAAATATGAGATGTTTGCTCAAACTTTACAACAATCGAGAGGTTTTGGCAACACTTTCAGATTCCCATCAGGCGGCAGTGGAAATTCAGGAAATCCTGATCAACCTTCTCAACCTAGTAATGATGTTGATGATGATCTTTACAGTTAAATTAATCGCTAAGAGCTATAAGTAGGAACAACAGCACTTACAGGAAACAATTTTGTCTCACAGAATCAGCAACAAAAAAAGAGAGCATAAGAAATTAAGTGATTTGGTTTTGATAGTTTCCTCCCAATTTCTTATATCTTCATCATTCTTTATACATAATTTTTATTACTATTATTATTATTATATATTTAATTGTGGTACTTTTTCCTCAACAAAATCGTTTCCTCACCTTCGGATGAATAAATATTTAATACTGGCAAATTTTATAATATAAAATTAAAGAACACTTTAAGATGTAGATTGATAATAAGTATGATGATGAGTAATTTGAATTTTTCTTGATAGAAATAAACATGATTAAAAACGTAAATATCAATAGCTGTTTACTTTGTGACATTATTTTTACCAACAACTTGTTGATTTACTTTATTGCCAAAATATATATAGATTTGCGTATTTCAGCTAACATTGAACAACACATAAAGATAAATGCTATGGAAGACCGTAAATGCTTTGCGATCACTGTTTTAGCGCATTGTTCCTAGATTTTGATATTTTTCCGGTTTTGAGATTTTTAACGGATAAAATTATTTTAAAAACTTTTAACGCATTTAAAATTTAAATTATAAAAAATCGTTAAAATATAACAAAACTCAATCGAATTGAATAGATCCAGGAAAATGCGCTAAAATCATCCTTGTGCGGATATATTTTGAACATTAGTTATTTTTCTAAAAATTTATCTTTAAACTGTCTACAGACGTGCACAAAATATACATAAATTATATAACTTTAAAATAAACAAAAATAATTTTAGAGAATATCTCATTTTTTTGCACATAATTGTGTTTGTGACAATTATGCGTAAATTTCATTGGTATTGTGCTATTGTTGTCTTTTTCATCTCATTTAAAGCTCTTTTAAGACCTGACGGAATACGTCTAAGAAGATGGAAGCATGCTTTGGCTCGAAAATCAATGCTGGTCGGAATCTTATTGAAAGCTATAAATATAAATTGATATAGTCAATTAGATTCAATTTAGATGTGTTAAACTAATTCATACTTCTCCGCATCCTCCAGATTGAATGCCCTTTTGTTTCAATTTCTTAACAATAATATCCCGAGTATTTCCATCTTTTGCGTTTATTGCCAAGAAAGTTCCACGACCACGAGTCGAATTGACTATGTTTGGAAATTCTTTTTCAGCTTGGAACAATCCCTGTTTCAAAACATCACCAGCTTTATTAACATTGTCAAGGAGGTTGTCGCGTCTGATCACATTCAATATAGATTCAAGAATGACCAATTTGCCAGGATCTCCACACCATGTATTAAAGATTCTGTATTCTTGTTGTGGTCTGAAATCTACTTTATGATAATATCCACCAAGTTGCATCTTCTTTGAGAATGTAACAATATCAGGTGGACCATCAAGATTAAAATGTTCATGACACCAGAATTTTCCTGTTGGGCCGCCACCAGTCTGAACTTCATCAATCAATAAGCCTACACCATTTCTCTTAGCAATTTGCTGTAAGCCTTGGAAGAATTCTGGAGATCCTTCATTATCACCACCTTCAGCTTGAATTGGTTCGACAATAATACCTGCAACATGATGATTCTTTTTATTCCATTTCTCAATCAATGACTCAACTTCTGCTAAGCAACGAGCATCTTCTTGCTTATTTTCATTGACATTCTCTTCTAATGGATATTTATACTTTGGGAACGGTGCAATTGGCCAATCTAATGCTGGCACATCAATTTTGTGAATGTACTTTGAATGAGTTGTTGACAATGAACCAATTGTTCTACCATGAAATCCTCCCATGAACGATAGAATCGAAAGATTTGGAGATCCTGGTGATTGATTGATCATGCAACTCTCTTTCTCAGCTTCAGTAAAGTCAACATTTTCTCCACGTTGATTTTTTCGATACCACAAGAACATATTCTTAAATGCATTCTCATTACTACAAGAGCCACACATCATTGTAGTAATACATGGAAGTCCTTTTGGTGCTACTGGCATTAGAACATTCTCGAGCTTATCAAGCCAATCAGCTCCAGGGAAGACACCTAATGCAGGTCTGTTAATTAATGTGCGAATATTATGATCATCTCTGAAGACTTTCAATAAATCAGGATGATTATATCCCAACGGCATGCTCGATATTTGTGTGTAAATATCTGTTGAATAATCATGAAACGTGATTCAATTAGCACATTAATGTTGAATGAATATTTTCTTAGCGTCGCGTACTTACCAAGTAATTCATTGCCGTCAACATCGACGAGATAATTTCCAATACTTTTGTCATAGTCTGCGAAAAGTTGAACAGAGTTTGCTTGCTGTAAGGAAGAACATTATGTAGATTAGAATCTTTCTAGATGCAATTTTTATCAATTTAATAATTTGTGTGCTATTAATAATCATAATCACTTAGTGGATGCAAAATAGGTGTGTGCCAAAAGTTTTATCATAAATTTTATAAAAAATCAATACAAAGCATACATTTTGTATTGATTCTGTCTATCAATTATTCTTAAATCCAAATGCCCTTCAAAATAAATTGGTTATATTGGCACACACTTAACAACTGAACTTTTATTGTGCATTTTTATCATAAATAATGCAGATTAGATAGAACGTGTGATACGTCTGAAAATAAAATAATGAGTTTTGACAAGCTTAAAACCTCTTACAACGTGTCTACCTTATAGTATATACGATAAGATCAGAAGATGACTTTTGGTAATAAAATCTTTCTAAAATTAGACTGTCCATGTTTTTAGTAGTCTACGTAGAATAATTTTCGTCACACTAGAGTATATTGACTAATTCAATCGATATTAAATTGTAATATTCTAAAACTTATTCGTGATCGTCAGCAAAAACTTATAGGTCAAATATATAGGGCAGTACGAAAAATTTATAACTTACTTGCAATTTATTCAAATTATCTAACAAGGCCTTTGATTTTGGACCAGGAATATCTGTCCTTGCGGATGGTGCTGAGGGCTCGTTCTTTACATATGAGCTGTAAAGGCATCGAACTTCGGATGCTGTAACAATTTAAAAAAAAAATAAATTTACTCAATTCACAAAAATAAAGCATTGGATCTCACCAAGAATCTTTGGTTTCTTAATTACACTTCGTATCATGTCTTAAAGCTCTTCCCTTACTCTTAATTTCAGTATAAATTCAAGTAGTCAAAAAATCGATTGACAGAAATTTTAAGAAATAAAATTAATGGCAGTACCAAACAGCACCCTCTTTACACTCCAACAACTTAAGTAACTATGAAAAATATCGAAGTAATCCGACAGACTATCAACAGCCAATTGAATTTAATTTATTTTAATTAAAGAAAATTTTTATATTTTTTCTACTCGGACTAACTATGAAAATTTTTCTCTCTCGGTCTGGTTCCAACGAATTCTTGATTCTCTCTTACCAAGAAAATTTCCACTTATACATTCATAATAACCATGTGATGATAACAGATAGCCGTTTCTATACTATTTCAACGCATGCGTATGATTTTTGTTATTTTTCCTTCTCTTTTCTTCCTACATATGACAATTTATTGTATGACTTATACTGTTTTTAATATATTTTTCGGGAATATTTTCAAGGCGACTAATAACACACATTTAGTGACCCATAGATTGATAGTGAAAAAATTGACAATGTTATTGAAATTTAGCGAGTGTGCGTCAAAGGATTACTTACTGCTTTTTATTGAATATTTTAGTGAGAGTATAAGTGTTCTTATAACGTTCATTTGATATTTAAATAATATACATTCATAATAGTTGAAACCCCCTTTTTATACAAAAGTAAACATTCTATCCACATGGAAGTCAGCCGTGTGACCTAATTGCTCCTAAATGTACATCTTCAGACACTTATTTGAAAATTGTAAAAATTTACAACTTAATCTTAATTGTGGAATTACCAAACATTTCATGTAATTTTCCTTCCGCTGCATTGTCTGAAAATTGTTGTCCAAAAAATATTTTTATGATTCATCCTTAGGGAAAAACATTCTGATTCATTGGAATTAAAAGAAGTCAACTTTTTTATTATTCATAATCATCGTCTATAATTCTAAACACAGATTTTATGCGTTAATGTTATATTTTTTAAGGTACAAATTTTGAAAGAATCATTATTATAGTCATCAATAGTTCCAGTAGACAATTGGAACAAAAAAAAAAAACAAACTTAGTTTTATGCTCATAGCTACTGGATTATGTTCGACACAATAAAAAATTATATAAATTCATAAAGACACTTAAATTAAGGAAAATTTAAGCAGTTCCACTAATAAACCAAAACAATAAATTAAAATTGAAGAATGGAAATTCTTATAAATAAGGCTCTTAAATGATAAGAATTAATAAAAATAAGAAGGATATTTACATGTAACTAATTATTTTGTTGTACTGGCAATAATAATCGTAAAGAAATTAAAAAATGTTAAAAAATGTAAGTTATTCGAAAAAGCAATTATTGTGCTTTTGTGAGATTTCTTTCCATTTCTTGTCGTGACTTGAAGAATCCCCGTTCTGTTTTGCATTCACGAATTGTTACTGTCTCTAAATTTACTGTTACGTCTGTGATAAAAACTTGATCGGATGTCGACTGAGTTTTCGGTAGCCATAATTTTGGATGTGCTGATTTTGGTGATGTTAGTAATTTCATATTACTATTTGTCATCAAATTTGTAAATTTGTTCTCCTTGCTGCTTGAAGTTGTTTTTGTTGATTCATCCAACGTTGGTGATTTTTCTGGAGTTTTAGGCTCCTCGACTTTAATTGAAATACTTTCAGTATTTTCTGTTTGTTCCTTCTTTTCAACAATTGGTTCAGTTGATACAGAAACAGACGAAACCGAAGTTTCTGTTGTGGTTGAAGAAGAGTCTTGCTCTTCTTCCTTTATTATTATAGGTAGCGGTAATATTGGAGTTGAAACTGGTGATTTCTTCTCAATTTTAATTTTAGGTGACAATAAAGGCTTAACTGTTGTAGATGTTGGTGTTACTGCAGGAGAAGTAATGTTTGTCTTTTTAATAGTAATTCCAATTTTTCCAGATTCTTTAGATAGCACCTCAGCTTTACGTTTCGCTTTGTCAGATTCCTTAGATACGGAAATTGGTTGATCATCACTGCTACTACTATGCGATGAATCGTCATTTTGTGCAGCCACAATTTCCGGAGGAATGATTATTTTTGGAATCGCTATAATTGGTGATGCTTTCGGTGTATTACTAATGTTATTACTGGGAATTGTTACAGTTATTTTCGGACTAGAAACTTCCTCCTTCCTTTGATTTGTTTCCTGCTTCTTCTCAATTTTAACATTAATTTTCTTTTCAGTCTCCTTATCTTTAGCTTTATTAATTTTTTCCTTCTTTGTTGGTGGCTCTTTTTCTTCAATTTCTACTTGTGATGTGTCACCATCCTCAGAATCAGAATCTTCCAGTATTCGCTTCTTTCCTGTTTGTTTCTTCGGTGTTGAATACTTTTGAGATCTATTGAAAATTTCAATAAGCCTATCATCCAATATATTTTCTTCCGGCTCCCATGTATTGTGTCTTTGACTCCACCCTTTCCATTTTACGCGATATTCAACTTTTCCCTGAAATCAAATAATAATTAAATTCACTCATGAAAAATTCCCAAGCTTATTTTTTTATACAGAAACAACAACAATGAAAATAATTTTTGTTATTTTCAATTCTTAGCATTTTTTACAAACTTTTTCAACTCACCTTTTTGATTCTCTTTTTTAATATGCGTTCCGCCGCATATACTCTATCATCAGAATCCATAATATACTGATTATCCTAGCTTTTTTACGAATTATTTATATTCAGTCCAATTTTTGTTGTTAAAACGATTATAGCAGTTACTAGAATGAGGAAATTTAATTTCAAGAAGTTAATTCAGTTGACAACCCCCTAGTAAACATTGAAAATATGGCATCAAGTAGACTCGAGAAAATTGGAAATATCTATACCAGGTAAGAGTAATTTAACATAATTAATGAATTCAAGTATAGCTAAACAATTGTTTTATACTATAGAGTTACTGGATTACTGAGAGCTGGAGCTCTTAAGTGGGAAGATCGACCTTTATTCTATGATATTTACACCGCATTTCCTCCTTTAAAAGAACATAAATATATGGAAGATGCACCAAATGTTAAATTAAGGAATATCTTCTATGAAGAAGACAAGGAACGAGCGTAAGATAGCTAATTTAATTAATAATGACATGTAATAATTAAGTAAAAAATTTCTACAGATCCAAAGACTATGCAAACATGCTAGCATTTGATATGAATGAAAAGAAGCCAGTAAGATCGGACTTTGCGTTTAAACAGAAAGTAGTACCTGAAAGTAGACCAGTGAAGGAGGAAAGTAAAATCTTCGATTTAAAAAATTTAGACTTTAATAAAGAATAATTATGTAGAATGTAGATTAAGTAATAAAAGATTTTGCAATAGTTAAAAAATTCATGTCCAAATATAATTTCCGACCGACGGTTCATATTAAGACAATGACGAGAAAAAAATGCACATAAAAAATTTAAAATATCTAAAATGTCATAAATTGGAAGTAACATGCAATAAACCGCAATGTTATATGATAACGTCATAAAAATGCAGTAAAATGTCTTAAATGGGTCGCATGAAAATCCTTTGAGATTATTGATTTTTCAATGCGGGTGCATTATTGATGTGGTAGTCTACAAATTTGTCTTATGTTGTGTAAAGGTGTAGCTAATAGAAACAAAATTCCAATACAGAAATTTTTAAAAACAACTTTTTGTTAAATTCGATCTAATTTTTAATGTTTTCGTTATAATTGTTAACTTCTTTTAATTAAAGTGAAGTTTGTTGATTGTAAAATGCTGGAAGCATGGCAACATCCTCATTTTTCATAGCAATAATCACAACAATAAGTTTTATTTGCTTTGCGTTAAGTTGTGCTGCAGTTTTCTTGCCCGTTTGGGGCTATTTTAAAGACGAGCATGGGGGATTTGCATCAGATCATGGATATTTTGGTCCATGGAAAGTGTGTAAAGAATTAGCATATAATCGAGAAAAGTGCGGATCTCATGATACTGCGTCGCGTTTTAAACCTTCGAAATTTGTTTTAGCTAGTGGAATCGCAATTGTTTTCAGTACAATGTTTCTGGGAATTTATTGCATTCTCTCTGTTATTCAAATTGCTGCTATCTCATCGAGGGAAAAGATTGTGATGAAATATAGTTCACTAGTAGTTATCAAACTTATCCTGTCAATATTAGGAAGTAAGTATATTTATGAGCTATTTATAGAGCGCGCGCAAAATCAGGACATACTAATATCCTCATCAAATTATTTTCCATTCATTCAATTAAGCTGTCATGGCTATAGCATCTGCTGGCATGTTTGCAATACAAACTGACGAACGAAGAGGAGGAGTGTCATTTTCTGTCTCACGAGGAGTGTCTTTCTATCTCGTGATTATTTGCATAGTTTTATCAATCATATTGTGCGTACTTAGTCTTTATGACTTAATGTTTTCACGACGCTCTGGGGGTGATCCAACGGAAGTGCCTGACGTTACAGGATCACGTGCAATAACCTATGACAATCCTGGTTATCGAGAGGGTGATCAAAGTAAGTCACAGGACAAAATTAGTTCAGCTGTATATATGCTCATGTTCTAATTTAATTACAGATAGAGGAATTTCAATGACAGCATCGTCAGGAAAGCCATATGCTGGAAGTATTGGTTCAGTAACTACAACGATGACGTCAGTATCAAATGGATCAACATATACGGACGGGTCAGTATCAACAATAATGACATCACGCGGACCATTAAGGTCGAGTTTAAAAAAGCCCCGCCCGAAACCTGCCAATGATGATTTTGGTATCCAAAATCCGGGCTTTGGTACTTCACCTCGAATGGATCGAAAAAATAGTGTTAAAAAAGTTCGAATACAAACGCAAAGCACTGAAGTATGATTAATTCTATTTTTATATATCTTGATGAAGTATAATTTTTTTATACATAAGTGAAAAAGATCGATAACATCCACTTGATTCAAAATCTCTCTCAAATCTCATCTATCCTACGAAAGTGAAAATGAAAAGAAAAAGGAACAAAAAAAATATTACAAAAATTTCCAATGCTTGACAATAAGTAAGCTTCATATTATTATCATCTGACTTTAATTATCACATATTGAAGACATAAATAGGCAAACAGAAATACGTGAAATAGTATAGAAGTTAAAATGACATGTACGGAGATTTTGATTACTTAATGGAATTCAGGTTTTAAGATGCAATTTATGTGTAACATAAAAGGTGACGAATGTAATGTAATATGATGACCGAAATGGATATAATGCAATTTTTTTAGATAGTTAAAATATACCCAAGCACAAAAAAAATTACTGATAGATTAAATTAATGATTTAAAAGCAGTTCACATCGCAAAGCACAATCACCACCATTGATATGAATATCCATTATTGGATATACTTATTGTAGTTAAGCATTATATTAATAATTTTATGATAATAATAATTATAATGAATGATAATAATCGTTTAATTCACATTTTTCTGGAAAGTCAAATTGTAGTACCAAATTAAATTTAAGTACATCGCGCGCAAGCACATAACATTTCGTCTCCATTAAAAAATATGCACCTGTTGAATCTCTAGCTAACTAAATGAATCGTACCGTCCTATATATTATATCAATATGAATTATTACCTTTACTATGATATGTCCGTCCATGGAAAGAAAGTTTAATTTATATTTAATTATTATTTTTTATTTACACTTAGTGCCGTCCAATTTGGGCTATTGAAATTTTTTGCAATACGCCTGATTATGTTTTTAAGTTCTATATTCTTTATTGTCTTTAAATTATTTATTTTCGCCTATTATACTTGACCATATTTGCCTTTTTACTTCCTATTGTACATCAATTAGTTCAATTGATTGATGTTAAAAATAAACATGTAATGGATCACCGTGCGACGGATGATCCAAGCGCATTTTTGCCATCAATAATTTTGTCAGCCTTTTTAACGGTTTTCAAAATTTTGAATTCATAACGGTTTTCAAAATTTTTGAATTTATAACGCACTATTTTTTGAATTTTTTTATAACGTACTTTTAAAAATAATTCAATTGCAAAAATGCGCATAAATTGCTAATCAAAATGTGTTTCAAATGCACAAAAAATCTAACTTAAAAATATGCACTTAATTTTGAATCTTTTCTTTAAATTTTTTTTTATGTGACATAAAATTCTAATTTGTCACTATATGCTTCCATTATTAATTTTGTTATTTTTTTGAGAGTATTTCTATATCATTATTATTATTTGTTAAAAAGTATCTCTTCAATTCTTTACTGTCTGAATCTTTTTGAAAGATTATTCTTTATTTAACTGTCAGGATATAAATTAATTAATATTAGTTAATGATTTAGAATAGCAATCGAATATTTTTAGATTTATTCAATTAAAAAATCGTACTCGAAAAAGTAGAAAAAAATTTTTATAAAAACCTATTTCAAATTAATTAAATTAAATTTTTGATAAATGTTTAATGTTCGGAATTGAGGATCTGAAAGCTTTAGAATTCCATTTTGGATGTTTATGTGCAAATTGACTATAAACCGGGTAAACCACATACATCAATGCCAATTGTCAAAATGGAATTTTAAAGAGTTTTAAAAAAATTAAATCGATATCGATTTTGCATATATTTTACCTTTTTGGATGTCTTTTTTATCGGGAAAGAATGTCGAAATTATATAATACATGTCAAAATGCCTTTTCATATTCATATTGTAATGTTGTCGATATGACGAAACAAGAAAAAAAAAAACATAAAAGAAACTCAATAAAAAACATATTTTTTGTATAAGTGGAAAATCTATCGCTTTTTTATTTGCTTAAAATATTTGATGTTTCATAAGTGGGAAGCATTATGGACCATTGACATCAATGTCTTTTGTTTTGTAGAATTAACTAACAAATCATTTTTCGGTATTCCGTTGTTTCCCACGGAGAATGAAGATAATTACATGATCATAATTTCTATGGATTTAGGTAGGTAAGAATTGTTATCTGAAAATCCGTTAGAAATTTTTTTTGAAAATTTTTTAACGATTGCGCAAATTTTGAATTTTTTCAGTGGATTTTCCAATGACTGACTGACAAGAAGTCGAAATTGTTTTGAATGAGGAAGTTTTGGAAAATTAATTATTTTATCATTTTTCTCCTGTAATAAGCTATTCTATCAAAATGCAGCGATATCCAGAACAAATGTCGCCGACTCCTCGAAAGCCGCCAAGAGGAAAATACTCTCGAGAAACGGTAAATACTTGGAAAATTGTATTTTAATGTACAGTGGGTGTAAAAAAAATTATCAATTTTTATTGCATTTAGTATTCTACAACATCATCCAGTAATCTATTAATGTCAGTGATAAAAACGTTAGATGCTAGTGAAAATAATGAGGAACGGGAGAAAGAAAAGCTAAAAATAGAAAAGGAATATAAAAAGTCAGATAAGAGATTGGCTGAATTAGTTTCCCAACATGATTCAGAGTTAACTAAAGTAAGTATCAACTATTTTGTTTACTGTATCTAATTAATGATACTCATCTCATTCTAGACTATGCAATTATTTTCAAAAATATCGGGAGAAGTGGATTTTTCTCGAGAAAAAATTCGTACTGTCAGGGAAAATCTCCAAACTTGTAAGCAATTGCTAAGATGTCGTAGAGAGGAACTGAAGAAGCTCTATACTGATGCTGTGAAAAATAAGAATGTTATGCAGTATTTAGATCATATCAATGAACTTAGAAATGTAAATTCAACAAAATTTGCATCCACTTTGCAAAAGAAACATTACTTGAAGGCTACAAAAATGTAAGAACTTTTAATCCGTAGTTCCTTTGTATGATATAGTCAACTAATTTTTTCCGCTCATTTTAGGCTAATGAATGCAATAGAAATATCAGAGAATCAGTTGAAAGCGGTCGAAGGTCTTGATGAATTACGTCAAGATTTCCTTAATAAAAAAGTTCATTTGTACACAAGACTTGTTGAGGAAATGAATAAACATATTTACCACTCGAGCACGACAGAAGTTTTATCAAATTTTCAACGGAATAATTCAGCTCGTATCAGTTCTAATCATATTCAATCACCGTTTCAAAGAACGACAGTAAGAAAATCAGCTGACAGAATTGAAGCAAATACAAAGGCTAAAAAAGCATTGCAAGAAATTTCACAAAATGGATATGTTGAACGTGACTTGGAGATAATAGACGACATTACATTACTTGACCCGGACATTAATTCCACTTATTTTATTGGTATAATTGTTGAATGTTTTGCATTGTTAAACAAAGTGCCTGAATCTGTTGAGACAATGAAAGTTCAGATGCAATTTGAGTTACTAGCGATAGTTGAAAAGACAACTTCTTACATTATTGATATGCGACAACGTAGTGGTTTAGGACCAAAGTCAATAGTCGAAAATGGAGAATCTTACTTGATTGATGTTCCTTTCTTAGAGTTACTTGATCTTCTTTTTAAACAATTCCAATTGATTGCTGGCGCTCATCAAATGACATTAATGAATTATGGCAATGTCATAAAACGTTATCAATTAAATGTTAAATCGTACGATCTTACTGATTTTTGGGGACAAGTGCAAGCCGTTCTTCAGCTTCTTTTGACTGATTATCTTGACATTCAAAACACTGGCGATGACGAAATAAGAATAAGCTTTCCAGAGCAGCAAGTAAATATCAATACATTCTTTAGTCGACGAAAAAATACATCTAAAAAGACATTATTTCGATTTGATAAATCCTCACACACAACAGATGTTGTCAATTCTAATTTACTCGAAGTTGAGCATCGAGGACATTTTAGGAATTTATCAAATGTTTCAACATCGTCTGCAAAAGACATTATCACTTCAATAAGCAGTAAGAAAAGGCGTGAAAAGCTGTTTGTTTGTAAACCAGATCCGTCTTTAATAAGAAAGATTTTCATTCCAATGTTGGCATACATTCATACAATCGAGAGCAATGCAAATATGAAGAAAAATGGACAAGTGTCGAGTCTTCACGATTTTCTTACAACATATGTTAAAGAATCATATCTATCGCGCGGACATAATCGAAATTTGTCTATGACAATTGAATCATTATCAAAGTCTCAAGATGCATGGAAAGCAATCATAACTCCCGAAGACATGAAGAAATTAGGATTAAATCGGCCATTATTGCAATCGTGTCGAGTTGTTGAAAATTTAATTGTTGAGACAAAACAGCTAATTCAGGATTTACCATTATATCATGAAGATTTACTGAAAAATGTCTGTTCGTTATTAAAGACTTATCGCGAGACATGTCAAGCAGCATATCGTGGAATTGTGCAACCGGAAACGGAGGATAAGAGGATATATAGTGTGACGTGGTTGAAAGATGATGATATAAGTAGATTCTTAAAGACTCTGCCAAATTATCTCGATTTAAAGACAGCTAATGCGAAGGCAAAACGCGGAAGATTGAAAAATGAAATGTCGGAAGATGACAGCCCCACACAAATTCAACAACGTAATGTTCGTGAAGCAGAGATGCTTACAAGCAATTTAGGTGATGGCGGAATTTCCCATCACGAGATTTTAAGTGATATAGGAGTATTAAAAGAGTTGGCAATTTTACAAGAGAGCATGGAATGGTTTGCATATCGCATCAACGAATTTGCAACTGATTTAAAGAAACCAATTGCATGTGTATCAAAAAGTGCAAACATTTCTAATTTACCTGCAGAATTGACACAACCGATTGTCATTAAAGACGGTACTATAAGGGTGCTTACAAATTTGGCATTAGAGTTTGATGAGCTCGCTAATATCTGCTTACTGGTGCTTCATTTAGAGGTAACTTTAAACCTTGTTGACTTTTAATAGTTTTTAATTAATAATAAATATTCTCAGGTCCGTGTTCAATGCTTCCACTATTTGCGATCAAATTCATCTGATAAATTTAAGGACAATAATCCCAATAAGAATGATACTCTTGAGCCTGATACCAAAGTACTGAAACTCACAAAAGTCTTATCAGATCTTGATGAGGCATTTTCATCCACTTTACATCCACGTAAAACAAAGGTATTAGTTATTGGATTTAGCAAATATTTTCAAATTTTAATAATATCAAAAAATTTATTTACAGTACATTTTTGAAGGGCTAGCTCATTTGGTAGCTCGAATACTCATTATGACATCTAATTCGATGGAATCATTAGAAAATCATGCAATTCAACAAATGATAAGGAATAGTTTAGCATTACAGCAGACATTGAGTTCGATCACAGCTCAACGCGAGCATCAATTGGATCATGCCCGAAAATATTATGAAATGCTGTATAAGGAACCAGATGAAATCATTAAGGATATCAACGAAAAAGGTCCTAATTATAGTGAGCTTCAGGTATGAATGAAATTTATTTCCGAATATTCTTAAAATAACCCTGATTTTATTTGGTTTTAGTATTTGCAAGCCTTTAAACTTATTTGTCAAGGACGGACAAATGAAAATGGAGAAAATTTGCTTACAATTTATCAACAAAAGCTTAATAATATATTAGGAACAAAACAGCCATTGGGTGTGCATGTATAAAAAAAAAAAAGTTGGATCAACAGATTTCATTTTTCTCTCTTTTTGTTTGAAGAGGATTTAAATGTTGTAATATTTATGCTCTATATTCCGTTTTGTTACTTTTTATTTGTAAATGCTTCCTTTAAGTTAATTATGTTCAATTATTAATGATTATGTTGTATATTATATTATGTTCATTATGAGAAAAGAAGAAGAATTTTTTAAATGCTTGATTATTGACGTATTTATGCAGATGCAGGTAGATAAAACAATGTGCGACCAAATAAAAATAGTCTTTGGCTGATAAGAAATCAAAAAATATTAATCCACAATATAAAAAAAAATTAAAATTATATATTAGAAATTGAAATTGTCCTTTGAATAGCCTTTAAATGATTTTCGTTCCGTGAAATTCTGTTCAAGTTTGGTAGACTAGAACTACATGGAAGATTGAAAATTTGTGACAAATTGAATCAATAAAATTTATGAAAAGTCGCCGTATATTAAAAAAAATTGCAAAAAAAATAAATCAAATCTTATTATTCTTCTTCGTTCAACTCAGTCATAACAGATTCTCGACGTATTTTTATTTCCCCTTAGTCACGAGTGACCTCCTCTCAGTCGTACAACTTTCACTCAAATGAAAGTGAAAATGAAAATGCATAACAGAAAGGAAGAATGAAAAATACATCATTCGTGCTTGTTGTTGTAGACGAACTTTAAAAAAACTGAGACATGCGCAGGTGGTAGAAAAAAAAATGTGAATTTGTGTATGCGGTGCAATGTGTGAGGAGATGATGAGGAGAAACCCAAACAATCAAATATTTCGATATTAAAAAAAATCCTTAAAAGTTTATAGAAATATTCGTCAGTGATGTGACTTGATTTAGTAAAAAAAAAATGTCCAGCTACTCTTTCGTGCTCAACAACCTTTTTATGTCCAATAAGAAAAAATGTACAAAAGTTCTCAAAGACAATTTTTGCAATTTTTAACGATCAAAAATTTGAATCGATTGTAAACACTAACACTATGAAAGAAATTTGACAAAATTTTGATTTGCAAAATTTTCAATTTTTAGCTTAATTATATTAGTTCAGAATTATTTTAATTGCTTTATTGTTCACTAATATAAGTAGCTAAAGCTTAAAAACAATGGACTAATTGATATTTGCCTAAGAAATTGAAATTTTAATTTTATACATTTCTTTATTTGTGTTAGTTTTTTTGACAGTTTTGTTAAAAAATCAAATTTTTGAAAAATTTCTTTCATAGTGTTAGTGTTTACAATAAATTCAAATTTTTGACAGCTAACTTAAAGCGAGGCTTCATTTTTGACAATTCATAAAATTCAGTTGCAACACTGACCTTTATTACTCAATATATTGGATTTAAAATTGCAAAAACCTAAGATAATAAAATAAAAAATAATTTGCATAGCAAACTGTCCAAAGCTTAACATAAAAGAATATGATATGGTAATAAATCGTAGAATGCCGGTGCCGAAAATGTTAAACGAGTCCTCAAAATCGGCTTTTTATAAAAATTTTCGGACGTCTGCAAGTATTTATGTGTGGGTGTTTCATATGTAAGGATTCTGTTCTTTTCATTTCAATTCTCGCTCTCTCATTTCGAAAAAAAAAGTATAATAATATAAATTTAAGAGAGAATTCAGAGAGGAAATTTATGTGTAGGGTGAAGAACTTCACCCACTACACACAATTTTGTTATATCAAATTTTACACAAATTTTTTTTCTATATGATTTTTTTTTCTCTAAACCCGAAAAAATATTTCTTTTCCACTTTTTTTTTTCATTTTTTTTCTCTGTCGAAAAAAAAGTGTTTAGCTGATGTTCTGTCTGTGTGGTGGTGTGTATGTGGACTTGGGCTGTTATTCTGTTGTTGGTGAGAGAGACCAGTTTTTTTTTTGTGAAAAATTGAGAAAAATTTCACATTTTTTTTTCGGGGGCATATAATTCTTATATTCTTTCCAATTTTTTTTTTCAACAACGCTCGAGCGGTGTGTTATATTTTTCCCATTTTAGTTTAACATAAGTCCTGACTGTGTGGCAACGCGAAAATCAAGACACAGCAGAATATTTATTACTTTATTAGATCTTAAAGAAAAAAAAAATAACAAAAATATTAAAGGACATTTGTGCATAAAAATAAGAAGAGACACAAAACGCAAAGATTTATTAGAGACAGTTTCCAAAAACTTTAAAAAAGTTCATTTTTTACTTATTTTTAAATTAATTGAGAAAAAAATCAAAAACAGTGACAGACACTTTAACGTTAAAAAAATTTAAATTTTCAAAAAAAAGGAGAAAAATTTAAAAATTTAAATTTAACGGAAATTTTTTTTCAAAGAAAAAAAAGTAAAAAAAAATTGTTGTGTTGAAGAAAAATTAATTAAAAAGTTATGAATGGAAATGAAAAATGAAGAATTTTTTTTATTTCCAATAATTGTTTGGATGAGAAAGTAAGGCAGTGAGCAGTGTGAATTCATTTTTACTACCCTCAATTTTATGTTATTTTTTTTGGTCGTGGAAGTAAAAAGCGCGAAATGTGAAAATCGAAATAAATTAATTTTTGAGGAGAAACAGACAGAAAGGAATACAGAAAGTGGCATATATATTCATGAAGCATTTGATATCAGCCCTTAAAAATATCAAAGGAGCAAGAAAAAATTAAAAGTCATCGAGAAAGTTTTTCTTTTTTTGGTGTTTAGGTGTGTCCGAGGAAATTTATCAATTCTTATATATATATAAATTTTTTGTGTGGTGCCGTAGATGTGAAATGTGAACGACACATCCTGATATCATAAAGAGCATAGCAGAAAATAAAGGCAAAAGAGCACACAGAGCAGTAGAGAGCATTGAAGGGAAAGAGGCGATAGAAATAAAAACAAAAAGAAGAAGGAAATTTATTAAATTTTTTTCTCCATCCATCTACATCTCCTCCACCATCTGAAACGCCACAACACCACCGTTGTGATTATTCTTCATATAGCACAGTCAAAAAAAAGGAAGGAAGGGAATTTTCTTCTTCCTCAACATTTCACATTTGTTTCTGTCTCTCTGTGTGTGAGTGTTTGTGTGTGCATTTATATAGAAAAAAATTTGCTCAGTAAAAACAGCATAAAACGTCCATCCATCCATCGTACGGACCATCACGATGAATTATGATTGGATAATCCTTCGCGATCTAAATCATTAATTGAGCATAACAAGCAAACCTTTGCTGCTTACTCTCGGCTCTCAAAGCGACTCTAAATACACACAAAATTCTTCATACATACCTAACATCATCAAGTTGAGGCAATTCATTTTTTTTTGCTGTTACTTCTTTACACAAATTTTTTCTTCCTTCATATCTAAAGGAATAAGAAGAAGAATATACCCCAAAAAAATTTGATTTCTTTCCTCCATTCTCCAAAATATTTCGCTCTTTTCTTTCTTCTTCAAAGCTAAAAGAAAAGAAAAGTAAAATAAAAAAAAATCAACTAACAAAGCAAGCAACGGCAACATTTTTTGGTAAGTAAAAGAACAAAAAAAAAACTTTTCTTCTCTTCCAATTTTTTGATTTATTGTCAGACATTTATCATCGACATTTTTTTACATTCATTCATTTTCTTGCTTATGATTAAAATTGGAAAATTTATTCAGCCGCGCGCGAGCAATATCTAAATATCAGTCATACATTTGTGTATAGATAGAAATCTACACAGAACAGAAAAATAAATATGAGGATGGTTGGGGGTGCTGATCGCGGAGAGCAGAACAGAAAAAAGAAATTCCCATCAACATTATATATTCGGCAAGGTTGACGCACTCCTTTTAAGCTTCTTAAATGCGACAAAAGTTTTGATCCATTTTATAGATTGCTCTTTTGTATTGGATTTAATGGTTTGGAAAAAGATAGGTTTCCAATGAGAAACTGTGCCTTGATGGTCATGATCACACATTATAAAAGATGAAGTTGGATCTTAAAATCTGCTTCAAATAAATTTTCATTTAACAGCTTTTTAAAATTCAAAATTTGTAACGACTTCTTCAATTTAAATAATCATATTTTCATCCCCCTTGTTTGAATTTTCACATTTTTGTTTTGGAAAAGAAATTTTCATTAAAATTTGTCGGAAATACGATTCTAAAAAATCAACAAATTGCTGTGCTGTGTCTTGAAATAAAGATGATCACTAAGCAATCGTTAATACTTTCAGCTACAAAAGCACTGATGTGCCAACGAGATAAGTAAATTCTTATCGTATATTAAAATTGAAAACTTGAAGTTAACCGTGACATATTAACGTCTACGCCTTGCAGAACAGCAAAAGAAATATATTCATAAAAAAAGAAAAGAAATTCTTTTCGCGCATTCAAACCCATTCTTCATTTTCAGGGCCCATCAATGAACAAAAGAGAAACTATAAAATAAAAATTATTGATTCAACAAGGAAAAAAAATTCTTTCTTCCTCCTTCAAGCTTCTTTCTTTTCATTTTTATTTTGAAATAACATAAAAATCCTATTTTATGTGCTTTCAAAGAAATAACCTAAAAAAGAAGGGGTTTTAACTTTAAATATGAAAATGAGGAACAATTTGGGGTGGGGGGACTTTTTTTGGAGGGATTTTAAATATCTCAATCGACCGCAAGAAAGCGATTATGTTAATGGCATTTCATACACTCAAACTGGAAAAGAAGTGGAAAAGTCAGAAAGAAAATGAAATGTTAAAGGAACTATGAAGCTCACAATGAATGTAACATTAATAACCGAAAAACGAATATAAAACTTTAAAAATAACAAAAAGTTTTGTTTCTTCATTATAGTTTCAGTAATGGCTTGAGATTGCTTTATTGCTATTGTCATTTTTTTGATGTTTGGTGTAAGTCTGAGAATTTTTATGCCTTCAAATTTTTAATGACAAATTTTAACTACAAGCTTGAGGCATTTTTAAAACAAAATTGTACTAATTTAGGTACGAAAAAGAAACTAAATAATTTCTATGTTAAAATTTTATGGAACCGCTTAAATCGATTTTGCAGATAATATTTATGTCAAAAGTGAACAAAGCAAAACAGCCAAAAAGGTAAAATTATGTCATGGAAAGAAGCGTTCATTGATGGTGTCTGTCATTTGGGGGTAGCCGATGACCTTTAATTTAGCACTGTGCATTACAGTACCGTCGATGGTCAAAAATGGAATCCTCAACTTTAAGCTCTAATTAGATTTAACAATCTATTAAACTGTATTCATGCATATGATGATACTCGAATACATAAGGAACATGATTTTGATTGAGCATACTCAGGTTTGGTGAAATCCGACCTCAGTATGGCTGACTAGGCCTACGCCATATGACCTTGCGGATCAACTGCTTCAAAACGTGTTTAGAATTCTAGATTGACGTAAATTATGAATGAATCCTGAAAGAAATTCTTTAAAAGTTCTTGTATTATCGTTAAATCACATGACGATTTCATCAATGTCAACTCATAATCATTAAAGGAATTAACATAAGAAATTTTCATCGCTGAGAATTCATGAAAAGAAGGAAAAAAAAATTGATGTCATAATTTTCCTCCTGTATACTGAAAAAAAAAACATTTTAGATCACGAAACGAGCTTTTCGACAAAAGTTTAACGACTGACAATTTTTAATTGCCGTCACTCGGGCTTTATAATAATTTTTCTATAATATAGAGAGAGCAAAAATGCTCTAGGGAAGAAAGTTGAAAATAAAATTAATGAATGAATGAAAAGAAGGCATTGAAGCACAAAATTTTATAGCTCAATTAACCTGACACAGATTTTTTAGTGAGAGAAAAATTTATCGGATGGAAAAGTTTTGGAAAATTCTTTTATTTTTTCATAGTTTTTCACCATAATGTTGATAATTTTTTGTACAGAATAAGTTCACTGAAAATTTGTCGTGTATAGATTGTTAATAATAACTTAATTTTCATCTTCATCATATTCATAAAGCTATAAATAGTTCTGCAATCAACTCACTCTACTTCTAGGGTTTCTGGAAGCGGTTTTTGCAAAAACCGCAAAACGCCTTTTTGACCTTAAAATGCGGTTTTTGAAAAACCGCCGTTTTGAATGAAAAAACCGCAGTTTTAGAACTTTGTATGGAAAAAAATTCATTTAAATCCACAAAATGTAAATTTTTGAAGATAAATTCGAAAATTAATAAAAATTCTCTATTACCTTGAAAAATTTGACTAAAATCTTGCAAAATAGAAACAACAACTTTAATTTTAAAAGTTTTTACAACAAATAATTTTTAGACTATTTTATCAACCAATTTGGAACTGAATCTAAATAAAATTGAGGAAAATAGAAAGATTTAATACTTTTATGCATAAAACTTCAAATACAAATTTTTTAAAAATTTCATACATTTGTATGAAAATTGAAAACCGCAAAAAACCGCAAAACCGCGGTTTTTGAAATTTTGGAAAACCGCAAAACCGCGGTTTTGGAAAAACGCGGTTTTTCAGAAACTATCTACTTCCTCTGTTCTTGATTGCCACCCCAAATGCCTCCCTTCACTGAAACACAGCCGTTTTGTTGTTTTTCACTTTGATGCTTCCGCACTGAAGTTTTCTTTGTTGTGCTTCGACTTGCTCGATCATTTGGAATTCAAACGGAAAAGGAAAAAAAAATCTCCCTTCTAACCTGCTTCGATTTTCATCAACATCCTGCCTCCATTCTTCTTTAATTTTTGTTTTCCTTTCTAAATTAGGTAGCAGAAAAACCGTAAAAAATATTTGTTTGATAGAACTTTCAACATTTTTTTGAAGACTAAATCAACTGTTAGTTTTGTCTTTGATTTCTTTATCAATGCTTACACTGTTATAAAACCACGTGGTTGATGATTGTCCTCAAAAATTTAAAATTGAGCAATTTTTTCGGACTCATGAATATGGCGTTATTTCCTTATTGAGTTTGAACATTCCTTCTAATTACCATGCCAAAAAGCTTCTTCTAAATCTTAGACATCGAAAAAAATTCTAACTTAAAACTGGATTTCCTTTAATTATTTTATAGTCACTCAGCAATAGAGAAAAATGCGTTAATGGCAAATTTCCAGTGAAAAATTGTACCTGCTGCTAAGCAATAATATGTACTGTAAAGAATCTCATTCATATCAAATACACATCTAACAGAAAGTCAATCAACTGCACACAAACTAGATTATGATTTTAATGACTATAACAAAAAATCTTACGTATTTGATGCTGATATGCTTCATATTACCCTACTTATTAAATTTTACGATAGAAGGAAAGAAAAGTTCAAAAAAAATTCTGTTTTACGATTTCATTTCGATTTTTATGTGCGTAGCAAGTGAAAAACAAAAACATTCTTTCCTTTTCTTTCTTATTGATAAATTTCCCTCACATACGTGTAATATGAAATTACATAAGGGAAGGTGAGTTTCTGTACATAGCAGCAATAGTACACCTGATGGTCATTAAAGAATGTGGATGGAAAATTTTGAAGTGGAATAAATTATTAATCGACTCAATGAAACGTGATAATTGATTAGTTTAAGCTGTTTGGAAAATTTCCGATTAATTGGTTCCTTGATTAGTAAAAAAAATTCAAATTTTTCGATTTTGAGTAATTCTTTGGATTTATGCAAAAGATTTTCATGCTAAATGAACTTCATGTAATGTTACAATCGCAGGATCAAAGAAAAATTCCTTCAAAAAAGTGAAATTATAACAATTTTCTAATTTGAAAGTTTTGCGAGTGAAAAAGGGGAAATTGAATCTTCAAGTGGATTTTCCCAATTAGTTTATTCTCAATTATGCACATTTAAATCAATACAGATTAAATCTTAGCTTATGTTGTACAGTTTAAAAACAATGAAGTTGATTTTAACAAACATATTTATTGTTTGACGATTGTAAACAAAGTGAATTTTCCTATAAAAGGGGTGTTCAACTTTAAAATCCAAATCAAATGTCAATTAAATTTAAATATTAAACGACCGTTGATGTATAATCTAACAAATTTATTAGTTCCCAAACAGATCTTCAATAATATTCCACAAAAATAGAAAAGAAATTAGCAAAATATTTCAAAAGAAGTAAGTGGAATTCTAAATCCACCCTCACAGCAATTTATCATTTTTATTCTTATTCCAATGACACAACTTATGAATCATATCGTAAACCAAAGGAAATTTTTAGTTTTTCTTTTTTACTTTCGATAGAAAAAAAATAAAGTTAAGAGTACAAAGGAGAAATAATCATGTAGAGGAAAACCAAAGTGAAAGCAGCAGAAGAAATCTAAAATAAAAATAAAATTTAGGGGACGATAAAAAGAAAAGAAAGAAAAAAAAAATATAAAAATGAAAATAATTTCTCAATTGGGGGAGAGTAAAGAAGAAAAGAAAAGAAACTATAAATGTTTACTGTTGTCAGGACTGTGTGTGTGTATGTGATACATATATGAAACTATACATGTGCGGCTGGATAAAAAAAATAGCAGGCATGAAAAACCATTCATCCGAAGAGTGGAAGAGAAAGAAAAACTTTGTGCTGAAAAATTTCCTCATTTATTGTCCTTCGGTCGAATGAGAATTTTTTTTTTTCAATTTCTCTTTATATGATCCAATTCCGCATTAAGTTTTTATGAATTTTCTTTTCTTTCCATCTCTCATATGACGACGACGACGACGACGATGATGATGATGATATGTTTGTGCCTTTGTGTATTTTGTTACTGACAAATGTACAGCACAAAAACTGTAAGATAAATGTGAAAATAAAACAAGTTGTATAGACAACAGAAAGGAATCTAGGGATGCATTGACTTCTTTGTCAGACAATTTTAATTGCTATTTTCTATGTGTACCTAAATAAAGGCACAAAACTGCCTATTAAAGCTTTAAACATTTTCGAACTGGATCTTTCAAAATGACAATTAAAGTCACCCAAAACGGAAATTGATCAACATTTATTTTCCAAAAAATTGTGCTAAATTTTTTTTTTTCGTGTTGCCTCACACTGTACATAAGTTATACATTCATCTATCTATTCGAATGAAGGAAAATATAGTTGTATACATATTTGAGTGGGTGTATGGCAGTAGCAAGAAAGAAATGAAAATGAAATGAAATTCCACCCCTTACTCTCACTTATTCAATTCTATTACTGCCGCTGCTCCCGTAATGAAAAATTAGAAGAAATCAATAGCATAGCATCTATAATATTTTTATTATTTTTCATACTTTCTTCACTCCCTACTCACACTCTTGGAAGAGAATAATTCCGCCGCGTATCATATGTGTGCTGTATACATACATTAAATTATATATTGAACCTCATACCCTATAGCGAAATTTCATGTATGTAATTTCACATTATTTTAGTGTCAGAATCATTGTCAAAATGGCAGAATGCCGGTCCTCAAATCTCTTGAAAGTAAAATTATGATGTGAATGTGTCTTCATACACAACAAAAAAGAATAATAAGGAACAGAATTGTGGAGAAAATTTTCATTTCATATTGCGAATGTGTGTTTGTTGTGTGACACAAAAGCCTTCAATGTGACATAAGCTGGAAGAAAAGAAAGTTTGTCTTTTCGTTCATTTTAACAAATTTCTGCCGCTTTTTTTTCGCTTATGGGCTGCTTATGTCCTCCCCGAGTTACCAACTCAGAATATTGCTTGCCATCCTTCAAACACACATTCTCATCATAAATATTTTTTCTTCTCTTTCATCCTTCTTCTCTCATGCTGCTGCTGCTGCTTGTTTGCCTTTGCCTTCTTCTCATAGCAATTTTTTTAATAATAATTTTCCTTTCCTTTACTCTGTGATGCTAAAAAGTTTTTCCATTTTTATGGATCCCAGAAAAAAGAATTCTTGCTCTTCTCTCGTTCTACTTTGGGCAATGATTGTTAGTGATGTTAGAAGAAGATGAACAACTTTTGTGGTTTTAATAAACTCACCTTTAAATGACAGAGTGCTGTTTATTCTTTTTGCTGTTGAAAATGTCTCTCTATACAGACAAAAAAAAAGTATTTTTCCTTTTTTTCATAAAATGTAAAAAAAAGTTAATCAATTTTAGAGAATTTGTTCCTTTCGGAGATGCTTTGATGAAATGTTCTTTGTCTTCTTTCACTACGATAATTGACAAATTTATCAAACCATCCCCACAGTGATAAGTTATACACAGCATACTGTTATAAATTTTATGACTCAATGTTTAAGAACAACGCAGTTTCAGAATGGTTTTTTCCAGTTAAAACTGAGATTTGAATTGTCTCAAGTTCGTGGAATTTCTCATGTCAGGGTAAATTTTGGAGTTTGGATATTGTAATATAAAAAGACTAACTTGAACAGACAACAAGCATGCTCAAAACAGAGTATGCTTAATTATATTGATTGAGTATACTCATGAGTACGCTAATTTAGGTGAGTATGCTTATTGACTTCAAAGAAAATGTTATTACTCGACCATAGGTCCAGCTATTTACAAAACATCATGTCAAGTTGTCAAGTTTTGTAACAGAAACTGAGAATTTGTCAGTTTGAGATGTAAGAACGAACATGAATGATGTAGTTAGAACAAGAAGGATACGAAAACTATAAATTCACCATGGAAAGCTTTACTAGAACGGACTTGGATACTTTGCAACTTGCTGATTAATTGCACTTAAATCTGACATGAACACTGATTCTAAAGACTTAAAGAGTTTTTAATTGCTGTGGAGGTAGCTCTTATGTATCAAATATCATAGTTAAAAATCATAGCTGTAATACTTAAAAGATTCTTTACTAGAAACGCAAAATATGAAAGAACTAAGAAGAAAGTAAAATTTTCTCTATATTTAATATTTGCTCCCGAGCAACACAGCGTGTTCGCTATGGCGACAGTATGTCGCAGAATTAATATTAGGACACGAAGTAGACCTGAAGTTACAAGACTGATTTAAACCCATTTTGCGACAAAAAACGCAGATCACCGTATTGCACTGCTCGGGTTACATACAAAAATATTATAATATAGTTTCCTATTGTGTCATGTTATGATAAAGCTGTGGAAAGAAGACAATTCACATATGTAGTCAATGAAGCAAGATGAAATGAAAAATTCTTAAAATTTTTCATCTTATTCCCAAAAAATAAATTTATCGTGTTGTGTCAAAAGAAAAACGTATTGTATCCTTGCGTATATGTGTATAAAAGACATAAAGAATGTTATTTACGTGTGTATAAGATCCAAAATAAAATATATTTTTAAGGAAAAAAGTGTGAGGCATGCAATACGAGATTCGTGATGATGACGATGGTTGGCATTGTTTCATTTGTATTTATTTATTTCATTTTATACTATTCCACTTCAACAACAAACATTTCAGCTCTCCATTCTGCCTTGGTGGGGGTTGTTATTGCTGCCCCATATAGAATTTGTTTTTACAATGGCAACAGCAGCAGCAACAAAACGGGAAATGAGTGAGAGAGAGAGGTTGAAGCACAAAAAATTTATTATCTAAATCAACTTCTCCATTCAAAATGTGAACACATTTTGTGCTGATTCTACCGTCACATAGTGAATTTAACCACATACAGTGTTATGATTTTTTATATGCTATGCGTAAGCATGCAAAGCATGATCCAAAACATTTTGAGTGATATATTGCATGGGATATGTATTCGAATGATGATAACAGAATAGTCAGGAAGACAATCTTTTTCATACTAAAATGACTGATGAAGTTGATCATCCGTTTGCTTACTTACATTTGCCTTTAAGCTTTATTTGCATACATTGTCGTTATTACTATTGTTGTTGCTGTTCCTTTATCTCTCGCATATTTTTATGATTAATTTTTCACAATTTCCGTCCGAAGTTTCTCCGTCCATAGAACTTCCTTGAAATTTAATTATGTATATTTTTGGCATGCAATTTCATGCCTCGTAGAGAGAGCAAAAAAAAAAAACTAAATCACTGTTTAGCCATCCCACAATAGCCCACCAATTGCTCATTACTCGTTACCACAATATTGCCGTCATCAAAATACAACCCAAATGTTGTTTCATCTCCATATATTTGTACCATTAAAGAGAGTAGAAGATGAACGTATGTGGTGTGATTGAGGAGCATGCATGGAAAGTAAAAACACAAGCTAAATATCCTGAAGAACCGTAAAAACACATATCAACATATTTTAATTAAAAACTTGGAAATCACCGAGAGTGAGAAAGTCAGAGAGAATTGAGGGGGAGGTAGGGCCATGTGAGAGAGACATACAATTTTATATCTATCTATCCATCTCTCTATCAGGCTTGATTTTTATATACTGAAGGCCATAGTACACAATACATGCAGTGAATTTATCTGTAGAGCATGAGAATTTTTTTTTTTCATATATTTACCAAGGAGGACGGAAGAAAAGCAACAACAGCAGCAGCAACTACAAAAAATTTCTACATGTTCACAAAAATAAATTACATATTCCTACGTTTAGGCTGAATTAATGGAGTTCGTTTTTGATTTTTCGATATTTGTTCGAGATTTCTAGGGCAGGAACTTCTATTTTTGAGCATACTACGACTAGCTTACATTTGAAAATATTTTGATTTATAGCACAGAGACATCATCTGTAAAGCACATCCATAATGACATCATTCACAAATAGAGCTCTACATCGAATGAAAAAAAAAATTGCTTGTTGGAACTCTGCATACATAAAAAAGATATACATTTTTTTGACCGCGAGGCAAATATAAAGAAGAGAAGAGAAAGGAGGAAAAAAATTTCCAACATGTTGCAATGAGGGAATTTGATAAGAGCCAGCCTGACGATCCTCCATAATCTCTATGCGTCGTCCTTTTAATATACATTTACTCTTTTTTAGCCTACTTATCTTCATTTCTATTGTGTTGTGTACTTTTGCTTGAATTTTGCGCAGTATCTCACCCTCCGGCTAGTCAAAAAGAATATTTCATACAACATACATATCTCTAATGATATTAATTTTAACTTCCAATCGATTTTTTTTCTATCTATATGTACTTCCATCGGGCAAATATTCTTCTTTTCTTTCTTTTCGCACCATCGCGATTCATATTTTTTTTTAACATTGAAGTAAGCACACACAAAAGACAGAAAATAGAACGACGGGGGCAAATATGTGTTGATAAACCTGTGTCAAAATTTATAGGAGGTGGGAACGCAGCTGATGATAAATATATATGTGAGAATTTTTTTTCACAGGTACCGTCATGTATGATAAATATTTTCACATAAATGTAAGGAAGAATAGATTTACAAATTTTACAGGAAATTTGATATTCTTTGAAGTGCCAATGATGATGAGAATGATAAAAGGCATGCGAGATAATTCGTTTAAAAAAATTTAATCGATTACAGTGTGTATGAAGGATTAGATTACATTGTTAATTTTGGTAATATTTCGCATTTTGGATGTAACGGGAAAGATATAAAAAATTTTAGCGCATTTCTCAAAATAAATTCACTTTGATCGGCTGGGTGGATGACTGATAGAACTAAATCTCAACAACCAAATATCGTTAAGAGCTTGGATTTGTAGCATTAGTTCCGTCCTTTCGATTTACTGGCTTATCTCTTGATTAGGTAACTTAAAACTATCTCAAAATGCTTTAATTAATGGATTTAAAATTTTTAATCCTCTCGGAAAGTTTTCCCTTAATCAAAAATTTGAATTTTGAATGACCGTTAATTTTCAAAAAAATTTAACTGTTTTTATTTCACATACTTAGTTTCAAACAAAAATGCGCTCGAGTTCCTTCGATAAAACGAAGATTTTTCAACAGTTTTTAAGGAGAGATCCGAGTTTTAAGGTGATACATTCTGATTAAATTCTACGAGCTCTAACTCATTAAATTTTTAGACGCATTAAAAAGGCACAATAGCGGTTTGTGGGGAATTTTGTTGACTTAAATTTTTCTTTTTGAATTTCTCAAAGGGAAATTTCAAATTTTTAAAAAATTATTCCTAAGGAGGAATCTTTATGAAATTAATGAAAACAACAATTTTTATTTAATTAAGCCTTGAATGTAATTAAAAATTTTCGAAAGAAAAAAGAATTAATCTTCATAGAAGCATTCTTAACTTGATAAGAAATAAATTCGATTCAAGGTTTTTATAAATCCTTTTTGAAGGATCATCCAGATTTCCCTCATAAACGATATGAATCGTAGTAGATATCATGAAATTTTAATAAAATTTAAATATGTTAATTAAAAAGTTCCACTTAAAAAAAAGTAAAGGTGAAATTTTTATTAATCATAATTTTCCCTCCTTTCGTCCTTTACATTCGCATTACGGAAATGATTTTTTGACTTTTTAGTAAAACAATTTTCATAAAGTCCTCCATAAGCTATGCGTAATTTGAATTTTAGATTTTTTATACTGTTTACTACCCTCATCCCACCACTCCACATCACGTCGTGTTCTCTTTTTATAACCACGATTTTCAATTTTCATAAATTTTCTTTCTAATTCCATCGCCCGTTGTCGTGCGTTTTTCAAAATAATTTTCATTTTTATTTTATTTCATTTCATTTTTTTTCCTTCTTTTGTTTTGTAAAGCTTGAAAAAAAAAACGCGAAAATGTTAAAAAGGAAAGAAACTTTAATAAAAATAAAACTTTATTGTTGTGACTGAATTATTTAAAAAAGGACTTTATACATTTTTTTATATTTTATTTTTTATTAGCACATTTTTGCATTTGAGAATTGTTTACTATTCATTTTGGGTGAGATGCCATAACTTAAGGCATAACTCTGATTCAAAGTTCCTTGTGTAAATTTTTTAATATTTGTCTTCAAATTGTGACAGGCTCGAGTTGAACTCTAGTTGAAGTCTTCAAGACACGACTCTCAAATTGCTCTTTGAATTAAATGCTTAGTTGAATGTCTTCAAGACTGACTCTCAATGAATTAAATGCTTTTATGTCAAATTAAAGCTCTTATATAGTAGAATTAGACATCTATAACAGACCAAATGGCCGAAGATCAATTTTAGACCAGTATAAATCTTGGCACAGGCGAAATTCAATGAAATATGGTCTCAAATCAGTGTCAAATTAATCTTGTCCAGATTTTTGATCATTTCTAAGCTATTGGCATCCCGGTTTCATTTCTAAGTAAATGACTAACACGTAAAGTTAGAAACTTTGGAATTATACTTTCTCAAACTGCGCCATCAGTGTCCATCAGTGCCAATGCATCAAAATATTGTCTTCAACACTAGATTTTCTTATTCTTAATATTCCAATGATGATGGCTTATTGTTGTTGCTGTTGATTTTCTTGTTGACGGTGGGTGCTTCGTGCGTTGTTATTGTTGTCCATTTACATAACTCAAAATGGAAATATGACGACGAAAAATGAAAATTTTTATTTAGGCGTCATAATTATTTATTGCAGAGGCAAATTTTTTTATTTAAAAAACATTTCCATTTTCTATTTTTTTTTTGGTTGATGATTATTTTTTATAGATTGAAATTATGTAGTTAGTAGTCAAAAAGGAAATGGCACATGCCATTAAGAATTGTACGTAAAAAAAGAAATAATCATTAAACCAACCGATGACCGCGTGCGATTTTCATCACCTTAAATCCAATAATGAGTCGACTTTTGTGTATGTGTGTGCCTTGACCCCGAACTGTTTTATATTTAAATTTTATATATTTTTTTGTTTTCAACCCCAAACCACGCACCTCGTCCTGCAGAAATTACATTTTTTGTAAATAATTTTAATGTTGAAAAAATTTTTGTCACGCAATTTATGCGTTTTTTTCTCTATTTTATTCTTTGTGTCGTGTGACTCAATTTGGTTCAAATACATTCAGTGCGTATGGTTTTTGGTGGTGGTTTCTGTTTGTAAGTATGTGACTACATAGGCATGTGTCATTAAAAATGGAATTGGAAATCAAAAAACACAAGAAACAAAATTATTTTTTTTACAAAATCTAGATCAAAATTTTCATTCAAATAGCTCAGTGGATTGTAAGCATTTATGAAATTGTATAGGTCGCTCATTAATTTTTATATTTATAATTTGAACTCTATTTAGTGCCACTACATTTTACATTACACATTTATTTCATATTTCATTCTTCGTCGTCGTCGTGAACATTTATTTGAATGAAATCGATTTCTTTCCTTTTTCATTCTAATGAGCTTCCATTTTCAACAATTTCAACAATAAAACTGTAATTTATAATTTCTCAGGCCATTTCATATAAATTATTTATTAATATAAATTATGTTGGTTAAAAACATGCAGCATGTAGCTTTATATTGAAATTTTTTCGTCTATTAAATCAATTCTTGCTCTGTGTGTCTGTGTTCTTATTTTTTTTTTGTGTCTGTTCTCCGTTCACTACGAATTTTTATTTAATCATGAACATTCCTTAATCTACATTTCAAGGTATTTTCTCGAATTTACTTTATTAAATTCCATAATTTTCCACTTCTTCAAAAATGCTTCGTTTTTTTGCGGTTTTGGCATGAATTTTCAATTTAAAGGTACTGGTTGTACTAGAAAATTCTCATTTTGAATGTTTTAATAAATTGATGGTTCCAACAATATCAATTCAAAATTGATTAACAAGACCTTTTGCAATTTAAATGTTGAGAATTTGTCAACTGTCTTTTAATATTCAAATTATATTTGCAACTAAAAGTTGATTTTACCCTTTCATAGTTGTTGACCCTTTCATATTTATATTTTAGTCTGATTTAGAATTTCATAGAATAAACTCTCATTTATCAAATCCGTAAGGAAGTTCTTTTGGTTATTCTTTTCAATAAGTAAGCATTGTCATTAACAATCCAACATTGAGCTTGATTTGAGCCTTAAAAATCCAGAAATGTTGAAAAATCTTTGGAAAATGTTGAAACTATTGACTTCTTAATAGACCTGACTGCTGAGCAATTAAGTCATACATTTTGTTCAACGAGGTAAACTGATACATGTGTTTAGGACATTAATTGATCATCAGTTCTAATATTGTGTCAATCATTACTTTCAATTGATTATGGCTCATTAATTATTTAGGAAAAGTATAAATGAATATATTTAACGGTAACAGGGATGTTCTATGATAATTGAACTTATTTTAACTAGACTATAATTTGTAGAGGAAGCTATGTAAAATACTCTAGATGCATCAAGCACTTATTTACTTCCTTTATACTCATAATGAATACCAGCAATTCACCTCTGACTGATAAGAAATAATAGATAGATGAAATGTTATGGACAAGAAGAAGTACCCTCCATGTGACTTGAAGTCACTTGTCTCATATCTATCTCTACATCTCATTCAAATCATCGACAACGGGTGTCCCCGAAGAAATAAGAGACCTTATACATACAAGAATATACACACAAAAAGTTCTAACCTTTTTCTCATCAAAACGCATATATCTGGCAGCTCTTGTATGCTAGAATAAGAAGCATCATCATCGTAACTTGACAATTTACATAAAACTTCATCTGATATCGGCAGTATTGAAAAGAAAAAAAAAGAA
Organism: Chironomus tepperi; assembly: GCF_022539635.2. Taxonomy (NCBI): domain Eukaryota; kingdom Metazoa; phylum Arthropoda; class Insecta; order Diptera; family Chironomidae; genus Chironomus; species Chironomus tepperi. Next base: position 270,305 of record NW_027226222.1, read on the forward strand.
AGCGAAAAGTGTGTTTGTTCATATTGTACACACATTGTGTCTGATGTGCTTTGCTGCTTGCTTACGGATAGATGTGCGAATGAAAAAGTTTTTCTCGTCTCTTAAAAGATAAATGTACACATAGATGAAGAAAATGGGAGGATGAGTAACGCAACGGGTGGAAGTTTGGAGAGTGCAGAAAATTCTTCGATTCTAGAAATTATTTTGTGTATTTATTTATAACATGGCATTGCAAGAAGGGTATTTCGAAGTCTCGATTTCGATGAATTTTCAAGACCAAGACCGAGACCGATTCCGAGACTACAAGGGAATTCTTTGGAATTTGTCGTCCTATCGGAACTGTGACGGTTGAATTCGACCGCATTGTGCGGCCCAGAAAATTCATTTAGAATCATAACGACTGATAAAGGAAGTTCATCAATTACAATTTAAAATCGTTCAAGGACTTCATATTTTGTTATTTTACGAAAAAATAAATTCACTTGAAGTTTTATAAAAACATTTTTTAAGGACAGTTCCAAGAATTATCATGAAATAAATTAATGATTACGGGGAAATTCTCATCATGGAATCTAACAAGATTCTAATAAGCTAATGAGCAAAGAATTCAATGAAATTGCCTATAGAAATAAATATGATTTTCTTTTACATGCACATTTTGAATGTGAATTCATTGCTGGAAACTATAGGTCAGTTGTAGGCCACCTGTGAGCTGCGGCAAAGATTGCCAAAACTGCTATAGATCCTCTATAGTCATAATTATTTTGATTGATTCTCATAAAATGCACAGCATTTAAAATCAATTCACAGATTTATCCTTCAAAATTATTAATCTCTAACCAATCCATATTGAATACTTTATATGTAAAGAGCAGATTCCTCCAATCTCTACCACAGCTACCGTCATCATTTTTTATCAAAAAGTTTTTGTCGTTTTATTTTCCTCGTCAAATACGAATTGGAAATTTTTTATCATTTTGCAAATATTTGATAATATGAATTTTTTTATCCACTGAAAATTGCACTGACGTTGATGTCGATATGGAGCGACTTTTTTTTCTCGTATGGATATTTGAAGTGGAAGGAATAAAGGGGGGGACAGCGATGAAGCAATGGCACATTCCATTGAAAGCTCTTACAGGCTTGAAGCAGATGAAAAATGAAAAATATATAGGAAAAAAAGCTTAACGATGAAAACGATAGAAGAAGAGAAAAAAAATATGAATTTTAATGGAAATAATCTGCATATTTTTAGCTCCTCTCTTTCCATTCTTGTTCTGAAAAATATTGGAGAAAACAAGAAAAAATTTTATATTAAAAAATATTTCATAGACATTTTTTTCATTTTCATATTTTTTTTTGTTGTTCAGAAGTGGTTTATGTGGCGGGGCGCGGATAGAAGGCAAAATAAAATATAAAATAATATAAAATTCCAGGGGACACAACAATTTTTATATTCGTAGAAACAATTTAAAATTTGAAGTATGAGGTTGGATATTGACAATAAGTACTTTATGCTATTATAAATTGATGTCGTTGCTATGGCGCATTTTATATCCATTGTTGTTGTATTTCCCATATTTTGATAATTTAACAAGATATCAATTGATTTTGTTGACTTATTTGTTTGACATAAAGGACTGAATATTCAATGCCCTTAGTAAAATCCTGTTTACATGCTACCCGAGTGACACACAAGAATAAGGCTCCGTCACAGAACTTTAAAGGCCTCGTAAACCTCTTACTACTAACTTTCTTGACAGGCAAAGAACATGCTTTGCAACATTTTGGTACCTAAAAGCTGTTAGAGTATATCGTCCATATGGCTAACATATCAGGCGACTTCCATTTGATGTCAGCAAAAGAAGTTTAACAAGAGCCTTCTTCAGTTGTGCCGCTTGGGAAAATTAAGAAAGATTTAAATTTTGTCAATTTGTTTGTAGGAAATAAAAAATGAGTATTCGATGTCCATGGTAAAATCCTGTACACATGCTATTGAATATGTCAATTTTTTTCCTGAATTCAAAGCTTAAATTTCAAAAAATACAATGTCAATAAATCAGACAATTGGCCAATTGGTTCAACAATAGCATACAAATTCTGATACGCAAAGCCCACAATAGGAGTGAGGCGGCGAAACAGAAAAAATTTCCATCTCCATGAAAGCGAAATTAAAAAATATTTTCAAGTTCCAAAAAAAAAGAGAAAAAAAATTGCTGTAAAAATGCTCACGGTACATCAATTTGCAAATCATCAGCAATGACAGTGTAAGACATAGACCATCAATTTTTACAATTTTATGTAAATTTTCGTCATGCGAAAGTGTCAAATCACCATGAAGAAGTAATAAAAAAATGTGTGTAAACATCTCCATCCATCGCTTTATGTTTTCATTTTATTTACTTCCCTTTAAAGTCATTCGAATCAATGAAAAAGAAAAAAAAAGGAAGAAGAAGAAAAATTTTAAAGCGAGATGAGAGAGAAAGAGATGTCTTAAACACACAACATACAAATGTACATGATACGCACAACAAAATTCCATTTAAACCTCAAAAACCGAACACATAACGATCGTAAAAAATTCCTTTACTCTTTAAAGTCGTAAAAATGTCTTAATTTTAGAATCTTGACACACAGAATGAAAAGTGTATATATATGTATATATAAAAAATGTGAAGGGGGATGGATGGATGGCTGGGATGATTGTTAAAGAAAAATGTGGAAAATCATCGGCGAAAAGACGAAGAAATGATACTGAAGGTCGTTTGATAAAAAAAATGTTGCGTGTGGAATGAGCGAACAAAGATGCGATATACAATATAGCTGTATGGTATATAGCAATGGATGATGATGATGCCAAAAGGAAAAAAAAAGTAAAATGTGGGTGGAAAGGAAGAAAATTGTTGCCGCCGTCGACGCCGCGTGTATATATATACATAATAATACAGCATACAACAGTAACAGAATATTTTTTGAAAAGGAGAATGAGAAGCTTCTCTATATTTTTTGTGTATATATATATACATATTGGAATGTGCTTCGCCTTACACATTTTAATATGAATTTAAAATAGCTCCGACAAACGTCTACCGACGATAAAAAAGGGAAAATGTTGAGAAGCACAAAAAAAGGAAAGGAAAAAGACGTGGTATGGAGTTTCGGTTTTGCCTTTCAGTGCTTATTGTGGGTGTTTTATACGACTGACTGTAAGTGAGAGGGGTTGATGTGCTATGTGATCTCTCTCCAGCTATTAAAAATTGGGATAGATCAGTAACTTTTTTGCATAAACACATTTTCAAGTGTGCCATAGAAGCGGCAGTCAACGGTAAAGTAATAACAACAATAATAATGGAAGCAACAACAACTTTGTTTGATACATAATCAGATGTGAACAATTCAAAAGAAAAAGGCATTTCCGATTTTGTTTATGTGAGACTGAATATCGTACACAAAAATGTCTAGTTCCATAAAAAAGTGTAGAAAAATATTATAAATTACTTTATTCGTTTAACTTAAATTATGGTGAATGTGCCCGCATGATAATTTCGTTTGGTACAAATTTGATTAATTTACATAAATTTGTTTTGCTGCTGGAGCTGCTTTGCTACTGCTTTTCTACCATTCATAGCTTGTTCTCATTCACTTATTACCGTCATTTCATAATAATATTTTTTTTTTTCTCTCTTTTATTTAGGCACACAGAATCAAGCTTCTTGTTCTCGTTTTTTTCTGTGAATGTTGTCCTTCATATTTTTTGTGCATTTCTGTAAATCAGATAGGGCAGTTTTGTTCAAAATTTTATTGCGCCACGGCACGACTTGGTTGTAAGCAACAACCGCGATTCATGAAATTATCAAAAAAATTCACACTATTGTGCCGTGGCACATAGTTTAAACAACACTGGGTTAGGGCATCATATTCAATTTGACTGTGTGGTCATCTTGTAAGGTCATCGCTGGCCAATTGATTTTAATCTCTATTTTATTATTGTCATAATTGGGGATTTCTCATATTTTTAATTGATTTATTTCAAAACTTGACCCAATCAGCACAAACTATTAATGGTAGACAAGTGGCTGTCAAATGGCGACCAAGTGACATTATTGATTGTCAATGACGTTCGTAATCTGACTGCCAATGAAATACGTGTACCGATCGGGTAATTCTATAAAATATGCGCCTTACTCATCCTCTTATGGATATAATTTTGAATAATATCCGTTCTCATAATTTTTGTTTCAAGGACCAGCATCGAAATTTCATCATCAACACGAGTATGAAGAAAAAAGAATGAAATGAAATGAAAAGCAGCAGCAGAAAAATTTATTTTCCTTTTCTTTTCCCATTCATTTCTCATGAGAAGGAGGAAAGGAGAGAAAGAAAGCATAAAAATAAATAATAATTGAAAAAATAAGAAAATAAGAAAAGAAAAAAAAAAATATTTTTCACCCTCAGATGAGAATGAGAAGAAAGTAGAAAATTTTTTCTGACACATAGCGAGAATGCTTTTGAGACATGCGTGCTTCTGTCATACGTAAAAATTATTAATTTTTTTTCCACTCTCTCTCCCCTCTTCCTTAGAGTTTGGGGGGGTTTTCATTTCACAATGTCATATGGACATGACTAAAGTTCTTTTCTTTCCTAATACAATTTTTTTACTTCTATTTTCTGCCTTATTCCGTTCTAAATCATAAGATATATGTGTGCTACACTTCACTTTATTTATTTATTATTCGTACATACTCATACTCTCAAGTCTCATTTTTCTCAAATCCAATACGTCAACTTCGTCATCATCAACATCACTGTCGTCTTCGTTATTCGATTATCATTATTGTATATTTTTATTCGTGTTGTAGTTCTTATATTTTATTTATTGTCGTAATAGTAAATATTGAGCAAAATGACATTCGGCATTGCTAAAAAAAGGATTTTTTATTTCCTCGCATTTTCAACTTTTAGGCATTTCTCTTCAACTTTTCAAAAACAGCTGTTTTATGTTTTGCTGTTCATTTTAAAATAGAAAATCAGCTGATTGATATGATGTAAGATACATGGATGTTAAGGAAAAGATTGAAGGATTAGGAATTATTTGGTCTGTTTTAAAGTTAAGTTTGTAGCTAGAAAAAGCTGGATAAATATTTAAATATAAGATTTAATACCACTTCTGTGCATAAAGCCGCCTTAGTTGTTTTAGATTTGTAATTAAGGATAATTTTAATTTATCAAGACTTATCCGTAGACATTTATTTTACATACATGACAAGAATGTAAGTCTTTATCGATAGGTATTGATATTGATGAATCTAAACTCACAAAAATTGATGAATAACAGCGATTTCTTCTTTTTCTAATTATTTATCAATCATAATTCGTGTAGACGTTGTGAAGTTTCAACACTTTTATTGTAAATATGAGCGGAAGAGAAAAATATGAAAGAAAAGTTTTCCTTTCTCGCTACAAATTTCCTCGAATTTCTTCAAACAAACAAAAAGAAAAACAAATTTTCAATCTGGTGCGGCCAAAAATGTCACAAACAACGCACTTTTTCTCCACACAAAACTTTTTCACAAGGCACAACAAAAATCAACAAGGAATTCTGTTAATAAAATGAATATGAAAGGCCAATATAGATCGACTGGATATATACATTCGTACAATAAGATGGAAATGATGTTGATGATGATGGCAGCAGTATGAAAGAAGATTTTGAGACATCGATAATATGATAATCAACATCAATTCGATAATCTTGGCGTTATTAAGGCTGAAATAGAAAAATAATTTTTCTGCAAACTGATTTTCCGCAATTTTTATTTTTTCCGTCTCTTCTTTTCTCTAATGCTTCTATCTATGTACATAATTTCGTGTAGGTGTCTTCGAAATTCATTTTTTTGGATAGCGTCAGCAAATTTAATTCAATCATCCCATCATCCGTGAATATAGAATTTTTTCGCAGTATTCACTTTAAGTGTGCTAATGCTATGAATGGGTCTTGTTGGTACATACACAAAAAAAGGAGAGGAGAAAAAAATTCGTCGTATGCTGCTGACATATATCAAGAGATTAAAAAAAGCTGTTGATGAAAATTTTTCATACACAAAATCAGAGGCACAAAGGGAAGAAAATTTCATTTGGGATTATTTTTGATGATGATTAATCCTTGCCAAAAATGCCTTAATTATTTGCAATTTTTCATGATTTAAAATTTTTACTTAATGAAAATATTCCAAACTTTTGCTCATTTTGAGGCTTTTAAAATTTGTAACTTAAAGCAGGAATAAGTTTGAACAAAACTATTGAAATGATGTACATCTACAATGTCTACAGACCACCATACTGTCGATTAAAAATTAAAAATAAATGAACAAAATGAAAAGTTTGATTGAAAATTGTTTTGTGTCTGTAATAAAGGCAATAAAACACAATCAATTGATTTTAACCAATCTGAGCAGCTATATTTCTGTTTTAAAAAAGTGATGACGAAACTTTTTGTTTTATTGGAGATGAACAATAAATTCAGATTCACTCATGTTGAGAATGAGTCAACTGTCGTTTAATATTCAAATTTTATTTGCAACATATTAGTTGAATCCCCCCTTTTTATGGTTGTTGACCCCTTCATATTTAGTTTATTTTCAAACTCCGAAGAATAAACATTATCCTTACTTTAATTTGTAACTAAGTTCTTTAATTATACTTATTTTTATATAAGCATTGTTGCTTTATCTTGTCAAAATTCTAGTTACCGTTCACTATATTAATGTCCTAAATATTTTGATTGACTAAGACTTTAGTTCAAAAATTATCAAAACTTTCGTACTTTTAATTTATTTTTTAATGAATTTTAGACTCGAAATATTGAATATTATTAAGCTGTTTACTGGCTATCCATATATAGTAAGAATAAATCATGAAATACTCTCCTGTTTGATTAAAATTAGATGATAGATAGTCAGGCTAGAAATAATTCATAAAACATACCTTTTTACCTCAATGTTAAATTTTACACCATAAACATGCACACAGACAATGTCTTTATTCAATAGAAAAGAGAAAATATTTATTCAAATTGAAAGTGAAAGGTAGTGTTGATGTCCAGTAATAAAAACGTCCTTCAATATTTTTTTCCACATTCGTTATTGCTTCGTCTTTATTTTTTTGCTTACTTTTCACTCTACAAGTGAACATGTTAAGGGAAGAAATTTTTTTCCTTCTTGCTATTTTCTTTACTTCATATGATGTGTAAACAAAGAGACACACTTCACAGCACACAACAATAAGACAATTTCATGACATACATACATTAATACATAATACATATTGAAGTAAATGACAACAAAATAGAAATTGAAATAGGAGAAGTGTAACGTAGATGATGATAATGAAAGTGAAAAGTTTGGAAAGGGATATCGAATGGAAGTAAAAGTTGCAAAGCCAATTATGCAGTTCACTTGAAGATCAAACTGCAGTATTATTTTTCGGAACGAAAAAAAGAGTTTTGAGTCAGAAAAATTTCCATAATAAAAAAGAAGGATCATCATATGGAATGAGTTATAAGACCTCAAAAAGGCAATAGAAATGAACAAAAGAGAAAAAGTAATCCATGACCCGAAAGCAAAACAAGAAAGGAACGGAATCGACTTTTCGCATTCAAAAGATTTTTTACTAAAGAATTTTTCATCAAAAGAAAAAGAAAAAAAAAATTTAAATCGAAAAACATAAAAATCATAATTTTAGGGCGGAGCGAAAAAATGAAAAAAGAATGGAAAAAAATAAAATCATATTTTTCGGGTTTCAATTTTTTCAAACAGTTCGGAAATACACAGAAAAAACTTACATTATTTTTGGGGTGTTTTTTTGCCTCATTTTTCTAAATTTATTTGATTTTTTTTCTCTTCTTCTCTTTTACTACATTTTTAGTTTTTTTTTTCTCTCGTTTGTATAGAATGGTATTTATGTATGCGGTGGTAGGGGATTTATAGTTTTGGTTCAAGTTATAAATATCTCTCATTATTATTGCAGTCTGCATTTTGAACGCATTTTTAACTTAAAAGATAGTTTCATGACTGGACGTATGGCACCAATCTGACTGTCAATGTCAAGCTAGAACATGTCATTTGAGTGACAAAAAAGGAGAAAACTTTTTCAATGGATTGATTGCTTTTCTAAGAACTTTTCATTGTATATTTCGAAAGTTCAGGAATCTCTTAATGTCCATATACATCTAGAATAATGTAGGATGCAATCCCGAGCGATATATCATTTACTTACTTACTTTCTTCGCTGGCCGTCCAGATCAAATGTCTATGACCTCTCTCAGTTGGCTCTATCGAGGGTTGCCCATTAAAGGCTACACTGGTCTTAAAACAGTTTAAGCAAAGCCTTCTTCATTTGTGTAGCTCGGAAATGACTAGTTGTAAAAGGTTAAATAAATCATCTTGTAGGAATTATTGTAAATTATTTTTAACTTTATACAATTGACTGCTAAAACTAGTTTTGTGGATTGTTCATGTTTGTTAATTTTATCGTACATTATTTTGAAAATAGAAGTGATCTATATAACCGAAAATAGACAAAACTAAGTTAGAAATTAATTATTGATGAATAAGATCCATTGACATTTGCCAGACATTTAAATATCCCACTGTATTTCAGGATGATTTTATGAATGAAGTGTCCATCTGTTCATAAGATTGTTCCTTAATTTGTAATGCTATTCTGAATGAATTCTAAAATTTTGCTTAAAAATTTGAATTAGGTACTTTCACAATTGTTATCGATAATTTTTCAATTTTGGTACTGAAGTCCAATATGGTCATGTAAGCAACCACAGTTCTTAAATCGCCCTAAATACGTGTAAAAGACATTTAAAATTTGAAATTTTGAGCGTTGAATTTTTTTGCATAGCCATATATATGTGTATATTGGTTTAGTCATAAACAACCCCTGTCTCAACTAATGAGACATTCAGACAAAACAACTGCACTACTCACCATCATGCACATCTAATTCCCTTCTATAAATAAGGGAAACCCTTCTTTCCCGTAAATATTTTTGTAAATTTTTTTGTTTAAAATTTTTTAGGAGAAAAAAAGAAGCACAAAAAAAAAAATTTAATCAATAATAATCGAAAAATCATTGAAAGCTGATGGGCCACGAGTTTTTTTTTGATATTTTTATATATATCATCGATGTTATTTCATTCTGTTTTCTGTGTTCAGTGTTTTCTTACCCCGATTTGATTTTTATAGATATTTTCATCGATGATAGTTTAGTATGAAACGTGAGCTTATTTTGAAAACATTAAAAAAGATCGTAGAAAAAGTTTTATAGTGAAAAAATTTATAACACGAGAGGCAAAAAAAGAAAAAAAAATTATATGAAAAATAAGGAAACGAAAATAAAAATTTAATATCAAAAACGATAAAAACTCGAGCCTCGATCACAAATCGTTATCAATAATTCGGATCATAAAAAGAAAAAAAAATATTATATATTTTAATAAAACAATTCAAATATTCGACTTGATGTGACGTTTCTGTATGTGTTTAATGTGTGTAGGCAGCAATTCATCCACTTCGTAAGTTTTTTTTTTCTCTCGTGGATATTCTGTGCAAAAAAAAAGTGAAGAAGAAAGTAAGAAAAAAATATGAAATATGTTCATGTGTAGATAAAATGGAATTTTTATATTTTCTCATTTCTTTTGAGAATCACATACAACACAACAACAAAAAAAAAATAGCCGGAATAAAATTTTTTTAGAAGGCGCATGTCCATAAGCATGTCCCCCCTTATCCATACCATCAGTTCTTCTTGTCCCGTTGTGTATTTGCCGTGCTCTTACTCTCTTAGTTCATATCATATGAAAGAATTGATACACATGTATAGGTGGTGCTGATTGTGTTTAAAAAAAATGAAAATAAAAATAAAAATGAGGAAAAAAAATTTCTTCCTTCTCATCCCACCTTCATACAATCTGTCTCCCCATACCATCCATCTATCCATTCATCCATCTCTCTCACAGAAAGAAAAAAAAGGAAAAAACTTTCTCCTTCTACACGAAAAAAATTATATTGAGATTTTTAAAGCAAAAAAATAAGATCTCACTATATGTATGTTCGCTCGATGGTGGTGGCTACTCAACCTCCTCAAATCATCATCACCACTGACATATAAGTTAGTTCTCTACACGCACCATACATATCACACATATGAGAATGAGAGAGAGACTATGTGTTGTTTCACTATAAGAAGCTCAAGAAATATGTAGTATGTAAAGCATACTAAGCACAATCTTATATTTTTTTTTGTGTGGCAGCAGGCGCGCAAAAAAAAAGAAAGGAAGAAGGCAATGGAAAAGTTTTTATTTTGTAGTTTTTAATGGAATGTACACACATACACTACTTATGTATGTTAAACCATTTATGTAGAAATGTATGTGGTGGAAAAATAAGAAAAAGGAAGAAAAATAGAGCAAGAAAATTTTTTTCGTAAGGGTCCAAAAAGCCGAGAGAAACAAAAATTTTTATTCGTATCGATTAATTTTTTCTTTATTTTTGAGGGAATTTCTCATGTTTATTTTACAATATTTTTATATCGCCCTCAAAAATAAAATATACATTCATTCAAGTGGCATATTGATTTATTTTGAAAAATGGCTTTAAGGAACAGCAAAAGCAATTGGGACAGAATGAATGAACTCTGCGAAATTTTTGATGAATTTTTAAAACTATCAAAAATTTTAGACAATTTAAAATTGTTAAAATTGGAATTTAGTCAATTTGTATTCAAAAAAATATGGAATCAGGACATCCTCACCCCCTGAAAAATAAACATAAAAGAGAACGAAAATAAAAATTTATTTGATTGATTGGTTGGTTGAGTCAAAAGTTAAGTTTTCTTCTTCGTTCTTTTCGTACATTTTCAAATAAAAATTCATATATGGAAAATATGGCATATATGTATGCACACTATTTTTATTTTTATTACTGAGCAAAGGAGATGTTCACTTATTACGTCACGCTCTTAAGGGAAAGAGTAGGGGAATGGTGTGGTGTGCTAGTTTGTTATGCCTTAAACAATGAAATTGCATTGAATTGCATTTAAATTTTATGCCGAAAAGGGGGAAGAGGAGTCAAGGATTCGATTATTCTAGTTACCTAATAAGTGACCGACCCCAAAGATACTTATTGAAAAATCATTTTTCTTTCCATTATTAATGCTATTGCTATTGTTGTTTATATACAGTTTTTAACATGTATACATACTCAATATTTACTCTCTACGCATGGATTTATTCATAAATATTACATTTCCTACAAATAATCTAAACGTCCATACCATCCATCCATCTACATATCCATCCATCCATAAATGATGATTGAATTTTTTTAATGAAAATTTATTCAAATTTTATTTAGTCAATTTTTGAAATGACCTTCGATTGACTGTTTACTGCTACTGCTGTCCATTTTAGCGTGTCTGTTAAAGAGGATGATTTATTTCCTTGTACGATTCTTTTGATGTCTATTTATTTTTCTATAAAATGTCCGAAACGTTAAAATGTCAATTGGCAAATAAATTTTTATGAAAAATTGGAATTAAATTGAAATGCCAAAAGGCAAACTTTTAAAAATCAATTTTGTTGGCTGATAGTTTCAGCTGTGACTATAAAATTCTAATTTTCTATCATTCTCAATGTCTTTACAGAAAATGATGGCAAGTTTATATGCAACACCACCACCAGATACGTCAACACCAAATGCAACATCATCTACAAATGTAACGTCAGCGAGTACGGTCGATTTAAACGGCGAAGACACATCAGTATTAAGCGACACTTCAAATTCATCGCATACAAATAGTTCAGTAAATAGTTCACAAAATCATCAAAAGGCACCCAAACGCTCAATTCTCGTTACATCGCCATCCACGTCAGTGAATAATTATCCATTACTTGGGAGTCTTTTTGATTCAACACCTGACTTATCGAAGAAGCGACGAAAACAAACGACACCGATAAGGATATCAGCAACAGCAGCTTTTGAATTACAGCAACAGCAGCAGCAGCAGCAAAATCAAAATAATATTAATAACAGTAGTAATAATAATGTAAGCAGCGGAAATGAGTCCATAAATACCAATGGATTACTTACAACAACAGCAGCATTTCAATCTTCATCAGATATCACGGAAATAAATGACGATGGTGATGATGATGACAATGAATCAGGCGCATTTACAACAAATGGTGAGAAAGGAATGCCACAAATCTCATCAGTTTCATCCGTACCGTCAACAATTGAGAATGATGGAAATCTTCAAAAGATTTTTTTGAAAAATTTAAGTCAATTACAAGCAGCAGCAGTAGCTCAACACCATTCAAATAGTCTAAGTAATAATAACAACAACTCAAATACAACCAATAATAATGAAGCATCAATGCTGAATGAGAACTCTCGAATCATATCACATCAACAATTATCTCCAGGAACAGCAGCAGCAAAACTTTTACGCGGTTCTCTTTCACCATTAACACCATTAAATTTAAATAACAACAGCAGCAGTAATCAAAATGGTCAACATCATCAACACAACAATGAAGGAGAATTATCGAAGCCACATGATTTTGAAAATGACATTGAAGTCGAGTATCACAATAAGTTTTTAAAGACTAATAATAATTTACATTCAAATGACAAATCGCCACTTGACAATGATATGACTGGTAAAAGTGGATCATCATGGAGTGATAAGCAAGATAAGAAACCAATAGATAGTGACTCTTGGCTTTCATTGGCTTCCTTGCCTTTTCCATTTCCACCTGATGCAGCCACAGCAGCTGCATTATCAGCCGGATATCTTCCACAACTTCCACTTCTTTCTGGTGTTGGTCCTTTTGGATCAGAAGGAGTTTTATCGCGTGGTGCAGCACCTCTGAGAATATTCAATCCTGAAGCATATTGTGACTTGTGCAACAAAGAATTCTGTAACAAGTACTTCCTTAAAACACACAAAGCAAATAAGCATGGAATTTATGAGCCCATGGCACCAATGACAAGTAATGATATGCCAACATTGAATCAATTAAATCAGATGCAACAAATGATGCAATTACAACAACAATCAATGCAGCAACAATTCAGTCAAGCTCAGCAGAATGCTCAACAACAACAAAAGTCTCAAATGATGGCAGCAGCAGCTGTCGTCGCACAACAGCAACAACAGAATACAGCGATTTCTAGTCAAGTTCAAGAATCACCACAAAATGGAAACAATTCACTTCCTTCAAATGGAGCTCCAAATGCATTTTGTGACATTTGCTTTAAAAAGTTTTCATCTCCAGCTGCACTTAAAAAGCATCGTTTGAAGATCCACGAAATTGGTGTTGTAAAAGCAGAAAACATGAAGGGATCAATGAATGGACCTCCTCAACCGTCATCATCAAATTCGTCAAATATTATGCCACCACAAACACAACCAGTGGAATTAACTACAAAATCACAAAATAGCAGCAGTAATAATAGTAATGATGATCCACAAGGACAATTGCTGGAAGAAATGAAAGAACCACAAAATATTTTGCCACTTCCATTTAACTTCCCCGAAGGTTTCCGTGAAGATTTTCAAATTGAACAAGAGGATGCCAGTTTTACACCAGAACCACGCAAATTGTCACCATCATCAATTCAACAAGCGAGAGATGCAAACTTTTCCTATGACAAATTAAAGCGTTTGGGTGTCTTAAATCCTGAAGCCTTTTGTGAACTATGCTGTAAGGAATATTGCAACAAATACTTTTTGCGTACACATAAATTAAAGCGTCATGGAATTTTCCTACCAATGGATGATTCCAAAGATATGGATAGTTCACGAGCACTGTGGCCATACATGCAAACAAATCCATTGAATTTAATTATGGGTGGAGATTTGAAAGCTTTACAAATGTATGCAAAAAAGCAAAAGGAGGTAGAGCAACAACAAAATCAAGAAAATTCTGATCAAAGTGGTGTCATAAAAATTCCATCACCGTCTCCATCGTCCAATGATGATGAAATGATGAAGGATGACGATGGTCAATCAAATCCAGCCGGAGCGACTAGCATGAAAGGTGATGAAGGAGACGACGATGTAGAAGAAAATTTAAAAAGAATTGGCGGCAAGACATCGCCATCATTACAAATACCACAATTGACGCCACAAGAGTCCGAAGCGATTAGCGTCGATTTACAAAAGCTTCAATCAATGATTTTACAGTTGAATGAACTTAATCAAAATCGTTGTATTCCATGTGCAATTTGTGGTAAAGAAATGGAAAATCAATACATGTTACATGCTCACATGTTGGCTGAACACTCTGGCTTTACAAATAATAATTCCATTAAGCTCTCGCCACGTCCATCATCTATCCCATCGCCATCACCAAATGAATTTGAAGTGTGTAAGCAATGTGATAAGGAATTTTCAAATATCTTTTTGCTCAAGCAACATTTAATGGAACAACACGGCATGCCACCGTTATCGCCCACACCATTAAGAGAGGGCTTCATTACACCCGATCGTAAGACATCGAGTCAACATATTTTAAGTCAGCCAACAACACCAACACAAAATGATCGTAAACCAATGTTTCAAATGACACCAACAAGTAGCTACTGTGAAATTTGCAATAAGGAATTGTGCAACAAGTATTTTATGAAGACCCACATGCAACGAATGCATGGAATCGAAATTGAAAATGGAGCTCAAATTGGTGGTGTTGTCTGTAATATTTGTAATAAGGAATTGTGCAGTAAATATTTCCTTCGTGTTCATAAACATAATACACACGGGATTGTTGAAGATGGATCTCCACAACAACGTCCGGGTAGTGAATCTATTGATTCTGATAATGGCTTCCAAATAGATTTAAAGCCCGGTGAGGTATCTGATCAATCGAATCGTTACTTCTCACACTTTACTGAAGTTTGTCCACTTTGCTCACGTCGCTTCCGTAGTGCCAAATGGTTGAAGGCACATTTAATGAGTGATCATGGAAAGGCTGGTGTTGATAAGCTCAATGAAATTGAATCAAAAATTGGCATCATTAAAGGACCACCAAGTCCAGGCATAAAAATTCCAAATGGCGGTTATAATTTATCATCACCTGATTTGATGATCAAAACATCACTTGGAGGATTATTCTCAGGTGAAAATTCAATGGCAACATCGCCAAGTGGCTCGCAAAATAATCCATTAAAGGGTTATCAGTGCTCATTTTGCTCATTTTCAACGCCAATTTTGGCAATATTATTCATACATGAGCGCTCTCATCAAGCCAGTAATACAGCAATGAATTTGATTCAGAATCAAAATAAATCCGAGAGTGCTGTTTCAATTGCAAAGGAATTATCAAATTCACAACATCCAACACCAGGTGTCTCGTCGCCATCATCTACACCTGCTTCAACGCCCATACCGTCAACACCACAAGAGTCAAATAGTGGCAAGACAGAAATGAATAATTTAATGGAAAACTTTCCACCCATCATGCATCCACGACCATCAGTCGGATTGCCGCAAGAAGCTGGTCCATTGGTTATGCAATCATTCTTACTCGAAGAATCGATGTTTTCAAAGCCATTGGTTAATGGCAAAACAGGTACGATGAATGATAATTATAAATTTATTCCATCAATGGTCATTTTACCGGTACGTGAACGTATTTCGTCGCCAGTAACTATCTCATTTACTCTCACACCGGCTTAAATTGACATGACACGATGTATTTCGTTCTAATTGAAAGAAATTGATGCTTCATAAATTAATTATTTTCAAAAAGAAAAGTAAAACCAAAATTGATAAAAAATTTAGAAGATTACTGCTGCTAATTAAAAATAATAAGACATAAACTCTGCTGCGAAAACAAGAAAATTGAAAAAAGAAAAAAATTAAAAATTCAAAGGTTGCTGCTGCAAAATGAAAAAAAAAAAGAAAAATTAAAAGGTGAAAAATTTTAGTTGCATTGAATGTAAAATTGAATTGATTTATTTATATTGAACTTTAGTAGATGAATGAATAATAATGAATGATTTAATTACTTGGTGATTGTTCTTCAACAAAGTTCCTAAATATTATAAATAATTTAAAAAATTGAAGAAAAAAGGATTAATGAAGGAAATGAAGAAGAAAAATCGTTAAAAGGAAAATTTTTAATTTTTCATTAATTTTCCCAAAAGAAAAAAAAGATGAATTAATTTCGTTAATTTAGTAAGAAAGTATTGTGGTAGTCAAATTATATATTAATTAAAATACTTTTCAAAAGAGACATGAAATTATACGGAAAAAGTGCAAACACATTTAAGGAGTGATAACTATTTGACTTTCGAGATCATTATTGACTTAAGTCAAAAAGTTAATACTTCATGTGTCAAACTTACACAAAATGCACTTTATCCTCGATATGCAAAAATATAAAAAAATTTTTGAAAAATTTTCAATGAAAAAAAACTGAAAAAAATATTTTTTGCTCAAAATAGTTTGAAGGCTGCAGTCGAAATCACATGAAAATCTGCACTGATGATGAAATATTTATATTTTTTCCTTCGCAAACTTGACGAGCTTAATCAAACAAAAATATTGAATAGAAACAAGGAAACTCACAAGCTCGGAGAGAAGACTCCAAAAATTGAACAAAAAAAAAATTTAATGGACTTAAAAAAATATTTTAAAAAAATGAGTAAAGGAAAATTGAGTGGCAATTGAAACTATATTAAACATATTAATAATCCCCAAATACGTATTTCAATGAAAACAGAAAAATTTAAAAATTTTAACCATAAATGATAAAAAAAAGTGTAAAGATTTAGAAAAAAAAAAAACACATATTCATTTAGTAAAAGAAATGAGGAATCATCGTTCGCATAAGTTTTGAGCATTATGTTAAAAATATGATCTACATCTTCCCAAAAAAAAGAAATGAAAGAAATTATAATTCATTCCATACATTATTCATTAGATGATAAAAGTTTTAGGAAAATAGATGAAAAAAAAAGATAATTCATTCCATTACGTAGTGACAATTAATTAGATTTCAATTGATAGTTGCAGTTGATTATTCTCCTTCATAATTTAAAATAACCAAAATGTACTGCTTCATTTTAGTCAATTAATGTCTTTTATGGAGAATTAATTGAAGAATTTTATTTAATCAGCTTTCAAATCTCCTTCGTTACTTGCCAATTGCTTTTGTGAATATCTTTGTAACCAAAATCGCTAGACAGATTCTATGTCATACACGAACAAAATGTCCTTTAGATCTGTGTATGGCTGTCTTAAATTCAAATTTTTGACATTAGATTGTCGAAAAATTCGAAAATTTCAAAAAAGTTCGAATTCTAACTTAATTCAAGAGTTCAAGACAGGAATATAGCTTTTAGCTCCAGCATTCTATCTGCTGCTCAGAGATTTTGGTTGCCACTTTATCCTTAAGAATAATGAGCATTTTCATTGAAGAGCATGAAATTTAAATGAGGTTAAGTCTCCTCGACTTGACTTTTTCATTTAAAATACGATAAAATCTGATTCGTTGCTTTTAACATACTAGTATGTTGACTAAAGGATCTGCTCATTGTCATGCTAAAGTAATAGTCATTGTTATAATTAAAAGATTTTTTGCATGTACATAAATGAAGGATTAGAAAGTGAAGCATACAGTAAATATTTTTATCACTCAGGGTTCTTAATATTAGTACAACAGTTACCATAAAATATCCATATGATCCAAAAAGAAAAAAAAAGTTAATTAATTCTTAAATTTAACAGCTTGCCACAATTTTTGTTTTTAATTCTTCTCATAAATTTAAGCATTGCCATATTTTTTAATGTATTTGTTCCTCCAAAACAGATACGCTCAAATGATAAGAATCAACCAATCAATACCTCAAAAATGAATAAAAATGTTATAATCAACAGTTTGCAATCTAATAATTAACTTATTTTTGCCATAATTTTTTTTTTCACGTAAACTTTTTTTCATTTTTTATTTTATGTAAATAGTGATAAGAACCGATTGGAGATTAAACGTATCTAGTCAAATTTTTACATTCCGTAAATGCCATATATTAATTCCATATGAGAAAAAAAATATGAAAAATATTGATATATAAAAATATAACCTAGTAATGAAAATATGAAATAATCAGCAGGGACAGAAATTTAAAGTTACCATTTTCCATAGATTTTTAAGTTACAGCATTTATTTTTAATCCGCACTCCATTTATGAACTGATACATTCAGTCAAAAATCATGATAAATGAATCTAACGACTTTTAATTTTTCAAAATTTCAAGTTGACCGTTAATTTTTACAAATTCAAAATTCAATAAACCGTTAACCGATAACTGTTAAATTTAATAAATATTTCTAGTCAAAATGTAACAATAATAACTAGTCACTACCAAAAATAATGAAACCCATAGACTAAACTTAATAAACTGAGCAAATTGTGAACAAAATTAATTTCCTTGAAATGAAGAAAGAAAAAAGTTTAATTAAGTATGAAAATTTCACCAAATTTTGTAAATAAGTTGCCATTAAATTTAATTTCTTCTTATGAAATAATTAAGTTAAGTTATCATTTAAGTCACAACACGATAAACAGAAACGAAGATGTAAAATCTCGCTGTGCAGATATAGGGCACTAGGATATCCACAGAAAACAGAAACGACGATGAAAGAAATATTTAATAAGCTAAGACACCAAGATACGGCGGTTGCTAATAAAACAAAAAAACAAAATTATGTGAAGAAAATTACAAATTTTAAAAAATTATTTATTAGCTGTGTGCCTTTTGTAGCAATTGCCATACATTTGGTGTTGTGCAAAATTATTGGAGTACATCGCAATTAAAACAAAGAAGTAAAGTAAATTTTGTGGCACTATATCAAGGTGATGCAAGATAATAAATATTGTAATAATGTACGTAAATGAGCGAGATATGACGATTCATTTTAATTTTAGCTTTTTTCTGCCCAAACAAGAGAAACCCAAAAATATGCGAAATGCTTTATGGCAACCAATTTTTGTTTTTTTTTTTCGATATCATTAAAATGAGGAGATAAAAAAAGGCGGAAAAAATTATTTAATTAAATCGGGTGATATACATAAAATATGAAAAATATTGAAAATTATCTCTTTTTAATAATGATATGAAAAATTTATTTGATTCATTTTTATTGACGCAAAAATTGAATTTTCTTTTGTTTTTCCTCATTTTTAACAAAATCTCATAAATAAATGAAATTTCTATCAGACTTTAATCATCTCGTTTCGAAAAACTCCAAATTAAGGTCAAAAAGTTCGAATTAAACTTTAAAAACTTTGAAATTGACCTTAAAGTTAATTTCGAAAATTTCGATATTTAAATCGAAAATTCGCATAAAACTTTAAATTTAATTTTACCGTTGAACATTAAATTTGACAATATTTTGAGTTTTTGATTCAACGATTTTTTTAAGTTTTTGAATTTCAACTGTCAAAACATTTTTAAATTTAATCGCAGGAAAAAAAATAATTTTTGTTGGAAATTTTCGAAATGAGATGACGATTGTCTGATTTTTATAATCATTTTATGTCTCATGAGTGCGCTCATAAAGCATAGAGGAACTGCCAACCATTATAAAATGCAAAATTAATAGTAATATGCAATAAAACATGCATGTGACATACACAAAAATTATCGGGCATAAAAACTGCTGCACAAAAATATATTCAATAAATCATCAATCGATCGATATGCTGCCTTAATAGTGAAAAATTCTTTATAAAAAGTAGGGAAACGAGCTACTTGAAATCGATATGCATTTTTCAATTTGTAATAAAAATTTTTATTGTGAATGCATAAGATGAATGCAATCTATGCAAATCAGATTACCCACATGTCTGATAGACTTCAATTTCAATAAATTGCACTCCGTCACGCATTCATGATTTTTCGATTCTCTAATTTCGGTAATTTCCAATGAGATGTGCATTTTTTTCATTAAAATTTATATTTATATAAATTTTTTACTTACACACATGATTGCAACCCTCAGTGCGCTTAACGGTATTACAAAAATATGTAAAAATGAAGAGACATGGACAGAAAAAAATCCCATTTAAAAAAAGTAATTATTTTTGTTTTCTACACAGCTCAAATTGTGTGTAGAAAGAGAGAGAAAAAAATACAATTTTTTGATGTAAAATTTTTACATAAAAATAGGGTAAATTGCTCTCGGTCGTCTTCACCGGTCTTTATAATATGTGCATATAAGGGGATTTATTTGTGCAATGTGTAACACATAAACATTGAATGAATAAATTATTAATATGTGGAGTGAAAATTTCTTTGAAGTTTATGCTCAACATGAAGAAATGTTAATGACATGCGATAACTATTATTGAAGTTCAATTACTGTTGAGGACATTTTGTGATTCTTATCACTAGAATGGACGTTACATTATGAATTATTGTAGGAGGAATTACATTTTTAATTTTTCAAAATCGTCAAAAAGAAAAATTTTGAAAATAACGGTCAAAAAATATTTGAAAAAGTTTTCAGAATTTTGTCAGTTACATCTTAATTCCTAAATGTCTTGATTATGCTGGCTACACAGACCAATTATAATCCATAGCCTCATTCAGATGGTGCCCGAAACTAGCTCTTTCGCTAGCCACCACTTGCTAATTATCTCCTAATTAATAATCACAGAAAAAATAGAAAAAATATTAAAGCTTCATAAAATTCCGCAAAGGTTCACAAAATACTGGAGCAACCCTTCAAACTTGGACACTTTTAATCCTCTTTCGTTGATTTACAATGGCAGGAAATTTTGTTATTAATTAATTTTCTAACTTTTAACTACTAAAAGGTTTGAAATTTCCTTCTGAGAAAAGAAAATAATCGCTAAGGAAGGTCAAATCAAACAAGAAATGAGGAACAAAGTAGGAGTTATTAAAGAATGGACTGACAGCAAAATTAGAGATTTTAAATTTTAATAGCTGAAATTTCTCTGTAAAAATAATTGAAAAATCGAAAGGAACAACGCAAAATGGTCATTAAATGTTGTAGCTTTCGACAGATAATTCATTTCACTCCGAATTTCATTAATTTAATTTCCATTTCATGCATAAATATTAAAATTATTATTTCTCGATATTAATAATTTTGACGTAGCTGCATAAAAATGAAATTGAATGGAATGTGTCTGTTTAAGACACGAGCACAATGTGCGTGAGGGTCGAAAAGAAAGGAATTCTATTTTCGTAAAATTTTTAATGTCCCTTTTATAATCGTATGCATTTTTATCCATGTATATATGCATATGCTGCCTTTTTTGAATTCAAAAAAATGCTCTCGATGCGCATTACAATGGATATTGGATGGTTCATTAAAACTGGACTATTCATTCAGTAGCTTATTTAGGGGTGCGAGACTGAACTTGTTGATTGAAAATAAAAGGAACAAAAAAAGAAATATATCGATTTTTATGCACATTCTAAATTTTATGGTGGCACCCTCAAAATAATTTATTTATTTTTTTGCATAAAAATCCCAAAAATTGATTTTTTTTAAATCGATGAATTCAAGGCAGATGCAGATACAAAAAATCTATAATCATGGCTGAGATTGATGCGGGTCATTGTGCAACATTTTTTATGTCTTTTTTTCACAATTTTTGATTCTTTTGTTAAATGCATGTTTTATGGTCAAATGAATCAACACAAAAAATACATAAAAAAAGGATCAAAATTCACAATTTTAGAAATTTACAATTTTTTATGTTCATCAATCAATTCAACTATCAGGAGAAAAATGCAAAAAAGAATAATTATGTTCCATACTAGAATTTTAAAAATATTTCAAAAAAAAAGAAAAAAATTCATTTTAGATGAAAAATTTAAAATTAAATTTATTAAGTCAAAAAAAGTGTTTGATAAGAAGATGAAGAAAAAAAAAATTAATTTTAGTAAATATTAATCTATTTAAATAAACAAAAACTGAAACCCTTAAGAAATTTAAAACAAAATGATGATAAAGAAGTAAAAAAGTACCTTTAAATGAGCATAAAAATCAAAAGCTGATGGATCAAATGATCCACAGCACAAAAATTTTTCACACAAAAACCAAAATGAATAATAATAAATTAAATTAAAAAATTAATAATTGATTGTGGGGAGATGGAAAGGGTGAAGATGAAAAGAAGTAAAAAAAAATCATTTATATTGTAATAATAATTATATATTATGTAGGTAAAGGAATTTACTGACAAAAGTGGCAGAAAAGTCTTTTAGATGTATTACATTTTAGTGAATAATGTTAAAATATTCAGCAGAGAATATAAAAGATTCAAGATGGACAAAGCATAATTCTTGGAATCAGATATAATTGACATGCAGACAGTATTAATTACAATTATTTTTTCTGATGCAAAATTTAGTCATTTTTTATAAACCCGAGCAGCACAAATTGAAAAGACTAATTAATATCCAGTTGATGAATATTCCTAATATATTTTTGTCTACTCAAATTTGTGCTGTTCAAGAAATTTTAAATCATTCCAAAATGAAGCAAAAACATTCAATTTCCAAAATTTAAATTTAATTTTAATTTTACCTTATTTTTAGTTTATAATTTATAAATTTTTCTATCATGTTTATACTAGTCATTAATTTAATTATAATTATAATTTAATATGTAATTCCAAAACCTTATTATTTGTAAATTTTATCAATATTTTAAGTTGAAAAGTAAAGAAAATATTTTCATTTCATTTTATCAATTGAACTAAAAGCTTTTTATTTATTTATTTATATTTTGACTTTCAATCACCCTTATGTCGATAGCATTGTTATTATAATTAAGCCTGACTAGAGACAAAAAAAAATTTGAAACAACCCTTTCCAATTTTTCATCGTCATTAATTTTCAACCCCTTCGCTCGACCGCAAAACTAAGTATATTTGTAATTCTCAAATATAACAAAAGTTCATTTCTTATTGAAAGGGCTGTAATTTTCCAAAGGTGTGAAGAAGTTATTACTCACACGCGCTACAATGTACTTCTTAATAATTATTTAGTCAGTGTCATTGAATGAATGAACGAATACGTATGAATGAAAAGGAAACTTAAAAAGAAGCCTGTCATATGAGCGCATAGTTAATGACATATTTCAAATGGTAAATTGTAAGAAGAGTCCAATTGAAAACAGTCATGAAGAAGAAATCCGTCTACAAAGCTGAAATCCATTTTGTATATCACAAGTAATTGAAATAGAATCTCTTTAAATGAACTTTAATGAGATGTTCTTCTTTTTATTCCTTTTTTTTTTAATTCTCCTCTTTCCTTTCTATTTCTTCAGTCTCTCCACTGACTGCTAATCGAACAGAATACACAGAAAGAAAGTAAAATTCACAAAAAAAAGGGGTGGAAAATATTTTCATTTTCAAAGATCATTAAAAATGTATTTGGTCAGCAGCAGCGTTGAGCTTTATAGTTATTTGTATTTTTATACTTTCAATTTCTCATTCCATACAATCGTTTCTGTGCCATGCCATGCAACGTACCTAAATATGTTTTCTGAAAAGAGGGTGTTCTTGGTCGGTTGATTAAAAACAGTATTTTTTTTTTCTGTGGACTGTAATTTAGTCATTAGTCGACATCACACAGCAAAGCTCTGCTGGTTACTACCTATAAAATTTCATATTCAATATGAATTCTAACAGTGACAATTCACTGTGTTTTGTGTATATGTTTTCTTTCTTTTCTTATTTTAATGAATATTTCTGTTTTTTTTTATTCGTGGCTCTATATACATATATACACATTTTTTCATTTTTAATCACCGCACACCTCCTTCACTTTCCATTTCAATATATATTTTCAATTCATTTTCATTTTTTAAGTGTACAGTATATATACATATACTTAAGTCAATGCTAGTTTTAGATACTTTGTAATTACAATATGAATAATTAAATTATGAATTAATTAGGTGCGATGAAGGGGTTGTGTCGAGTGAATATAATGTGATATGATTGACCGAGACTATTATAAGAAGGAATGACGTTGGTTGTATATTATTTTAATGATTGCAAATGACAAGCGTTTGGCGGATTTCATAAGTTAAACATGATCACATATGGGTTATCATTACCTTCTATAGTTATTTAGATGAAGTGCTTAATTACACGTGTTTGGAAATTATTTACAAGACATTTAAATGCTACCTTCATACAGTCATAAATTATTATTTTACTGATATTTTTCATAAAGTATGTTGAAGAATTTTTTCGACGAAAGGCCTTCAAAGAATTTGCTCGCAATCAAGTCTGGTTCGCAATCCTTTTTTAAGAAGTCAAAAAATTCATAAAAATTCATCTTTACAGATTCTTTTATACTTATAAAATTCATAAGATAAATGATTTGAGCTGCTGCAAGTTTAACTTGATCAGAACGCATTTTTATGCTTGATCATTGCTGAATTTCTCTGCATACTTTGATGCAAAACTGTTTAAGTTCAAAATTTGAAAATCAATTTGAATTTTGAACTTTCACCAATTTTAAATTAGAATTTTCCGTTAAATTTTGTCAATTCTTTTTTGATGAGAAATTTGACTAAAAGAGCTTGGTTACTTAAAATTCACTTCCGTTGAGGACAAAGAGGCGCCAAGATCTCATCTTGCAATTTAAAAAAGCGTATAAAAATCCCAAATCAAGTACTCAATTCTATTGAAAAATCCTCATGGAATCTCAGCTTTTAATCTTGTTTCAACTGCACGCACTTGAAGTCAAGGAAATTTCATGATGAGGGGCATCTCTTTTGTGGTATCTTGTTATTAAATTTTTTTCCTCTTACCATCATCTTCCTCTTATTTTTCGCATTGACGCATTTATGAGTGGAAGAGAAGTAAGAAAAAAAAAATTGATAGATGAAATTTCTTTTTTCTTCTTCTTCTCCTTTTTTCTGTATGTCCTATAGTTGTAGTAGAAAAGAAAAATTTCATATATGCATGAGGTGAGTGGTATGAGGTTAGGCAGAAAGGAAAGAAAAAATCTAATTTGAAGAAAAATTTTTCTTCTCTCAAAAAAAAAAAAAAAAAAAAATTTTATGCGTTATGAAAAATGCTGCTCATGGCTTTCTACATTGTGTGTATATATACACACGGATGAATGGAGAAAAATGGCAATTGGATGTGTGTTGTTGTGCAAAAAAAGAAAAGAAAAGAAAAAAAAAGCACAGAGTAGAGGAAAAGCGGAAAATATAACATTGAGAAGAAAAAAATGAGAAGAAGAGAGATTTATGGAATATTTTTTTTTTTTTGGTTGTTGAAAATGGAAAGTATACATACAGCATTGAGCAATAAGATGAAAAAAAGGAAAATAATAAGAAGAAGAAAAAGATGAGGCAGGGTACGGGATACAGATAAATATTGATTTTCAATAATTTGCCCCATGATTTTTTTTTTTTTCATTTCGTTCCTCACTCCACATTCCAATTCGACATTCTTTTCAAGCTATCAATTCTGTTTTTACGGAGAAACACACGAAAACCTTTACTAAGAAATTCTTTTCTCTATACTTCAATATTTTTTAGGCAAATCTTAGTATTATTGAATCTGATAACCTCAACCATTATAATTTCAAATAATCCCGACAGTCACAGCCATGCAAAACTTTATGGACATAGTCAAAGAATTTTGATAAAGGACAAAGCTTAATGTCCAATTTACTTTATCAATATTCAAATATTTTTAGCCAATTTTAACAAATTTCCCGAGTAACATAAATGGAGGATGTTCCGCCTTAAACGTCCATAGATTAAACATTTAGTTATTTAGATCTTTGAAATCCAGGAGCTCCACATGGGCAATTCGTGGCTAATAGTTGTTTAATGAGTGAAAGTGCGTCAGACCTTTAGAATCTAGGCACTTAAAGACTAAACCCTTCTGCTCCCGAGCCGCTTCGACTCATACTTCGTCCATATGGCTGCAAAATATCCTTCTTTATTTGTGTCGTTCATATATAATGTAAAGGTCATGACAAACCTTCATTGAAGCTTAAATTTAGGGATCAAAAACTTCAAGTGCGCTCAATTCCTATGACAGTATCTAGTTTCTTTTAAGAAGGATCGCTCTCTAACTTGAGGATGATTTTTCTGTCATAATTTAAAGTTCCTCACTTGAAGGCTCTCAAGAGGAGCAAAAGATGTAGCATGAAAAATTTTTTCATCTAATTTTTCATCTCGCTGACCTCTTGAAATGATTACATTCGTTACAAAAAAGTGAATTTTTTGTGCTTCTCAACCTTTCAAATATTGTAAGACGAAAATGATGAAAAGGGAAAATTGCCTTTGTGCAGCAAAAGAACTTCTTTTTGCTCATACCGAACAAAAAATTTATCTTTTTTTTTTCCTCCTCTTTCCATTTTCATATTTTCTTATTTATTCTATCTGCTACTTTATTGATGTACAGAAAAGTAAGATGATGATAAGATCTTGAGCATGTCGATTGATATTTTGACAAGGTGTGCATTTGAGGAATAACCATTTAAGGATTTTCATTAATCAACTTACTCCTCTCAATACTACTTTTAAGTGGAAATACTAGCTGGTTGTGCCTATTTAGAAATTTTGGAAGAGATTACATTTTTGTGATTTATTCCCGATCAATACATGTTTTTCGACTGTCAAATGGCGACCACATGACATTCAAGTGGTAATTTTTATGGCAGTTAACATGAAAATAGTTACTTTAATGCCATATGGCAACTAAGTGGCTGTCATTGATAATTTGGGCTGATCGGGATTGTTCAGTAGAATTTGACAATAGAACATGTTTGAAGCCTTTCAAAAATAGTGAAAATTAAAAATCAAGTAACAAAGGGAACATGACCCATCCCGTTCCTTGCTGATTCCTGTCCTGACTCATGTCACGTAAATCATACAAACCGAGAAATCGTGAAAGCTTTGAAATTGCCCTCAAAAATTCAAATATATTTGCGGATCATCAATTCAGTCGTCCAACAACGAATCAAGCAGAATCAAGAAGATTTCAATTCAAATTCATCCCTGGAAAGCTCCATAAATTAATTTAAAAATTCATAAATTCCATTATAGAAGCAAAGCAATAATTTTGAAATACAACAAAATTTCCATAAATTTATTTTTCTTGAGCCACTTCTCTTGAATACATCTTCAAATTTAAGCAAGAGAAGCAGCAAGCAAGCAGCACAAAAAAAATATTCTACTTTTATTTCTTCTCATCTCTTGACTATTCGTGTTATATGTAGAGTACGTTTGAGAAAAATAAATTTTGTACTTCATATACAAAGGAGAAATGGACGAATGCGGCCCAACGGCACTTTCTTTCGAGAAAGTCTTCTTGTCCAAAATAGCAACTCGCACAAAAAAAAAAATTTTTTTTTCCTTCACATAAAACTTTTCTTTTTTCTCAAAGCAGCGAAGCCTGTTAAAAAATTTACAACTGTATTGGTGATTGTAAATATACAGCACAAAAAAAAAAAAGAAAATCTCTCTGTTGAATGGGTGGTAAGTTTTGCTGCCCAAAACACATTCGTATATATATTTATATATGGCCAGCACAGGACATTGGGATGAGAATTTTTTTCATTTTTATTATTTTTGAGAGAAAAAAAATTACTGTTTAGGGGGGTTGGATGGGCGAATGGTCAGTTGAAAAAAAAAAGAAAAAATAAATGAGAGAAAAAATGAGCGAAATGGAAGAGATGAAGGGGAGAAAGTCCGAATGATTCATCCCACTATACAATGTTGTGCCGTATGTACGTATTCTTACTGTGGGGTGGCGATACTTTTTTTTTTCAATTTCACTCTCATTCCATGAAGCATTCACACACATTTTCTTCTCCTTGCACGTTCGTTCTCCGTTCATTTTACACAGTAAGGGCTTTAGAGAGAAGTAAGAAAAATGAAAAAAATAAAAGTGAAAAGGAAAGTATTTCTCATCGAGATGGAAAGTGGCCATGTGGTGGTCGGGGGGTATGGATAGATGGTACAGAAGACAGCGGCAGTAAAATGTGTGTTTCCATCATATGAAAAAAAAATCTCTCATTTCTATCGAAACTAAGAATTAAAAGTTGGGATGCTTAAGGGATATGAAGAGCGCATTTTAGTATTGTTATAGTTTTTGTGGTTCTGTTTACCTTAAGATGCTTTCTTTGTACAAATTGATTTTGAAAATGGTTGCTTACCATGGTAAGACTTACCATTTGTAGCCTGATTGTACGGATGTCATCCTTCATACTTTGGATAGACTTTTACTCTATCCTGTATTTAGCTGTATCAGACAATACCGCGAGAAGGTATACATTTGACATTTGATCAGCTTCGGAATCAAACAGTCTTGCCTCATTCCTCAAACAGTCCCATTTATGCTCAAAATTCATCAAAAATTAAGTAAAGTTCTTGAAACTAAATGCAATTAAGTTCAATGTGAAATCAAGCTAAGCATCTCTTACCTTGATAGTATTCTCAACTTAATTTTATACACCCACATGTATGCCTAACCATATATTCATTTTCATCTCCAACCTCATCCTCCTCTCAGTTTTTTTCTATGGATTTTTCACAATTAATTTCTTCATATTTTCTTCTTCCATTACTGCTTTTCACATTTTCTTCCTTCAACCCCTCTATACTTCAATAAACAACATAACGGCTGAAAAAAGCAAGCAACTCGATGGCAGCGGCAGCATCAGCTATGTGTGTTGGAGATAAATAATTTTATTTTTGGTCCATAATTATCATTAGATTTTTTTTTTTCATTTTTTTCATTCCGTTTCTGTGTATTTGGCCTTCGAATATTTTTTTTTCTTCTTTCTACTGCTGTTGTTGTTGTTGCTGTTCTTCCTATATTGCTCTGTTTGCGTATTAATTTTTTTCTCGGCATCTTTTAAGAGGCTAAGAATTTTTTCTGCCATTTTCTTATTAATTTATACATTTTTATGTGTACATGGAAGTGGTTGGTATATTTTTTTTTTGAGTCAAGTGGAATGGGCTTCTTAATGGATGGACGGAATGGACTTTTGGGGCTCACAATTTTCTTTTGAATCTTGCTTGGTAATTTTTTTTCCCTTTCTTTTCTTCCTTCTTCCTTCTTATATATATGTAGCATATATGTGCGTATCTTTACATACATATCTATCTGTATGTATACTTGAAAGCTTGAATAAACATGGAGAGTGAAGTAGGCAGATTTTTTGATATGTAGAATAAAATGAAAAAAAGAAGAAGGAAGAGAAAAAACATAAAGTTTCATTAATTAAAAAGCATAAATAACTGTATCGGGTTGTATGTGCGTAAATTTCCTGAACGTTGAGTGGCCAAGCTATCAGCGGAAGGCCATTTTTCTCAAATTTCTAACATACATAAATATAGCGAGGTCATCTCATGTGACATGGCTCCCTACTTTGATTGAGATCATTTAAGAAAAGATTCGGAATTGCTATTTTCTAGATTTTTATTTATTGTTCTGATCATTTAAATAGAATGGCTGTTTTTTGAAATGGTCATTGACTTATTTTCGGTTTGTGGCATAACTTGATTATTAGACAAAGTGCATGCTTTCGAGAGGTTGCTCATCTTAAATATACTAGGCGAGCATGCTCTTGAGGGCTTGCACTCCTTTAAACTATTAGTTGAGCATGCTTGTCACACTCTCTGTTACCCGGTGTTGGCTTCCAGACTTCGATTTCATGACTCAAAACTCCTTCATGCTTCTTAATTTCAAACATAAACCTTTAAAATTAATGTTAAGTTATGCAAAAAAATTATAAACAGGCACACCCGATCGACACAAGATTTTATTGGCAGCCAGATGGCGGCCACACGTTATAAAGTGACAAATTTTATGGCAATAAACATACAAATTGTCACTTGGATTGTATAGAAATTGTCAGTGAATAATTTGTGCCGATCGGGTTGTAGTTCAAAAATATGAAACTTAATAGGCATATAGCTTTAAACTATAAGCCAAAAAAATTATTAATTCGTTGAAAAACATAACATTAGTGTACACATGCACAATGGGACTTCCAAAAAAATGATTTTTACAACTTTGACTCAAATGAAGAGCGAGTGACAGATGTCGGGCTTCATTAAAAAATAAATAACATGTATAAAGTCTCTGTCTGTACGTGCACATAATTTTTTTTGGGTGGAAATTTTAGGGTTAAAATTAACCAGCTAAAAAAAGTTGTGATAAAATGTAAAGAAAAAATTTTATCTCATTAAATTAAAAATTGTTATTTTTTGCTTTAAAAATTGCTTGCACCCGTCGACTGCCTATCTCAATCGAACATGTGTAAATAAAAGGGGTAAATCACAATTCATTGATTTTTTTTTCTGTGTCCTAATAAAATTTCTTCTCACAACCCCATGATTTTTCAATTTAACACTGATCCTATTAATGTACACAATTTTACACATTTTTCTAAATTTTTCGGCATTTACGGCAAGAATTTCACATTTTTTTGGGGTGAAAAAAATAGTCACAAAAAAATTTAAAAGGGAAGATTAGAGAACGTGCATGCTGTAGCAATGCAATAAATGACTAATGTGCGCAATGTGCAAGCAGGCAAAGAAGAATATTGAAAAATTGAAAAGTATTGATCTTTTGTACCCTCATTAAATCCTTTTACACTACTGACACTTTTATTCACGGACCACGAGCATAAATTTTTCGTTATTGAATGGGAAAAAATATTTTTTGACAGAAAAAAAAAGTTATTATTTTTATTTATTTTGATAAAGTATCGACTGCCGAATTATCAGGGTTAAAAACTGCATCGAATCTATAGTTCATGTTTGCTGACGGTAAACAATACATTTTTTTGTCATTTTAAAATTCTTCTTTCCCTAATTTTTACTGCTATTTTTTACACCCAAAAAAAAATGTGTATAAGAAAGCGTGCAGGATGCACACATGTGGAATCGAGGATTATTGATTCAATGATCATTATGAAAATAAAAACTTAACATCAGCAGTCGTGTCATAATTGAAAAATCTCTTTAATTACACGTCACTTATTCTTTAATCTCTTCAACGGAACGTGGATATTACTGAATTTTTTGTGTCTATTGAAAGGAAGTGAGACTCGATCAATCGAGATATTTTTGAGGAGGGTTGAATTTTTACATGATTTTTGTCAGTTTCTATTGTTAAATTATTAAAATTTATTATTGAAAAAGAATTTTTTTTTTGAGCTTCTATTCTGCTACTTTCTATTTCGTTATTAAAGATTATGATGGCATATTAATGAATTTCTGATGAAAAATATTCATAAATTTTGTGAATGAATTAAATGTTATTGAAAATTATCGAATTTTTGATGGGATGTTAATTTTTTCATATACCGTATTTTATTGGTAAAAAAAATGTGCATCCATACCATTATAATATCTTTATGGAGACATTTAAATAAATCTTCAATCCGAGCAACACAATATGTTTGCTAGGGCAACGTCACCGTATTAACGATAAGACTTGAATTGCTCTGAGTACATGCTCGAGTAGACAAAAAC
This sequence comes from Chironomus tepperi, assembly GCF_022539635.2. Classification (NCBI taxonomy): domain Eukaryota; kingdom Metazoa; phylum Arthropoda; class Insecta; order Diptera; family Chironomidae; genus Chironomus; species Chironomus tepperi. The sequence goes on from NW_027226222.1 coordinate 301,890, forward strand.
TGTTAGACTATAGCAGGGAATTCGTGTTCACAAGATCAGAAAAAGCTGAGAACAGCACTCACGAGCATGCTCATCTGGTATACCTTAGGTGAGCAATCTGTCATGAGCATACTCATTGTTTTGTTAGGGAAATCTAGTCTTTAATTTGCATATTAACGGTATGAAGCGAAGTTGCCAAGACGGAACCTTGTTAGTTGGCTTCAATCCATTTGTTAAATGAAAAGTGCAGTTCACCACATTGTGCAGCTCGGGATAAATCTCTTAAATTAATTAAAAATATTAAATCACAATCGAAATTTCTCAATGACCTCATTTAAGCTCATCCAATAAATATTTAATTAATCAATTTTTCAACCCAACACAAGCTGAAAAATTCATTTTCTGAAAAATTATTTTCATAATGAAAAAATGTCCTCAAAACAGAGCCGATTTTCGTAATTTAATTACATTTCATTCCATCCAAAAAATACTAATTTTACAGTGCATTATAATATAATCAGAACACCAAAAAAAATTCGTTGGAAATATTAAGCCATATGTACTTCCGATGATATTACGCAAATACAGCACGTAATATCAGCTTTCTACACATATCCATAAGTGAGCGACAACACAAAATTTATTTTACATAATTTATTTATTTTATTTTCAATAAATATGCAAAGAACATTATCGCATTATTAAACAATTCTGTATAGCCCCAGAAAAATATAACATCCAAAAAAAAAAAAAAACAAAATCGATAATTTAACATTGTTTGAGTTTTCCTCGTTATTGACAAAAAAAAAATATAAATGAAATATAAAAAAAAAATCCACCCACACTGAAAAGTGTCGAAATAGGCAAACAACGCGACAAACATAATAACAATGAACAGAAAGCAAGACAGAATGAAGTTTTTATCATCAAAATTCGGCTTTCCGAATGGAAAATTTTCATTTTTTAACTACTGTATGTAAAGTACATCCACTTAATTTTAGTGCAGTTTGGGATGGTGCTATTATCCCATATTTTGTATTAATAATGAACCACTTGATTTGTCAATTTAAGGAAGTCGACTTCCAAGAGTAGCTCAAATACTTTATTATCATAAATCAAGATATTATACCTAAGCGACACAAACGCTACATTTGGAATTTACATGACTACCTTTGGTTATTTTATGTTAGTTACTCTAATAGACAATAAACATACTAATCTATATGAGCGTGCAAGACATGAGTATACTCCTTGTATGTTTTGAACCGACAGTCTCTCAAATCTCAAGTTGCTTAAATGCTTTTGAGTTAAGGATGAAATTTAGGAATTTCTTCAAATTTTAATTCTCAGTGGAGTTCGAAGTCAATTCGTTTTTTGTATGAGTAAATCTTTTGTGGTCTCAATCCATAAAGAGTTCAGAAAGTCTTTCAAATCCCAAATTGCTTCAAGTCAAATTCTAACTCTCAGCAGATCTTAAAGAAGATTTGGATTTTTTATGAAAAATTCAAGTTGACTTTGAGTGTCGATTCTCAGTGTGGCTACAGTTTATTCATAAAATTGCAAGCTGTAAATTCACATTTAAATGCGCTCTAATCCATCAAACAATTTGAATGTTTTCAATTTTCAATATTATTATCATGGGTAAAAATGTTTAATCTTATCTTGAAAATATTGTCGAGTTCAATCAAGCAATTTGAAGTGTAATAAAGTACACGAATGGGATGAGAAATTTTAGGAGGTTAACACACCGGCTTACATTGGACGATGATAAATTAATGAATTTTTTTTTTCACTTTCCATTGAATGTGTGTGAGTTGCTTTAAATTTTTTTTTTTTCATTCAGTTTGAATGTACATTTTCCATTTCGTTAATTCCATTTCAATTAACAGGCAAAAAAAAAAAAAAAAAAATACATGGACATAATGAGAGATGGAAAGGGAAATTTAATTAATTAAGTGGTGGTTCCTATTGAATAAATTAAAAAAAAATTTTTTTTTTTTGTTCTATATCAAGTAAAATTTGAAGCATGTGGCTCATCAGAGTGACTTGCAAATTATTTTAAATATTTTAATATTTGATCAGTTCCTTTACATAGATGCTTATCTGGTAATGGAATAAGAACTGAAACGTTATTTCGAATGGCACTAGTCGCTTAATCGATCCAGAATTCGGGATCAAGCAAGCGTGACTCTTCGGTAAAATCGAATTCAAACTGAAAGCGATACCAAGGAAGAGTCACTTAGGTTTGGTGCTAAATTTTGAATCAATCAATCGACTTGTGCTGTTTGGGTATCCGGATTTAAACCAAATCTGGCACCATACGAGACTTGATACTACTCGGTCAGGATCCGTATTGAATCGAATGCTAGTCGGCGTCAAATTTTTCGGATGCTAGTCTGATTTAAATCGAATCTAGCAGCATGCCAGAGTCATGCCAACCTGGTGCTGGTTTTTGAATCGATTTACCGAATTGTGCTATTCGGGTATGTTTATTATGCCTGCATAATATTTTTTAGTCATTAATTTTTCAAAATGTCTAAAAAATTTTGACACAAAAAAAAATGTCAACCATAAATCATCGCAAAAGTATCTGTTATAAAAAAAAATAGTAAAACTTAATGACACTAAATTGTAAAAATTTCTTGCACTTCTGTCCAGGTGTGTGACTTTGTCGCTCGTTCCAAAAGTACTTGTATTAATAAAGTTATGGTAAAAAAAATGGAAAGGGGACCTTTATGACATTTTGAGATCGTTCTACATTAAAATTTCAAACTCAAATATTTCGACAATAATCCATTAATAATTTTTACTTCATTTCATGTACGATACAGCAATTGTTTATTCTCAAATTGTGGACACACGACGATATTTATAATGCAATCACTGTTTTGATTTGTTGATTTGAATATGAAAAATGTGTGTGTGCCTATTCCTCAAAATATGAAAACATGGAAATTCAATACAATTCGTGGGTGGGTTGGTTGGTGATGTACTCAAATACAAATTAATGGAAAATATTTGAAATTTTTTTTTACATGTTTATCAATTCTATTTGCGTTCATTTTTTTTTTTTCATATCCAATAATGTACAGCTACTGTCATTAATTGGATCTTTACCGACATTCCATTCGACAGTAAAAAATTCTATTTTGATTTATTAATTAATGATAGATTCGAGCCAATTCATTGATGCCAAATGACAATTGTTATAGAATCATAAACATCATTTATAGGTATGGTCATACATGTTAATAACGTTGACTGTATGTATAATTATAATTCACGATAGTGTTGACTGGTTAGGTTATGATACATATATTAAGGCTTGAAAATGTATAAAAATGGAAATTTGAACGAATAGAATAGTTGAGCACACGGAGAAAGAAGAAAGTCAGGCAATTATCCAAGTCATTCGATTAAAAATTAATTTTCATACTCGCACGCTAATTAAGTTAAAGAAATACACACAAACCCTATCATAAATCCACAAACTGCCTTCAATCATACACATGTGCATAAATTATGTATTTATTTTCACATGTGAAAATATTTAAAGACTTTTTAACTTTGACTTTCGATAAATGAAGAATGATTGCGTGATTGCATAAAAATGTATGTTGGGAATATCTTTTCTTACCTGCCCATCTACCGACCTAATTGTCGTTCTGCTAATTACTTTCATTTCAAGTGCTTTTATGTTTGAATTGTAAACAATATAGACAATAGGGAAAAGGGAATTTTCTCTCGACATTCTTGCAGAATAAAAGAGTTCTGTCTGCAGGCATGATGAGTATTTGATTGACTGGTAAAGAACTTGGCTCTTTAGTATTTACATAACCCGAACGGCACAAGAGACGGAGTGCATTTTTTGCCATAATAATGGGTCAAAATCAGCCATCACGGTATCGTTAGGGTAACGTCCTGTACTGACATCAACGGAGACCTAGCGAGTCCATTGTGCTGCTCGGGTATTGGTTAATTGATTTAAGAACTCCATTGAATATTTACTTTATGTAGCACACAAGAATGCGCTTGAAAATATTAAGAACCATGCCTCCACAATAACTTTAACTGCAACATCTTTGAATATTAAATTATTTGAAATTATGATCAGCTGGAATTACCTACATGCGAGATGCAAAAAGAAATTCCCAGACATTGTAGGCAATCGATGTTGCTTTTATTTTCATATGACGAGGAAGCAAACACATTCAAACCAATTTAAATTAAGCATTAAGCATCTACTTAAGTCCATAAATGTATCCATAACATGTTGATGGTCTTAAGCTTGATAATAATGGAAGTTTTCATGAGAAAACGTGTATGTTAATGGATATTAGATTATGATTAAGACTATGATGAATTTTTGTTCATGAAAAATGAAATGATTTGATTTCATTTTTATGTTTGTGTCTCCAACATGATTTTAATATTCATGTGACACCTAAATTTTCATGTTTATATAATTTTCTCTTTTATGCCTTTTTAAAGTGGCTATAAAAATTTTTACCAAAATATTTTCGATTTTGATGGAATTTTTATTGTCTGGCTGAGATATGATTTTGATTGGAATGTCTAAATCATGTTAAGCTATCACATTTTTATCAGACTCTTAGTTCCAGTGGAATTCAAGTGTAGACTTTGTGGTTTATAAGCTAGAGTAGCTAGAGTCAATCTGGAAAAATTGTTTGTTACTCCAAAAATCTACTAAATCAGCACTAAACCTTACCGAGTGGGTCTCGAACCCACGTTTTACGATATCCGGTAGCATCTCCTACCATTGAGCTATCGGATTTTGTTTGAATGCGTGGCACATAGCACACTTAAGCCTTCTTTCTCTATTTAGTGATTATTAAACAGTTCTTATTTCGTTGCATTGGACCACAACTCCAATCCTACTAAATTCGACTAAATTTTGCATCAGAATTTAACATAAATATTGAATTTTAGAACTTCCTGAACTTATCAATTTACGGACATCCTAAAAATATTTATCTGCTAAGAATTATGCTTTAAGCAACCAAAATCGTCAATTTCTACTAATTGAAGGTTTTGGTTGTTAAGGTTTGGATAAAGAAGAATGCAGGAAAATAGAATCTTACAAAATGAAATACGTAACTAATTAATTGTTTTTCATTAATTATGTGTTTAAAATGAGAATAATTAATCAATTTCTAAATAAGATAATTGAGGAAATCTACACCTTATACTGACTAGATGCAGCTTTGTAGTAATCATCTGATTATGCAGTCAATGTTGTTTATGTTAAATATTATGCCATAAAAATCTCAGGAAAAACTCTTATGTCAAAATGCCAAAATAAGCATACTTTCAATTAAAGATGCACTACAGTTCCTAGCAAGATCTAGGAGGGCAATTGATTGATTGTGTATTGTCAAATATTTGATGGAACAATGTGTGACTGCATAAGCATTTTAATTATCTCAATGTTGCTTATATGTGTAACATAAAATGAGTATTTGTAGAATTTGAATATTGACTTGAAATTCAGCACTGAGTCTAATCTCAAGGCAGAGCTCAAAGTTGACTTGAATTATTGACTTTTCCATACAAAATCCGAGTCGGCTTCGAATTCTAAGACAACAAATCCTACAAATGGTTAGTTTTGTTCACATACCAGTTCCTTGAGTTTTCGTGCTTTCAATAACATTATCTTCTTAATAATACTTTAGTATTTCCTAGTCCCGAGTGACACAAATGAAGAAGGCTCCATCACGGAGCTACATTAAAGTTATTTTATTAACACCAAATGGAAGTCGTCTCCATCTAGCATCCACATGGCTACCAAATAGAAGCCTTCATCATGTGAGTCGCTCGGAATAATAAATTCAAACAATAACAAAAAAATCTAATATTTGCATAAGGAAGGAAGAAAAGACACAAAAACAATTCAAAAATAGCAAAAGATCCATAAAAGTTTTGAAAACATTTCAGTAATATTCACAAGCAATTGAATTTTAATTTTTCAAAAAAAAAAAGTAAAAGTTGAAGATGAAGCACAAATAAAACAAGGAACTTAGTCAGAAGACATCAAACAAAAAAGAAATTTGATGACAAAAAAAGAATCAAATTTCTAAAAACAAAAAATTGAAATGAAAAACTTTCAAGAAAACAAAAGAATAAAAAAACACAAAAATGAGCATATAATCAAATTGTTGAAGAGTATTTATTTATATACATTCGTAATTGATAAGGAAATAAAAATAAAAAAAAAAACATATTTGATAAAGAAGAAACTTAAAAAATTTAATAATCAAAATTAATCGTAGTGATTTCTTCGTGACATTATAAAACCTCTCATTTCCTACTTTATGATGATGATTACTTATGAAAGTCATTAATTAAATTTATATTTAGGAATATTTTTTTTTTGTTTTGCTTTTTAATCGATTAGAAACAAGAAATTAACATGTTTGAGTTTGAAAAACTGAAATTTTGAGCTTTTTTAATTTGTGAAAGCCCTGAAAAATTTTGTGAAAATAATTTTAGGTGAACTAATAATCAAAATTAAATTAATTAGTTTTTGTTCGATTCTGAGTTGAAATTTTGAGTGATGGAGAAGCTTTAAAGTATGTTGGATGTTAGATAGAAATAGATCGGATGCACTCTAACAGACAGTGAGCGTACTCAGCTAAATGAACGTGTTCATGAGTATACTCAACCAACATAATTAAGGATAAGCATGCTCCTAGTCTGTTTGGTAAATGTTCCTTTAGTGACACAAATGAAAAATACTCCACTAATTTTCTTTTAAGACTCCGCCTATATGGATGCCTTTAAAGTTCTAAATGGAGCATTCTTCATTAGTGTTTGTCAGGATTAAAATAAATGAAGGAGCTAAATTTAAATTCCGGCTAAAAAAAAATCCGGCCCAGACTGGCGTGATTCTGACTTGGACTTGGAAATAGTTTAAATTCTAACCCCCGTCGATCAGCCAGTCTGCTGCCGATCGATTAGTCATGTACTATTCGAATAAGGCAAAGTTCGAAGTTGACTCGAATTTAATATGGAGTCGGGTCATGCAATTTTTCATGCAAAACCTTTGTCGATTTCAAGCTATGAAATAAGATCCTTAACTGTAGTATAGCTAGAGTCATTATCTAGATGCATGACAACCAACTTCCTTTAAAACTTCTTCATCTCCCAGATTTATTCCTCAAATAACATGAGAGTATTTTTTAATAAAATTAATGATGTTTTATTGCGATATATTATTAAAGAAAAAAATTAATATAATTAAAAATGAGATGTGAAACCAAAAAAAAAAAAAATAAATAAATAATAAATAAAATGAATAAAACCTATATCGGAGGCACAAAATCAAAATTAGGATTAGTGACAAAAAAAAAAAAACATAAAATTTAAAAATTAAATAAAATTATTTATTGGAATAAAAATTTAAAAAAAAGAAGTTGAGATGATGGGAAAATAAAAATAATAAAAATTTCCAATTAATTGATGTGCTTATGTGAAATCGAATCCGTAAGATGAACAAAAAATTTTAAACAATATGAAAGAAAAGCATTTTTTATGAGTTTCAAGAGATTCAATATTTAGTTGACACAGATAATAATCATAAAACTACATACATACATACATACTGCATTCCAGTAAAGTACAACATCAGCAAAACTTATGAGAAAAAAAAGCGGCGTGTCGGTATGTAAGCATTTATAACTGGCCACGCAAATCGGGTCAAACTGTCACATTCCATTGATTTTTTTTATTATATGTATTTCTTTCTCGTGTATTGAATATAATACCTACAATATTTTCTCTCTGTTCCAATCGAAACGAATCTACCTCAAGAGAATAAGAAGACACATGCATTGTATTTAATTTTTTTATTACCTGTAAACTTTATTTTTGTTTCTCATTCCTTCAAATATGAGTTTTTTTTATATTATTCCATAAACTATTATGATACATACTTGCTTAATGCAACAATCACGAGAAAAAAAGAAGATACAGTAAGTAATATAATTTTTTAATAAAATTCATTGAGTTGGTGCTATTTAATATGAATTTTATTATTAAAACGAAATATTTATAATTTCAATCTATAATCAGTGATGTACTTGTGTATGATAGGAGATAGTTCCTTGGATGCTTATTTTAATATTCAGATTGACTTGGCAAACAATTGATTTTGTAATAAAGTCATTAAATCTATAATGTTTATCAAATCATTCAAGGTCTAAAGCTTACAGACACAAAAATTTAAGTTTAATTTCGTCTAATTTGAACTCAGAAAAATACTTTTTGTTAAAAATTTACAAGAAACAAAAAAAAAGACAAAAACTGGAAGACAAAAAAAAAATGGAAATGATGAAAATTTTATATTAGAAAATCTAAACTTAAGTAAATATTATTAATGTACTGTAATTTGTATCTTAAACCCATGAAATGAAAGGAAAAAATAAAAAAAGTATTTTGAAAAAAGTATTGAGGATTGTTTTTGAGTCATTCCTAGATCCTCATTGCTTCATAATTCATGTTTCAGGACTTTTCGATTAAAATTGGTACTTATTGATCATTTGAATGGGCCAGGTATATTCTCATACAGAAATATTGCAATTTTTTACGGTCAAAAATTTTGAATTCATTCTAAATACTAACAATATGAAAGAAAATTGTTAAAATTCAACTTGTAAAATGTTCAACTTTTAATTGAAATATTTTACTACAGAAGCATTGGAAATGCTTTATTCTATACTGTGCTAACTAGCTAAAATTAAAAACAAATGTATCTATTGACATATGAATTCAAATTTCTGAAAATAATTTTACAAATTTTATTGTTTACATTAACATACAACATTCAGTATGGTCGAGTATACTCTGTATGAGAATATGTTACATCATGCACCAAAGCTTAACAATCCCTAACTGACAATGAACATACTCATCTAAATGAACGCGCTCATGAGTATTTTTAATTCGTATAATTAAGCACGCTCATTTTGGCGATCATGAGCATGCTTCATGTCTGCTCTTGATATTTCAATTTCTCTTTAATAAGTCTGGCTTTACAGGAGATTTGACAACAAAAAAACTTAAACTCCATATAAGTTATGTAAGGTATGATAACAGAAGTAATTGATAAAATCTATACATCACATCATACATATATTTTTGGGTAGGTATTTTTAGGTATTTGATAAATTTTAAAGCATGTAATAATTTAATTGATTATTTTATTGCACATGCTGATGTATTTACTTATTTCCAGTCATTTATCTGTACAAATGGTATAGCAATGATGTTTTTATTGAATTGATAAGTTTTGCCACTGCAGTAGTATGAAGCGACTACTTTTTATATTTCTATTATGTATGTCTCATGATCAACATGCAAGGAATATAGTAAATTATTATTAATTCTCACTTATCTTGTGATCTTTTAATATCTAAGTTATGCAATATACATTTTAATAATAGATTATTTGTAGCTAATACATATTCAAGTCTTAAATTAAAATCGTGTCATCCACATATCTTGAAATCAAGCTTTTAGAGATCTAATAATCATGATTGTGTGAATGAATTAGGGTTGGGCAAATTCGTATACGTATATATACGTATACAAATATACGTATATTTTATACGTATATATACGTATATGTATACGTATACAGATTTTTCAAAAAAATTTCCGTTACATATCAAAAGTCATAAAAGTTGGTAATTATAACAATAATTTTAGTAACAAATTGAACAGCAATGAAATTGAAACTGTTATAATGTTGTGTTCCATACAAAATGTTATTGAAAGCTTAAAATTGTCAAAAAGTAAAATTTTTGTAACGGTCGAAAAAATTCAAACTTTAAACAAAAATTTGTAAACAGAAAAAAATAATTTTTTTACAAAATTAATTAATTTTTACCATTAATCATAACTTAAGGACATTTAAATGCTACTGGATGTGAGAAAACAATGTAATAACCACTTTTGACTTCTAATTTGAGCATTTAAGATCATTTTTAACAAAATAAATAACGTATTTTTTCGGATTTGAAAAATCTGTATACGTATACATATACGTATATATACGTATATTTTTTTGTTCTTATACGTATATATACGTATATATACGTATATTTGCCCAACCCTAGAATGAATTAATATAATTACAAGTTTCAGACATATTTATTTGAATCAGATTGTGCTGCACTATTTTTCTGTGAAAAAAACTTCATTCATTCCATTAGACTGACTCAATAGTTTCATAGAGATGCTTTGCAAAGATCACATCGATGATTCATTCAGAAAAATTCTTCAATATGCATATTAATGAGTTGTGTATGTATAGAGGTAATTCATGTGACTTCATTGACTAATAAATTCCATAATACACATGTGTTTGATTTTTGTGGAACTCTAAAAATGGAAGAGAAAATATGCAAAAATAATCATTGTACAAGTGATGATCAATAAGGTTTTTGCACAATATAACATCCTTAAAGACATCTAATTAGCATGTCAAATTGAATCCGGCTAAAAAAAGACAAGAAATATTAATTATTCAATAACAAGTAATCATGCACTTTATTACAAATCGCATGGGAATGCAATCAATTACAGTCCAGTAATATGTCGTTCCACATATTTTTACATTGTAGATTATGTGATCAAGTTGGTAAGTAGCTGGTTCTGCGGTTAAGGCACACACAAAAAAAATTGTTGGTTTATCCATAACACGTACGTAAAACACTTATTTCCATTCAATCGACTTGTCGTTGGACTTTTTTGCATAATCAGCTTTCAAAATGATCTCACTATGCACTATAGTCAGTATCACTTGTGAACTAATGAACTGAAGTCAGATCAAATTTGAAAACCGGAAATGTAAAAAAAGTCCATATTGGAATTTCTTAGGAAATTTCTTTTGTGTGTGCACAACTGGTGACTGTCTTTCGGCTGCTAGTTTGCAGTGCGGCTTCATGAGTTCAGAAAAACCATAGAAATGAAAAGAAATACATAAATTTTTTTTGTTGAAATTCAAAAAGGTTGAGAAAAATGAAAATAAAAAACGTGTTTTCGTTACTCATTACAGTGAATGCTCTCGATGATTATCACATGACATTACACATATCTTCCGTACTTCTGTGTCTATATTTCTCCATCATAATGAATGATAATCATAGCACATCGATATTATGTGGCACACATCGCATGACCACCCAAGGACGAATTGATTTAAAATCATTTATAATATATTATATATATTTTGTTTAGGAATGTTGATAATGCTTGTTGCTGATATTTTGTCAATGACTGTAAAGAGTAAAAGGAAAAGAAAAAAAAAATTAAAGAATTTCAATAAAAATTAAAAAGCAAAAGAGATTTTTATTTTTGATCGAATTATTCTCACGACGATGTAACGGTACTGAAATTCCAAAAAACCCGAAAAAAAAACATCAGCAATAGCTAACAAATACAGAGACTCGAAGAGCCGCTTGAGAATGAATGTGTATGTGTAAAATCTTTTCTTTCTGTTTCACAGCTTTATTCACTCATAATCATGTCTACATGATTGTGTACGTACACATATAATTTTATGAATGAAATGAAAAAAGAAGACTTGAGATTCGTGTATGAAATGGATAGATGAATAGATATAGATAGAGAAAGGCGAAAAAGGAATTTCTAATTTTTTTTTTCTTCTCTTTCTTTTCTGCTTCTTTATTTTTTTTTTCTTCATACAAATGAGACACATCGTGATGTAAATCACATTAACCGCATTCCACTCGATTTTCCATTTTGTTTTATGAATAAGACAAAAAAAATATTTTATGCACAGCAATAAATCTCTCTCATTTTTAACCAATATGTAATAATTGGGGATTTTAAATAACGATAATGTAAAGAAGTGATCGTCACACAGTTATGTAATGGAAAGTTCATTTTAATCACAGAGCACACACAAAAATATTTTTTTGTCGACTCAAGAAAAAAATTTTAATCGTTTCTCATTTTCGAGTGTGAGAAAATTTTTTCTTCGTTCCTAAATCTTGAACTTTTTTGTGTTCTTTTTAGTTCTGGTTCAAATAAATAAATCACTGCTCTGTGATATTCCAGATTCAGGTCTGTGATATTCCATAATGAAGCACTATTATTAGGAACTTTAGAGAAATTGGCTATCATCCTGGATTCTCATTGTAGTAAGATACTCAACTGATCTGATCAAGAGCTCAAAGTCTAGGTAGTTGGATTTTGTATGGAGAAGTCAACTCCATACTTAATATGAGTCGACTTCGAGCACTGATCAATTCAGATAGGGAACATGCTTCTGAGTATCCTCAAAAAATTGAGCATGATACTCAGTATACTCACAAAATTGAGCATGCTCCATTATATTAAACTCATTTAAGTGAATATGCTGATTGTCTGTTAGGATTAGTCATGAACTCATAAGAGCTCGGTGTCGTAGATATTTAAGGCAACTTCCAAATATTGCCAGCTTATAACAAATCACAATCTAATGACGATGACGACTTCATCTCATAAGATCGCTTTAAAGTTTTCAAGCCTAATGATGATGATGATGATGATGATTTTTTTGTTAGTTCGCATATTTCAAAAGATATTTTTTTATTCTCCAATAAAGCTCACAAACTGTGTGTAGTTGTTCCTCACATTCTTCTCATTTATTACATTTTTATCTCAAATGATATATCAAGAAGGCAATTGAAATTTTCGATGCTGAATATAAAAAAAAATGCGATCACTTTCCAAAATCCGAAATTCCCGGAATAAATCACATATACATGCACACAAAATGGACATGAAGATAAATATTTTTTTGGAGAATTTTTGTGAGTTTCTTTAAAATTTTATGAACACACAAAAAAACTTGTTTCCATTCCCACTGATGCGATGAAGGAATCTCTTTCGACTACAATAAATTTATATTTTTTTAAATTTATTTTTTTTTTTTTTGAAAATGTAAAAATCCCACCGTTGTGGATCGTGTCTTGTGTTCTTTCTCTCATTTCTCTTTTCTCCATTTCACAAAAAAAAAGAAAGAAAAAAATTTGCGGCCTCACATGAAAGCAAATCAAATGAGAAGAATAAAGAAGGAAAAAGTTATAAAAGCAGGTAAGAAATTATCATAAAAATTTGTGCACATTCCAAACTTGTTGATAGTTCATATCTACTATATGTGACATCCTTGCATTGACTTTCCCCAAAAGTAACAAAAAAACAACACAGCAATTTGGCAATGATCGTCAGTGATCTTCACAATTATAGAATTTTGTGAGAAAATGAAATCAGCACACAGCACAGAAACACATGTAAATATTTAATTTTCCAATCGACACAACCACGTATTCCTCGGCTCAAGTCAAGTCAGATTTTTCACGAAAAATTAAATATTATTTCCAATCGCAAATAAAAATTGTATTCCACTCAAAGTTTTCAATGTTACTGCTGCTGCCGCATAGCTTTTGTAAAGCGGACTACACTCTGGGGTCGTTGAACCTCTTCTATACACTGTGTATAATTTTTTTTTTACTCTTACTGCTGCCTTCTTTTTTCATTCATGAAAGCCAGCAATGTGAAGAGAAATGAAGTAAAGAGCGAGAGAGAAAGAGGTGGAAGTTGGAGAATTCACATTCCAAAAAGTTTAATTTCTGGATTTTTTATTGTTGTTGTTATTGTTTGCTGCGACTTCACCTCGCTTAAATTCCAATCTCTAAAAACACTCACATACAGATATACTATGTATGGTATGGATATATGTATATATGAAATTCTGGCTAATATGTATGAATGAATGATTATAAAATATGTATTTGCATACGTTTGTGTGTGGATGTGATGACAGCTAAGGAATGCGTCTAAAACTTTGTGAAAATTAAGTGTCGCTGTACTTGGATCGACCACAAATCAAAATGACTCTCTCTTTTACTCTCTAAATTGTGTCGTCTATTAAGTATTTGACTTGTGAGGTTCAGACCAACAAAAAAAACGTAATTCCTTTGATTAGACTTTGTATGAAGAAACTGAATTGTTAATTTGAATTTGAAGTTAGTGTCACTAAGCTAATTTTACTGAAATTGAGTTTATCAAATTAATTGCGAATTGTAAGAAATTTTATGCAAATTTTTCCAACACAATGGTGATATTCATTTGAATGCTAGGCTGTTGTAAGGCATTCTGTATGTTTCAGGCATACTATTAAGAAAAAGATATAAATATATTGATTTCAATTAGCATTTTAGCCGCACAATATAGATGTTTTTTGAGACTACGATGTATAAGAGCGAGAGAGAATTGAAATGAAATGATTTGTTCATCTCAGCTTGATGTGTGCTTTTGTGGGACTCTTATAAATTTAGAATCGTTACATCATCATTTCAATTTTTTCTTGCTTTATTTCAGCGCGGTCGCCTTTTCCGATTTATTTGGCAAAAAAAGATTTTTCTTCTCTCTTGTTCCGAATCTACAATCTACGACGCACAATCATCATCATCATCATCATCATCATTCACGATCAGCATCATTGGAACCTTTAACTCTCGATCGTCCCTCGACTATGTATGATCGTCGCACTTCACTTTGACTTACACCAAAATTTTTCACATTTTTCTCTTCGTTTTACTTTCAGTGTCATCAAAAAATCAAGCACTTTACATATTTTGGATATTATTGACTACACATTACACTCTATTATATATGCTGCCTATAACTTATAGAAATGAAAAAAAAAACAGGCGATGAAGAAGAAGAAAAATAAAACAGCGCAGCAATTTAAAAGACCCGTCTTTTGCGTTTAAAATATTTGAAGCACTAATAAATTTTGAATTTTTTTTCGTACATTTTCTATTATCATCGAGAGTTCTTTTGAAATAATGTGTATACTGTATATATATATATATAAATATATAATATTATATATATATTTATTTCGATGAAAAGACGAGCTATCCGCCAGTTGTGTGTGGAATTGAAGTAGTTTTTTGTTGTACTGAAATTATTGAAAGAAACTGAGTGCCAAGAAGGCAAAAGAATACACACTGAAATTTAGTGTGTAAGTGAGAAAGAGAGAGAATGTGAATGAGAAAAAAAAAATGTACACAATAATATAGAATTGAATAAATTTGATATTTGCTGGCTGCTATTGCTTTTGTATTAGCTGTTTTCTGTGTGTTCTGCTATTGTATGTTTGGAGTACGTGTGTGAGATAGTAAAATAAAAGAAACAGAAGAAAATGTGGCGGGTGGAAGTGAGAGGGAGCGATCTTTACGAAGTTCAAACATATTTTAAGTAGGCATTTATACATTTTTTTTTAAAGTTCCCACACAACTACATACTTAACCTCTCTTTTAGTTTTCATTTCGGCAGTGCTGTTGCTTTTGCTGTCTTCTGATAACTCGACTCTATATATGCTGTTAAAAATGTATATTTTATTGTAGGAAAATTAAAAATTCCAATGTCTACAATCATCATAAATTGGCTCTTTAAATTTTTTTTTTCATTCCTCACTATCTTATGGCAGCAAACAACAGCGACACGTTTATGTGTCACATTTAATGCAAATTCAAATATTTGTCTTCTTCTTTCCATTTGTAGTTGTGACAATCACACACGATTGTATATTCTTTTCTCAAGGACTTTCAAACATCATTCATCGATTCATTCATTAAAATCATCGTCAGTGAACAATTTTTTTTATATATTCATGTCGATGATCGATCATCATCATTGTCAGTAAGTAAGTTAGTTAGAAAGAAATGTTAATGCATATAACATTAAACCCATACACAGATACATCTTTAAAGTATGTAAATTTGCGAATATTTTGCAACATTAACATTTTGAATGGAAGAGCCCAAGAAGAACCGATTCAATGTCAAGAAGAACACATTTTTCCATTACCGATATGAATGATCATTCTTGTTTGTATAATGGTATGAAGCACACAGGCAAACACACATGTGTATTTATGTTCGAATGTTTGATATGAATATTTGTCTTGGAGCGCCTCTTCGTGCAATGTTCGTTTCAATGGAATTTTTGAACCTTCTTGTTTCGGTTTTTCGCATACAAAAAAAAAAAAAAAATTGAGCCACACATAAGAATTTAAGAAGCAACAGAAACGGGGGAATGAGAAAACAATTTCTTCAAAAATCGAAAATTTTGGTAAAGAATTGAAGAATTTATGATTTTTTTTCTTCTCTTTCTTGCTTGTTCCTCTTTTCTTCTTGTTCCTCCTCTGTTCTTCTTGAGTATTGTGTTCAATAAACTCTAAAGAAAGTTCACTGAATTATCATCAGCAGCTTAATCCAACTAAGAATGCTTTGATTTGCTGACTATTCATTTGTGGATTTAAATTCAGCATAGGAATGAAACTAAAGCCTAACTCGTAAGCTCAAATTCCGTTACACGAGCTAGACTTTTATAATAAAAATCATTTATGAACTTGAAGAATTATTGAGAAAACTATTTCGTGCGCAAACAATAGTGACTACTGCTGAGTAGTGCTTTTCTCTAATCACGAATTCACATTTGTTATGGTTGATTATGAGCAGCATACAAATTCCTTATGCATGTGATAAATGATTTAGTTTTTTTGATTGAAGTTCAATTTTTTGAGTGCATTTTGTTATAAAAAAATCCATTTAAATGAATTCAGCTTCAATCAGCTTGCAAATCACAGGCACACACAACAATAATCAACATCCCATTATTCTTCACCAGTTCCGCTAGAAAATTGTATATTACTCAATATGGATAAAAATAAGGCCACATCAAAAAATATATATATATTCATGCATGCCCACTTGCTGATCACATGAATATTGTTACTCGTGTGCTTTGCGCGCCTTTATTTAAAAATAAAGATTGCATGCCTTGCCTTGCTGCCTTCTTACTTGCTCTTATTTCAAAGTAAAAACAAAAATCATTTTTTTTTACTGTGCGGGCGCCACTCGTTGAAGATTGATAATTGATTTCATTTTTATTGACCTCAATCGATAAGCGAAGAGAATGGAAATAAAAATTCATTTTTCTTGAATTTGATTGAAGAGGAAAAATTAGAGAGAGAAATGTGAAGGAATCTTGAGGTCATTTGAAGTTAATTAGGTTCCAATGAAATTTTCATATTTTATTGATACATTAATTGTGTAGATGTTTCTAATAATAGAGTCTTGCTCACTCATGATTTGAACATAAGTTTCTATTGCACATATATTTTAGTAAAGAGGCATCCAATTAAAAAAATTTTGAATCTTGAATATTGGAATAGCGTATTACGATAGTTTGTATTAAATCTGTATTCTCAATAGCTTAACGTTCCTTTCTTTTATGCAAATCAAGCGAATCTGAAAATTCACACGAAATTCATCCCAAAATTCCGAATAAATCAAAAATATTTCTTGCATAATACACCCGGAAGGCATATGGGATAGATATGGCCAAAAAGCAGGCCCCAAGACTGGTCGGATTTCATCAAATCTGGTCTGAAGTGAGAGTGACGTTTCCCTAGTACTGGATCTATAAATCGTGTACATTCCGTGATAGTATGTAACTGACCTCAGCCCGACTTGACTCTAGTCTGAGATTAGATTTCATCAAATCTGAGTCTGAGGTCCGAGTCACGTTGAAATTGTGTCATGTGCATTCCGGGACAGTATGCTAATGTGCATAAAGATGATTTCAATTCCAAGAATATCGAAAAGAATTTTATTAACTTAAAAGATCACATAGCTTAATCATCCTTGATTTGAATATTAGGTAAATTTTTCTTATTTATATATATCTTGTCTAGATGATCCCACACTTGCATCATCGAAAAAAAAAAAATCAAGAGAAACGTTTAAAAGAAGAATGAAAAATGTTCTTCCGGTTTGAAACAAAAAGAGTCTATTGCTTAATGTATTAAGTAAGTTAGATAAGTCTACACATTTATAAAATTAAAAAAACTGTAAAAGAAGCAGAAGTATTTTTGTGATAAGAGATTTGTCGCCATACTATCATAATTTATTTCTTAACATTTATGGATTTGAATAAGAAGCAAGTAAATATTGAAACTTCTCGCGTATATGGATGTGAAAAGTGAGTGATGAAGACGAAAACGATTGATAATTTCTATGTTTGACATATGATCACATAATTTTTGATAGAAAAAATTAGAGTTGATAACACAACAGCTACACGAGCGTATTTCCTCTTTCATCTCAACATGACAAAAATATGTGAATATTTTAGAAGTAAAAATAAAATGAGAAGTAGGAAGGAAAGATTTTCTTCTTTTTTAGTTCAATTTCTTTTTTATTTCTTGAATGAAATCACTGTGAGTGAGCTTAGATTATGATTACGATTATGATTGTGAGTGGAGAGTTCATAGGGGATATGACAGTGGCAAAGCATTATCTGTTCATATATACAATCACTAATAATGATTATGGGAAACGGATGCTGGAAACAAGTATACAAAATAATTAAAATTATATATAAAAACACATTTATATGAATAAGCGAGTATATTATATGTTATGTCAGTGTATGTATGGTGAGTGCTGTTAATGTCTCCGGATCTGGAAACACTTTTTTAATTTCTTCTTCTTCTTTTTCTTGATGTTTTTTTTCTTCGTATTCTTTTTTTTTCTATTTAAATATGAACTTAACTTCCTCGATATACGGATATAATGTACAAATGGAAATTCAGTTCCATGCTTTTACACATACAATTTGACTGTTCCTAACATTTGCTAACTATTTGAAGATTATGACACTCGAACTATTAGAATTATACCAAATCTGAGATAATTCAAAGCTTTAATATTTTGACAACGTGACAATCCAACTACCAAAATTAACAATTGACTAGGATTGATAACTTCCAATGAACGTAATCTAAGAAAATTAGGTTATGATATGTCTGAGGATCAATGACTACATTGAAGTCGATAACACACTTCTTACAAATAAATTTCATTCAACGTTTTTAAACACGTGCATTTTATGACATGCCATATGATATTCTCTATGATTCTTGATCTTTATCTGACTTTTTTTTATTAAACCTATAAAACTACAATAGTCATATATTCTAATAAATATTCATCAATGCATATTAAAAATGAAAACTATTTCAGCGATGAAAAATCAAAAGTCCAACTTTGCATCTGTTGCTGATAATAGCTTTAAAAAATAAAAATCTTTCTAATTTTAGACTCAATTTTCTTCATTTTCAATTTTCATCGATGTTCAATATTTAAAAGAAATTGAAAATTTCTTATATATATAGGAATGGATATAGATTTGAAATAAAAAACTCACCGATTGAACAAATGAATTCATCGTCATCATCATCATCACTGCCATCATCTTATTAAACTGTCGAATTTACTTTTTCGGAGCATTTGATGACGATCACGTGTAGGCACTACAAATTAAAATTTTTATTTCGCACTTCTTTTTTCCTCCTTCTATTGAACTAAATTTTATTTCTGGTTTTAAGATCTCAAATCTGTTAATTCTCACTAATTTTTACAATGTAAATGAATTTTAAAAAGTTGACATTTAAATATTTTTCCCCTTTCTTCTCATTTTCTTCCACACTTTACTAATGAATAAAAATGTGTAATTCAAACAAGTGGCAACTAATGAATGGATGAAATAAGTCGAATAGAAGTTTATTTTTTTTTTGTGAGAAGAGAGATTGTGCCAATGTGAATAGCTCGCGCACACATATATCTGAGTGTAAGTATTAACAATAAACCGAGTCAGCGGCAACAGCGAAAATATAAAAAAAAGAGTCACAAAGGCATTAGCAACTTTTTTTTTTCTAAGACGTTCGTATATGTAAATTTATTATCATAAACTGTATTTTTACAATGGGATCGTTTCATAAGAAACGGTTTATCTTGTGACGGTGGCTTAAAACCCTGAGATATTTGAACTCGCATTTTCTACTTCTTCTATTTTCATTTTTTCTATAGTTTCTTTAAACAGAAGTTATTTGTAACTTTATTTAAAAATTTGAATTTTGAATACAATGTCACTCATGTCAATAATTGACTTTTGAATACACTAGATTGATGACAAAATATCATGTTTCAGAGGTGGAGCTGAAAAACTGAGAGCCACGGTACCCAAATGAACTTTTAATGAATTTCAGATGTGATATAATTATGGAATATTAATTAAACGTAAAATATCCGAACGATGGAAGGGAGCTGTCAATAGACAGTATTACACTTGGTATTTGCCAGACGGAAGCCAGCAATAGAGCCAGTTTTAGGCACCATCTGAGGAAAACCATGGATCACAATTGATTCGTACGACCAGTGAAGTAAGTGAACAAGTTTATTCGAACGATACACACTTTCCATAGTGGTTGATGATCAGTTTGAGAGCATCCTATAAAAGTTACAATACGAAAGAATTTGTGTCATTAGACATACAGAGGTGATTAGATTACACAACACTTAAGGCGTGAGGAGCGTGAGGTTCGAACTTATTTTGGTTTTTGGTCTCGTTTTAAAGCGTAACGGTGTGGAGAGGGGAATCTAAATCGCCCTTGTACTTAAAAAGTATGTAAATCTAAGACAAGGGATTGCTTCATTGCATAAAATCTATTTGAAATTTGTTTCATAAGCTTTACAGTGGTATATAACATAGCTCCTGATGTTTTAATGTAAACTCCTAATTATTACTTTAACCCATCTCAAACATCATTTTAGACTTGAAACAATCTTTGTCTGGTCTTTTAAATATCCAAAAAGCTCATCGAATTCGGAATCAAATTGAATTTTTCTGATAAAAAGAAATAAATTCCTCTGGCATGTGTAACATCACAACAGATCATCACTAAACATGCTAAATGAAAAAGTTTCAAAACTAGTTAAATCCCATAACTCTCGTTGTCATCTAATAAAATCATGATCATCATTATCATTGAAAACGCCGTCGTCATTTTCACATAGATATTTCCATATTTCTTGATGATTTTTTTTTATTTCATAGTGTGAGAATTCAGTTCTCTTATTCAAAAAGTGTAAATTATGAATGAGTAAATATTAAATACTTGCATAGCTCTTTTTCCTTCTTCTTCCTCCTCCACTTCTTCTTCTTTACACACCACACAAACTTTTTTCAAACACACTGTTTCTTATTCGAAACAGTCCCGGCTTTGAAATTTAAAAAAAAGAACTGAATAAAAAAAAAATGACGTCATAATTTTTTAGTTTAAAATTCGCATTTAAAAAAGGCAATACGGTAGAGAGGGAAAGAGAATCATGATGAAAAAAAAAAGTTGAAGAAGGTGAAGGAAGAAGAAAAGAAAAACCGAAGTAATGCTTTTGGAATGTTGTAAAGTCACTTTTGTGTGATGTGAGAAATGAATTGTTCAAGTTTTGTGGATGAATTTTAATGGGAAATGCAAGCAAGTTATTCTTTTTTCCTTCTCATTTTTCGTATTGAGAGTCTTCTTTTTTATGTTTGCACAACTTTAAGTCACTCTTCTTGTTCTCTTTTTTTTTTGCAAAAATTGCGGTTCTAAATTAATTTTGAAACTTTCATTAGGAATTCATCACTTGCTCCCAAAATGGTATTTTATTAATAGAAGAAAAATATGAGTTGTGTGAACGTGGCAAAGATAATAAAAAATATATATATAAAAAGTAATTTTCAAATACAGCTATTTCATTATCTATACATCTTAAAAACATTTAAACGTAATCAATGAAATAAGACGAACTTGTTGGACTTTGGAATCATTCATTTTCATTATTAACTAATACACTTTATATATAAAATTAAGGTATAACGTAAATGTTTCTGTAATTCGCTATAAAAATCAATCACTAAATTTGATCATGACTTTTATCAAATATTTAAAAAATTTCATATCCACTTACTAGTATGTAGAGCTTGAAGTCGACTCGAGCTTCATATGGAATCGAGTCAACTTCGAAATCTGGGCGTATATTTATCATTTACCTCGAGAAAAAATAAGGCTAGAGATCATGACACTTTAACGTTAATGACTCAGTGATGGTAGTTACATACCAGTCATATGGACGGATAAATGACAGGTAACACTATGTTGCCACTTCGTCAATTCATATAAGTTAAAACATTTTACATACAAAGTATATAGTTAAATTTCATACGTGCGGAGTTATCGGCATGGCGCTTGGCTCAAATTTGATAAGGTTGCTCATAGGTTCAAATCCAGTCATTTTCAAATTTGATTATTCAGAATTTTAGGTACTTAATGTAAGAGATAAAGACGAAATTGGAACACTAGGGCAACGTTGGATTAATGACAGGGTCTGAAACAAAACTAACTTACGAATGGAATATTGATAGAACGGACCTAAAAGTATCACGTTATGGCAATCAAAATGTATTACTTTAGTATAATATAATAAAACAAACTTAGTGTAATAGTTGGGATTGTACATACAAAATGAATTATTCTGGATAGTAACAGACAATGAGTACACTCACTTAAATGAGTGCGTGGAACATCGATGAATGAAAAGTAATGTACTGTGCCTCCTTTATGTAGTTCTCTATTATTTTGGACATCATTAGTGAATAGCTTCTAATGTTGAGCAAATTAAAACTCTAAAGTAAATATGCTAAAATTTTTAATAAAATAACAATTATCACAGCGTTTTTATCAACCTTGTCATTTGAGCAATTAAAGGTGTATCTAGGTCTGGAGTGTGTTTTCAGGTAATGTTTTTAAGATGTATAGGTTTGTGTACAAGTTATCTTAAAACAGAAATTGTCTGGTTAACAGAAATTTTCTCAAGGTTTTGAGCTTTATAATTCAGAGTATAACCTTATTATCAAGAATTTTCATTCAAAAGTTCTGTAGCTATACAGGACAAAGTTCGCAATACTATAACTACTCGAACAGCATCATAAAAATCAACTTAAAGAATAATTATTTCAATGCATTTATTACTTTATGATCATGAGTTAGTATTTTGACATTCATGACTCATGAATCACAATTCATTTGCATTGTAAAGCTATTAAAAGCTCTCGCGTAACTAACTTGAATATGAACAATTTTTCTAGAATTTAATATTGACATTTTACTAAGAATTATTTCATTTAACATGAAGAAATTCAATTAAATGAATTCGACATTGCAACTGTCGAAGAGCTTCTGTGATTTTATGAATTTAAATGGGCAACGATTCAACTTTGTATATTTAAACTGGGCCTTGCTTCTTTTGGCATACGTGATAAAAATTTGTTTCAATGTAATCGCCAAAATGAAATTTTCTTTGATCAGCCTGAATAATTTTGATAATTAATTTAAGAAATCATTTAGCTTACTAATTTTGAGTATTTTTACGTAGGGTATAGATTTGAGGCAATACTCAAGTAAATATGTCACAGTAACCACGTGTATGAATAATTGTTTTGGGGAATATCATACTTTACGTTTGCTTTTCAAGGAAGTTTTGAAACAAGGGGAGAAGGAGTGTCTGAAAATTCATTTTTGTGTATAGTAATAAGTGACTACATATCTTAACAGTCAAAGTGAATGATTACCCGAGTGGACAAAAATACGTTTGAACTGGACATTAACATGCTATCAACTAGTTATAACAGATTTTTGTCCAACTGGGTTCCATTATACAGAATGTCATCTAAATTGAATTGTGAGACAAAATTTAAATCAAGACGAAAATTCAACTGGAATTATGCAATAGGTATGAATTGTATCATGTACATGCAGTCATAGTCATGATACAAATCCCCATATATCATGATATATATCAAATATATCATATCATTTTGTAGAGTAATATATTCTCTATCATTCATCTTTTGTATCACAGATATGATATATAAACAGTTTTAGAACCAGTGGAATTTTCGAATATGATCGTTAGCTAAAAGGTTTGAGAATCTTAGAAGAATATTCAGTTTTCATTTCTCATCAATATATGGCACTAGTGTCTACGTAGCCTGAAAATTTCTTCAAGCACTTGTCAACAGTTTTGAAAATTTTATCGTTTTATTAATATTGTTAACGTTTAGAAAGTGGCCGGCCATAAAACTGCTGTAAGTACATAAATCACTTTTGATAGTCAATATCTGACACTATAAATGTCATCATACTCGTAATGATTCAATTTAAATTTATAATTTGAGTAAATAACCTGAAATGTAATAAAATTAATTTATTGAGACAGGAAATAAGAGAAAATACACTAATATGATTTTTTTTCCTTTGCGATGCATTAAATTTGATTTTTTTTTATTTTGCCACATTTGCAATTCTTCTCGTTTTTGAAACGTAAATTTTTTACTTTTTTTTGTCATCATCGTCATTCAAAAGATTTACATTTACACAAAATGTTCCATTATAATTTTTTTTTCTTGGTACTTTTTAATTAATTTCTATAATAAAGCAAAAACAATAACTTAAAACAAATTATGGTTTTCAATTCATAAAACTATATAGACATGTGTATTTTGTCATAATTGGTTTCTTTAATTTCTAACCTGAGTCGAGATATTAACTTTTTAGCATTAATTCAAGACTTTATCTCATTCAAAGACATTTTTAATCTACTCATTCCTAAATTAATTATTTGTCGTCCAACACATGGAATTTGACATAAAAATCTTTTATCGACAAATTCTCATTCTTTAAAAATTATAAAATTTTTAAAAAAAATTAAAGCATTTCTACCTAAGATTTTTTTGAAAAAATTTCTTCCTCTTATTCCTTAGTTTTGTATAGAATGTTCTTTGTTTAACTTTTAATTATCACGAGATTTGACTATTTGACAAAGAATACAACGCAATTTAAAACAAGTCTTAAGCATCAAGTTAGTAATTAAAATTTTCAAAAATTATTCAGGTGCTTGATTACTATTTGATGTTGACTTAAAATCAATCATTGACTAAAATCTTAAGGAATCTACTTTTGAGCTTCATAAAGCAGACAGAGGCAGTTATAGCAAGTTTATATGGAATTTCCTCAAATAGCACAAATTAGCTAATCGGTCAAAATTTTGACCTCAGGTCACCGTAATAAGTCACTCTTTATTGATAGTAGACTTGGTTTAAATCCGGAAATGTCGAGATACGTCTGATGCCGGATTCATTTTAAATCCAGGAGTGTCAAAGTTACCCCTGATATCAAATTTCGTTTGATGCATTCGGTTTGAATCCGAAATTACCAGAGTTACGCCGACTTGTGCTATTTGGGACTATATAACTTTCAAATATAGCCTTTGCAATGCTCTAGATTAAATCTAGTTTGATTAATTTGTTGATAAGTCAATGTAAAATTTTGAAAATTTTATTAAAGTCAATTATTTTAAAAATCAAATTTCCTGCATTATTTCCTATAAAAGTTAATGGTTATTCTACAAATTTAATACCTGACAACATTTTAGCACTGTATTTTATTTTTGACTTTAAATATGTATTGTGCAATATTGAATTTTAAATCAATCATTTTTGATTAAATCAATAATTTTTGACTAGCCTTTCTATATTAATATTGAATCTATCTATCAGGACAGAGAGCCTTGCTCCAATAATTATATTCAAGAAATCTAAAAATATTCCAATTCAAAATAGATTTTTCAAGTAGATCACCAGCTACAAAAATTAATATTAGAAAAATCCAAGTCAAAATTGGAAATTTAAGAGTTTCATGCTAATTATCACTCAAAAATTGATATTTCACGACAAGCGTAACATTTTCCTTAATTTTTGCACATTTTAAAGCTGTTTGAAATAAATTAGAAGTCTATTATTTCTCAATTAATTTACATCCACAAATACTTTGCTTTTCCTGCATGCAGAACAGCAAAATTAATTTATGTGCCAATTAGGTTTAGTGATTTATTTTTATATTTTATTATGAGATCATTTATAGTTTGTATATAGATAATAAAAAAGATAGCTTTACACTAAATTCTACTTCCTATTCGTTTAACTTTATAAATACTACGTGACATCCATTGAGGAATCAAAAGCGATCAAATAATTTTACATAGGTGAACATCAATTCAACTTTATATTCCCAAAATTTACATCTTCTCAACATTCTGTTGAAACCAGCATACTTTTACATAAACTTCCATAAAACTCATCTCCCGATTCTTCTTAAAATGAATGATCAAAAAGCAAGTTTTGGAAATAAAATTCTCTTGAATTGAAATCACGTCGCAAAAATAACTAGTTTATACTGTCAATCAAAATTGATCATTTTTGACGTCACATTTGGAGTTTAGAGTTAGTAACAGAAAATTTCATATCTTATCCAATTCAATCAAGGATGCAAATTAATTCTGAGAAGTAATAAATTTCAATAGAATTTGTATATCTTTTATATATGTCGACGTGTCTCATGATAATGAAATTAAGATGGTAGAAATTTTTTCAATTTTTTTTGTTCATTTTTTTGTAATTTGCACATTTGTGTCGTATTCAATAATTATTAATAATTAACTTAAATAATAAACAATAATTTAAGGTATGACATAAAAAAATATTTGTGAGAAAGGAAATACTTAAAATAATCTTTAAAATTAAGTAAATTAATGGTAAAAAACATAATGAATAATTAAGTAACTTTTATCTTAATTTAAGAAACTTCTTTAAAGAACTTCCTTCGTATTTCATAATTCATTGTTTGAATATCAATATAATTAGATATACAATTTTTTTTTTGTTTAACATTTATGAGCGAGTGCAATGAAAATTTTTTCGTACATTCAAATATGGATATAGAAAAAAATTTGTTGAGAGTATGACTTGTTGGCAAAAAATTTTTAATTATGTATGAATTATTTACTCCTTACTGTGACTCCTTTTCAATGCATATACAAATGTTGATGCAACATCCTTTGTCTTTCCATCTTTCGCTAGACAAATGTATGTACCCATGTCTTGGAATTGGAGATTTGTGATCATCAGCTCACCATTTGATAGCACTTTGAATCTGTTATTGTGGAAATCAGTTGTTAAAACTTTTTGAATAGATTTTTTTTTCATAGATTTTTGAAAAAATTTTATCAAATAAATTCCAACAAACCTTGAATCTTGTCCTTTTATCACTTGCTCCTTTGTGTTAATCCAGTAAATTTCAGCATTATTTGTTGCTTTACATGGAAGGAATACTGTTGATCCAATATTATCAAAAAGACTATCATAGTACTCAAAAATTTGAACTTTGTCACTTCCAGTAAGTACTTTAATCATATCATTTGAATCTAAATGTGATCCTGAATGATGATTGAAATGAACTGTTGTAGATGCTTTAGCGATTTTTCCACCACTCTTTCCGACGCATGTAAATGTACGTTTTGCTCCATTTTGTGGGATATGCTGTGGTCTAACAATCAATTTTGCAACAACGGTAGCAATACCCGATGGGCTTCTTTCCATGATCGTGTTTGTCTCAAAATCATCATTCTACATTTTTATTTTATTTAAAAAGGAAGCAAGAGAAAGAGAAGAAAAAAATAAAATCATAAGACATGAGCGAAATTAAATTAAAACTTTCAATGTATTTCATCACATTGCAAAAGATCCGAAATACATATATCCCCCAGAGGACAAATGACCGTTGTCACGTGTAATTTTTCTTTTTAAAAGTCTATTTTTATAATTTTTTGCCTCAAGATCGGACATGTGGCTTATTCGACATGTAGTTATAGCGCATTTACTTCTTAATAAGCAATGAAGCATGGACAACAAAAAAATTTGCGCATGAATTACCAAAATAAGTTATTTGCCTCTGGATTTTTTTTTTATGTAAAGGAACAAAACTTACGTTTCTTGATCCAGTTCCATGAACCCATTCAACAGTTGGAACAGGATAGCCAGATACTCGACATTCAGCTTCAATTGGTTCATCTGGATAGTAAATGTCCTTTTTCGGCATTTCTGATCTGTAGCAAAAAAAAAGTTAAGCATATGTCTCGTGAGTCATTGAAGTTTAACAGACAGCTTATGTATATGACATGCAAATTATATTGGATATTCATAGACAATCGCTGACGAAATATTCATAGAAAATTGCAAAGATACTTACATTTCAACATACTCATTTCGTTCAGCCTTAACATATTTGAACATATCATCATCATGTTCTTCTATTGGTATTGAATCCACGATATTGTTATCTGTGTATTCCTCTGAATCATATGATGGTATAGGAGGACGTGCCAGCACTGACGTGGCAAGTGTAAAAATGAAAACCAAAAGTAATGCAACTGCCGATGATGTCTTCATATTCATCTCTGTGTCAGTAATATATATGAAATGGAAAGGAATAACGAAAGAATTTACGATTAATTTAATTCAGTTATGCAATCATTATGTTCTTCATGTCATGCCTTAAGTCAGCATATATAACATTAATAAATGGACATTTAACAAGAATGAAATCAGAATACAAAAATAGAATGAAATGAAGTAGGAGAGAGACATGAAAGTTGGAAATGCAAAAAAGAACATCACATCACATTCTTACCGTTTTTGGCACAAATTGAGAGTTAGCAACAGATGAAAAAATTTCTCTTTTTTTTATTTTTAGGACGTCTTTTTTTGTGTGTCTTTCAATTGTAATTTTTCAAATACTTTTTAATCAATTTTTCAGCCCTTCAGCTATCAATTCTAATTCTTTTTCTTTCTCTTCTTCTCTTTCAACTTGACAGTATGGATGTAAATCTTCTCAAGTTGATGTGACTTGCTTTTTATTTCCCTTCACAAAGAATTCTTAATGATAAAATTCTTTAACTGATTTTGAAGAAATTTTAGCTTTAAATCTAATGTTATGTAACGTTTGATGTATTTAGGTAATTATAGTCAATATTTCGTCGAATTTTCATTAATGCTATCTTGTTGTTATACAACATAGGGAACGTCTTAATATCGTCTACCACTTGAATGTTGAGCGTTCCTTGTTCTTTACAATTAATTGTCTCTTATGCTGCTTCGAATTCTTTTTAACGATAATTAAATTCTTTCTTTTGATTTTTTATTTATTTTTTATATTTTCTTATCTTCCGTTTTTGTCTTTGACTTTTTCGAAGAAATAACTTTTTTGCTCCAGGATTTTTTTTTTTATTTGATTTTTGACTTTTTCAATGACACATAAAAAATTTGTAGCGCCGCTTTATGTGTAAATTTGCTTTAATTAACCATTTAAAACTGATAAGGAATCAAATAAAATTTTTAAAATTTTTTTTTTATTTTACAACGTTTTAATTTGACGAATATATAAAAAAAATCGCGTGGTTTTCAGAAGCTAGTACGTTTCACGTCTTACTTCATCAAAAGATTGTACAAAACTGACGATAAGTCGGTTTTTTTATACATTCTTCTATGAATGAAATGCATTTGATTATTTCTTTACTACTCGAATATTGTACACATTCAAATATGAGCGTGTATGGGTAATGTTCATTCATCTATACACAATAAGCATGTCTCTTTTTTTTCCTCAACATACGACTATGACGACAACAAAAAACTATTATAATATTTATAGTGTCATATTCTTTTGCTGCCTTTTCTTTACTTTACTTCTAAGAAATTTCTAATACATACATTGCAATGAGCATCATCATGTGCTTATGTGCTAGGGGAAAGAAGGCATAGCAGAAGATAAGAATTTTTTGGGGGCAAGTCAAACAGGAATCTGTTTTTATTTATACTATGAATATTATTTTCTTTACTTCCAATTTAGAGATTCATTCATCAGTTTACTGCTCATATATTCATGATCAGCTGTCAAAAATTGTAGCAATTTATTCATGAGTTAAGTGTTCATGAATGAATTTCATAATGTTATATTAAAGACGTGATTTTTGAGTAAAAATTCAAAAATAATTTTTCCGTTACAAAATTTGACCAAACTTCTTGTTCTTTACGGTAAATTAAATTTTGTCATTTCTTTTACTGTCTTTCTTTATCGGCTTCGATCGAAGAAAATTTATGTTTCTGTATTTCCTCCTTTTTCATCACGTATGTATTTTTATTTCAATACTATTGTATTTAAATCGGTATTGGACAATCACATGATGCTCTCTCTCTTCTTTTCTATGTTTCTTTAATTCCTCTTTCACTATATCGTTTGTACAATTTTATACGCTATAATCAATGTTAATTTTGTCATGACTTTGAAAAGATTCAGCTAATGATCAGCACGTTCAGATAATTTTTTTCTTCTTTTTCTTTCTGCCTTTCTTCTGTGCTGTGTTAATTCATTACGTTTATGATGATTATTTGGAACCTACTTAGTTTTAATTATTGCCCTAGAGCATGGAATCATAATTTTATGTCTTACTTATTAAGGACAAAGGGCTAACCATTGAAAGTTTTTGAATATATTCTGTAAAGAAATCTCAAATTTGGGATAAAGAACACATGGACTTGAGTACATACAATAGACAGTCATTCATGTATGAATGAATCTTTCTTGTTATCGTGAAATTCTTTCGATTAAATTCTTTTTTAATCATGCTGAGAAAGAGCTAAGGAATTTTTTTCGTGGCACATGAGAATATATTTTCTATTTCTCGCGCTTCTGCCTTTTTGACGTAAGTAAAAGAGAAATGTGATGAGAAAAATTGTCATGCCTCACGATCAGCACGAGGAATCATTCAAGTTTGTTCGCCTTTTTACTACTTGATTCTTTTTTTTAATTTTAGAATCTTGTGCTCATCAGCTCATCAGCTAATAGCTAATGTCCTCATTCTCTTATCTTTCATTCATAAGCTTGCTTATTTAAACATATGCATGCTTTCTACAAAGGTGCGTATATTCGAACTTATTTTCATAGTCCAGAATGTTCAGATTGATTTAAATACTTAATTAAGTGTCATGCTTAATCAAAAGGTTAAGACAATGACTTTATTGGAAACAGGTATTTTCTAGTATCATCAAGAGTCCAGAAAATTGCCCGAAATAGGAAAGAAAAGGATAGTCAAAAAGTCACGTATCACAAAAATAGATAACTCAGACTACATCCCGTTCCTATATCAAATGAACCCAAAGATAAAATTAACAAAAAAAATCACAATCTAAACACTCTAGAAATATCTAGACACACATCAAATAACTTATCAATCATTCAGTGTTGAAAGTAAAAGGAAATGATGGCATACACGTTCAGTCGGGTTCAGTCATGTTTGGCAAACACATGAAAAGGCTTTGCCCCCAACGTGAATACATAATATGCTGAACATTTCGAGTTAAATACAGATTCAGCGGGATTACGTCGATGATAACCTTGAGGTCTGAGAATATTTTCTTTTATTTAATGCACGATTGCAACAATCTTATATAGAGAGGGTTTTTTTTCTACCTGACATTGACGGACTACCGAGAATAGATGGAAGTGCAACAGATGTTTTGTTGCCCTACTCGGAAATCTTTTTGAAACATTTTTTTCAATTGATAAATCGTTTGTGTAATTTTTTTGTTGCAATGTGCTTATTATGCACTTTTTCACATAGAAACTAGGTGAATTTATGTCTACCTTACTTATTCAAAAATTTTTAATATTGCATCAGAAATTTTTAAATTTTAAAACATTTTTTTCCATTGAAAAACCATTTGTCATATCAATATATGTTCATGTACGTCTGCGCTGATGACGAGACATTAAGCAATGAACAGATAACTGATATTTGTTCGGCATATGTTTTACAAAGAGTGACAGAGTGAGAGTGACTAAATTTATTGACTCAAGTATGTGACAAAATATTCCTAAGTCATTTTAATGAATGAAATGAAGCAGTTTGAACGAGTTAAGTAGAAGCATGTGATATACACGTTTTTGTTCGGTGTGCTTTAAATTGCTTTTTCTTCTCTTTTCATACTTCGTTTATAATTGTCGAGTATCGTGTTCGCACGTTAGTTTTTAGTTCATAAATGCTCACTTTTACTATTTCAAAATTGCATCAGACTTTTGCGGGAATTTTTAGTAAATTTTTAAGGTTGAATTGCTGATATTCCCCGTGTGGCACATATCGGCGAACTGCATTTTTCGCGGTAAAAATTGGTTGAAACCAGACAATACGATGAACATGTTGTACTGTTCGGGTATGTAATTCATTTCTAATGTTTGACAAGAACCTTATCTTTCTTATTTCAAATTTCAATTCCAACGGAAATGTTATAATGCTCTGAACCGTAGACATAGAATTGAGAGATACGAGGTTCGAATCCCCGTTTGATTTTTTTTAAAAACATTTTTTAAATAAATATAATCAAATAAATCCTACTGATATTTCCTGAGGGAAACACAAGACACAATCAATCATTTTTATTTAGTCTACAATTAAATGATTTTTTTCATTTCATTTCATACATGCTTAATTTGAAGGAAGTCTATGAACTCAAAATTCAATTGAAAATGAATGACGAAATTAATCGGCATTTTAAAGTCAGTTAAATATTAATTTGACTTAAATGATTATAGGCTATTAAAAAATTCGCATTGCATTTAGAAAAACTGTAGCTTAAAATTGGTATTTACTCATTTAATAAGTAATTGCTGATTACATGTCATGAGCGTTTGGAAATTTTGTACTTTATACTTTATAGCATTTTTCGTACGAAATTCAATGGGATTTTATAGTCACAAAACTTTAATTGGAATTTCCATCAAATATTCTAGGAAAGGAAAGGAAACGACAAGCATTGTTAACAAATAAATTTAATGTATAAAATGTATATTAAATCATTACTAGCTCTTTTTTGATTTAACTTGAACGATTCAAAAGAATAAGTACGAACGAGTTTTTTTTTCAATTCCTGTTCACACAATATTATCGTAATTAGACGTAAAAAGCCGCATAGCAACAGTCAGCTTTCATAAACTATCAGTTACTATTTTCAATAAAGTTTTATAGCTTTATAGTCGGATTTTCTGAGGGGGTTCCTATAAAGATTCAAAAAAGCTAAAAATCTCAGTTTTGGAATTAATTCCTTCAAGAACTGGAATTATACTATATTGGGATTCCCAAATATAGTAAATCATAGATTCACTGACCGGTATTAACAGCTAAGATTAATGCGAAAATCATGTAAAATTTTAGGAATTAAAGCTGTTATATGCTTTGATAATCTGATAGATTTCTTGCAATACGATGAAAATTTTGATGAAATTATTATCCTAACAGCCTCAGCCTCTGAAGAGCATTCGTAATTTACGTAATGCTTAAGAGAAAGTGAGGAATTAAAATTTTGAAATTAAATTCCAATTTTGGTTCAAGATTTTATTACAAAGCGTTACGGTGGAGATTAGGAAGGTCTAAAAAACTATATAAGCTCTACTTAATTACGAACTGTTCAACAAGTCTGAAACTTCTTATTCAGTGGAGGTCAACCTGTGAGACGCCAAATTTTTTTGGAAATCCCATAAATCGTATGCAGTGTGCGGTTCCGGCGAGGCTTACGAGGTGTGTTATGAAAAATAAAACGTAACCTTTCGCTATTCTTATTTTTGCTTAAATCTAATCAGGATCACAAAATGAATGAAATTGAAAAATCACTACAAATTGCAAGTAGATCTGACTTTTTTACTCTCTCACTATGTATCACTCGAGTCACTAAATTTTTATCACATTTCAACAACAGTTGGTTTTTATCTGATATTTCTTGCAACATTTTACGTACACTAATTTAAACTTTTACATATGCACAATAAAAAATGCAATCAAATCCTGTTCAATCAACATTCAATTTGTGTGTAAATTCATAAAATATAATGTTTAATTGGCGTGCCAAGTTGTCGTTCGGAATTCACCATACTCTTTTATATAGAATTGCAAATTTAAGAATGGAAAAAAAGACAAGTAAGAGAAGTATGCGAAGATGTGCAATAAAAGAAAATAGAATGGTAGCTGGATGGGCTAATTTTCTTTAGCATGATATGATTGTTATAATAACAGAATAACCGGTAAGAGAATAATGATAATAATGACGATGGGAGTAGTAGGTGAGAAAGTGTGTGCATTTATATTCCGAGAATTATCATTTTTACATCTCTTTCTCTCTCCTTTACTGTTTCTTTCATCAACCATCATCATTATCCGGCAAATATATGCAATTAGTAACATGTGTGATGATGTAATAATAGCATATGTCGTACGATGTGCAATTGAAAATGATAAAAGACATAAAATGAAATTGACATACATGGACAATTTATAAATCACAATCAAATGAAAATGAAATATTGTTCTGATTTCTCTTTTTATTTCTTTTTCTGATTTTTTCTCACCTTTTAATTTATTTTTTGTCGGATTTTTTTATTTTTAAAATTCTATAACTTTAGTTTTGCACCACAAAATTATTTAGTTACACTGTTTATTATCCTTAAAGCTTTTTCAAATTAAAAATCACTTTTGGGAAATTTTCACAAAAAATTAATTTTCTTCAAAAAGTTTTCCACAAAAAATTCAAACTTTTATTTTTTTTAGAATTTTTCAACACTTTTTATTAAATAAAGATTTTTTACAAGCTCCGTACTTATTCTGCCTGTTTATCCAACGACATCTAAAAATGATCTATTTCACTGATATCTTGAATTTCTCCTTTTATAGTCAGTGGAGATGAATCAGATTTTCGTATTTTCTTTTCGTCCGTTTCACGATTCGGATGCTGTATGTAGCATCCATATATCCATGTATAATTCTTCTTTTATTAAACGATCAAATGAAAATAAATTGAAAGGAGTAGTATTCTTGACTGTATACGTGTAATGCAAAATGGTTAAAATAATTTTTTTTTTCTGAATACAGCTTAAAGTGAGAAGAAGAAAAAAAAAACTACAAACATTAACACGCGGACAATGACTAAGACGATTTTTACCGGCTTAGTGAGTAAAGTTACACCATTCAATAAAGATTATTATGCAGGTGAATAACTGTTAAATTTGCGTCATTTGTCATTTAAACTTTTAGGAAATAAATAGTATTGTAACTTAATTGGGAAATTATCTCGATCAGTACAAATCATTCTAGGCATCCAAGTGGCTGCCATATGGCAACTTTCATGTTCGCTTCCATAAAAATTGCCATTTGGATGGTATGTAGGCACTATAATGGGTGCCATGAAAAACATGTGCCGATCGGGTATATATGAAATTGAAAGTGCTGAGGAGCAAGCCCGAGCAGCACAGTGAGCATGCTTAGGCACCACTACGTTGCAATGTTAATTATAAAACGATAAGTCACCTTGATGGTACCATGACAATTGATTTCAATTCATTTATATGGTAAAAATACAGTTGTGCTTCTCGGGTAAAAAGCATCAAGTACTTGGAAAATGAGTGGAAATTGGGTTTAAATGGAAAGTGGGTTTAAAACCCCGTGAAATTGTAATGTCAAAAGGTCAATAAAATTAGTTTGCAAGAATTCTTATATGAACTGCTGTTAAGTTTCTTCAATAGTAGATTACTTTACAATTAAATTGCATGACCAAGGGGGTCAATAATGATAATAATAAGACATGGAATATAATTTCTATAGAAAAATTATTATTAGCAAATTAGTTTTAATGATGCTGTTAATAGAATCCAATTGCAACATGTCGATATCTTTTGAGGATTAATTGGTCATAATTTATTTATTTATCTCTAAATACCCATTGTATTTGCTCTTCATCATGTCATTCTTATCGATTTATAACGAGCAACCTAACAACAAGTGGCTTTCACTGCAGTATCTAAAATACTTTTTTTGATATAATAAATATTATTGAGATTGGTGTGGGTGTATATGAATCGTGATAGATTGATAGCATGAAACAATCAGTATCCTTTATAAGAAGCCACAAGTATAAGATACACAGCAACATATCCTTGAGCATTGACTTGTTGATTCTTTTTTCTTTTGCACATACAAATCTTTTTAAACAACATTTTTTGTTGTTCCATCCAAAAAATTTGAATTGGCTTTAAGTCAACCTGCAAGAACCAAAACACAGCGTGACAGAATTCTTTGCATAACAAGTGTAAAAATTCCAAAAGAGTATTAAATTCCAATTCCAAATTCCTACCTTCTTCGAAAAAAAAAAACATTCAATGCACAAATTAATATCCAACCTGTCACTTTTTTGCTCCCTCAGTTAATCAAGAATTTCTTCGTATTTACACAACTGCCTCTTTACTCATTATTTTCACTTTTAGTACACAAAAATGTAAACAAAATCACAAATCATGTGCAACTAAAGAATTTCTTGAAAATTTAAGGAACTGGAAATAATTTCTCCATGACATCAGCATTATTCAACATAACAAAAAATTCATGAATGAAACTTGAAATATTTTGTCTTCAAAACAAAAAGGAGAGAGAGAAGTAAAGTAAATAAGAGAAACAACCAAAAAAAATTAAATTTAAGCAGCAGCATAATGGACAGCAACAGCGTAAAAACGTGATTCATTTTGCTTTTGCACTATTTCATGTGAATTTTTTACCTTACTCATTATCTGTCTTGTCTTAAATTCGAATCGTGTCAAGCACGTGTATGACTAATTTGAACTTTAAGGTTTTTCAATACATGCAATCATATTTGATTTATAGCTTGTGGTATTTAAAAAACTACAGATAAACCCGAGCGACACCAGTGAACAAGGGTTTGCCAAGGAGCTTTGAAAGCTCATTTAAGCTCTTTTATTAACACTAAATGGAAGTTGTCTCAGTGTGGCATCCATATGGATTTAAAATTTTTGACATTCTTCATTAGGATTTCTTCCCGAACAGCACAACGTTTTCGCTAAGACATCAATGTCACCGTTTAACAGGTAAGATGCTAAGTTACCCTGACGACATTATGATGACTGATTTTGATCCATTTTTACGACAAAAAAAAAGTTTATACGCCAAATTTTGTCGCTCGGGCTTGGGTTCTGTCGCTTGGGCTTAATTTGTATCTGTCGGGGTTGATTTATATTCCTCGGAGTTGATTTATATCGCTTGGGTAAGTGTCAAAATAATTGGATTATTAGGACGCAGATGAAAAACAAGCTCCATAAAAATGCTCATATTAACTTTACTTCTAAGCATTTATTAACTTTACAACTCTCACGTGCCTTAAACATTGAAATATTCCCTCGTCATTACCTATCGAATTTCACATCAAATGATAATTTTTGGCACTAGATATCAATCGAAGTCTTTTTGTTATTCTTTCCGTCTTATTTCGTAAGAATCAATTTGAATTGCAGAAAGTTTCTTGAAATGAAATTTAAATGTGTTAAAAAAAGTTTCAAGAAGTTTCGGAAATACAAATTCAGTAGAAATCTTGAAGCTGGCATAAAAAATCCTATGCAACAAAAAATTTCAGAAATACTTTTCTAAGAATCAATCTATGTGCTATTCATTAGTTAAAAAGAAAAATTTCAAGGGAATTGTGGCATTGCTAAACTTAGAAATCTAAGAAAATCTTTCAAAGTCATAACCAAAATCAACATGCTCATCATGCACGACAGAGACAAAATTTGAATATTTCTTGACCTACAGATAACAAAGTAATGCATAAATTGTTTATACATACATATTAATACAGCAAAATGAAAGAGGAAAATATACTCAAAAATATTTTTTTGCCAATAAGAAGATCAGCCATGAGATGACGACGGTGCTGTATCGGACATTGAACTAAATGTTGGTCATACGAAGCTTGGAGTTTTGCCAAGAGATGTTAGGTTCTTAAAGATCGTTCACTTACGCTATATTATAGCGATCCTTAGCATACTAAATTTAACAGGACATCGCATAAGCATGATGATATTGAGTGAGCCAGGGAGGTGAGTATGTTCATTTCATATTAGAGTACCTTTATTTTGTTAGCAACTTTTATCTTAATTTCTTCTACAATGTTCTTCGTGTACTTCTTTAAAAATTATTTTGAACCTTCATGCTTGATTCAGAATGGCAAAAACAAAATCGTACTTGATTTTTTTTTTCAAAAAATGTTTAAGAAATTGTTGGCTCAATTAGCCGTAAGAAATGAATTTAATATCTGCTGATATTGCGGAAGATTATACGCAGTATGTTGAAAAAAGAGGCGTGATTTTTCAAGAACCTAATGTTGATTTAAGAACAGCAAAGTAAAAGAAGATAAGACACTTGATTTTCTAAATGTCTGTGAATATTGAAGATCAAGTAGTTGATGAGCTTATCTCACAATGACTATTTAATTATTGCGTTTTATGAAATAATTAGACAAGAAATTTCTAGAATTTTTGAACTTCAAAATCAGTTCTGGGCGACGTACTTATCTGATGTGTCGCTCTGGAATGCAAACATTCCAATACTTATCGAATGTCTTAGCCTGAATGAATACAAACGTAACGTATTTTAAAATCATAATTAATCATACAAAAGGAATTTATTTCCTTCAATGCTTAATGTTTGAGTTTACCAAAGAAGCACTATAAGGCCACGCATGTGTTGTGTATACTCTTCATTAAAGAAATAGAGTAAAGAGCAAACGAAGAAAAAAAATTCCTAGTAAGAGCGAATTTCCAATTCATTCAAAAATCATGAGTCACAAGTATAATACATGTCGGTGAAAAATTTGTGAAACTCTTACGTCTAAGCTCTGCTTCATAGCTCTATAAGATAGAAAGAAACGAAAAATAAAATGTAAATTTAATATATTCGCAACATATTATTTAAAACCGGCTTCCAATTCATCCATTGAATTGAGTGGCAAAACATTTTCATTCATTATACATTAAGATGATTGATTCTGTCGAATTTTGTTGAATCACTTTACATATTTTTCTAGAGGGTCAGTAACATTTCAAAGAGATTTAATTATGAAATCAATTTTTGCAAGGATTCTTTGGAACTGCTACTTATATTTGCATTTAAATATTTTAAATCACAAAAAATTTTACTTTCATTTTTCAATGCACAACATTCCGATTCCTGGAAATTCTTTCAAGAAGAATGAAAGGTGGTATTTGAAAGGTTAAATCAGGTGAAGTTACTGATATGTATATTTATGCCACACGCCTACTCACATAACTTTTATGAATGATTTGGGTCAAATGTGAAGTTATCATAACGAAAATATTTACAATAAAAAAAATCCTTTTGAGCACAAAAACAATTTGACTTTTATTTTTAGCATCAGTTATGAAATTTTCATACAGGAACTGTACACATATTAGGTTACTCCAGTTGTACCAGGGACAATTTTTTATTTTCCGCGTTAACCCTAAATAAAACCACACAAGACATATGATTCATGGCAAAAAATTCAAAAAATCTAGGTGGCACATTAGTGTGCCGTGACACACAAGTTGCCAATAAATGCATTACGCACTTATTCCATCCCCTCTCCTCCCCTTTTGCAAAATGCGTACCAAAAGTCCTTTTTTTAAGTTGCTAAAAAATCGAAGACTTTTGGACCCTTAAAAAAGAGGTCGTGATAAGTGAACATCCCCATACTGACCGAGGGCGGACGACATACTACCCGGAATTACTCACATTTTGCATTTGTCAATAGGAAGTATGTTGAACCTTTCACGTTTTAATTTCAAGATAGATATTCTTTTCGTTACATAATCCTAAAAATAACTCTAAAATTACAAGTAGCTTATCATTTATTAAATTACTCTTGAAAGACGACTCTAAATCAAGAATGTTGATAAAGACAGGCGCACTTGAAATAATACTCGTGATTCTCGCGTGACGATTTTTAAAGAATAATTATTTGGAGCACGTGGAGTCTCCAAATGAATAATTTAAGACATCAAAAGATTACCTAACCATGTTTCAAATGTCAATATCATGATTGATGTGGTATTAATGTCATTGAATATAATTTTTTTCTCGAAATTTTCTATCAAATTTATTACTTGCTCTTTGATAAAATAAAGCCTTTAAAGTCGGAGTTTGAAATGTTAAGCTCTGCTTTATTAAAAGATAAAGATTTAAGCTAAAGGCAAATTTATAATATAAAAAATTAGTCTAATTGCATTTACCCAGCTTTTAAGCCTCTCACTTTAAGTTTTAAGGCACATCACTGCTCACTTCACTTTAAGGCTGTTGACTTTTTGATTGGGGAATGGTTCTAAACTTAATAACTCATATCCACTTTGCAAGTTGAATAGCATAAATTTGCAAGAAATTTACATTTAAAATCTAAAGCTATAATGAAGGTTTTCAAAATTTGGCAAAAAATCCAGCCTTGTCTCGAACAGCACAACGTATTCGATAGGCTTTTGCTTGAGAAAATTCAAAAAATCTGTTAAACATTGCTTTAAATTAAATAAATCTTTTGAAGGTGAATGTAAATTTGAACGGAAGCCTTTAATCTTGAAACACATGCTTGGCGTAGCTTAGTCTATCCGTCGAGCTTTAACCTCTCAAGTATTTGTCAATCGAAGCTTAATCTATCCATCGAGGCTTTCTTTAGTATGGTTTCAATATGTCTACATTGGACTTTGACCCAATATCCTAGTTTAATTTATGTATATATTTTTGCGAAACACTTGAGATGATGCCTCGAAACACAAGCAAATAAAAATGTATATATTCGTACACTATACTAGATCTTGACAAATCGGTCAGTCATTTTCTTTCGACATGTACTTCGAGATGTCAAAATTTAATCTTTTGATTCTGTTACTAACTCAAACTCATTATCTTCTTTTATAAAAAAATGTATATATTTATAAATAAATAAATTATAAAGTAGCGATCGTACGATTTATGCTAAAGTCCACATGATAAGACGTTTCAATATATTAACTGAAAAATTATTGCAATTCTGAAAAATGAAAATTAAATTTTTGCACATTTTA
Organism: Chironomus tepperi; assembly: GCF_022539635.2. NCBI lineage: Eukaryota > Metazoa > Arthropoda > Insecta > Diptera > Chironomidae > Chironomus > Chironomus tepperi. The sequence goes on from NW_027226222.1 coordinate 342,679, forward strand.
AAAATTAGATTTGAAGTTTTTGATTGATTTTGAAATATGCTCATGAGTTCATGCTAATTATAATGTCAAAATTATAGCACTGATAATGGGATGATTTGTAGCTTAACGCGAGAAAACGAACACCTCGAACAAAATCTCAATCTCTTCTTCAAAATCTGTGCTGCTCAAACTTTTTGCTCCGGCACACTTTGGATGTAGAAAATGAGTCCCGTTCAATTACTATGCAACGCTGTTTTGGGAGACGGATGGGAGGATACTAAGAGATTTTGTTACGCTTCAAACAACGAAAATTTTCAGATTGAGAGTATCAAAAGCGAATGAATGGCACCAAACATTTTTGTTACTTGTCACCTAAGTTATCCATCCCCACGTTTACCTCAATTAACTCAATAAATATCAAATCAGTAATAAATAATTCTGAAATATTGCTGCAAATATTAATTGCTTACTGAAAGGCTATAAAATTAAGCCACAACATAGAATTAAATTTTTCTTGCTCATCATAATTCTTTTTTAAATGACTCACAAAAAGATTCACCTTTAATTTCTATATGCAGCGCTATATGTAGCATAATATTAACATTGCAACATTGTATCATATGCTAAGAATTTCCGATAAAATTTCGTTCGAATTGCTTGAAAAATGGCAAAATAAAAGGTATATAATTTCAGGTCAATAAGAAGCAACGGATGAGATATACAAAGAACTGTTAAATTATACTGACGTCAATAATTTGATTATTGTTTTGATATTTTCTCTGTAATCCAAAGATATGAAAATAATATTAAGTTTCAAGAGTATGAAGATAAATAATCTTCATTTATTGCTTATATTAATCATAATTATAGCAAATTTTTTTTTTTCAATTCATTTTTTTATAAACATTTTTTATTCCATTTAGTTTTATGCTTCAATCGTCATCATTATTTATTTTCCTTTTGTGCAGTTTATTTTTGTCATGGCATCAATGTCATTGTATATTATCCGTATTTATGAGAATCATATTGAGATAAAGATAAGTGAAAGTCCTATTAATATTTACATAAAGTCATCATTTTTTTGTACAGTATTGTCACGGCATGAGAATCATTATATGGGAAAGACTTATGCTACAATGACTTTTTCAACTACTGGTGCAGCAACAATTGGTGCTGATTTTTGAACGACAGCATTAAAACCTGTTGAAAATTTGAAATGTTAAAGTTTATTTATTTTTTAAGCTTTTATACCAAAGCTCATGCTAAACTTTATAAAGCTTACCGTTGATTGGATCAGCATAGTATGAAACTTTTCTTGTTGAACCGTCAGCTTCCAAGAGTGTGTAATATCCTTTTACAATATCTCCGTCTCTGATTTCTTCATGAGCTTTGTTATCTCCAGTAAGAGCATCATTGACATTGTAAGCATATTGATATTGTGGATAAGCATCATTTTCAGCAGTTTTGATTACTGGTGCAGCATATGGAAGGATTGTTTTGGCGGCGACAATTGGTGCTGCAGCAGGAACAAATGTTTTGGCAACAACTGGAGCTGGATGGACATATGGTGCGGATTTTACAACTGGAGCAGCTACAAATTGTCTTCCGAAAACTGGTAAGGTATGATGATGAACATATGGTGCTGATCGTGCAAGAATTGGTGCTGTAGAGATAAGAGGTGCTGATGCAGGAATTGTGTAGGCCAATGGTGAGCCTACGACACCAGCTTTGACAGTGCTGACTGCGACAAAGAAGAACACTGATGCGAACTGGAAGAAAACACAATTTTAACACTTTATGCTTAATGTTTTTGATAATCCAACTTTCAACTTACTTTAAGCATTTTAATTGAATTTAATAATTGAATTGTTACTGAATTGAATGAAATGAATGAACTGATGAGCCTATGAAATTTGTCAAAATATTTATACCTTAAAGATGGTGCAATATGTTTTGTTGTAAATTTGCAATTTATAATAATACATGCATAGATTGACGTTCATATATGGTACATTTTTAGACACTCATTCGCATTACTTCACATTGGCCCAGTCTGTAATGCAAATGTCCAGTCGACAATGAAACTCATTATGAATTCAAATCATGAATAAATTTCTTCATGCTCACAAAAAAGCAAAAAACAAAAGCAAAAGTGTAGCGGGTGGTGGTTAACCGTTGAAAGTGTGGATGTGGACAATTTTGTGGATTAAGTAAAATAATTCAATAAATATTAATTTAAAACTCATCATGTGATGTAATCCCAATAATCAATTCAATGTTCATTATAGGATGTGCTTACTCCACAAATCGATATGTGTGACTTGCATTATATATATATATATATTTAAAGCATTAAGATGCATTTTTCGTGAGTAATTTTCAAGTATGAACCAGTCTAATCGCATATGACTTTTTTGCACTTTTGCCAGGAAATGTGTAGCATTGAAAATTTACAGTCATAATAATTGAATGTGTCATGAAATTTAGGTCACATTCTCATGAAATTAATTCCACTACAGCCTTAACAATACTGAGAAAATTCTTTAAAAATCTACATTTTTTACTAATCGCCTTATCACAATTTTAGTTGCAGAATCTTCTGTGACTATAAATAAACCTTGCAATCAGCTGAATGTAGCTCACAATCTTGACGCAAGTGATGATATGAAATTAAATGATTTTTAAAGATTCAGCTTGAATTTATTAAAGCATATTTGTGTGTCCAGAGGATTATTACCCGAACAGCACAATATGCACTGTATTACCGCTCTGTCACGTGAAACTAACCCAATGATCTTTATCATATTAATAATCACCCATTGTTTATTTTAGTTATCATCTTAAAACATCATTGTTGTCCCCAAAGAACTAGTTCGGCCAATAACTTCAACATCTTCAAACTGTTGTATATAAGAAGCTATGGGTAGAATTTGAACCAGGGAGTTCAAATTCAATAACAACTTTCGTGATCTGCACCTTGTCAACTGATCTATCACGTCATTTTTGCTTCTCAATCTTTTTGTTGACATCAATGATTGTTTACTTTAAATTTTCTAACGAACTTATTTAAGCGAGATTTTCTGAGTGAGACTGTAAAATCATTGGCGTCGAAAGGTTTAAGACAATGCGTCAGTTGAAGATCTCTGTCGAAGCTAATAGAAGCACTTGGCATTTTCTGCAACAAAGTGGGACGATGATTTTAGCGTTTGATAATAAATATAACAAGAATTCTTACAATGCAGTCGCTCCATTACAAATTGTAATCTATTATAAGCAGCTACAAAAAATTCCATTCAATTTGCAATATTTCAACTATTTTAAGTTCTTCTAGAACTTATCTCCTTCCATTATCATTCAAAAAGAAGCGAATGTTTGAACACGACTTTTCAAAAAATAGTCCACGAGGAATCGAGGTTGAAATTAAAATTAAGCTTATGAAAAATGCAGTAAATTTAAATTTCGAGAAAAAATTTGAAGGTCAATGTGATTAATTCCTTGTTTACTTCTTTTTTTAAGATTAATTTCTCCAAATTCAAAGTCAAGTAAGGACTTTAATATGCCCAAAAGAAAGGGTCAAATGGAATCAAAACAAACAAACTTCAAATATTGAATAATTATTAAGTAAATGGATTAAAGCATGAAAAAAGGTAAACAAAAGTTCGAATTTAAATATTTCAAAAATTCAAAGGACAAAAATACAATTAAATTTAAATAAATAAAATATTGAGCAATATGAAAAAAATTCAGGAACACTTGCTATCAAACAATATTTTAAGTTGTCCCGCATCAGCATGTACGAAAGTGAGTTGTTTACAAAATAAAGAAATAATAATTAAATTTATCAAAACAAAAATTTGTTCACTTTCATCGATTCCAACAAAAAAAAAAAGTTTAATCTGCATTCAAAATATTCCTTTTCGTGGCTTAATCTGACTTTACATTATAAAGTTCAAAGAAATTTATTGTTTTCAGTTTTAAATTTAAATACACAAGTAAGTTTTTGTGGATTACAAAATAAATGTTTGAGCTGAAACAATACAATGCTGATGATTATTAAGTGTATCCCAAAAAATTGTGAGAGAACAATCAATTCTCATTTAAAAGGCTCAATAGTGTGAGTCTAAATTAGCATCATTGCTGACGTAAATTAAAATTTGTTTGATGACAAATTGATAAGCAATAAAACAAAAACACGAGAAAGTTTTTAAGTCATTTTAAATTTAAAAGAATCTCAACATAACAATCAATCATTTGACTGGAGAATATTGACTATGATTAAAATCATGAGATCGATTTCGTAATCAATTCTGCATGTGAGACTGGATAAAATAAACTTTTCTTGAACAACATGACTATGCAGCACTGTGGTTGAAAATAAGCTGTTATTAAGTGAGCTTTTAGAGAGCTTTGAATTTTAAAAGCAGGTGGTGGTTGTGGTGATATTTTGATGGTTGCTTGATGTTATTTCATTTATTTCACGCATAAATTGAAGGGGTTTTTGGATTTAAGCCTCGAAAGATGCCGTAGAGGTATTAATAAACGGTGATTACATGCTCTTTGTCTGCTAGGGTATCCTAGAGTCATGTCAACCTGGTGTCAGATATTCAATCGATTAACCAACTTGTGCTGTGAAAAGTCTAAAATTATTAAGTATCAAAGAGAAGCTTTCAACTTTTTGAATTGATAGATACACTTTTTCAAAGATTTTCCCACAAGCTCATTACATGATCAATTAACGCTTGCATCAAAGCATAAACTACACGAGTAGTTTGTAAATCACAACGCCCCCAATTCTCTAGTCGTCAAGTTGTCTGCAATTTGCAATGCAAATGTTACATCAATTAGTTAAGAAGAAATTCCCATGCGGAAGTGATTGATATTAATTGAAATAGAAAACTAGTTGTTCAATTAAACTTCTAATTGACATTTTAACTGCTTTTTTGATTAATTATAATTGAACTTATTCTGCTTCTGATTATATAGCACGTGATGATAAAGATTTTCAGGTCAAACTCATAAATATTGATAATTTTTTAAATATAAAATGATTTATTTAAAATTACAGAAATATTAAATAATTAGTAAAGTAACTGATTAGTATTATAAATATAGCAAGTCGACTTTTATGGTGTGTAAATGGTAAATGGAGTATTATTGTTGTTATTAGCGGCATTTGCATTATTGTTGTTATTTATAGGCATATTAGTACGTTCGACGTTAGCTACAAATCCATTAACATCGTCGGCAGTATAAGTCACTCGTCGCACAGTCGTGCCTGTATCAATTATTAATAAAGAAAAAAAAAATTATTGATTCAACATTATTCTTCGAATCAGGAATTTTCTAGACTGCACTGAAGTTATTTAAAATTTTAATTTCCAGTTCAACTAGCAACAAAAGTGAATTCCACAGCAGTGATGGAAAATGTTAATTTCAATGCATCCAAATCACATTGCTGATGACACACGGCGTAGAATTGATCCCGGCTGTTTTGACCCCAGGCCAGATTCTATGAAATCCGACGTCAAGTCAGAGTCAAGTATGCCTGCCATTCTCACGTCGTGTGTTTTCTAGGAATACATTTTCAAGGCTCCCAATATCGAGGTCCAACTATGTAATCAAAACCTACCGTCAGCCTCAAGCAATGAGTAACTTCCTCGTACAACACCATTTTCAAGTCGTTCTTCAACATTCTTAATATCCCCAGTCTTTTTTACACCGCATCGTAATCAATTCAATTCGTGGAAGAGATTTCCATACATCAAAGATGTGAGTTATGTTAAATAGATGAATTTGGGGTAAAAAAAGAATCCAAATGATTCGTAGAAATTATATGTGGATACAAAAAGACAGGAAAAAAGAAGAAATTTTATAAATAAAAGCGAAAAGGAATTAATTGAGGAATAAAATGTAAAGAATACAATTACTTTTGTCGGCATTTACGATAAAGCTTTCTTTACTTACTTACACGATTATCATTGACGGAATAATTATATGCATATTGAGGATTAAAATTGTTATTGCTCAAATTATGATGATTATGTGTTTTATTAAAATAAGGACGTTTTGTTGTTGGTGCAGGTGGAATTGTGCGGAAAATTGGTGGTGCTGTATAAATTCGAGGCTTTGGTGTATCATAAACTCTTGGAATATTTGCACGAGGTGGAGCTGGAGGAATAAGGGCTCTTGGCACAAATGTATTTAATGTGGTTATTGCACGTGGTGGAGTAAGATATGCATTGGGATGATTGTAATTTTGATTATAAATTATTGGAGATCCATACGTCAACGTACTGAGTATGCAAATCAAAATGACCTTAAATAAGAAATATATGAATTAATTACACGAGTTATACACTTGACGACGTAGTCTCACCTTTAAAAGCATTTCCTTTGAAAATATATATCAGGCTGTAAACTTAAATAAATGTTTTATCACTTAATGTTTAATGAACAATGACACTTCTTGGGTTAAAGTTCATTCCTTAAATACCAAACATGTTTTAAGCTCTTCCCTCTACAAATTTGTCTTTTTCGCATGATTCTATTGTCTGACTAATTAGTGCAAAAAGTTCCATCATTAGGTAGCATTAGGTGTAAAGTTATTCCTCGGACTTTCATATTATTTCACCTCGCTTAACAACAAACTACATAGATTAGCGTATTAGTCAAAAGATATATGAAGTATATGTAAATTTATGCGTGTTGAAAGTTAAACTGATTCTCGACAAGGAGTTGTGTAACGAAAAGAAACTTAAGTAAAGCAAAAGAAGCAAAAATTACATATTATTGCACTTATAAAGTAATGCATTTAGAACAACGGTTTGGTTGTTGTATAAGCTGTAAAATTTGAATAATTCAAATCAATAAAATAGATATTTGCTTAAAATGTTTGTAGCTAAGCAAGGATTTCTTGCAAATAGAGTTCATAGCTATTCAAAGTATTTCAATGGATGAGGTCTTATTAGAATATTGATTTACATTTTTAAAAATTAATCATTTTGAATAATATGCTAATTTTTCATCGATAAAAAGTCATGAGATGGGTGTACTTGGATTTTAATATCAAAACTAGAGCAATAAAAATTCTCGATTTAAATCTTTTCGTGAGAAATCTTTTAATGCCTTAAAAATTAAGTATGCGAGTAAGCAAGTTGATTATTCTCTTTTATTATAATTTTAAATTTTTGACTACGACTTAAATTATTATTTGACCTTTTTGCAAATTTCGACAAAAATCGGACAGGTCAGACCTGTGCGACACAAATAACGAAGGATCAGTCCCGGAGCATTTGAGACTTCGCTTAACAACAAATGAAAGCCTCCTGTATTTTGCAACCATATGAATTGGTGTCTGAGCAGGGTGGAATCTGGGGTATTAAGCCATATATAGGCAAATCTGCGAGTGCGAGACACGAAAAGCCATATCACTTCTTTGTGAGGACATGTGTACGATTCTCTCCACATACCAATCTCTAAATCATTATATAGGACTATACAGAGTGCTCTCTTTATGACAATGATTCATACAATGCTTTACAGACATTACAGTACCAATATGAACTTTGCTCAAAATGATTAAAACTATTTATTTAATCTCAAAAAATTAATCTAAAATGAATCATGATTAGAACTCGAAAAAGTATTATATTTTTTTGGGAATATGTGAAATCAAGCATAATTCCTCAATTAACGGATGTGCTAAAAATGAATAGTGATAATGTAGTACAATGAAAATTCAAATTAAGCTTTAAATAAAACTATAAATTAAAATCTTATCAGCTAATTGAACACATATCAAATGATTTAGACATAACAATCCTCTTACAAGTTTTTATAATGCTTGCTTTCACGTACAATGAATAAAAAAGCCATAGGATGTAAAATTTTAATTAATATCCAATTTACGTAATAAGAACTAATTTATTGTGAACAACTTATTGATAGCATAGTATAGCAGAGATGCCCTAAAGCTAATAATAAACATGTTAACACAAATGCTCATTCACGTCACACTGTATCATTAATTAAAACAAGATATTCATCATGAATTTGTCACAATTTAATAAAATTGTAATACAATCTAGCGCAATTAAATGTAGAGAATTAAATCAAATAGCAATTACAAGAAATGCAAAAAAATATTTAACAAATAATGGCAGAAAACATAAAAAGTGGATTAAATTACGTTGCATTAAATATTTCATTGTGTATTGCATGCAGTTTTCAAGAAACGAGCCAAGTCATAAAAATTATTCATAATCCAAGTGCGTTGGTGAACACTAATTGCGTGTGTCAGCTTTTGACATGCACGCACACATATAGACTTAACATTTTTTCATTGACTTACATGTGACTAAATCTAATTGATGTATCAAATTCAATGTGGCTTTTCCAAGTACTAATTGGTTTTTAATCACATCATGTGGTTTAAATTTACCACAATATAATTTATGATTTTAATGAATTGAATTTCTTACTCCTTATCTACAAATGCCTGTGTCATGTTATCAGCAATTTTTTACGTTTTCCGTATACTCAATGATAAGCATAAATATAGTCTATGACGATGAGTCGATGTATGGAGGCTCGTCTTTTATTTACTTTAGAATTGTAAATAAAAATATTATGAAATATTATTAAGACATTCTTGATTCTACGACTCTACATTCAATGTGATGATTTCATAAGATGTCAGTAAAGTTCAGACGCAGTAAAACAAAGGCTGACTAGAATGTTTTTGAGAGAAAATTATATATTTACTGCTGTTTTCGAGACAAAAATTCGAATAATTCAGAACAGCCAAAAATACCGGGAACTGGAACTGTCACTGTGACTTGTAAGCCAAGAGATGACACGCCTACCTTTATTCAAAGTAATAATGAAGAAATGTCAGGATTTCCATGCAGACCTTGCAGAAGCATAATGAAAATAATTTCATGGCAATTAAGCCCTAAAACGGGCATCACTGTCGCGACGAATATACAAAGTTGCAATAATAAAATGTGCAAGAAATGAAATAATTGTAGACTATTGCGAAAAGATGAAATATTTCGTTGTCAGACTTAATATACATTTGAATTGCATTGATTACAACTACAAATATCCGAAATATACAGAATAAAAATCTAAAACTATTTATATCATTAAAGTACGAGACATTGAAGTTTACTTTTAAAATGAAAAATGTGCATACATTAATGCGTGGTTTCATATATGATCTATGATCGCATACTACGCGGCGGATATTTACAATAAAATGCAGTAAGCGGCTGCACGACTATGTGAGCTTGGAGACTTTAGGTCATGGTAAAAAAAAAGTGATTGGTGCGAGCCGATTATATCAAAAATATATTATAGATATTCGCACTCGCACTAATATGTATTGCATTTATTTCATGAATCTAATGCAGCTTTTGCTTTATGTCGTTGTTGTTTATCTAGGGTACACCAAATGTCTTTGTAAAAATATTTCACCTTACTAACTAAATATAAAAGCATGGGCAAACTGAGATCAGCAAGTCAGTCATCAGCTTCCATTTCATCTCATAGGATAACAAATTTCAAAAAATAAATCAACCAAAAATGTTCAAAGTAAGTTCTAAGAGCTTTTTGAAAAAAAAAAAATCAGAACAGAATAATTCATTTTGAATATCTTGTCATCATCAACAGTTCGTAGCTATTTTCGCTTTGATCGCTTACACATCAGCATCACCAATTGTTGCCACTCCATACGGATTAGCTGCTCCAGTCGGTGTTGCCCCAGTTGCTGTCAAGACCGTCGAATATGATGCCAACCCACACTATTCATATACATACTCAGTCAATGATGCCTCAACTGGAGACAACAAAGCTCAATCAGAAACACGTGATGGTGATGTAGTTAAGGGACAATACTCACTCATCGAAGCTGACGGAACAAGACGTGTTGTTGACTACACAGCTGATCCAGTCAACGGATTCAACGCTGTTGTCCACAAAGAAGCCGCTGTCGCCAAGGTCTGTTTATATGATCAACTGACATAATTATTTTTATTTAATATATTCTTATAATTTAATCAGGTTATTGCCCCAGTTGCCAAAGTTGTTGCCCCAATTGCTGGTAAGTTACATGTGAAAATTTGACAATAACAAATTATTAATTAATTCCTTATTCATATTAAAGCCGCTTATCACGCCCCAGTCGTAGCTGCTCCACTTGCCGGTAAGTTCTTAAATGTTAAATTCTAGTTACATTGACTAACAAATAATATTTATTATCATAGCTGCTTACCACCACCCAATCGCAGCTCCATACGCCGCTGCCTACCACGCACCAATTGCCGTCGCCAAGCCATACTACGGTTAAATTATTTAACAAACAATAAAATTCAACCAAAAGACTAAGACATTTTTGCTATGTTCCAATGGATAATGAGATGGACTTCGCATCATATGCGATGATGATCACAAACAAACAAAATATCACTGAAAAAAAGATGTAAAAAAAAGAAACTCAATTAAGCACTAAGTCATTTGTTATTGAAATAATAAAATAATTGCCATGTTGACAGTTGAACTGTAAAAATCAAATTTTCTTTCTCACTTTTTATAGCTTATTAAGTTGCTATCCACATGGAAAATTGATTTTTATAAAGAAATATTGTAAAATTTAAAGAGGCTTAAAAGGTCTACCATTAAGACACATTTGTCAAAAGAAAACTTTATTGTATGTTAATGTGCCTTAATGCTTGAGCTTTAAAAAATATTTATTGCAAATCAATACATGATGAATAAATGAAAATAATAAAATTTCATTTAAAGAAAAGAACATTTTATTTTATTTTTTAATTCGCGATTTAGTCAAGCTGAAAAGTCTAGACTACTCATGAGACAACATATGCATATGTTATGTAGATACAAGGTAAATTGTTAAACAAGATCAATTTTAAGGTTATACAATCATTAAGGCTTATCCAAATATCTTAATACAGTCTTTCTAGTTGGAATCAATTGAAATACTTTGACACCAGCAACAATAAAATCCAGACTATAAATGTTCTTCAATGATCTAATTTGAACTACATTTTTACTAAGTCTTGGTAAGGAAAGTTACTCTGTTTCATTACAGCTTATCTATAGAGAAACCCACGTGTACTTAGTCACAACTTTGTCGGCAGACATTTATTTGGCTCACCGATATCAAACAGCAGTTATTCAATAATTGTACGCAATATTGCATGCGAATAAAAACTTGTACATGAAAAGTCAGTCAATATTTTGCACGTAGCGTGAGTTCATCTGGATTTATTTAAAACATATTGCAATTTTCTAATTTATGGTTCATAAACATTTTGTCGCGCGACGTATCAAGCTATTAAATAGAATTTCGCATTGCCTTCAATACCCCATTGACCCTTTTTCTTTTATTATGTCTTGTTTTTATATTTTTTTATTCAGCACTTAAATCGATCTTATCAGGTGTAATTTTGGTATGCCATAGAACATAACATTGTACCACAGAGCACAGTATGAGTAGCACTGACCTAAATAAAGAAATAAAAAGTCAATGAAAAATTGTTGCTTGAAGAAGTTTTCCATATTCACCACACCCTATATAAATTTTCAGAAATTTCGCATTAGACTCCACCTTTTTTATCATATTAATGAGTTTAATAAATAGCCTTAATATATTACTCCGGCTTTAAATGGTAATGTCAATTGACCTCGCTTTAGATGTTTGTGGATCAGAAAACTTTTTTTCTTGAAATTTACATGTAAATGATTACATTTTAAATCGTTCAATTGATAGCTTTTAAATTATTAATTATGTATCGCTAAATGACATGATAACTATGTTTATTGCGCTAATCGCTCCGCTCACTTATTATCAGGGCTTGAAGTCGATTTGAATTTAATATGGAGTCGAGTTCTGCTTATTAGGCTATAGAGTAACGAATTTTTAGAATGCTATTCTAAGGATTTCTATATCTAAGTCACCGTATCCTACACCTCCATCTATATGCATAAATGTCATAAAATCAGTGGTGTAATCCCCTCCCTCCACATCTTTTCGCAAAATAATTCAGTATGCTAGGATTTTTGGTGACAAATCTTAAAAGCCCTGAATGTTTACAACATAGCCCCTACATATAATCAACTCTTTGAAATTGCATGGGTTCGTATTATGAAAAGACCTGAAAAATCATGTTTGGTCAACTAAATGAATAATCAGCGAATGAACTAGAATAATCTATAAAATGCTTTTCTATTATCTTTCGGTAGAGTAAGTAATTTCACTAAATCCAGGAATGTCATCCAGAGATGATTTAAATACCTCTACTTTAGATTTTGCCTAATCCTCATAATTGAATCTTTATTATTCATAATTATTAATCTAAGCATAGACCTGAACGATTACATCCGAAGTTGATTATGTCAAGAATGTAAGCTTTAATACGGTCGCACACGCACAAGTGCATAATGAAAGGTTTATTATAAAATAAAAAAATTAATAATTAATATTGTTGTTGCTACGTGATTTTACCTTATACCGGTTAATATTTAGGGTTGATTTGAAATGTCTGCGTGAAAAAAAGTACCTCTCCAAGTGTATATAAACTCGATCAATTTTAAAACTATCAAGTCATTCAACAGCATCTATTTCATCTATCAAGATAAATTTTTGAAATCCACAAATCAACCAAAATGTTCAAAGTAAGTTCAAAGGAACTAAATTTAGGAAAAGGATTAAACTTAACCAAATTTTGTATTCTTAATTTTCAAACAGTTTGTTGCCGTTTTCGCTTTGATCGCTTATGCATCAGGATCACCAATTGTTGCCACTCCATACGGATTAGCTGCTCCAGTTGCCGTTGCCCCAGCTGTCGTCAAGACCGTCGAATTCGATGCCCATCCACACTACTCATTCACATACTCAGTCAATGATGCCTCAACTGGAGATGTTAAGTCACAATCAGAATCACGTGATGGAGATGCAGTTACAGGACAATACTCATTCATTGAAGCTGATGGAACAAGACGTATTGTTGACTACACAGCCAATGATGCTAATGGATTCAACGCTGTTGTCCGTAAAGAAGCTGCTGTTGCTCCAGTTGCCAAAGTTGTTGCCCCAATTGCCAAGGTTGTAGCTCCAGTTGCCATCGGTGGTAAGTTATAAAAATTAATTTCTTTAAATTCTAAATGAAATTAAAAACTAATATTTTTTGCAGCTGCTTACCACGCTCCAGTCTATCACGCCCCAATTGCTGCTCCAGTCTATCATCACCCAATTGCAGCTCCAGTCATCGCCAAGCCATACTACGGTTAAATTTATAAACGATTAATCACGATGAAAACTTGAAGACATTTTAGCAATGATTTAATGGATAATGAGATAGACACGCATTTATTTGAATGCAGTGATGATCACAATCAAACAAAAATTTAAACAAATCAAGCTGTATAAAAAAGAAACTCAAGTAGTTTTTAGGATAAACAATTAAAATAAATGCACTGTTATGTTAACAGTAAAATGAATGAAAAAATATAAATCTATTTATTTTATTAAAGACTATTCTTAGAATATCTATCCGATAGTGTTTAAAAAATTACAATTTTAATCGCAGGAGTGAAATTCGAATAATCATTATTGCATTGAAAAAATCCAAGTTTTTTAATCAAAATTCAAATTTCATTTCAATTAAAATCCCATTTTTTGGATCGAAATTCGAATAATGATTATTCAATAATTTCGATCCAAAAGATTGGATTGAAATTAAATGATTCGATCCAAAGATTTTAATTAAAATGATTTGTATGAAAATTTTCTTTGTGTTTTGAAATTATGAATGGAATGCATTTCTCAAGGAACTGAATGCAATTTTGAATGAATTACTGCATATTTGAGTTCAAACTGGTCATATGGTCCTCTATAGGCATAAAGGAAGTGGTGGAACTGCTTAGTTCCGCAGATCTGACCCCCTCTCTAAAATGTCATGAAACGTCCAGAAATGAAATAAAATTTTTTTTGGCAGTTCCAGTCAGTTCGACATGACCGGTATAACCATCAAACGTCAGGGAAAATGTAATCGAATTAAACATAATGTTCGTTTATCAATTCTCGTAATTCTATTATGGTTTTATTCCATTCGGATCCATCTTGATATAGGAGAGACTAAAGTTCGACGTGTACCGTGATGGTATTAGTAATATCTTAAGCTATTATGAGGGTTTGCAAATGATAGTGACGCACAATAGAGGTGTCCAACGTCCTTCAGCTTTTACTACCCAAGTACTTACTTCCACCTTCCCGTGGTTCATTCTTGGCTATGCCAATCCGCTCAAGCGGTGCGGTACTAACGGAGCAGGTTAAGTTTGAGCGTGAGGCCTGGTGAGCCCACCCTTATTAAACAACCTTAAGCCACTAAACGTTATAGGAATAGTCAATGGACAGATTTATAGAAAGATAGAGCTGTCTTTAGATGTTCTTTAAACGCGGCAATGAGCCTTCGTGCGCCCCACTAAAGGAAGTGAGTAATTAAGTATTATTGATATTACATTGTGCCTTAAGCATTCACGGTTCTCTATAATAATTTTAAAGATATTTTACAATGTCCAACGGCTATGTCCAACTGACTGGAACTGCCAAAAAAAATTTTATTTCATTTCTGGACGTTTCATGACATTTTAGAGAGGGGGTCAGATCTGCGGAACTAAGCAGTTCCACCACTTCCTTTATGCCTATAGAGGACCATATGACCAGTTTGAACTCAAATATGCAGTAATTCATTCAAAATTGCATTCAGTTCCTTGAGAAATGCATTCCATTCATAATTTCAAAACACAAAGAAAATTTTCATACAAATCATTTTAATTAAAATCTTTGGATCGAATCATTTAATTTCAATCCAATCTTTTGGATCGAAATTATTGAATAATGATTATTCGAATTTCGATCCAAAAAATGGGATTTTAATTGAAATGAAATTTGAATTTTCATTAAAAAACTTGGATTTTTTCAATGCAATAATGATTATTCGAATTTCACTCCTACGATTGAAATTGTAATTTTTTAAACACTACTATCCGATCGGCACACAGAATTAGGGACAATTTAAAAATTTCCTGTGTGATCGATTACAAAATTTCATGTTCTTGTAGATTACTTCAAAATTAAAAATTTCGGAATTTTTTGGTCCACTATTGAAGTAATTATAGCAACAATTTATGTAAATCTATTAAATTTGACTAAAATATTGAATAGGATTACACATTTCAAAAGAATTGCTAGAATTCAAAATATCAAAAAATATAATTAATTAATTTTTGTTCCTAGAAAAGAAAACAAATAACTTTGAGAATTTGGTATGCAATGAAGTTCAGGCTACCCATTAAATTTCTATTCCAAAAATTGGTATTTCCTAGAAGGATGTGAAATTTTTCTTATTGTATGTGTGCTCAAAATAAGCTCTATTCTTTTTTTAAAACGGCGAAATCTTAAAGTATGTATCCAAGTATAACTTGAGGATTAACTATTTAATATCTGATTTAATACTTGACTGAGCTTAAGTTATCATTTTAAAAGATAATTAAAAAATATTGTGTAATTATAAAATTGCGACAGCTTCTGAACGAAATCAGAACTTTTAGTAAACAACATACTAAAATTGTATATCCCATTTAAATTAAATTGATGATCTTAAACCAATAGAAATCATATCTGATAATATTTAATCGGACCAAAATTTGACTTAAATCGTAATATTCCTGCCAATTTTTGACAATCCTTGTTGAATTATTAATAGGATATTATCATTTGAAAACGTAAAACCAGATTTTTTTTACTGCATCAATTAAGCTGATTTCAGGGTTGACTTATTCAGAATTTTTTTTCAAAACTGTAATTTGAAAAATATTAAAAATTAGGAAATTTTTAGATTTTCACATCGCAACCATCAACATGACAGTTCATTTATTTTTGTAACAATTTTCTTAAAACTAATCGAGCTTCTCTCTTTAATTGCTTATTTTGTTTAAAACTTGCTTGTTTGTTTAATTTTTTGGTTATCACATTTTGTTCTCAATATGCGAATATTTATCATTGTCCTTTGGATTTAGCAAATGATGAACATAAAGTCTTCAATTTAAATGATTTAACCGTAGTATGGCTTGGCAATGACTGGAGCAGCAATTGGATGATGATAGGCAGCATATGGGCTTGCGTATGGTGCATGGTAGGCAGCGGCGGCAAGTGGTGCGTGGTAAGCAGCAGCAATTGGTGCATGTGCATAAGTAGCAGCAATTGGTGCATGTGCATAAGCAGCTTTATTTTTGGAAAAAGGATTTTTTTAATAATTGCCAAAATTAATAAATTATTCTGAAATTTACCTGCGATTGGGGCATGGTATGCTGGGGCAATAACCTTGGCAACTGGAGCAACAGCACCTTCTTTACGGACAACAGCGTTGAATCCATGAACATCATCAGCTGTGTAGTCAACAATACGTTTTGTTCCATCAGCTTCAATGAGTGAGTATTGTCCAGTTACTGCATCTCCATCACGTGATTCTGTTTGTGATTTGCTGTCTCCAGTTGAGGCATCATTGACTGAGTATGTGAATGAGTATTGTGGGTGGGCATCGAATTCGACTGTCTTGACAACAGCTGGGGCAATGCCGACTGGAGCGGCTAATCCGTATGGAGTGGCAACAATTGGTGATCCTGATGCATAAGCGATCAAAGCGAATACGGCTGCGAACTATTGTAGATAGAATAAGTAAATTTCTGTTCATCTAAGGATCACAAGATCCTGAATATTTTCAGTAACTTACTCTGAACATTTTGGTTGGTTTGTGGATTAAAAAATGTGTTATCCTATTGAATGAAATGCGTATTGATGAATGACATACAATATTTAGTTTGCCTTTGCTTTTATATATTTTAGAGAGGTAATTTTTTTCATTGAGTGTCATATCGTACTCTAGATTTGCAGCAATATCATTTTTAATTTAGTAATTTAAACATGAATTAAAAGAAATTTTAGAAGGAAGGAGAGGGTGTGATAATTTTTGAATATTCCTAAAATTATTCTTTGTTTTAAGACACTTCTAATAAAGTTTTGGAACTGTGCATTTAAATATAATTTCACTAAAATGCAATAAATCTCAAAAAATTAAGCTTAAGTTTATTTCATAAACTAGTGAAATTTCGAATAATTAGATATAAAAATTACAGAATTGCATAAACGGATGTTATCACTCGTGACTGTTAACCCATTAATTACGGAGTTTTTTAGGACTTGAGAATACATTTAGGTGATAGATAATAGATAAAAAAAAGTTTATTCTTCCGAATTTAGTTTAAGGCAACTAGTATTTTACAAACATTTTTTTTTTTCACCTCTGAAAATTTTTATTCATTTATTTTTCATTTTCCTTACTTTTTTGACTAACAAACTAAGCTCGAATGTAATATTTGATTTTGGAACTGCGTATTCAAATATAATTTCAGCTTTAAAATGTAATAAATCTCAAGAAAATTCCTTTAAAAGCTAAAAAGTTTATTTTTATAAACTAGTGAAATTTCGAATAATTAGATATAAAAATTACAGAATTGCATAAACGGATGTTATCACTCGTGACTGTTAAAAATGCATTACTCTAACTGCCAAAACATTTGTTAAACTTAATTAATTTTACTAATTTGCAATTGCAGTAATTTAAATTTTTGCAGTTTATGCATTAATGCATGAATTTATAGGTCAAAGTTTTATTAAGTTTTCCTGAAGTTATCAAAACTTAAACTTTTCAACAATCTATAAGCTCTTAATAGCCAACCTTAAAACTGTCTGTAATTTCCGACCTAAAATATATTATGTGTATTAAATTTCATACATTCGCATACGCACCAATATGTGTCTTGTTGATTTCATAAAATTAATAAAGCTATTGCTGTTGCTACATACCGCTACAAATCTAGGGTAGACAAAGCCACTCTATGAAAAAAATTACCTCTCTAAAAAATATATAAAAGCAAAGGCAAACTAAGTGTTGTATGTCATTCATCAGTTTCCATTTCATTCAATAGGATAAAAAAAAAATTTAATCCACAAAATGTTCAGAGTAAGTTATTTAAATTATATAGGATCTTGTGATCCTTTGAAGAACAGAAATTTACTTATTCTTAACTACAATAGTTCGCAGCTGTTTTCGCTTTGATCGCTTATGCATCAGGATCACCAATTGTTGCCACTCCATACGGATTAGCCGCTCCAGTCGGCGCAGCTGTTGTCAAGACAGTCGAATTCGATGCCCACCCACAATACTCATACACATACTCAGTCAATGATGCCTCAACCGGAGACAGCAAATCACAATCAGAAACACGTAATGGAGATGCTGTAACTGGACAATACTCACTCATTGAAGCTGATGGAACAAGACGTATTGTTGACTACACAGCTGATGATGTTCATGGATTCAACGCTGTTGTCCGTAAAGAAGGTGCTGTTGCTCCAGTTGCCAAGGTTATCGCCCCAGCATATCATGCCCCAATCGCAGGTAACTTTTTGAATAATTTATTAACTTTGACAATTTTTAAAAAATTCTCTTTTTCTCAAAAAATTAAGCTGCCTATGCACATGCACCAATTGCTGCTGCCTACCACGCACCACTTGCCGCCGCTGCCTACCATGCACCAATCGCTAGTCCATATGCTGCCTATCATCATCCAATTGCTGCTCCAGTCATTGCCAAGCCATACTACGGTTAAATCATTTAAATTGAAGACTTTATGTTCATCATTTGCTAAATCCAAAGGACAATGATAAATATTCGCATATTGAGAACAAGATGTGATAACCAAAAATTAAACAAACAAGCAAGTTTTAAACAAAATAAGCAATTATAGAGAGAAGCTCGATTAGTTTTAAGAAAATTGTTACAAAAATAAATGAACTATCATGTTGATGGTTGCGATGTGAAAATCAAAAATTTTCTGATTCTTATTACTCAATTAAATTTAATACCCATCCTAAATAACTAACATTAATAGAAATAGATCCACTATTAAATGGATATAAAAAGATACTAACAGGATTCAAATAATATGGTGGTTGTAGTTTATAACTTTGTAAATTGCTTTCTGATTTAATTTAACTCTTGATTTTATCTCACATTTTCCCGATATTTAAGAAATTTCTGATAATTTTAAAGAAATTTCGATATAAATTCAATTTTTATTTCACCTTCCATTTGGGTAAATGCACTTCAAACAGTAACGAGTGATAACATCCGAAGTGTTGATATCTTTGAATTCGAAGGCAAGTGCTAATATAAGCTATAAAACTCTAAATTTCAGAATGAGAGTCAATGTTTATATATCAAAAGTTACGGCTTAATAATGGCTAAATTTTGAAATGTGATGTTACATCCGTTTATGCACGTCTGTAGTTTTAATCTTTTATTATTCAAAATTTCACTACTTTATGACAGAAACTTCAGCTCATTATTATAGGATTTATTGCTTTTCAGTGAAATTATAATTGAATACAGTTCCAAAATTTCATATTTACACCAAATTTTCAGTTTGGGTGAATATATTGATTTTGGTCTTTGAATGAAACCACTTTATTGACTTTCTGGATTACCCGTGCGGAATCATCCCATGTATTCGTTATTCAAAAGTCTGTGCCGGAATATGCAACAGCTAAATGCAGTAATCGATTGTTGATTCCAGAGCCAAGAAATCCCAAAAAATGCTTTCTGTTAATTAGCAACTTTAAAAATTAAGACATGGGATAAGTTGCATTTCATATATACATACTATAACACGGTAATAACACCAATCAATAAGAAAACGTCATTTTGTCAAAACAAAATGCCGAATTTCTGCCGAAAAGCCGAATTACGCAGTGGTTTTACATTTAGAGGCGAATTATCATAGAAATGACGAATTTCAGAGTGCAACCCCGAAAACAATACTATGAAATACTTTCTCAACACCTGTTACACAGTACGATTCGGAAAAAATGATGTATCTATGATAGTAGAATCGCCTTTTTGGAGTCCGGACTCCCAAAGCTCTACCAACCCTGATTTAAAATTTGAAACTACTTATGTTTCTCTAAAATTAATTTTTATTATTTATAATTATGTTATATCCATATTTTCATATGAATAAAGGATGAATTCATAGTTCAATGTAAATTTGAAAGTATTTATTTTTCAAACCATCAGACATTACTAGTTATTAAAATTTATATTAATGTAGAATACCACAAATTTAAGACTGAGACAAATATTATCACACCCTCTCCTTCCTTCTCCAATCATGTTTATAATATAAAATTAATAAAGCTGTTGCCACAAATCTAGAGTAAAATACGCAACTTTATGAAGAAATTACCTCTCTAAAAATATATAAAAGCAAAGGCAAACTAAGTGTTGTATGTCATTCATCAGTTTCCATTTCATTCAATAGGATAACACATTTTTTAATCCACAAACCAACCAAAATGTTCAGAGTAAGTTACTGAAAACATTCAGGATCTTGTGATCCTTTGAAGAACAGAAATTTACTTATTCTCATCTACTATAGTTCGCAGCCGTATTCGCTTTGATCGCTTATGCATCAGGATCACCAATTGTTGCCACTCCATACGGATTAGCCGCTCCAGTCGGCATTGCCCCAGCTGTCGTCAAGACCGTCGAATTCGATGCCCACCCACAATACTCATTCACATACTCAGTCAATGATGCCTCAACTGGAGACAGCAAATCACAAACAGAATCACGTGATGGAGATGCAGTAACTGGACAATACTCACTCATTGAAGCTGATGGAACAAGACGTATTGTTGACTACACAGCTGATGATGTTCATGGATTCAACGCTGTTGTCCGTAAAGAAGGTGCTGTTGCTCCAGTTGCCAAGGTTATTGCCCCAGCATATCATGCCCCAATCGCAGGTAAATTTCAGAATAATTTATTAATTTTAGCAATTATTAAAAAAATCCTCTTTCCAAAAATAAAGCTGCTTATGCACATGCACCAATTGCTGCTACTTATGCACATGCACCAATTGCTGCAGCCTACCATGCACCACTTGCCGCCGCTGCTTACCACGCACCATACGCAAGCCCATATGCTGCCTATCATCATCCAATTGCTGCTCCAGTTATTGCCAAGCCATACTACGGTTAAATCATTTAAATTGAAGACTTTATGTTCATCATTTGCTAAATCCAAAGGACAATGATAAATATTCGCATATTGAGAACAAGATGTGATAACCAAAAATTAAACAAACAAGCAAGTTTTAAACAAAATAAGCAATTAAAGAGAGAAGCTCGAATAGTTTTAAGAATTGTTACAAAAATAAATGAACTGTCATGTTGATGGTTGCGATGTGAAAATCTAAAGTTTTTCTTTTTCTTATTATTCAATTAAATTTAATTTTTTTTTCTAAATTACTAACTTTAAAGCAAGAACGCTAACGTTAGAGGGATATAACAGATCTTGAATTGAATTCAAATTTTATATAGAGTCGAGTCGACTAGAGTTGAATTTTTAATTCAAAATCTGAGTCAACTTCGAACTCTTGGATATAAGAAGAATTTAATAGATGTCAACTAAAATAAAGCCACAAGGAATTTTATGATTTAGGAAATAACTTTCTAATTTTATTTTACTCTTGATTTTATTTCAAATTTTCTCGATATTTTCAGACGTTTCTAAGAATTTTAAATATATTTTTTTTATAAATTTCATAACAATTTATTTATTGATGAAAATTTTCAAAATTAAACTTCATTTCTAATATTAACTGATTAACTGAGGCTTATTAATTGATTTTAAATAGTACTAAATTAAGCAAATCCATTCGGAAGTTTTTTATTTTTATGGTTTCCAGATTGATACATATTAAAATTTTGACAACATAGCGACAAGGAGGAAGTCTACTTAGAACCAAGTGATAGGCTCTTATAAAATATGGATGTCTTCTTCAAGTGACTGTCTTATTCAACTGCTTCTTGGTTCCATTCAGACAGGGTCCGTCCAAAAGGAAAATCTAGGCCCGCAGCATTGAACGAACTATTAGTTTTAGCTGGCAATTGCAAGGCTGCGTATTTAAAATTCATGAATGAGGGTTTTTGGTCGAATATTTTTACTGTATACTTTTATTAACATTTCATTAGCAATGTTGATTGAACTTCCTTCGAAAAATATCAATGTTTGTCCTTTTCATCATCAGCCGTCACACATCAGGCTAATTAAAATTTTTAATAATAATCAAATCCATTAAAGTTTTTTAAAAATGGTTTGAAGATTTACATATTGAAAATTCCAACTATGCAAATGTAGAGTACTTAATCAAGTTTTTTATATATGGAATTTTTCCATTGACATTTTATGCTGTCGTGTCATTCAAACACATTACATAGTAATTTATCAATATCAATAATTTGTTTGCTGATAAATCTAAATTTCAGGCTACTTTATAATTAAAATTCATGACTGGGATTTTTGGTCGAATACTTATTAAACTGTAAAATTTTGTTAACATTGCTATAAAATATGTGTTGATTGAAACTTTACTTCGAAAAATATCACTGTTTGTCCTTTTCGTCATCAGCCGTCAGACATAAGCCAATTAAAAAAAGTTATTTAAATTTTTAAGATTGAAAATTCTTAAAATTCTTAACTATGCAAATGTAGAGTTTAATATTTTTACACAGGAATTGTTTCCATTGACATTTTATGCTGATCGTGTCATTCAAACAATTACATAGTAATTTATCAATATTAACAAATATGTTCAGCTCCAATAAATCTAACATTTCATTACTTTATGTTTTTACTTTATATTTTTTATACTTTTATTCAAAAATTAAAATTGCTATAAAATAAAGAATAAATTTAGAAATGAAATAAATATTATCACACCCTCTCTTTCCTTCTAAAATCATGTTTATAATATAAAATTAATAAAGCTGTTGCCACAAATCTACAGTAAAATACGCAACTATATGAAGAAATTACCTCTCTAAAAATATATAAAAGCAAAGGCAAACTAAGTATTGTATGTCATTCATCAGTTTCCATTTCATTCAATAGGGTAACAAATTTTTTTTAATCCACAAACCAACCAAAATGTTCAGAGTAAGTTACTGAAAACATTCAGGATCTTGTGATCCTTTGAAGAACAGAAATTTACTTATTCTATCTTCAATAGTTCGCCGCCGTATTCGCTTTGATCGCTTATGCATCAGGATCACCAATTGTTGCCACTCCATACGGATTAGCCGCTCCAGTCGGCATTGCCCCAGCTGTTGTCAAGACAGTCGAATTCGATGCCCACCCACAATACTCATTCACATACTCAGTCAATGATGCCTCAACTGGAGACAGCAAATCACAATCAGAATCACGTGATGGAGATGCAGTAACTGGACAATACTCACTCATTGAAGCTGATGGAACAAGACGTATTGTTGACTACACAGCTGATGATGTTCATGGATTCAACGCTGTTGTCCGTAAAGAAGGTGCTGTTGCTCCAGTTGCCAAGGTTATTGCCCCAGCATACCATGCCCCAATCGCAGGTAAATTTCAGAATAATTTATTAACTTTAGCAATTTTTAAAAAATTCTCCTTTTCTCAAATATAAAGCTGCCTATGCACATGCACCAATTGCTGCTGCCTACCATGCACCACTTGCCGCCGCTGCTTACCACGCACCATACGCAAGCCCATATGCTGCCTATCATCATCCAATTGCTGCTCCAGTCATTGCCAAGCCATACTACGGTTAAATCATTTAAATTGAAGACTTTATGTTCATCATTTGCTAAATCCAAAGGACAATGATAAATATTCGCATATTGAGAACAAAATGTGATAACCAAAAAATTAAACAAACAAGCAAGTTTTAAACAAAATAAGCAATTAAAGAGAGAAGCTCGATTAGTTTTAAGAATTGTTACAAAAATAAATGAACTGTCATGTTGATGGTTGCGATGTGAAAATCTAAAGTTTTTCTATTTCTTATTATTTGATTAAATTTAATTTCTCATTCTAAATTTCTAACTTTAAAGCAAAAATGCTTATATTAGAGGGATATAACAGATCTCGAATTCGATTCAAATTTTATATAGAGTCGAGCAATTCCCCGGGAAATCCCGTTATCAAGAAAGCATAACTTTAATTCCAAATCTGAGTCGATTTCGAACTCTTGGATATAAGAAAAAATTGATAGATGAACTATCATAAAGCCACAAGGAATTTTATGACTTAGGAAATAACTTTCTAATTTTATTTTACTCTTGATTTTATTTCAAATTTCCTCGATATTTTCAGACATTTCTAAAAGTTTTAAATGTATTTTTTTTATAAATTTCATAACAATTTATTTATTGATGAAAATTTTCAAAATTAAACTTCATTTCTAATATTAACTTTGAGGCTTATTAATTAGTTTTAAATAATAATCAAATCCATTAGGAAGTTTTTTAATTTCATGGTTTCCATATTGATACATATTGGAATTCTGACAACATAACGACAAGGTGGAAGTATACTTTGAATCAAGTGGTAGGCTCTTATAAAATATGGAAGTCTTCTTCAAGTGACTGCTACTTGGTCCCGTCCAGATAGGGTTTCTCCAAATAAAATATCCAGACTTGCAGCATATATCGAACTATAATGTATAACCGGCAACTGCAAGCCTGCATTTTTAAAATTCATGGCTGGGGTTTTTGTTCGAACCATTTTCTAAATAAACTGTCTACTTTTATTACCATTTCATTATATGTTGATCTAACTTACTTCGAAAAATATTAATTTTTGTCCTTTTCGTCATCAGGCAATCAAACAAAGGATTTTTCTTAAAACCTCTTAAAAATTTATGACATCCTTAATTTTTAAGATTCCAACTATGCAAATGTAGAGCTTAATTTTTTTATACAGGAATTTTTCCATTGACATTTTATGCTGTCGTGTCATTCAAACACATTACATAATAATTTATCAATATTAATAATTTGTTTGCTCTAATAAATCTAAATTTCACTACTTTATGAAATAAACCATAGCTCATCTTTTGAGATTTATTGCATTTTAGCGAAATTTTATTTGAATATGTCGTTCCAAAATTTTATTAGAATTGCTATAAAATAAAGAATAAATTTAGGACTGAAACAAATATTATCACACCCTCTCTTTCCTTCTAAAATCATGTTTATATTATAAAATTAATAAAGCTGTTGCCACAAATCTAGAGTAAAATACGCAACTATATGAAGAAATTACCTCTCTAAAATGTATAAAAGCAAAGGCAAACTAAGTGTTTTATGTCATTCATCAGTTTCCATTTCATTCAATAGGGTAACAAATTTTTTTAATCCACAAACCAACCAAAATGTTCAGAGTAAGTTACTGAAAAAATTTAGGGTCTTGTGATCCTTTGAAGAACAGAAATGTACTTATTCTTATCTATAATAGTTCGCAGCCGTATTTGTTTTGATCGCTTATGCATCAGGATCACCAATTGTTGCCACTCCATACGGATTAGCCGCTCCAGTCGGCATTGCCCCAGCTGTTGTCAAGACAGTCGAATTCGATGCCCACCCACAATACTCATTCACATACTCAGTCAATGATGCCTCAACTGGAGACAGCAAATCACAAACAGAATCACGTAATGGAGATGCAGTAACTGGACAATACTCACTCATTGAAGCTGATGGAACAAGACGTATTGTTGACTACACAGCTGATGATGTTCATGGATTCAACGCTGTTGTTCGTAAAGAAGGTGCTGTTGCTCCAGTTGCCAAGATTATTGCCCCAGCATACCATGCCCCAATCGCAGGTAAATTTCAGAATAATTTATTAATTTTAACAATTTTTAAAAAATTCTAATTTTCTCAAATATAAAGCTGCCTATGCACATGCACCAATTGCTGCTGCCTACCACGCACCACTTGCCGCCGCTGCTTACCATGCACCATACGCAAGCCCATATGCTGCTTCAGTCATTGCCAAGCCATACTACGGTTAAATCATTTAAATTGAAGACTTGATGTTCATCACTTGCTAAATCCAAAGGACAATGATAAATATTCGCATATTGAGAACAAGATGTGATTGTTCTCAACAAGATGTGATAACCAAAAATAAACGAAATAAGCTATTATAGACAGAAGCTCAGTTAGTTTTAAGAATTGTTACAAGAATAAATGAACTGTCATGTTGATGGTTACGATGTGAAAATCAAAAATTTTCTAATTCTTATTTTTCAATTAAATTTATTTCTCATCCTAAATTCCTAACTTTAAAGCAAGAAAGCCATCATTAGAAAGATATAACAGATTTCGAATTCGATTCAAATTTTATATGTAATCGAGTTCGATTCGATTCGATTTCAAGTTCCGGGATTTAAAAAAAATTAACAGGAATCAAAGGATGACTTTCAAAAGTGTATACCAATTTTATTTTAGTCATGACTTAATTGCACATTTATTCGAAATTTTCAGACATTTCTAAGAATAATAAAAATACTTTTTATGAATTTCATAACAATTTATTTTCTGATTAAACTATTCAATTTCTAAAATCAAATGTTAAGAAAGCTAAAAGAAGCAAATCGGAATTTCCTTAATTTCAAGGTTTCCTGATTGACACAAATCGGCACCATGATGACAAGGCGGCGGCTTTAGAGCCAAGAAAAAGACACTTGACAAATTTAATTTTGTTCGCAAAATGGCTTTCGTCACCAGAAAAGCAAACGGTTTTTAAGGTGTTACATTTCATGATCCACATTCTGAAAATTTAGAGTTTAAACTTTTCGCATTTAACGGTATCTTTTATCTTCATGAATATAGGTATTTTCCGATTGGCATTTACTGTTGTCATGTCATGTTTTCAAATACATTACATAATAATTTATCAATATTAATAATTTGATTCTCCTACATATAAAGTTATTAATGTATTTACATAGGTAGTTACAAAATTCCTTAAATAAAAATTACAATTTTTAATTAAAGTAAGAAATATTTCAAAGTCAATCAAATGAATTTTCTTTATAAGTTCAAAAAATGTCACAACAAGTCAAGCTTACCGACATAATTTATGAACACATATATAAATGGATAATTGGTATATTTGTTCAGCATTGATATTAAATGCAGACTTTATAATCTTTGAATGATTATTTATAATGGTCTTGAACTTGAAATCTATTCAGTTTTGCGTCGTCGTGCCTTGCGCTTTAATTTATGCGTTATCAATTACACACTCGAGATAGAATTGTGATCATAATTCAATTCCATTGCATAATTTTTTTTTTGCAGCCTATAAACAATATTACCGATATCATATGTCTGCTATACTTGGAATATGTCAACTGGAATGAGGCTAGCAACCACTTTGCAAAGAAATCCATTCAATTTATTTGGGTTACTAAGCATCGATAGTGTTAATTGGAAATTGAGCAAGTGCTTTGATCATCGATTGAAATTCCTATTGATGAAACATTTATTCGGTTAATGATTTTAAATTCCAACAGATAAATCCTCTGAAAAGTCAAGACTGATTTCTACTGTTATGATTTTTACAAACAGTTAGGTAAGCAAGGCTTTAGATACTACAAATTATTATAGAAACTAGATCTAATATAATATCTTGTCGATCATGACTTCTATGAAATATTTCATGACGTGATTAACCAGCTGTTCAAATATCATAATTTACTATAATTAATAAATAATCCTTTAAGGCCTAACTGAAAATGTTATTATAGTAATAAGAATTTATCAAATTTAATAGGATATTGAGGATCTCCAAAGGATGATGTGACTAAGAAGAGGTTCGATTGAGAGGAAATGTAACGATTTTGGAATATAAAAGAAGTATGTTAAAATTTAGTTTTCTTCTGTATCTTCTTCTTCTTTTCTTCGGTTGGGTATGAAGATGTTTTTTTTTTCAAATGCTGGCTCATCCTGCATTTTAATCCAAAACGCAGAAACGCCCATGTTAAATTTTAGATTAAAATTCTGAATTCAAAGGCAAGGTAATCTTCTGATCAAAGATATTTTTTCATTGCACACATTTCTACATAACTGCATAGGAAAACCAACTGATTGAAAAATTAACATTCCATTATTTGCGGTTCATTGAATTAAGTAAAAATGATTGTCCTTGCCATAGACTATAGTCGTAAGATAAGTTAAGCCAAGTCAAATTAATTATGCAATTTTAACAAATGTTCCTTTAAATGCAATTGAAATTAGTTGTTCATGTAGGCATAAGAAACGGTAGCACAAAAATGTTGACTATAGTAATAAATTAAGGTGCGTAAGTAGTGTGAGGGAGAGAATTGTGGACTAAAAATTGCAACATATCGAATTATAGAAAGTGCACGAATTCGCCTTACGCTCTTTTTCGTGCATGGTATAAAATTCTGAGACATAGAAAAATCGTATATAAACTAGCTTGAACCATGTCCAAGTCAGTTCAGTTCTCAATATCATTTCAAACTTAATTCATCTAAAAATCTTAAAATAATCATCAAAATGTTCAAAGTGAGATTAAGAATCTAAATCAGAACCAAAGGATAACATCAAAACTAACAAAAATGCTTCATTATTTCAGTTCATCGCTATTTTCGCTATGATTGCCTATACATCAGGCTCACCAATTGTTGCCACTCCATACGGATTAGCCGCTCCAGTCGGCGCTGCTGTTGTCAAGAGCATTGATTACGATCCAAACCCACATTATTCATACACATACTCAGTCAATGACGCCCTCACTGGAGACAGCAAATCACAATCAGAATCAAGACACGGCGATGTTGTTACCGGAGAATACTCATTCGTTGAAGCTGATGGTTCATTCCGTCGTGTAGTCTACAATGCTGATCCAGTCAATGGTAAGATTTAATATTTAACTTTGGTTCTTCCTGAAATATAAAATTCCTTTTTAGGATTCAATGCCGTTGTCAGCAAAACAGCAGCTGTTGCCCCAGTTGCAAAGGTATGTCTCTAAAATCAACATCATTGATGAAATTTTATTAATTAATTGTTATCATATCAGGTTATTGCTCCAGTAGCAAAGGTCTTCGCTCCAGCTTATCATGCACCAGTTATCGCTAAAGCCGTTACCCCAGCATACCCATACTACGGTTAAATTTAGATATGCCAAATACGCATAAAAACTTTCATCATTATTCCATAAACTTCGACTTCATTCATCCATTGATAAATTCCAAAGTGATGAAAAATTAATTGAAAAAGAAAATGTACAGACATTGTGATTCAGAAAGAATGTGATTCACACTAGAATTTAATATTTATGTGAAAACAAAAAAAAGCAAGCAAATAAAAAATTTAAAAATATATTTTTAATTCCTTTCATTGGATTTATCTACCTGGGGATGGACGTATTGCTCACCACTAGTCTTCAATCAATTCCGATATTCAGAATATTTTCTAGAAATTCAAAAACCATCTCGACAACTTGTTGAATTTAACCAGCAACCGGTGTCACGATGCAAGCATTGGGATTATTAATCAACAGAAAGTGTAATGCTTTTTTAAGATCGAAAATCAGATGCAATTACCAATAATCAAATATTAAGTGTTGACACAAAATTAAATATTACTTAGGCAGATAGATTGAGTAATTGCAGCTTATTGCAATCTAAATTGATTGATACACATTCTCTCTATAAACATTTTTCCTAATGCTATATCAATGGTAGATTAAATGCTCAATTTAATGCGTACTTATAGAGAAATATAAGCAGGCAGGAGAGAAAAAAATCTACAGATATCATGACAAGTTAGATGAAAAAATGAGACCAAATTTTTTATCATGATAAAGTGGAGCAGAAAAAAGTTAACTTTTCATTAAGCACGTAGCTTTCGATTATTATAACTTACTGTATTTTAAAAACATGCAGACAACATTGGAACATTGTTTGCATTAAGAAAAGTGAAAAACATTATGAAAGCAGCATGAAAGCTCATTTCTTGAAAGCAGGATGATCAGAAAGTTCAGTAATCACGTCGCATACACCAGAACTTTTCAGTGAAATCTTCTCAAGCATTTATGGCAGTAATGGGCCACCTGAGTGCCGCGACAGGTTAATGCTTAAATGCCATGAACTATATACCGTATGCAGTTTTACCACTAAGTTGTGTCGTGAAAAATAAAAGCTTGTCCACCACTGATTTATGCTATTTTATTCTTATCACACTTCTTAAATCTCATTAAAATTCGGATTGTGTTCGTATGCTAATCAATATCAGACATGAAGTCATCCTGAAAAATATATGGAATGTCATCGAAATTCAAGGAAATGTGAAATTTAAATCAACTGACATTTGTACATAAAAAATCAGATCTGAATTTGTGTGCAGCATTTAAAGTAAGAAGAAGACAATTTATTCAAAATGGAACGAAGAACTATAACAATATGATGCCTATGTATATGACGCAATAAATGACAATAATCAACAATTTTTTCTCATTAAGAAAAGTAATTAAGATTGCAACACTTTTGAAGCTTCTTGTTCCATTTGTAAAGCGACATTTTTCCTTTGGTTGATTATTTCATAGTTCACAATCTCATATATGCACGAACAATGAATAAATGAATGAATGAATAAAAGAATAATCAAGACATTATCAACTGCTATGACATTAACAAATGTAACGATTTGAGATTATACATTAGAAATAAAGATTGTGAAATAATTATCATATTCGTAAGACAATTGAAAGTCATTTGACAAACGGATTAAGAGATGTTCGACCTAAATGCCGGAAATTGATCATGATTAACTCACTTTTTTTGGCCTAGTGACTTTATGCCTAAATGGAATGGGAATTTTATTTGAGAATTACATACTCAATATCCGAGAAGTTCGTTAGGGCACAGCAATATCGTCGTATTAACAGTAAGACACTAAGTTACCTTGACGACTCCGTGATGACTAAACGTGAAACATACGATTGGTCACATGTTACCGACCGAGATAGTTCTACTGGTATGTGAAGAGTATTGAATCATTCAATTTGAGAATCTAATACTTGAAACTTAACGTATCATGGACATCATTTACGAATGATACTTTTATCAATGCTCAATCTCAAAAACCATCTGTAATAAATAATAGCAATAAGCGGCAATAAGCTACTATTCTTATATCATAACCGCGATGATGTTTCATTTGTTCTTCGTGTACAATCTCCTGGAGTGCATCATGTACACCTTGAAGTGCTAATATTGATTGAGCAGAAAGTTACTTGAACTTGCGAGACAAAAGTGGCACATTTAGTCTAGCGGAAAGAAATATGAAAGAAGAAACTTTCGATTTTCATTAGAAATGAGTTCTATTGGCAATGTGTGCATGTTCATAGAACTGGCATTTCTAGTTTATTTTTACTTTTCTTTGCACTTGACATAAGTTATGTGATGTATTTTTAGTAAACACGATATTTTCCAGATATCGAAACTGATAAACTTTAAATTAAATCAGGGATCATTCAAAAGTGATGTCCATCAATTAATTGAATTCTCAGAGATCTTTCTGGATGTCATGAGGTGATTGAATACTTCTGATTTCTAGTAACAGATGGATGAGGTCGAACATCATTAATAAGCAACCCCTAACAATAGAGCAGTCATTTTCATTGATTAGCATATTTATGAATAGCCAATATTTGTTTAGGTAGTTTTTGGAAATTAACAAAGTAAAATCTCTTTAAATTTAGCAAGTCATTATTCATTTCATTTTCACTGCTAAACACCTCACCGTCAACACTGACTTCTTATTTAAATCATCGATATCTTATTATCTCGAAGCTTTTTTTATGCAGTATTTCAATTTTTTGCGGAACTGGTAGGAAACAACCGACAGCCAGGTGATGGCAGCGGTAGAAGTGGAGATAGGAAAGTAAAAAGAAAGAAAAAATGCGAATGTTAAATGGAAAAAAAGAAATTGTTTCATAAAATGATGATTCTATGCAATGAAACGGCTTAGTTTAAGCATAACTCTCAACCTGTGCAGACTGATGAGTAGGAATAGTGAACAGTAGTGAAGATATAGAAAAGAAAAACTTAAATTAGAAGCAAGCATATATGAAAATCGTCAAGTAAAAGTGAATTTAATTAGAAAGTGAAAATTCAATAATATTTATTAAAGGAGACATAAAGATATGCATCACAGGAAATTGTTTTTGGTATGCATGCAATTCCTAAATGTTATGAAAGAGATGTGCAAAAGTTTTTTTGAAAGGGAAATTGCAAATCTCTAAATTCATCCCATGTGCATCTATCAAGTCACGACTTTTTATCAACTAAAATGCCATTGAACCTTAACTTTGTTCATAGAATTCACAATACTTATTTGCAATTTTATTGGAAGTAAAGAAAGAGAAATAAGAAAAAAAACTGTTCAAGCATAAAATTCAATGTGAGTGCAATATTGACATGGAACAAAATTAATGCAATAATCACGGATTTTGATAGAAATAAAAATGGGAAAAATAATTTAAAAAACATAAATTCATTCAGATTGTGACAAGATAATAAATCAAAATCATATCGAGTGTGTCATACATGATCTCAATTTATTTAGTCTAAAATCATTGAATGAAAATTCTTGTGAATAATTTAAGATTTACGTCTGAATTTAAACTAAGTGTATGCAGCACTTTTAGATGCTTTCAAAATCGACTATGGTAATGGACTGTTATGTGTGTAATAGGAACTAATAAAAGCTATACCATAAATAGTGATTAATTAATTGTGATGAGATACAAATTATTTAATTGGATTATTGTTTCAAGCAGATTTGCAAATTTTGCAATGGTGTGCCAATAGGCCAAGGATGTAAAGTTTTCAGGAAAAAATTTAAGTTAATTTTGAAATTGTTCATGAACTGTATGTCGGGTTTCGGGTGTAGTCTACCACCAAGGTGTGCTTTGGTCCAAAAAATTTGAGATATAAGTGATATCACTGACCTATGCGAAGCGAAACATTTCAAAGCATTTCAATAAGCTACACGAAGGTGACCGACATTTGGCGTTAACAAAAGGATCCATGACGGTACCTTGACCAAGACTTTTTTATTTGTTGGAGCTTAAATAGATGTAAATATTTCCATGTGTCACATACCTCAGCTGTAAATGAACATACTTGCTTAGTTACTTCGCTGACCGTACAAATCATCTATGTTCCATGGTCGTTCTCAGTTAGCGTCTAAAAATGGGCATATCGTTGGCTGCCCTTAGCCAATTACCAATGCCAAATGACAATGTATATACTCACCTAAATGCGCGTGCTCATGAGTATAGTCAATAACTATTCTTAAGCATGCACCTTGTCTATTCGGGATAAATGAGCATAGAATGCACCTTCCCCAAAAACTATGTCTATCTAAATTTGACTTTTAAGTCAGCCATAAATAGCTATTTAATTATCATCATGGAAAATTTGAGTGATAACCTAATCACTAAAAGATTTAATGACTTAACCCCAGACATGTTCTACTACGTCTTATTAATTTTTATTATATGCACAATTATTTAATGGTGATGCCATGCTATCAGTTAAATCATTTATTTAATCACGTAATTCTCGAGATTTTGTTGCAATGTAAATTGCAATATATAAAGATTTAAAGTTCATTGACAATTTAAACGTGTGTAGTTATGGCATCTTAATCCTATTTAGTTAATTTTATTGATTTAAAAATTATATTTCCCATGACGTATTTAAAACTGAATTAATAGCCATAATATAAATATAAAGGCAGCAAACTTAATAATGGTGATTATGAAGCCAAAATCAATTTAACAAAAACACTTGCGAATGTAAGTGCTATGAATTATTATGTACATGAATATGATGATTATCTTCAATAAATTTTTTTTAAGTTCAATGCCTGATGAATATGACGTAGAAATTTCTTGTTTTTTCTATACTCTTCTAATATTATGCAGTTTCTGCTGGACAATTCACTGCCAAAGGTGATTCGAAAGTATTTTGATTGCATATTGCAGACTTAATCAAACTTGCTTCTATCCCTGAGCGGCATAAATGAATAAGGCTTCAAATTGAAGTAGTAGCACCAAATGGAAGCTGCTTTCGTGAAGCTAACATCAAATGGAAACCGTCGCTTTGTAGCTTCCATATGGGTGCCAAGGCGGCTTTCATTTTGGGATAATAATGTAAAAGATTTAGGATTTATCGGATCCTTTAAAGCTCTGTGGAAGCTTTTTCAATTGTTTTGCTCGGGACAAGTAATTTTATCACAAAAATGTGGATAGGAATTAAATTATTGAGATTAGACTAAGATAGCTTAAGTTAAGTAATTTAAAATAACTTCTAGAAATGCCTAAATCGATATGACAATGGTAATAATCAGACATGCACATGTAAAATATACAGGTTGTAAAAGTTGTGAATATGATAATGATGTTGCCAAGAAGATCTCACTTAGATGTAGTTCCATTACATTGTAGTAAATCTCTTACATCACATAAAGTACTTTGATGAGGCTCAATTAAATAATAATTTCATGCTGATGTACTCATTTGATTCAATTATTTTTTCAACTTGTTTAAGTTGTGCCTAAACATCACGATTTTAAATCTTTTATTTCCTTCCTATGTAATTGCAAATTTGAATAATAAATTTCCACGACTGGTTGAGCATTCAAATGTCTAAATTCAATTACTGAAGAAAGAGTGTAATTTTCCGCTTCAAATAACAAATTAAGACATAAATAAACAACTGATAACTATGTAAGAAGTGATGGAAATTCATTTCTAATCAAATCGACTAAATGAAAGTGAATTAGTGCTAATATACCTCTTTAACTCTTGTTAAATAAAGATCAAGACCCGAGCAGCACAATGAGTTTGTTAGGCCATCGCTACGTCACTGTATTAACAGTGAGACACGAAGTTGATCTGACGAAATCATGTCAGCTGATTTCTATTCACCTTTATGTGTTTCGCAACATTGTGTCGCTCGGGCGAGAAGTAAGAAGAAATCGCACATGATATAAAAGAGTCTCATAATACACAGAAAAAGGAGGACAAATGAGAGTGAAATGAAAGAAAAGAAAATGAAAAACATGTTTTCATGGCAAGCTACAATAAATTGCACTAAACGGTCTTTTTCTTTATGAATGATTTGATGGATACAGACAACAAAGTTGTTAAATATATTCAGCATAATGTGGAATAGAAAATTTTCACATAACAATAATTATAATTTACTATTTAAACTCATTCAGTTCTGCTTTATTACAGGTGGTATTCATATCACTCATCCATACTTATTACGCGGTACGTGTGGACACAAATGTCGTTGAATCATCAACAGAAAAGAGTGAAAGTGCTGATGATCAGCTACCTAAAGCGGAAGCCCTAACATTAGTTATCCACAAGCATGTGCCTTTAAGACCATATAAAGTAATTGAGCGGAAAGACGATGTTGTGGTTATTCATACAAACGGTAACAGAAATAATAGAAAACCAAGCTCGAGAAATCGTCGTCGACCATCGAATCAATACCGATCAAAAATCAGAACTCCATCAAGTCCAAGCAACTTTGGTGGTTTTAAAGATTTCTCTTCAAATGATTTACGATTCCCTCCATTTCCTTCCAAAAATTTCAAATCAAGCTCACCTAAAATAAAGAATGGACCACCACCAAAGAGTGTGCCTTCATATGATTATAGTCCAAAACCAAGACGACCACAAAAGAGACCTGCACCTAAGCCACTTGAAACAGTTTCACCATCTTATGGACCACCCACAATCAATCAAATTGATTCACATTATGTTCAGCCAGTGACTTTACAACAGCAACAAAATAATTTCCCATCATTTTCGATCAATGCTCTTGAACCAGCATCATCAAACTTTTACAGTACAAATGATGTAACGAAATTTTCATCTCCAATTGGAAATTTCCCTCTAAGTGATGGATCAAGTTTTGATGTACAAAAGACATCCTATGGAGATCCAATTAAGAGTGCAAGTACACCCGACACAAGCAGCTATCAATATAATTCAAATGTAGCAAGCATATTGAATCAAATTAATAAGAATAATCAAGTAGCAAATAATTTCCCTAAATTACCATCTAAATATGAAGAAAGTGAATTTTCAACGCCTATACGTCATAATCCACTCCACAGTAATAGCTTCACGAGCGATTTTAGTAATATTGATATAGGTGATTCCAAAAATGTCTTATCTTCTTCATCCAATAGACATAAGAATCGATTTAATAAATTCAATAATTATGATTATGACTTTAGAAATCATAAGAATCCATTAATAGGATTAGATGACGATGATGATGATGATGAATATGATAATTTGGAATATACATATAGCACCACGACACGTAGACCACGAACAACCAAATCAACGACAACAACAACAACGACAGAATTTTCCACGACCAGGCGACATAAGAAGGGAGCTTTCGGAAAAAGAAATAGAGGAAAACTTTCACAAGACCATAATTTAGACACTGATGATT
This sequence comes from Chironomus tepperi, assembly GCF_022539635.2. Taxonomy (NCBI): domain Eukaryota; kingdom Metazoa; phylum Arthropoda; class Insecta; order Diptera; family Chironomidae; genus Chironomus; species Chironomus tepperi. Next base: position 379,216 of record NW_027226222.1, read on the forward strand.
TACGTGATGCATTTACAGAATCAACAAATAACGATTTTCATGAAATTGCTCTCAATTCCGAAGACTTTTTGAACTTTGATTCACAAAGAAATCACAGAAAATCTTCATCTCCATCCCAATTACATGAAATTCATTCGACACTTAAAGCTGCACGTAGAAATCCAGCATTAAGACAAGCATTAGGCGATGACTTCCAAATAGTATCAATTCAAAAGTCTCTCGAGAAAGATCCAAGTACTGTAGATTTATTTCAAAGACGGCAAGATACACAAAGGTTTAGAGAGTTTCAAGTTGGTGGCGAGATAAATTTTAGTCAGGCATCGCCTGCCGTCTGGAACGGTGAGATGAACTCGTTTCCAAGAAATCACAAATTTTCTACATAAACATTAAGACAAAAAAACGATTTATTTAATAAAATTTAAGTATTGTTCCTGTACATAAATTAAATTTACATAGCCACATGTGATTTAGTTTCATCGGATTGGAAGTGAAACATGTGCATCCGTAGTAGCACCACAATTCAAGTGGTCGTAGCAATTATGATAAAATAATTTTCATTCTTCCATGAAAAGTGACCTGATTTCCATTTCTTATGACTATAGTCACTCATGTATTTATTTATTTATCTCTTTCATGACTCTCACCGTCAATCCACACATAAATGCTTTATGTGTAATATTAATGCTGCTTTTTTTGTAAATAGAAATAAATTTTCTTCTTATTTCACATTACTTTTTACATCTTGTAAGTATGAACAAGTTTTCATGAAATCATTAACCGATATTCAAGTCTCTGTTGCTAGATACTGAAAATGTAAGTGAAATAAGTAAGAAAAAAATTTCATGTACTTTTAAAAAAAGACCTTTATTTAGTTTAAGGCGTGTAAAGAATTAACAATTCTAAATAACTTTTGATGCATTTTTAAGTAAAACTTTTTCACTTGTTGCTGTTTTTATTTTTATATTCTATACAATTAGTTACTGTTTTTTATTATAATAAAAAATTCTATTTAAATCTTCATATATACATTCTTTTTGTGACTTGTTTCCATGTATACATATTTTTTTTTTTATCTATAAGCCACATCTCTTCAATTTACATTTCGATGGCGAACAATTGTTTTATTTAATTTTTTTTCAGGTTCTCAGTTCTACGTTTTGCCAAGTGACATGACTAATCTCAAAAAGCAGAAATTCAACAAGATTAGGGGGTCATTTGCAAATAATGTCAATTGCAATATTTGACTTTTTTTTCTGCTGTCACAAATTTTCCAAAGACGACACATATTGAGATCCACTACGAAGACGAGATGACAACATCTCAATAAGTACCAAACAGACAAAGAGCATGCACATGAATATGCTCACAAATTTGAGGATTATCAATTATATTGATCGTATCGCTCATTTTGGTGAGCATGTTCTTTGTCTGATAGCGGTGTCTGTCGGATTCGATTCAAAGTTATGACCTTTATCCAGAAATCTAAGAAAGGTCTTTATTTTTCTAAAATTAGATCTAAAACTGCGACACTTTATTTATTTAATGAACATTACATGCCAATGACCCATAAGAAAAAATTTCTAATTTTCTAAGAGAAGAAAACACAAAAAGTTACAGTAGTTGAAGATTTTCTAAACTGGGATATACGATAGAGTAGTAAGAGTTAAATATAATGAGCTTATCACTCAAATTCACTTCTTGACTGTTTAATCAAATTTAAATCTTATATGCGGATCAACTGTGTGATGTCGGCAAAAAATAAAAATTCAAATCTGATTCTACAGAAAAGAAGTCAAAAGATCACTCGAGCATGTTAGAAAAAATGCCAATAATTTAATACTCAATAAAGTGATGACTGTGTTGCATTTAAATGCTTACATTAAGCTTTGGGTTTGTGTGATTGTACCAAAATTGATTATTTTGATACCATGTTGGGTCGGTCATGGTGGGAAGGAGACAAATAAATCCAGCTAGTCCGAGGATGTAAAGTACTAAGAAACTACATCTCTTCGGTTCTGGCTGTGCTAAAAGATCAGGTATATCAGGAAATCCCATGTGATTACAAAATGCGTGTGCTATAAATGGTGCAACAAAATGTCCTGTCCTGACAAAAAGATATGCTGAATAGATTCCAAAAATTGAAGTATAGAAGAACTGGAAAAATGAGATTATTATAGCTGTTCTTTTATCCATTCCAGTTCTCAATCTTTCAATCATATGATGCAAATGAGCTATATAAAAAAAACTTGTCATTTATAATATACAACATACCAAGCTTAAGCTTCACTTACCAACTCCAAAGAAAAGAGGCGTGATAAAAATTGAAGTTACAGGAGTAAAACTTTGAAGTAATAAAGGAAGCATGCATGCTCTAAAAGTAAATTCCTCGGAAAGAGGTGCGACAACATGATTTCTTAGCCATAACAGATTCTGACAATAATTTAGCCAAAACATTGGTTCTGAAAATAAAATTCCATATTAACTTTTTTTATCTGTCAACCTCAAATGAGTACCTTACCTGAATAAATTTTCCATATACCATTCGTGAGTTGGACACTCAATGGGCCGAGGAATAACACGACAGTCAACAAAAGTGGATAGATAAGAGCAGAAAGAAATCCATCGGTTCTTAAGCCCATCACGTACCAGATTGTATAGTTTTTAAGTAAATCAGGAGATGAAAAGAGGTAGATGAATAGTGGTGAAAGGAGCATAACTATAAATACACTAAAGAATCGCTTCTTGATCGTTGATGGATGGTCGCTAAAAATAGTGTAAATGATTAATGAGTTATGATTTTGGAATTAATTTTGATAAATTTTCTTACCGATTTTCCTCTGAACTCCATACATAAAGGCTGTAAATTAATCAAAAATGTACACAGTTCAATCCAAAACTTTTCTAACATCCAGTATAATGACTCACCTTGCAACATAAAGACATGAAAGAAAGAAGCAACATCCCAACGATGTATATACTGAGATTTGAAACTGATCCATTATGAGTTTAACAACTCATTAACTATAAGTCACACAATCATATAAGTCACACTCATTTCTTGTGGTTTAGATAACAATAATTAAAAATAAAATTAAAGAATTTTTTCTATGTTTACACTAAAAAATTATCTCGTCAAGTATGTCCAACTAAACTTTTTCTCTGAACTAAAATTATGTTTTAATATATTTTATTTAACAGACTTATGGAGTTCCTATATTATTCATAAAACTGATTCTGCATATGTTAAAAAAAATGTTTTGGATCTAGTTAAGCAACTGACAAATAAAGATATTTATATTATTCAATCAAAGTTGAACGAAATTAGTCATCTCAGTAAAATTTGAATTTATAATAACCGTTGTTGACTTCCACGCTTACACACAAAGAGTTTCAATTAAAACATTAGTAAAATAAAATTAAAGGAACTAAAAATGAAGTTTTAAATCAATAATTTAAGCAGCTAATGTGCCAAAAGTACGGTATATCAGTAGCAAAAAATTGTTTTATTTAAAAGTATTTAAATGTCAACCCAAAATTTACATCATTGATGGATATCGCCTAATTCAGCCAAAACAAAAGGTAAATTTTGTTAAAATATCACTTTGGAGACATGATTTAACATAGCTTAACAGCAAATCTATCTATTTTATCCTAATTTAGCTATATCTATCTGAAAATTATCAAAAGTCTTCTGCTTTAATTACAAATTTCAAATCAAAACAAAAGGCTACATCATTTTTTTGGATGTCAACTTATTCAGCAGTCGATAGAATTAGAGGAAAATAGATCTGAAAAATATTTTCATCGAATAAACGATAAAAAGATGCTTAAAGTGGAAGATAAAAAGGTGAGTATTAATTAAACATTAATTAATTTATAGTATGGGATAGAAGATTAGTGAGAACTTGATAAATTAAAGTGTAAAAAGGCCAATAAACTTTTTTGTTTTTGTCGATAACCTTCATAATAACCTTTGGCTGACTATATTGCTGAGTTACACAATTTTTATCGGCTTTTGTCAATTGATAAGAAAATCCAAAAGCTTGTATACAATGCGTGACTGTTTTAGTCGCTCGTGGAAATTCTATGCGATAAGAACTGGAAATTTAATTTCGGGAATTTTTTATTTTAGTTTATTTTCTAATCATTCCGTGTAATTAAATTAAGTTATAGAAATGCCTCCAACATCAAAACATATTATTGACATGGTAAATATAATGATGAGTCCATCATTTCCTGTAATTCCACGATTATTGAGTATTAATTTGGCAAGGTCATAACACTACACAAATTAATAACGTATAAAAGTATGTGCTATTCATATAATGAAAGTGAAAATAATAATATGAAGATGCTGTTAACTACTAGGTATTTATAAATTAGATTCACGTGCAGCTTTATTTGCGTCAAAATTTTATTTTAGAAGACTTTTCTTAAAAACAAAATGATTAAACTGAATATCGCACATGCCCAATTTTTCATAAATATTTGTGATTTGACTTATGTTATCACTTGCTCTATTTAACGATACATTTATTTTAATTTTACGATATTTAAACAAGTGTTTTTTTGTCCACATGTGAAGTCCTATGGGGAAAGTTGATGCCTTTCCATAGCAAAGTATTGTAGAAATTTCATACTGATCAGTTGTAGGACAAAATTTCCATGACTGAATGAAACTCACACTTGGGATTATTTAATGATCGGAAATTCTCTCTCAAATGTGGTCCGACACCAAGAGCTGATATCAGTCATTTCATTTTTGCGATAATAATTACTTCATAGTACTTAAAAATTATTCAATTAAGTCAGTGTCAATTGGCAAGTCAATTTCAGAGCAAGAACTTGTCGTGATAGTCTAAATACAAAAACAGTCGTGCTAAAATAATCCTTAAATTTTTTATTAAAATTTCATGTCCATATAAAACTTTCATTCCATGAGTTATTTTCCATTAGTAAATTTTGAGTTCTGTGGGAAGTGATAGCTTCAAAAAATTATTGTAGCAATAAATTCATTATTCTCGCGATAATAAAATATGAATGGGGTTTTCGATATAATTTTCAAAGTAAGTTCACTTAATTGCTTCACAAATATTGATAGCAAATGATGCACAGACAGTGATACAGTTATTTCCAATCTATACCTATAATGTTCAGTTTTATGTGACCAACAATTCAAAGTTAATTTTTAAAGCGCTAGTAATAAAGATTACCGACTGACTTATTGTGAATGGTCAGGTTTAAATTTTCTGTATTGCTGTAATTTGAATGACAAAGATCAAACGGGAAACTAGTGTTTCGTGAGCAATCTATGACTAGCGATAACAATTTTGGAAATTAATAAAGTATGGGCGTTTTTATATTCATTGATATCTCAAAAATTGTGATTGAAATGACGTATGACGTTACCATAAAAGGAATTTTTGGACTCACCTCGTCACACTGTTAAGATGTATAATTTCTGAGACTTCTTAATTTGCTAGAATTCACTTAAATTTTAAGCGCATATCATAAATGACTTAGCTTGAAGGTGAAATTTCATGTCTTTAGATTTTGGATTTTCCCAATACAATCTCGGGATATTTTGTTATTTCCAAAAATCCAGAAATTATTTTTTGACAACTCAAATCTAAAAATTTGCGCAACTCGTTTTTGAAACAATTAAAACGTAAATTAATTCATTATCACAAACTCTCAATTGCACTGTTTATTTTTATTCTACGCTTCAATCTTAAAATACACACTGAAATACTAATCTTCTGCCTAGATGATTTATATATTAAGTTAATTTACGTCAGCAGATCTATAGATTAGTAGATTTAAATATGTTTGAATTTCTTATCAGATACTTTTTCCTATGACCTAAATGAATTGGAAAACGTGCATGAAAATTCGTGAACTAATGTTAATAACTTTTTAAAGGTAAAAGTTATGGTACCCAATGATAAAAAAATTTGAAATAATTAAAACAGAATAACTAGCTTCACGAATCGGGGTTGAATGAACAATTGTATTATTTTTTCTGTATTTTAAATTATTTAAGTCTAAAAAACACGAAATGAATTCAAATTAATTTATCTATCATTTAACAGTAAGTAAACAAGCACAAAGAACCTCTAGAATTATAGCTATTCAGTCACATTAAATTCTCATCAACCTTGAACAGTAATTTCATTATTGTCGACATTATTGGACATGATACTTAACAAATTTTTAAACACATTTTATCTCTTTTGTGATGAACTAGAACATCATATACCGCTCTCAGGTATTTCTTTTTTGATTTTGTAAGAACGTGCTTTAAGTTTATTTTTGTCACAAATTTAGTGAATCAACAAAAATTGAAGCTTTTAAGTTTGCACTTCTAGGATTATTACGAAATTGTTAAGTAATTCTAATAAAGTGTTACAAATTAAAGCAATGTTACTCATGACTTAGACTATAGATTAAAAATTGTTTAAAAATGTAACGGTCAAAAAATATTCGAAAAAGTAACTGTCAAAAAATTTTCAAAATTTATGTTGTAAAATTTTTTTAAATATTTAACGGTCAAATATTATGAAACATAAATTTAATTAGTCAATAAGAAAATGTCAAGTAAAGTAAATTTACTGATGTGTTAAAATTACGCTAAAAAAACGCAATCAGCAGTGCTGACGAAGAGGAAAAAAAATGATGATTGATTTGGCGGCATTGTGAACTTGACCCTAGCATATGCTTACTTGAGAATAATCATGTGCAGACGGTAAACATAAACAAAAACGACTGTATATAAACAGAATGATGAAGGGTATAGGCGAAGACTTAATTAATGCATCTCGTCCGTTATTTTTCTCACTTACTTTATCGCCTGTAGTGTCTACTGTTTATTATGAATTATATAAATCTGCCGGGTATCACATTTAAAATGAGATTCACTTTCATTAGAAATAATGAGTATGTCATCTTCGTGTACCCGAAATGAAATTTATTGCGAAGGTCATTTTGGTGATAATTCCAAAAATTTTTAAAAATTTAATTCTTTTTATCAATATTTTAAAACGAGTTAATTCCATCGCGTGTCTATTGATAAGGAATCAACTGTTATTAAAAATAGATTGACTGCATAAATGAGTTTGTTTTGTCACAAATTCGGAGTGGAAAATTTTTATGAAGAAATTGATTAAATAGCGTCCGTTTGTGGATCATTAAAAAATATTTTTGGTGCTTAATCGTTAGAATTATTTTTGGATGGCTAGACAGTTGCATAAGTCAAATTTTGAAAAAAGCGGTCGCTATTGAAATGACGATATGTATTGTCAGGTTGGGGAAGTCTTAGGTTATACCCACGTGGATATTTAGAATATGTGTAGTTACGTTCATTGAGTTGTAAAAATTTTACATAGTGAGTAACACGAATACTATTTGTTTATGGTCACTATTCATATTCCATAGTGTCAAACGAAGGTTAACGATAGTAAAATGTGCTTGCGAATATGATGAGTCTAAATAAATCTTATATAGTAAGGCAGCACATCCAATAATGAGAATATGAAAAATAACAGCAATAATAATGATAATAATAACACATTAAGTTCCATGAGACAATGAATGAAAAAAAACATGAATGATAGAGCGATTCCTTAGTATCTGTTCAGCACTCAGTCAAATCGGAGGATTAAAATATATAGAATTTATTTCCAAAAAATTATTATTTTTTGTTGATTACTTATTTTTGTCATAGTTGAAATATTTTTGTGATGATTAAGTTGCCACTTGTGGAAGTTGTTTGTGATCATTGTGATGCACATCAACATGGGGGTGGGGCAGTAAAGAAATATGAGTATTTGGATGTTGAGAAGGTGTTTTACACGTTCATTCCTTTTTTATACGTTAATTAATCTTGTCCAAAAATTGGCAAATAATCTTTTATATATTTTTTTAAAATAATTACAGAGTCGCACACACGCTCGTGTACCAAGTGATACGAAAGAATTTCACGAAGTCACTAAGCGCGATGCTATGAGACAATTGGAACGTGAACTTGATAAGCTGATTGAAACATCTCCTGCAGATAAGAAAGATGCATTCCGTGAGGAAATGTCAAGTTTTGCTAATCTTTTCGGAAGATTTTTGCAAGAAGATGGACCATCAGTTGCATGGAACAGAATTGAGAAACTTCCTGAAGGAGCCGTTAAGGATTATGGTCATCTCCAAACGCCCACAAATAATGACCAAATTCGATCAATGCTCAACAAACTTGTTGTTGTCAAACTTAATGGTGGTTTGGGAACTTCTATGGGATGTCACGGACCAAAAAGTGTTATTCCAGTGAGAAATGACTTGACATTCTTGGATTTGACTGTACAACAAATTGAAGTGAGTCTAACAATAATTATTTACGACTTTAATAGAGAGATTTTGTTTAATAACTACTTAAAAATCATCAAACATATCATTATAGAGTCTCAATAAGACGTACAATGCAAATGTGCCATTGGTATTAATGAACTCATTCAATACAGATGAGGATACGGAAAAAATTGTACGAAAATATAAAGGCTTTCAAGTCAACATTTATAGCTTCAATCAAAGCGCATTTCCACGTATTTCACGCGATTCTCTTCTACCTGTTGCACGAAAATATGAAATTGAGGATAATATGGAAGCATGGTACCCGCCAGTTAAGTATTCTTTTAGTTATATTTCCTATATTAAGCAACGATTATTTCCATAACTCATTATTAATTGTATTTGAGTTTATAAATATTTATTTAGTGCTTTTGAATGATTAAGCGTCGTAAAATGATATGCACTTTTTAATCTACACACAACGTGATGTTTACATATAGTTATAATCGGAAGACAAAAATCTTGAAAAGGTTTCACGCAACAAGTGAATTAATCTGTTTCTGTTTTTCTCACTGTAGGTCACGGAGATTTCTATGAATCATTCCAAAAATCTGGCTTATTAAAGCAATTCATCAATGAAGGACGTGAATATTTGTTCTTATCAAATATTGATAACTTGGGTGCAACAATTGATCTTGGTATCCTTAATCGTTTAGTCGGTGAGACTGATGGAGTTTGTCATGAATTTGTTATGGAAGTCACTGATAAGACACGTGCTGACGTTAAGGGTGGTACTCTTATTCAATATGAAAATAAATTAAGACTTCTGGAAATTGCTCAAGTTCCTAATGAGCATGTTGATGAGTTCAAGTCAGTCAAGACCTTCAAATTTTTCAACACGAACAACATTTGGGCAAAATTGGATGCAATTGAACGAGTATTAAACGATAAGTCAATGAATACGGAAATTATTGTCAACAATAAAACATTAGATAATGGCTTAAGAGTCATTCAGTTGGAGACAGCTGTTGGTGCCGCTATGAAATGTTTTGAAAATGCCATTGGAATTAACGTTCCTCGTTCTCGTTTCTTGCCCGTAAAGAAAACATCAGATCTGTTGCTAGTCATGTCGAATTTATATCATCTCAAAGCTGGTTCTCTTGTCATGTCTCCCCAAAGAATGTTCCCTACTACACCATTGGTTAAATTGGGTGACAATCATTTCAGTAAAGTCAAAGAGTTTTTGGGAAGATTTGCCAATATTCCCGACATTATCGAATTGGATCATTTGACTGTATCAGGAGATGTAACTTTCGGCCGTGGCGTATCACTTCGTGGAACTGTTATTATTATTGCAAATCATGGAGATCGTATTGATATTCCACAAGGCGCTGTCCTTGAAAACAAGATTGTATCTGGTAACTTGAGAATTTTGGATCATTAAAGGATTCTTCTACTGAGTAGAATCTGCCGTTATCGTAGTTGTGTCATATTTACAAAGTCGCTAGTTCGCCGATTTGACTGTTGATTTTTATCCATTAAAAATATTATTTTTAATTTTTTAACTAGAATTTTTATGTTTCTGCAATAATAAATATTAGAATTTGGCAATTAATGTTGAGCGGAAGAAGAAGAAGCACAAAGTGTTTAATAAAGTTTTTAGAAAGAGATTAGATTTGAAAAATCTTATTTTAATACCAAAATTTACTTTAATTTAATTTTCAATGAACTGCCCTATTATCTTTCAGCATGCAAACATTCAAAACGCACGTGATGCTTCAGGAAATCCTGGCCAGGAATAAATTCACAATTCTTATGCATGCATATTGTTAATTTTCATGACATGCGGTACTTTCCCTGTGCTATCGCTTCTAGTTAATTTCTGACGTTGACCTTTCTTGAACTAAATTTAATTAATTTGGTATTTCCAAAATTTTGTGTTTTTTTTTAACATCGCGATGTAATTTCACAATAAACAAAGTTAATTACTTAATAACACGCTATAACAACATTCTATTCCTTAAATGGATTGTCGAGTGCGATAAGTATAATTAATTTCATTCCTTATAAGAAAAGTCTTTAGTGCTGTTGGAATCAACTTATTTTATCAATAAATTGATAACATTTTTAAAAGATCTACTATCTGAAAATTTAAAGCTCTTAAATGTAATACAGTGTAATATTTGTGTAATACAGTTTACAATAAAGTAGCTAAGATCTGATAGCAGTGTAAATTATTGTACTGATCTCTGTGTACTGGTGTACTGATCTGTATGTTCTGATGATGATCCAGTGACAGCATATTACAATGTAATAGTTTGTTTATTTAAAGGATTCAGACATCAATGTCAAAAGCGCAATGTCAATCAATAATTATGCCGGGATAAATAAAAACAAGTCTAGATTAACCAGTAAATCTCATTAAATAAGAAGCCCTAGAAGCAAAATCTTATTTTCGCAATAATAAGAAAGGAAATCCTTCCCTTGCTGCAAATCACAGTAAACATTTTAGTGAACAGAAAAAAAAAGTTTTTCAACATTAAAAAAAAATAGTTTTTATCAAAATTCCGTCGTTTTCCTTATAACATTCACATAATTTACAATTATGCTAGTCAGTGAAATTAAGGAGAAGTACCCGCTTCATTATTTAGTATGGAGAAATGATTACGATGAGCTGGAAAAGATCTTGAAAGAAAATAAAGTAAAATTTTAAAATATTGTTCTTATTAATTCAATTAGTTTTACAATTAATTAAATTAATTTTAGTATGATATAGAGGCATTGGATCCAAGAAAGAGAACTCCATTAATGTTAGCTGTTGTTTTATCTCATACTCAAAGTGTGAAGGTAAATTCTATTTATTTTCTTATCAGTTTATTGATATTATAAATTTATTTTTTCTCATGTATGAATCATAAGTACTCAGCACATTATGATAGTATAAAATATAGGCGTATAATATTATTGATTTCACATAAATTATTTTATTATTTCCTTCAGGTATTATTAGGAGCTAAGGCAAACACTTTTACAGAGTGTAATGGATGGACAATATCCCAAGAAGCTGTTAGTAGCGGAGACTTGGAAATTTTAACATCCATTATTTCCTTTCGTGATTTATGGAGACAAAAGAATCGTTCACTTCAAGTTCCCGAGTTACTTACAAAACTTAAACTTACACCTGATTTCTATCTTGAAATGAATTGGCAGTTTTCGTCCTGGATTCCATTAATGTCAAAAGTTTGTCCAAGGTGAGCACCAACCAAAATACTTATTCTTTAAATTTACATTTCCTGACATTTCAATCATTGGATTTTAGTGATACATATAAAGTATACAAAAGAGGCTCGAATGTTCGTATTGACACAACTCTTATTGGATTCGATCAAACGTCATGGCAGAGAGGAAACCGCAGCTATTTATTTAAAGGATCTAATGATGAAGCTCACTTTTATGAGATTGATCATGATACAAAAGAGTATTCTATGGAAGTGATGAAAGATATTGATGTAGAATTATTTACAAATGGAATTCCACCGAGTAAAGATTCAATTCAAGTTCGTCTTCAAACTCCAATCATCAGTAATTCGATTGACATTGAGAAGATAAGCTTTGAAAGGAATAAATCTGGATGGTTTGCATGGAAGAATGAAAAGAATGAGAATATTAATGGATACGATTGTAGAGTGTATAATGCATCAAATGTTGAATTCATAACGCGAACTCGAACAGAGCATTTGGCTGAGAATCAAAGCCATTCGAGGAATGCTCGAACACCGTTGCAACACTTTCTTGGAATGGCTGATGAAGAAAGTCAAACCAGTCCAAGAAAAACGCCATCTCCAATTGCTGAAAATGCTCCAAGTATTAATGAAGCATGTGGAGGTTCATTATCACCAACTATTGAAAAATGTCTCGAATCAGTAACAATGGAGGAATATTTCTCCGATGATGATCTCAATGGACGTGATATTGGAAAACCAAAGAAAGTTCAGACAAAAGTTCAAAGATTCAAGGCCAACTTATGGCTATCTGATGAATTTCCTATCAAATTACAGGAACAAATTCTTCCAATTTTGGATCTAATGAGTACTTTAGCATCACCTCATATATCAAAGCTTAAGGATTTCATTACAATGCAACTTCCAAGCGGATTTCCCGTTAAAATTGAAATTCCATTATTTCATGTCTTAAATGCTCTCATTACATTCGGTAATGTCTTTGCCCTCGATAATCCAGTTCCATTTGTTTCAAACTTGCGAGAAGCTGATGAACGTTTAACATGTGTAGTTGATGATGCTTGCTTTGAAGTTCCTCAAAACTACACAAACAGGGCGATTGATTATAGCCATCAAGGTTTGGGCTTTGAAGATGAGGATGAGCTATTAGAATTCGCAATAAGACAGAGTCTTATGGAAGCTGGAAGTGAAAATGAAGAGGTACATTAAGTGCTAATTACTTTCTACCAAAATGTGTCAATTAACATACCTTTAATCATTTTTTTAGGTTGATATATGGGAAGCATTAAAATGTCAACGTCCAGTAACACCGAATTACGGATCTGGATTCTATGCGATGGATGAAGAGACACGTGAACTTCAACGGTAAATAATTTTGATATGACTATGAAACTTTTAAAAATGTTTGCTTTAACTTCAACATTTCTTCTTTTGTTATTACATCCATTGCTTCCACTAATTTTTGTCTGTAAATTCATAAAATTCCTATTTATGTATGCTCGTTAGTAAAAGCAATGAACCACGACGTCATTCACTTGGTGTTGTTAATTTTCCTAAAGTGTCCTCACCTTTTAAAAGATTCTTCAAATAACTTGCCATTATGCTACATACTTTATACTTCTCGAATTATACATGCATAGAACACATTGTCAGCTTATGTGCTACATCACATTATTTTTTTGATGAAATAGCAATTACCACACTTTATAGCTTATATGATGAAAATTATTATCGCTAGTTTATGTCCACCAATTTCCATATCATTTGTATCATTTACTATAGGGCTCTTCAAGAATCACTTTTATATTCCTGTCCAACACGAAGTTCACCAGATCAAGAAGACAATTCACGGAGTGAGAGTATAGATGAAAATATGGAATTAGCTATAAGATTATCAAGAGCTGAGAAACTTAAAGAGAATGAGTTGATGATGGAAGAGAACCGAATGATTGAACTTGCCATTAAATTATCACTTGAAGAAAGTTAACTAAACTAAGTACGAATTCAATAACCTTTTATGATTAATAATAATAATAATTCCGATAATCCGATTATTACTTACTTACTTTAAAAATTAAAATATATATATAAATACTTATTACATTATATATTATGCAAGAAAATTCTAAATTTTTAATGTGAAATGAAAATCTTTATAAAAATAAAGAAAATAAAATATTTTTCATTTCATCTGATGTCTCTTGCTACCTGAATCAGAACCTACAACAGATTCGCCATTAATAATTAAGTTAAAATTTTAGTTCATATCTTCTGTATGTTTAGTTTAGTTCATATCATTATATGCTGTAAACAAGTAATATCATCTACATTTAGCTGCTGAGATCATAGGATATAAAACAAGGAGATGTTCTGTTTCATTACAATATATTTATTGACGCGCTCAAAATGTTTTCAAAAAACCTTTTGTGAGCATGACACATCTTATGTCGATGAAATCACAGTCAGTCTCATTAATTTTATTAATTACATATTTATATGAACAATATTTTCTTGATAATATCTACAACAAATCTACTAGATATATCCTTTTAACAATTTTTTTTTTCAGGCTTTAAGTATCTACATTTTTATTATTGTACAATTTGCCGACTATCGAATTTACAAGAATGAATTAAAAAGCTCACTAGAACTTATTACAAGTCAAAGGATATAAAAGAGAAAATTAAAAAAAAAATGAATTGGAAAGGATTATTGGCAATTCCAGATAATATTATTTAAAAAAGCACAGATAAATTGAGTGCTGAATGAACTGTAAAATTACACATTTGGTTTAAGTTGCCACAAAATTAAGTAAACATTCTTGGAAGTACTTTACTTTACGTTTAAAAAATGACAAAAAAGGACTAAAATTATTTGCGAGTTTCGAAGTATTTCGGTTTCCATGATTAATTCCTGCACTAAATCATTAACATATTTTCTCTTCATATTGGATCAATAAAAGGCATGTCCATGTTGCTTAAAATAAGTTTCATTAAATCTCATTGATTATGTTCCATATTGTTCAGTAGATCTTGCTTATCATCTTTACTGCTGCACTTTTTGCTCGTTGTAAGTTTCACTTTGATATTCTTCTCGCTAATTTCTTGCTGGAGAATTTTTGGATCGAAGCAAGGCTAAAAAGACATGAAAAAAATTAATATGGAAGTACCTATAAATATGTATAAAGCTATCACTCACCGTTTCACAGATATTCATGTTACAGCAATCCTCAATGATGACTTCACATTGTTCTGTTGTTGGACGACAAGTTAATGGCTCAATATTTTTATGGACGACATACTTCTTACGAATTTTTGGTCTAACTGGTTTATGTAGACGATGAATGACCAACATGATGATAAGGAAGAAGAGCAACGAAAGCGTGAAGCAAACTCCAAGAATGACATAAGTGAGATTCATTCGTATCGGACATTTCATATTCCTGTTTTCATTCTCATCATCCTCTTCAGCCGATGATTGTGTAGATTTTTGTACTGCTGTGCTTGTTTCAATATCAACAGGTTGCACCATAAAATGATCATTTTCACATCTATTTCCACTGTTGACATTTGTGCATTCACAAACAGGTCTTTTCATCGAATCTACGCTGCATTTTCCATTATTAAAGCAATAATTTGAACAAACATCTATCTCACAACGATCCCCAACATATCCTTTTGTACACGAACATTTAGCAACAGGCCTTGTTGAAATTGTCTCTAATTCAACTGAACATTCTCCCCCATTCATACAGAAATTATAGCACAAATCAATTTCACAGTTATCGCCGTCATATCGTGAATCCTTACAAATGCAATTTGATGAATCCTCATCGTAGATTCCTCCATGAAGACATGTCTTTTTTGCCTTTGTAAGTGATGATTTTTGACAAACAACTTCTTCCTTCTTTACTTCCTCTTTTCTTTTCATTACTTCTTCTAATCGTTCCTTTGTAATGTCACATTTCTCTAAATCAACATTTATAGCATCAACAAAGCTACTTCTAACAATAATATCTGTTGGATCTTGTTTAAACTTTATCATAAATTCTGAAACTTCATCATTCTTTCGGTGCTTTAAAAGCCTTCTCAAACTGTGTTCAGTTCCATCTACATAATAGACATATTCATGATCAACTGCTATGCTTCTTGGCGTTCTGTCAATAGACTTTAATTCTTGTTTAAAGTCACTCTCTGATGTAAATGAATTAATGTAATAGACATTTGACTTTTTATCAGCAATATAAATTCGATCAGTTCTAGGGTCTACAGCGATGGCATTTGGACGATATTTTTCACAGTTTTTGCAAATGATCTCATTCTTCATGTCTTTGATTGAAATAGAATTGATTGTAGAAGCTCCTGATAAAATTGTATAGTACAAATGTCTTTTGCATGTATCAAGTTCTAGGCCAGATGGTGATCCAATCGTGATGTTAAGGAAAATTTCTTTTATTGCCTTTACATTTTCCAAATCAGTTCTGTCAAAAGAAATTTTTAAAATTTTCTTTCTATCACTAAGGAACAGAATATCATCATTGAAATCATAGACAATGTCCTCAATCATTTCCTTTTCATTTAATTCTATAAGTGTCTTTGTTGTCCATGATCCATCATTCCTAAGCTTTAAGCTATTGATGTTTGTTTGATCACCATGGCGATCAGTAAAATAGAAAACATCATGTGTTGTATCGTAGGTTATTGCCTTCAAGTTCTCAAAGTTTTTACTTGCTGCTTCTGCTACCTCATTCCAATTGGTGTCATAGAAAATTATATTTTGTTTTGTGCAAATAGCATATTCTGGAAAGATAAGAATGAATTATTAGATCAAGCACATGCATCGGTAAGAAGATGTAAACGGCTTGTAATTTTAATTTTATACATTTGTCATTTTTAAGAGATAATAACCTCACGCCTGCATTGAACGAAAAGTGATTTTGAATTCAATGTGTCTCATGCAGCATTGATCGTGAAATATCCAAGTATGAAGTGTTTATGTTTATATCTTTTTGGAAATGTTAACCAGCAACAACAACTAGGTATATAAATAAATATATAAGAATAAGAAGAATTAATTGGCCTAGGTCAGGCGCACAGCTTATAACGAATCTAAATTCTCGTTTGTGGTTGTGGTTGGGAATGTTCTTGAATGCTTAATTGACGAAAATTGAAAATAAAAAAATTGCCAATTTCAGACATTCAAAAATTAATTGAGAATTGATAAAGTCAAAAAATTATTGCTTACAATAGTAGCCATGAACACGAAATAACAGCATTTTCTGTATGTTTTGTCACAAGATCTTTTTAGCGAAATTTTTGAATTTAAAAATTTAACGATTTTTCAAAATTCAAAATCAATTTTTGAATGAAAAATTAAAATTTTTTGACAAAAAAACCGATAGACTAAAAAATTATCTAAATCTGATAAATGAGGCCATAAGAAGCAATAGAGATCATCTGGAGATTTCTCATTATGCAGCAATGATTGAACCATTCATTTAACCTGCCATAATAATTTTAATAATTCAAGGTATTTAAAATGATGTGCCGAAATTAATTAGCGAAATTCAATGACCTTGTGCCTTCTCTTTATCTCATGCTCGTCAATGTAAAAAGTTATTGGCAATCAATTTGATAATAATTTTCTCATGTAATCACATCATGTGAATACGACAATTTTTAGTCAAAATAATGTTTTAAAAAAGAAATTTAAGTTTCTCGCAGTAATTCACAGTGAGATTAAGTTGTAAGATCTTGAGGAGATTAAGTCATCCATCACATCTGTATGAAATACTTTTATACTATTTTTTGTTAGTTTTGGAAATACGCTTATGAACAACAACTTAACATTGTTTTTATTATATCAATATTTGGGAAATTCTATTAAACCCAACTAGAATTAAATGCGCAGTTTGAGCTACCTTGATATTCCTTACAGAAAAAAGTTTCTAAAAAATATAAAAAAAGTGCTTTAAAATGTTGATGATAACGAAATCGGTAGAAACCAGAATATCGCACACTTTATAAGAAAATACAAAAGAGGAACTTGAAGTTTTTTGATCAGTTCGGGACGATATTATGAGGAGTACTTTTGAAATCTCGCAGCTGATAAATTAATTAGTTGAATGTATTACACTTATAGATTTAGATCAAACTCCTCGGGCAAAGGAATGTATAAGGAAGTTACAGTAATACAATTAATTATGCCAAAAAAGAGAGTATCATGCTACACAGCTGAATATCATTATTTGGAAAGTTTAATTTCCACATGAAGGTCATAATTGTATCTCATTTTTTACTTTTCATTACGAGTCATTACCTAATCTTACTCTCTTCATACTTTATAAATAAACAGCATGCTCGTCATCAAAATTTTCGGTTCATTAATTTCACTTAGGTCATCTGAATTTGAAATTTTTGGTACTATCATCACTTATCACTAAAGAAATTACATTTTCTTGCTGGATGTTTTTCTTTTTTGAATGTCATTGAGTATATTTATATTTTTTTAATGGCTACACGAATTTCTAGCTGGATGTCATAATCAAGTCACAATCATAACCCGAAGAGCAAAAGTTCTGGATTTTTCCAGTTATCTAAATATGCAGATTACTTATTCGTCTCTAAATACAATATTAGCATTTTAGATCAAGGTGCAATAAAAAAATTAATTCAGTCAGCAGTTAAATTTTGAGTGAAAGCTCAATGTCCAGTTGATTCGAGAATTTTCAGTTGTTGCTAAAAAATTTGTTTTCATAATCTGTCGTACGGTGACCTTTCTACTATTTTGTTTCGTCTATCAGTCTCAAGAAATTTCTATATTCACCATTTCGAGGACGGACGAAATCAGACGCATTTATCAATAAATAAATTTGTTTAATAAAGCTCAATTATTAAGTGAAGAATTGACAAACGGCACGTGTTTAATCAAAATTTATAATAAAACGAAATCAGCATGTTAATAGGACATATGAAAGAGAAGAGAAGCTCATATGCACAAAACCTGTATCGGTGTATTTTGTTGATTCCGAAACCGGCATACAATTGGTTTATTTTTTTATGCTTTTCCAAGCATTTTTATGCAATCTTGCATTTTTTGTGATGTATTGCCTAAATTATTGAAATTCTGTTCTTTTGTCTACGTGACTACAAACACAGTGATGCAGAGCATGTGTTATACATTCTTATTGGCTGGCTATAAAGGATAATTGTGCATTTATGTGGAAATGGCATCTTATAAGATAAATCCATCAATGCTACTTATATACATTCACACGCAATAATCGATTGTTATTATTATTCATTCATCAACGCTACTTGAATGAGAAAAATATCATTACACATTTTCTTCTGTCTGGCTAGCCTTTATCGAACACCTTAATTTACTATAATAGTATTTTGTGTCGTCAGATAACATGAAATCCGTTGCATAATCACTCATTTAAGTTGATTCTTTTTACGCACTTCCGAATTAATCTTGAGGTACTACGATTATGCTCATTAAAAATTAGTTATTATGCAATTTTCTCTATAACTTTGGCACTGTATCTACTCATAAGACCGCATGCTTTTTCAATGTATTTGTAGTTTTCTTTTTTCAGCCTAATTTTCTCTCTGAAGAGTGAAATTTTTCCCGAAAAATTGATTTTCCTTTTACATTCGAAATTTTCACTTACCCCACAATGATGTAACATTTTGAGCATAAACGGATAATAACAGGATTAGTAGTCTCCAATTAAAAATAGTTAAATTAATCGCCATTTCGGTACGAAATATTATTTTTTTGAAGATAGGAAAATATTAAAAATCAAAAAAAGATTTTTTGGTGTGTTTTAAAAAGTAAAAATCACATTAAAGTTGTCGAATTGTACACATTTAAGTCACCAGATTTATGTATTACTTGGTGTCACGATCACCAAGTCCTATTTTGCCTGTTTAAATAATTTTCTGCGATACTCGAAATTTTTATTTAAAAAAATTCCTTTTTCGAATAATCGCGACGAAGTTTTGAAGACAACTGAAGGAAATTTTTGGCGAGAAAAATTATGAATGAAATCAGCAAGTAAAAAAGTTTCTTGGTCGAACAGTTCAAAAGCGATTTTGAGATAATTAATGAAATTCTACATAATTTAGTCATCAAAAATTTTGATTTCAGGAACATGAAATATTGTGCCAAACTAAACACATATCACTACTGCTTTTATTGCATCAATACAGTTTCATAGGAATCATTTAGACTCATGGACAAAATTGTGCCTCATTCAACATTCATTTCTAAAAAAATGCTAAATACGTAGAGAGAGGCACGCGAGAGAATAGAAAAACGTACGTAAAACTTGAATTGTATTAAAGTCAGCATAAGTTTTCATACATACTGATACAGTATTCATATGGATGATAATGTATTTTTAATATGATATGAAGTTGCATAGTCGGCGTTTTCGGACTATTGATGTTTTGAGCTAGTACCGGAGCCAGTCATCTTTAATATTTTTGTTGAGTCGTTCATTCAATCCGAAAGCATGTTGATTATGTTGCATCATTCAAAACCACGTTTTGGGATTTGGAAGGAGAAATCAACGCAGACTATTAAGTCTTTAACTCCTTTTTATTGTGTATGTACTATTTATTTTTAAAATATTGTTTGCTAATGCTATGCTATATGTAGAATAGGATCAACAAGTATCAGTTTCTGTGCTTACTAGGATTAGAGTGGAAGTGCTCTTGAAAATCAGTATGAAGATTAGCAAGCTTAATTTTTTAATCCTCCTGAAATTGCTTGTTTACCCATACACAATTGTCAATCTTATTAACCAAAATATGAATCCACCAGCTGACTGATTGGAAGTTATTAATTTTCTTATCAGAATAGTCTAGTCTATCTGTACGAGATTTGATAATCACTCTGACCCAATGTAAAAGTATATCTATGTACGACATATATAGGTACAGTGTGTAAAATTCCCACAATTAATGAAACATACATACTTACACATGACACTAGCATGCATAAAATATACATCCTATTGAATTCTTCTAAGCATACATATACTAATCAGAAAAATAATATCACATCACTTAACATTATTATCAATTTAATTTGATAAGATACTTTTATGCATCATCATTGATATTAAGGTACTTGAAGTACTAAAAGCTGTTCAGTCTGTCGAAAATCGTTAGTGAGATCGTACATAGAATTCAATCGGTGCTTCCATAGAATTGTTATTGACCCATATTTCCTAAATAATTCTGATTCTACGATCAAATCATAATGGAAAGGAACAAAAATGAAGAGAACGAAAATAGAAAAATTGTTGTGGAAGATCATGTACCGCCAGAAGAGGAAGAATCAAATTTAAAGGGAGATTACAGAAATGTTGCAATTTTATTATTTCTTTACATCCTTCAAGGTATTCCACTTGGAATTAGTAGTGCAGTTAGAATTCTCCTTCAGAATCGCGGTGTTTCTTATAAGGAACAAGCAATTTTCTCCTTGGCAGCATACCCATTCACAAGTAAATATTCATTCGATTGCTTTCTTATAATTATTATCGGAAGCACAAAACAATTGAACTTAATTATCAATTAAAACGTACTTATCTATTGATAGTGAAGGTTTTATGGTGTCCTATTGTCGATGCTTTATACATTAAAAGATTTGGTCGTAGAAAATCTTGGTTGGTACCTGTTCAGATTTTAATTGGTGCATTTATGATAGTGTTGGCACAAAATGTCAATGAATGGCTTGGTGATGGAGAAGGAAATAAGCCACAAATTATACTGTTGACTAGTGTGTTCTTTGTACTGTGGTTTTTAACTGCGACACAAGACATTGTTGTGGATGGGTGGTGTCTTACGATGTTGCAAAGGAGAAATGTTGGATACGCTGCTGTAAGTGATCATTGTTGTGATTAGATTCTATTAGTGCTACATTTTTCATTTACAGACAACAAACTCTTGTGGACAAACTGGTGGATGGTAAGTCTCAATATCCTATAAGTCAATATTAACTATAATATTCATGCATTTTAGGTTTATTGGATACGTTATTCTCCTGGTTTTTGAATCGACTGAATTTTGCAATAAATATATCTTCTCGGAACCAAGAACAGAAGGATTGATTACTTTAGCTGGATTTTTGAGATTTTGGGGTGTTATTTTCCTAATAACAACAGTGTTCATTGCTATATTTAAGAAGGAACGATCAGAACTAGATTATGAATTGGAAGAACACCCCGATTATGGAGTAAAGAAAGCATATCCAATATTATGGAAAATTGTTAAGCTCAAACCAGTATTAAAATTGTCATTAGTCCTTTTAACAGCCAAAGCTGGTTTTGCTGCATGTGATGTAGTGACTAGCTTAAAACTTATTGAATACGGGATGCCGAAAGAGAAGGCAGCTCTTCTTGCGATTCCATTAGTTCCAATTCAATTAGTTTTACCATTTATCATAAGCAGATATACAGCTGGTCCCCGGCCAATGAGCTTTTATATTAAGGCTTTCCCTTATCGGTTATTAATGACAGTTGTGATTGGTTTGTTTGTATTCTTCACACCTAAAATGAAAACCGACGATGGATTTCCATTCTATTTCTATTTACTACTAGTATGCATTTACATGGTTTATCAGGTATCTACAATAGCTTTTATCTCTTAGTGCTTCAATTACCATTGATCTCTTTTATTTTTAGATTCCATTCAGATCAATGTACATTTGTGATATGTCATTCTTCGCGAAAATTAGTGATCCATTGATTGGTGGAACGTATATGACCCTCATGAATACAATCACTAATCTAGGTGGCTCATGGGTTCAGACATTCTTTTTATGGTTTGTTGATGTAATCACATGGCGAAGATGCATTTTTGACGAGGACCTTCTTTTATCAAATTCAACAAGTTTACCGCTCGACAATAAATGCTCTGATAAAATAGAGAAAGAGATTTGCACCAAGAGTGGAGGAAAATGTCACACTGACATTGAAGGATATTACATTGAAATTGGAATTAATGTTGTTTATGGAATCGTGTGGTTCTGTTTAATTAAAAATTTAATTTTGTATTTACAAAGTTTACCAGCCAAAGAATGGTATGTGTTAAGCAGAAAAGAGGAACAGAGAGAAATGGTCCAAGTTAATAAAAAGGAATAAAAATATGCATTAATTAGATAAAATATTTGTACAAAATACGTTAACCACGTGTGATGTTATTACTCTTAAAATATTACAGCAACCATTTGTTTTTCTGAACATTTTATTTATTTACAAATAAAAGGTGCAAAACTTAATTGAAACAATCAATTATCTTTTAGGGAAATATTTCAGAAAGGTAAGTAAATTAATGATAAGAATAAAGTTGGTTCTTAAGTTTACGTAAAAATACGTAGAGAGACTTTCGTTTTACGTAACGGAGAGGAAATTTATTTTACTCTCTCTGCGTATTTAAATAGCTACGTGTTCTTAACTTTCACAACAAATAGTAAAATTCTTAAATTTTCTAGTTATTTCATGCTAACTTAAGGAGAAAATCATCAAATAATGACGTTAAGGAAGCGGACAGAAAGTCTGGAACGAAAGAAGTTATTAACCAATCAAAATTCAGCCGATATTCACGACAATCATGAGCCATCGGATTTAAGAGGAGATTATGGCAATATTGCAATATTATTCTTCCTGTATGTTCTACAAGGTATTCCACTTGGAATCGGTCAAGCGATTCCTATGTTACTTCAAAATCGTGGAGCAACATACAAGGAACAAGCAGGTAATTAAACTGATTTTCTGAAAAAATCTATTGATTTCTAAAATTTTTTTGCCAATTTAAAATTAATTTGTCATCAATGATTACTTTCAATTACATGTGTTTCTAGAATTTTCATTTGCATACTGGCCTTTCTCCATCAAATTACTATGGGCTCCACTAGTAGATAGTATTTACTTTAAAGCTATTGGAAGACGAAAAAGCTGGATGATTCCGACACAATATTTAATTGGAATCTTTATGCTTATTTTATCTCAGCATGTATCAACATGGCTTGGTGACGGACATGCAAATATGCCACGTGTAGCAGTGATTACACTTATCTTCTTCTCACTGAATTTCTTAGCTGCAACTCAGGATATTGCTGTTGATGGATGGGCATTATCAATGTTAAAACGAAGGAATGTATCTCACGCATCAACATGTAATTCTGTAGGACAAACATTTGGATACTTCTTAGGATATGTAGTGTTTATGGCATTTGAATCCAAAGAATTTTGTAACAAGTACATATATTCTGAAGAAAGAGATGAAGGATTAGTCACATTATCTGGATTCCTCTACTTTTGGGGAATCACATTCTTAGTAACAACAACATTGGTAGGATTTTTCAAGAAGGAGAATCAAGAGACTAAAGAACAACTTGAAGAACATCCAGATTTAGGAATTCAAGAAACTTATCACATGCTTTGGAAAATTATAAAAATGAAGCCAGTAATGTTGCTTGCAGGAATTCTGTTGACAGTCAAAGTAAGTTTCTCAGCATGTGATGCTGTTACTTCATTAAAATTAATCGATCATGGAGTTCCGAAAGAGAAACTTGCTCTCCTGGCTGTTCCATTAGTTCCTTTACAATTATTATTACCATTAGTAATGAGCAAGCACATCACGGGCAAATATCCCATGAATTTCTACATTAAAGCTATTCCATATCGTCTTATGTTAACACTTGTGACAGCAGCGATCGTTTGGGCTACACCTTTAATCATCGGTGGACGATTTGATGACATTCCTATTTATTTTTATGTCCTGTTATTAGTGACTTATTCATTCTATCAAGTATTTTTATATGCCATGTTTTGCTCAGCAATGTCATTCTTCGCTAAAATTAGTGACCCGAAAATTGGAGGAACATATATGACACTATTGAATACACTGCACAATCTTGGTGGAAATTGGCCAAACACAATGGTTCTTTGGGCTATTGATTTAATAACATGGAAATCGTGTGTGGCTGATGGCAGTGAACGTGATTTCAGTGCACCAAAACTAAGTAATAACACATGTATTACACATGCTGAACAAGAAGACTGTTTAGGCATCAATGGAAAATGTCGAATTGACATTGATGGCTATTATATAGAAATCATATTTTGCCTTATTTATGGAATAATTTGGTACAAATGGGGACGATCAAAGATAAATCAATTGCAAAGATTGCCAGTTAAAGCCTGGCATGTATTTCATTCAAAGTCAAAATCAAGCTAGCAATTAGTTTGATTAGAAATTTAAAGCATCAAATGTTGAGGACTAAATTTTGTTCTTGGTAGCTACAACTTTAGTTAATTTTTTATCATTGAGTATTTAATTTATTCAAATTTAATTTGAATCCCTAACATTCGCACCATTGTTTTTAAGAATTACCTACTTTCATTTTTTTGTGGTTGTTAATTGTTTTAAATTAAATATATCATTTGAAGACATTAAAAATTGAATTAAAAATTTAAAAGCCTTTATTAAATCATTTTTTGTACACCAGTTACAATTACCCTTTGGAATTTAGGGGTCATTCATCTAAAACGTTGTGCAATCACACTAATTTAATGTGGTACCTTAATAAATGTGGACGACATTTGTGTATAACCCCTAATAAGTTATGAACCCTTTCACCATAAATTAATAATATTTTTCTTACAATTTTGATTCAGTTAACCAGCTGAATGTTTGGGGCTTTCTATCCGCTTGTGGATTAATAAATACATTAATTATTGATGGATGGTCTGTAGGAATCAAAGCTTCTTTTACGGCATTTTTCAACTCTGGAATGGTTCTTACACAGAAGCCCTTCTTATTAAACATATTCAACATGTTCTCGTAATGGGTTTCAGCATTTAAAGCTGTAGCTGGAATAGTTAATGAAGGATCTCCCATTTCTTGAATACTCTTAAAATCATCCTTTGAAAATCCCATTCCAATTCCACTGTTATTAACAATTATTATCACAATTGGTAAATTATATCGGATCATTGTCTCAATTTCCATTCCACTGAAACCAAATGCTGAATCTCCTTGAACTGTAATAACACGTTTTCCTGGACAATAATCTCGACAGTAAAGAGCAGCTGCAATTGCAAAGCCTGGTCCAACACCCATAGTTCCAAATGTACCTGCGTCTAAACGATGACGAGGTAAATTATTCAACAAGATTGAACGGCCAATATCCATAGTATTAGCTCCTTCACTGACAATAATACAATCATTTGGGAGCATGTCATAGACATTGTGGAATACAGCATAATAATTAAGTGGTACACTGTTATCCAATGACATTTCTTTTACTGTTTTCTGGTTCTTTTCACATTTTTCGTTTAATTCCTTCCACCATTCGTTATTTTCACCAAAACGGAACTTTCTCTTTGACATTTCGTCAACGAAGGCATCAGCAAATGGCAAAATGTCTGACTGAATTGCTACCAAACTCTGTTTGCTATTGTGCAATTCTTCAGGTACAATGTCGACTTGGATTATTTTTACATCAGCATCAAAACGTGGAGGACGTCCAAAATGCTAAAAAAATTAAAAAAAATAATCATACTGGATTTTTTCATAATATCTATTAAGTACCAAAATCCAATTTAATCTAGCACCAACAAGAAGAATCACATCAGCTTTTTGAAGAGCTAAAGTTCTAGCAGAAGCAACACATTGTCTTGCTGTATCGGGAACGACTCCTTTGCCCATTGGAGTAGCTAAAAATTGATTTAATGTATTTTTGTTATTGTTATAAACGGCATATAAAACAAACCTAAGAATGGCAAGTTGGTTTGATGAATAAGTTGTCGTAAATAAGTCTCGGCGCGTGCATATCCTGCACCTTTTCCTATAATGACTAAAGGTCTTTTAGCAGCAGAAAGAGCATCAGCAGCACGAATAATATCTTTTGGATTTGGGAAAGGAAGTGGTGGTTCTGGATGTGTATAACTTGGAACAATTTGATCCTCTCTAATGACTGATTGCAAGATATTTCCAGGAAGGTCAAGATAACATGCTCCAGGTCGACCGTAACAAGCAAGTCTAACAGCTTTTTCAACATGTGTTGGAATCAAAGAAGCGTTTGGAGGACGAGCAGCATATTTACAGTAAGGTCTGCTCAATTCTACTTGGTTGCACTCTTGAAAACCGCCGATTCCTTCATGATCTAGAAATTATCATTAAGATAAGATTCGATAGCTTAATTCAATTTTAAAAATAATAATCACCTTCGTTAGTTGCTCCACCGATAACGATTAATGGCCAGCAGTTAATTTGCGCATTAGCCATTCCACCAGTACAATATAATAAACCAGGTCCAGAGACTACTAAGCATACACCAGGCTTTTTAGTCAAATATCCAATTGCCTGAGCAGCATAACAAGCAGATTGCTCATTTCTGGTTCCAATATACTTTAGTCCAACACTCTGAATTGCCATTGACAATTCGATGACTGGATGTCCAACAATTCCAAAAACATATTCTATCCCCTAATATAAAAATAGCAATTATGAACTTTGATACATGATAAGATGTTTTTAATATTTGTCAAAGTTCTTTAGAAAAATAATACAAATATTGAGTATCATACCTGTTCCTTGAGTGCTCTGGCTAGCACCATATTTCCATTGATTTCTTCTGACATTTTGGAATGTTTGATTTTTATTTTAAGCAGTAATTTTTAAAATATTATTTTTTTTGTCTGTCCAATGTTTTCAATGTCAGTCAGCCAATAAGAATAAGTTTACATTTTTACGTATAACGTTTACACTTTACGTACGTTTTAATTTTCCGAACGTTTAAAAAAAAAGAACTGTGACCGACGAATAAATACCATTACAGACAGATGAAAAGCCTTTTTTCCGTAAAGAGATTTTTCTCTTCTCAGTCTCATTAAGAATTTTCGCAGGTAATGTTGCATATATTTTATTAACCAATAATATTATTAATCATTGCTTAAAAAGGCGGAAAAGTTGTTTAATGCTGACTTCAAAAGTTTTCTAGACAAATGATATGATGCAAAGCTCGTGAAGTGATTGCAAAAAGTGAATAAATTTGTTGCCAAAAAATTTGCGCAGGAAAATTCGGAAAAATTAGAAATGGCATAAAACTATTCTGAAAATTTATAGACGAAAGTTTTATGACCAAAAAAAAATTAATGACTAAAATGTTGGAACTAAAAAAATTTATTTTTCTGACAGTTACCTTAGTGCTTTACAAACTGAATAAAATAATTCCACTCGAGATTAAAAGAAAACATTAAAAAAAAGGAAAAATGAAAATTCAATCCGAAATGTACCCAATGTTTATTTTACATTATCTTATAACAACAAAAACTCATTTTTTCAAGTTTATGTTGCCTCTATGGGAATGAAGAAATTTTTTTGCGAGAACCGTATATACATATATTTTATATCCTATGTGTTTGTGCAAAAAAAAGAATATAAAAGGAAAGGAAAATTTTCTCTCATTTTTTTATTCTTTTTATACCGGCTTTTCTTCTTTTCTAAAATAAACATGTTGATATTTTTTTTCCATGTGCTGCTTAACGTACACATATTTTTTTTCTTCTTGTTTCTCCCATTTCACCGTCAAAAGAACATCCTTCCGTTGATGATATAGGTCAATGTTGTTTTTATTGTGAATGAAATTGCATAATAAGAAGTTCTCAACTTTTTTCATTGTAGTCATTGGAAGTTCATAATGGAGATCAACATACCGACAGCGTCTCCTTTTTTTACAGGCATTCCAAATCAAATTATGTATTGTATTTCGACACCAAATTTACAGTCATGGAATGCAAGTAATATGTACAACAATAATGATCAGCAAAAGAAACCTGAGAACGCATCAATTGTACAACCTGTCGTAAATACTCAAACTACACAAAATCAAGCACAGTATTATTATGGAAATGGAAATACAGCAATCACACAAAATATTCAAGCATTCAATCAGAATTATCCTCCAGCTAATATTCAGACAACAAGCAATGAAACATCTAAGGTCAATTCAGGGGATTTTACAGAAAGTGATCAGAATAAAAGTCAGCAACAAGACCGAGAAAATCGTTTCTTCAATGATGAAGGCAGAGCTTTCGAATGTGCAGTGGTAATTACTGTCATATTATATTTATTGCAGTCATGCTTTATAGCTTAAAACTGCTTTTCAGTGTCAAAAGAAATTTCGACAGAAAGGAACTCTCGTACAGCATGAAAGAATTCATTTAGACTTGAAACCATTCTCCTGTGATTATCCTTCATGTGGCAAACGTTTTCGTCAAAAAGCAATTTTAAATCAACATACCAGAATCCATAGTGGTAAGCTTGTGTTCATTAAACAAGTTTTGCAGATGATTAATGGAGAGATTCTCGTAGATGCTTCTTCACAGTTGGTTTACCGTAATCTTGGCAATAATAGTGGAACTCTATGGCCCCAAAATGTTCCTTATCCTGATGAAATTCATAATGAAAAGAATCAGGATGTTAAGGATTCGTTATCACAACTAACTACTCATTCAATATTCGGTAGTACACAGAATGGAGACAGTCCGGAAGACAGCAAAAATGGGAAGAACTCAATGCCCTTATATGTAAGATGTCCAATATGTCAGCAAGAATTTAAACAAAAATCAACTCTCGTGCAAAGGGGATGTATTCACATTGAAAATAGACCTTACAGCTGTATGGTTGTCAATTGTGGTAGAAGATTCCGCCAGCAATCACATTTACAACAAGTAAGAGTTAATTATTCAAATTCTGACACGCATATTTACTTAATAATCATAACTATTTCAGCACAATCGAATTCATCTGCAACAGAAACCTTACAAATGTCCCTACAATGAATGCCAAAAATATTTTCGTCAACAGACCATCCTGAATCAGCACATTCGAGTTCATACTGGAGCTAAACCATACAAGTGCAAAAATTGCTTTAAGGAGTTTCGACAACAAGCAATCCTTTCTCAGCATGAAAAGTCGCACATGTCAAGTACACTTGGTTGTCCGTTAACTAATTGCAAGCGAAGATTTGTAACAGAAAATGTAGGCTTTGTAGACTTTTTAAAAATAAGGTATTTAATAACAGTTTAATTTTTAAAATATTCAGGATTTAAGGAAGCATATCGAGCAGCATATGAATCCAGGAAAATCGAAGAAACAGTCAACTCCTAAAATTAATAATGACTTTAAACCTGAAGTTACATTCACTCATCATCAAGCATATCCCCCACTTTATTTCAATCCAACTACAATTCATCAACCGAAGAATTAAATCCGAAATTAATTAAGAATTTTTATGTTTTATTAAAATAAATTGGTGCTATGGACTAAAATTTTAAACAATAAACAATACTCAAAGAAATTTAAATAAATTATTTCAATACGAAGAAAAAAAGCAATAGTTTAGTTGTTTTGATACATCCAATTAGTTTCTTGTAAGTGACTCAGGCCTTGCTCTCTTAATTTAGTAATGCGGGCTAAATGATTCTCTTTATCAATAAACTTCTCACAATTCTCCAGACTTAGAAAGACGCTTACATTTTTTATTGCTGGATGAATGTCAGTATTATTTGTAGCGTTGTTGTTGGCACTAGTTCCACTACTCTCTCCTGCCTCAGTCTAAAAGAAAATTACATTTTATTGTTTTGTTTGTCAGACATTTTAAAGCTTTTAATCAATTTTCATTAAAAAGTTTAGCAAGTTCATACCTTTTTTACCTCCTTATCACTCATTGCTGTACTTGCTACCTAAATACAATTCAGATCTTTATTGTTATTGTTAGTTTAATTAAATTTAACGAGAAAATCTCAAATTTCAGTCGAGCCGAATTTTCAAACAAATTAGAGAAACTGTTTGTAAACAAAAGTTTCGTGTCTGTCTGACAAACTTTCTTAAAAGTTTCTTTTACTTAAAGTTAATTTCCCCCTGAACACAAGTCATTTGGTTATTTTAGTCGTCCAGAATATCATCAAATTAAAATTATTAAGAATTGTTATTGATTATTAAATTGATTAAAAATGGAAACTATGGAAGTTATTCTTAACAATCTTCTTAGTGCCGAAAATGTTCAAAAGGTAAGTTAAATCAAATTCCAAATTTGAAAAAAATGTGCTCCGGAACGAAAAAAAATGTGATTTTTCTTCTTCCATTTCCACATTCCTAATTAAACCGTAAATGATTCACTAATTCACATGTTTTTTCATGACTAGGCAACTGAAGAGTTAAATGAAGCATTAAAACGACCAGAATCAATCAATGTCTTGTGTGAAATAGCAACAAGATCTACTCAGCCTCAATTGAGACAATATGCTGCAGTAGTGCTAAGAAAAAGATTGATGAAACTAAGATATTGGAATATGGTTCCACAAGATCACCAAGAAATTATTAAAAATGGATTATTACAAGCCATCGTCAATGAACCAGAAAAATACGTACGCACAGCTATCTCTCAAGTTGTTGGAAGTTTGATAAATCACGAATTTCCCAAGAAAAATCAGTGGAGTAGTGATGTGTTGAAATTCATTTTTGAGAGTGCACAGTCAAGTGACCCTCGCATCAATCAATTAGGATCTGAAACCTTCGCAATACTAACGGAAACTGCACCAGATCAGTTTATCCCACATATTGAAACAATAGGAATGTTTTGTTCACAAGCTTTAATGGCTGCTGAACAAACAAACAACATGGCTAATCCAGTTATTTTCAACCTCATTATGGCAATGTCACATTTAGCACCATTTATCCTTGGCAACAATGCAGGAGAACACATTTATACAGCTGCAGTTCCTTACGTCGTCAAAACTTTGTCAACTCTTGCAAATGATGATGAAAAATTCATTGATGCATTTGATTTCCTCGAGAATCTTGCTGATCACACCCCAAAACTTTTGACGAATCATATCAAATTGTTGATTGAATTTTGCATCGAAATTTCACGTAATAAGGATGTTGATGAAGGAAATCGTGTTAAAGCTATTACTTTCATTGGTTGGCTTGTAAGAATCAAGAAGAAGGTCATCTTGAAGCAAAAATTGGTCGAACCAATTCTTGCAACATTATTTGAGTTGATGGCATTACCTTCTGATGATACGGGTGACGATACTGAGGAATATTTCGGAAGTAACGAAGTTACTACCCCAATGAATTGTGCTACGCAAACACTTGATGTTTTGGCATTGAATATTCCTCCAAAAACTCTAATTCCTCCATTATTGCAACTATTGGAACCAGCTTTACAAACATCTAATGATCCACTGCAAAAGAAGGCTGCTTATCTTTCAATTGCTGTTATTGCAGAAGGATGTAGCTCAACAATTTGCAAGAAATACTTGCGTCCATTATTAGATTGCATTAAAACTGGCATAACAGATCCTAATCCTACAATTCGTAACAGTTCATTGTTCGCATTGGGACAGTTCTCAGAACATTTGCAGCCAGAAATTTCACAATTTTCTGAAGAAATTTTACCAATTTTATTCGATTATTTGCAAATGTTGTCAAATCAAATCAGATCAGGACAAAAAGAACCACA
This sequence comes from Chironomus tepperi, assembly GCF_022539635.2. Taxonomy (NCBI): domain Eukaryota; kingdom Metazoa; phylum Arthropoda; class Insecta; order Diptera; family Chironomidae; genus Chironomus; species Chironomus tepperi. Next base: position 411,336 of record NW_027226222.1, read on the forward strand.
ACACATTGATCGTGTATTTTATGCTGTTGAGACATTCTGTGAAAATCTTGAAGATGCATTAGTTCCTCACTTACCAGTACTCATGGAACGTTTGTTTGATTGTATGGCACCTACAAACTCTATTCACTTAAGAGAACTTGCATTAAGCTGTCTCTCAGCCACAGCCAATGCTGCAAAGTCAAATTTGGTTCCATACTTCCAACCATTGATTGAAGGTCTACGAATGTATTTAGTTAAATCTGAGGATGAAGCTATTTGTACTTTGAGACCTGCAGCAATTGATACATTGGCAGCTCTCGCCAGAACAATTGGAAATGACAATTTCATTCCACTTGCTGTTGATACAATGCATTTGGGCCTTGCTCTCATTGAAGATAAGAATGATCCTGATTTAAAGAGAAGTTGCTACAATTTATTTGCCTCAATGGCATCAGTTCTCCATGAACAAATTGGATCTGCTTTGGACAAAATCGTCACATCAATGATTGACAGTGTTAAGAGTACTGAAAGTATTGTATTATCAAATGGAAAGGATTCTGAAGACATCGAGGATAGTCAAGAAAATGACGATCAAGAATTTGATATTGAAAATTCCGATGGAGAGGAAGACGACGAAGAAGATGAAATTCTTGGCATTGAAAACTCTTATATGGAAGAAAAAGAGGAGGCTATTATTGCATTGAAGGAAATTGCTGAGCATACAGGTGCTGCATTTGCTCCATATATTAAAGTCTCATTCGAAGAAATTTATAAACTTCTTCCATATCCAAATGAGGACATTCGTCAATCATCCGTTGAAGCACTTTGTCAATTTGTTATTTCATTGTATAAACTTCAAGATTTTGAAGGTGTTAAACAAACATTATTGGTTCTTGTTCCAAAATTAAGCGAAATAATTCATACTGACGAAGAAAGAATTGTTGTCATGGCAGCTATGGAATCATTTAATCAAATCCTTGAAGAATTAGGATCAGCAGCAGTTGAAGTTGAAGGTCATAAAGATGCTATCTTCTCATGTATTTATGATACCTTACATGGAAAAATTACATGCCAATTTGATGAACCAGAGGAAGACGATGACGAAGAAAGTGAATATGATATTGCAATTTTGGAGTCTGCTGGAGAAATTCTACCAAAATTCGGAAATGCTATGAATTCACAAGAGTTTTATGCCTACTTCGGACGAGTTTTCCCATTTTTCATTGGAAAAATTGTAAGTATAAAGTAAATATTTATTTTATCAATAACCTAATTTTATTTAATATGATTCAACAGCAAAAATCTAAAAGCAAAGATGAAATGGCCCAATCACAACGAGCAATGGCAGTCGGTGTAATATCCGAATGTTTCGCACCTCTTGGAGAATATTCATCGCAATATTTCGATGCAGTTCTTCCTCTTCTTGTTGAATTAATCAACGACCAAAACGATGAAGAAGTAAGAAACAATGCAGTATATGCTATTGGAGAGCTATGTATGCATAGTGGACAAATCAGTTTTAAGTAAGCATTTTTAAAAAAAGTTTAAAAGAAGATTTATTTTTAACAATCAATTTTTTTACAGGGCATATCCACAAGTTTTAGCAGCTCTATCAGCATTAGTGTCAAAGGAAAGTCACGGAGGCATTTTGGACAATATTTGTGGAACATTAGCAAGATTAATTATAATTAACAGTTCATTAGTTCCATTGAAGGATGTTTTACCAGTTTTTATCTCATATCTTCCATTACGTCAGGATTATGTAGAGAACGATCATGTCTTTAAATCGTTAGAATTATTATATCGACAAGGAAATGAAATTTTATTGCAATTTTTAGAACGAATCATTTTGGCAGCATTAACAGTTCTTCATAAAAACCAATATAGTAAGGATGAAGTTCGTGAGCACATTTTTGCATTTGTTAAACAAGTTCGAATGGACTTCCCTGAAAAATTCAACAATGCAATTAATGTTGATGCTGAATTGTCAAACTTTGTGCAAACATTATGAAATGAATATGCAAACTGTCTCTAAATGATGAATTATAAATTATCACATCACTAAAATTTTTATTACCTTTTATATCTATTATTAACATTGAGAAGAAAAATTTTATAACTATTGACATATTTTTATGTATTTGAGAACGAAAAAAAATATTTATGCTTAATTTTAATGCTTCATTTTGTATTCAAAATAAAGTAAACAAGCCATAAGTGGCTGTATAAATATAAAATGTTATTATTATTTATGCTTTATGATTTGCAGAAGGAATCGTGCCAGTGAAAATAAGCGCGCGTAAATAAATATTTTCACGTGCTCTCCTTCTGTTTTAGCGAGGAAAAGGAAATAAAGAGGAACAAATCCATTTCTTTTTGAATGAATGAAAATTTATATTTTTCCCCTCATTTTCTTTTCTTTAATCTAAAAATGATTGTGTTGTGAAAACATATGTATGAATTGTTCCACACTATTGAAACTAGCTGGGTCGCTTGGAACATTTATGCTTGATCGATAAAAATTTTTTAAACTCACGGAATTTTTTAATGGTGAAAAAGATTTAAAATTTCATTTTAGTTAATTAGCAATTCATTTTTAAATTATTTTAGTATAAAAAATGTCCAAGAAAAGTAAGAAGTCAACAGCTAGTAAGAAAATGGGAACAAGTTCGGAGAATTTATATTCAGAAGAGTATGGAAATTATGATGAAGCATTTTCCACCACTGAATGTCAAGACTGTTGCTGCTTTGATTGCTCTGAGCTTGATTTAACAGCCAAAATAAATTTCTCACTGGATAATTTGTGCTGTAATTTAGGACCATATCCATTTAAAGATAAAAAGAAAACCAAAAGTACAAAAAGGAAGAAGTCAAAGAAAAAAATTGGGCCATCATCCGATACAACAAGCAGTGAAAAAAATATTGAGGACTATGACGTCAAATCAACAGTGCCACCAAAAAGTTTCAATTTAGATCCATTGTCGGATCAATTAATGTTTACAAATCGATCATTTTCTACAAATGATTTACCTGGTTTTAGAGGAAGCTCAACATTAAAGACAAAGAAGTTTAAAAGCAATAAGAAATCAACGAAATTATGTAATTCATTTAAAGCTGATGCACCTGAAAGTCTTAAAAATCTTTGTGATCGATTTAAAAGTTCCAGTCTCACAAATTTACTTCCAATATCACGTAAAAATACTGTTAAAACACTTGTCAATTTGTCTGATCATGACAAAAAGATTCTTGATAGAATGTCAATGAAGAATTTAAAGGAAATTGCTCTAGTTGAGAATGCTATGATGGCAAGGAAATACTGGGAAAATGAAAAATTGGAACGTGATAAATCAAAATATGAACAGCAAATCAAATACATTAAAATGGTGAATCAGAAACGAATAAAAGAACAAGCAGAACTTGCAAGAAGGCGACATTTAATTGATGAAAAGAATAAAGAAATGTCTGAAAAGATCCTGAATGAAATTGAAGCCAAGATGATACGGTCAGAGAACATTTTGAAGAATATTGAAATGGAACGAGAAATGTTGGAGTGTCGAAAACGTCAAAAAGAATATCAAAGAATTGAAGCAATTCAATCAAACCATGAAGAGAAGAATCTTGACGAGCAATTATGGCGTGAATCGATCTGTGAAAAATTAGAAGAAAAAATTCATAAAGCTGAAAATACAAGAAGTAAGAATCTTGATGTATATCGCATAAGAATTCAAACTGATAATCAAATTCATCAACAAATTCATGGTCAAAATTACGAGGAAGTTTTAAAGGAAGAGATTAGGAAAAAACAACATTTGAAGCATAGAATTGATGAACGCGATGGGAAATTTAAAAAGTTTGCCGAACAAAAAGAAAAGTTTGTCGAACAGTCTAAAGCTCAAGCCAAAACTTCAGCGCTGCTACGTGAGCTAGTAAGAAAATCATTTGGCTTTAAAGGTCTATCAGAACCAGTTAGTTATCAACGTTCTGTATGTGATAATGGACGATTTTCAAACTGTTCTTATTCTAGTCAAGTCTCTCATATCCATTTAAGTTGAAATGATATTCTTTTGTATATGCATTGAAATAATCTAGGGTTCGTCCGAAATTGCAGGGTTGCAAGCAGTCTTGGACGAACTATAAGGTACAGCCCAAAACTGTTAGACTGTGCATCTAAAATTCAGTCCTGCGGTTTTGGGCCAAACCCTAAAGTAATCCATTATTGAGTGAAAAATATTTATTTGAGTATGTATAGAAAATTGTCCACCAAATATTTAGGTATATCTTTAAAAAATAATTAAAACAATAAAAAGATGTATTTTGAGTTTGTTCCATAAACGAGTTGTTTCTTTTACTTATTTCTATTATGTATTAAAAAACTGTATTGGTAAGTATAAAATGACAAATAGTTCAAGATCATTGAGATACAAAGTTTGGTATATAAAATTATTGGGATCTATTTTCTGAATATTGTTTACGTAAGTGAAAATGTGTCTTTCAGAGTTCGAAGTCGGCTCAGATTTTATATGAAGTCGAGTCGACATTTCCATAAAAAATTCGAGCTCTGGTGTCTTTTATTTGCTAACTCTATTGTGATTGTTGCATAGTGAATTATATTAATTTGGTCTGGATGTTCTGTAGCTTCCATATGTCGTGAATATCTTGCCTTTAAGTTGAGCTATGATCAGCACGAAGTATATCAGCGTGTCGCTGATGTTCTTCAGAGCTCATACGACAGAATACCGGTCGCTACAGTTCTCCAGAGTATATACTGGTAATAATAATATATTACTGTGCTTGAGATCTTTAAAGTTCACTATGATGCTAAGAACAAAAGATTTCCTTCCTGTCATTCTACATAAGGAATTCCATGTTTCAATCACATTGAATTTACTATTATAATCACGTATTTTAAAAATGCTTTTACTTCTTCGACAAATGCAAATGGCAATGATTGTTTTGTGTAAGATATAAACTAAATTTATAACTAATTCCGATACAGATACAAAAGTATACATAGAATGAAAACGTGTTAAAAGGTATAATAAATTTTATAATCAAATTAGCTAAAAACATTAAAATTTTGAAAAGAAAATTCAGTCATAGCTTAATACTATCGTTAGTGTAAAAATTTATTTTAAGTCTATTGCTATTTCGGGACGTTGTATATGAAACATATCACCTTCATTCTCATTCTTAAAATTTAGTCTTTAATAAGTATGTCTGGCACAAAATCATTAATTAAAGTTTAGTAAATCTCATTCAATAGGACATTGAGTCATTCACAATGTAAAGTTTTTAAAAATAATATTCAATAATGTAAAGTAATAAAAGATGACAAAGAGAATTCGAATGAAAGGTTCCGCCGTAAAAAGTAATTGTCATTCATAATTATTTGAGGAATTCCCATTGTAATCAATAGTCAATAACTGATTTGATTGATTGACCAATCTTAAATTGTAAACATTACCTTCATTATCAATGGTAACAAAATGTGTGAAGTCATCGTTTGCTACAACCTTTTTTGCACTCTTGCCAATGAACTTGATGCACGATAATAGTTCACGCTTATCATGTGGTCCTGTCTTATTACTCCAGTTCCTTTCCTTCAGTTTCAAATTCATCATTGATGTCTCTAACTTATTTTCAGATGGCGAGAAAATCTTCAATGGTGACTTAAAGCGTTGACTAACTCTAGTTCTTGGTGCATCATCTATTCTCTTCAAACTGGATCGATTATTTTGGACATGTGTAATATTCCAAAAGTTGATAGATTCAGATAGACTCAATAGAATCAGAGGACCTTCATTTTCAAGCCAAGGAGAGAATAGAAGGTTCATGATAGGACGCTTGTGAGACTCGAGGGTTGCAATCGGAATGAGCTGGTTTAGATCAAAAATCTGTAAAACAGGAAGTATTAAATATATGGTATGTAGTGTAAAAAGAAAAGTTCATACCTCAATATTTCCATTAAAGCACCCAACAGCAAGAATACTTTTATCCGTTGAAATAGAAATACATGAAATTTTGTCATCCAATTGATTCTGAATACTTTGCATTTCAAAGCTATCGGCATTCGAATCAGTTATCTTCCATAAATAGATGTTATTGTTCTTGACAGTTCCTATTGCTAATAATGAATTACAATAAGATTGAGCAATACATGTTCTATCCTCATCTAGTAATACGTGTCTAGCTATTATTTCCTTTGTGCCTAGGTCAATAAACTCAATTGAGCAATCTTTTTTAATGACAAGTAAAGTATTATTATCATATCGATAAGCTTTGGTTGCCTTTCCACTTTGATCGTTCATTGTCCCTAGTATTTTGTAAGAGCTATTTGTGCTTATGATAACTGTTTCATCGAAATTTTCAAGATACGTAATTTCGCCTGTCAATTGAGCAACTAATTGATTAGTTCCTTTACTATCTAATCTATAAACTTCTCCGTTTGTACATCCAACTAGAACTTCATTGTCACCATAATAGCAAATCTTTTTAATTTGAAAATGAAAAGGAAGCTCCCATTCTGGGTTTGTAAAGTTGTCATTGCTACTAAGATGTTGAACGAACTTTTTACTGTCAACGGCTGCAAGATTCCATTCATCGTCGCTGATTTTCTTAACATCGAATATGTCTTCACCAACTAAATAATGCATTTCATGTTTAAGCATTGAGAAGTCATCATCAGGTGATCGCATGAATGCATGTAGGTTTATAATTTGTCCAGCATCCTCAAAAACCGATATGAAGAGATACATTTTTTCACCTGGATAGCGGTAAACATCCAAACTTATAACTTGCTCGCTGACATTTCGACGTGATACAACCTTCTTCTCAATGCGATCTATTACTATGATTCCTTTAGCTGTTCCAAGAACAATGTAAAGAAAGTCTTTCGATACAGCACTTGAAAGAATTTTGTTTTCGTCAAATTCATCGCTTGCCATAAAAATATCTTCACATTGAATTTTAATGAATGGAGATTGTGGATACGATCGAGATTTTTCATGAGTTATTTGAATCACTTTGTCACATGACACACAAATTGTTATTGGAACATCTAATTTGCTGCAAATTCCTTGATGTAAACTCACAGGTTTTGGCAGTGTTTGTAACTGTTCACTTGTTGCCAACGATCCTGAATTTATGAGATTTATAAATTTGATGTCTCCATTTTTATTGAGTAGCATGACATACTCATTAATGTGTGCTATTCTGAAGAGATTAGGAAACTTCATTCTGATGTCTGTTTTGTTGTCCTCAAATTTGTTCATTTTTGGCAGCCATTTGTAAAGTTTCAAATTTCCATTCATAGTTCCAACAATAAGATCCACATTGTAATTATTATGTTGTTCTATAATACTAAAGCATGTGAAAGGATCATCCTTATTATCCATTACGAATGGATGGTGATCTGTTGAAAAATCATTTGTATTTAATTTTGTAGGTGCTGATGGACGGCGTGAAGTATTCCATTTAAGATTATACACTGACAATTTTCCAGCATCATTTAGCACCAAGAATGCTTGATTACGAAATATTTGCATGTCTATTATTGTTTTGTGTGGCAAGTCATTCCGATATAAAGTTGGCTTATTTGTATAGTCCGTAGCAATGTCATGCATAAGAATATTATTATCATGTAACGAAATCAGGCAGACAAGATCATCGCGTTCATTCGGCCTAACAAATCGAACAATTTTTGGCTGAGATCCATCTTGTAGCTCAATTATTTGATTTTCAATTTGCAAATGATTTTTATCATCCATCCACACGCGATCTGAAAATTTTCTCGCCTGTTTTTGTGCTTCGACCTTGATCAGACCTTCGCTTGTAAGTGCGTATTGGAGAAGTGTGGTGTCGCGTGATTTGAATAGTAATTGTTCTATTGTTGGAAGGAACGACCAAATTTTTTCTAATAATTCTGTCTTGTACTTATTCTTACAATGAATTTGTTCACTAAATTTTGTTAAGTCACCAAGTGTATTCGGCAATTTTGCATATCTAATTTTTTCTTCTAAAAATCCAAAATCTAGGTACATTTCGAATAAATCAATTTTTTTAGCACCAATAAGATGATATCCAATATAAAAATAAAAATAGTTATCGTTTGGAAAATCTAGTTCCAATTCAGTTCTGTTACGGAATATATTCTCTACATTGTACTGATCTAGTATGAGCTGATGATATAAAACTTGTTGCTCATCATTGACTTCTTCTTTTAAATATTTATAGTGTACGTAATGCAATGAAACTGCGCCATTCATCTGCTTCTCAATGAGTGAATATTTATGTAGCTTCTCTACCAATAATTCCGTACTTTGAAGATCTGTTTCCCATAACTTTGAGAGAACATCCAATGGCACTTCAATGTTATCACTAAAAACAACCATTCTCTTATAATTCTCTAATTGTTTTGGATCTAAAAATTTCATTGATTCATCCACTGGCATTTTAATCTTTTTGTAATCATCATCACTCTTAAAAATACTGTATTCATCTAGGTTCTTAATCCAGGATTCGCATCGTTTTCGTCGATCACTGTCTCCTTCATTAGAATTTTGGAATGTTTTGGCAATTAATGACATGATGAATGGATGTCCAGAACATTTCTTATGAATTTCATCTATAAATCCAATCATCCCTTCTGGTAACTCACTTCTTGTTTCTTTGAATGATTTCAGAAAAAGTTCATGGCTTTCGGATAGTTCGAACCCTTCCTTAATCTCAATTATTTTAAGACGATCACGTCCAATGAATTCTAATTTCTCCATATGTCTTGTTGTAATCAGCATTTTGCAATTCAAATCAAATGCCTTAACTATGTTTTCATCTTGGACATCCGTCAAGACAATCAACACATCGCTGTATTCCTTATTATCTAAAATTCGTCTCAAATGCGTTCTCATGTGAATTATTTCATTTTTCGTATTGCCACTGTATGGATTATATTTAATGTCTAAGTCATCAACATTCATGAGAACTTTTAATCGATGCAGTTTGTCGAGCACCGATTCCAATGTATTGCATTTGCTGACATTCAACCAGTAGATTTTGAAGTTCATTTTGCTTATTACACTATAATCACGACATGCGTCTCTAAAAATAAATAAAGGAACATAATTAATGCTATACTGTAAAAAGTGAATTGTCTTATAAAAGAAAAGTGAGGCATACATTTAAGGTTTCTAAGATTACGTGAAAAATATACCGAAAAGAAGAATACATTTTTATGGAAATCATGCGATATTTTTGTAAATAACTGGTCTGACATCGTCGTTGCAAGTTCATGCATAAGCAGATAGTCTTATGTGTCTGTGCATTAATTTCATCATATTGCAAAAAAATTATGATTCGGTATTTAGATAACAAAAAGTTTTTATAATAATATAGGTCACCAAACTTAATACTCATAAAATGCCAAAAAGTCTGGGAATCTGGGATTCACACAAAAACACTTCACGTTTTTTTTTTATTAATTTATGATTACGATACAGTTTAATAAGTGTGAGTTATCTAGACCTAAGTACACAATTTTAAACCTCAAGCTTAACGTAAATTCTGATTCACAACTTTGACGCAACTTTTACGACATTTTTCTAAGAGTATTCATAACTGTATGGTAAATTTTATTTCTGGTGCTGTATCAAATAATTTTGGCGGTAAACTAGTGTGGCGCGGCATACAAGTTGCCCATCACTGTTTTAATTGATCATCCGTGATCATGTTCAGACCAGTTAAACTCAAGCTCAATAAATCAGAAACAAACATTACAGAAACTCATCATTATTAAACCAAATAAATCTGGACGCATTCAATTAAAACAAAGAATCATGACCAGCATTAACAATAATTAAAACTGAAGTACAATCATTTACAGTTTACTAAAATCAAATGTAGAATTTCCATTTATATCAGCACGAACAACAGCTTTGAACTTCATGCATATTAATCACAGACTTAAATTAACACAATAAACTTACACTGCAAGCCATCTCTTTCCAAATCCGAGTTTTCCAAACAGAATTAAATAATTTCCGCGTTTTAATTCCTTAAGGCCTTTTTGGATCTCCCATAAATAATTTGTACGATGAACGTTCCAGTCTTGATTATCTGGAATGTCTTGAATGGCACGTTTATAGTCATTAATCCATTTGTCATTAGCATTGATGTCGGTTATTCTCTGGTAAATCCAATAGTAAGGAATTTTCAATGCATTTAGAAATGAGGAGACATCCTTGATTTTATAGATGTAATGAAAGATGAATCGATCAATTTCGTCCTCATTATCTTTTCCCTTCCGGATCCATTGAAAATCAGTTTTAGATAGACGCAAGTCTTGATAAACATCACGATACTCAAAATCGCGATTTAAATCTTCCTGAAATCGACGTAAGCGATCGATTAATTCAGTGCGATTTGATGTTATTGAGTCAGTCATTTTGTTATTTATTTTTATTTTTGTGTTAAATTATCTTGTGCAGTTTATGAACTCAAGAACTTATGAATCATTCGTGATTTGTGGTACAAAAAAAAGGTATTTTTGTGTGTGAGCAGTGAAAAAAATTTCTTTCTATTAACTTGTGCGATCGACGTTTCAACAGATCATTGACCACAACACGAAGAAAATTTCAAGGCCATTTGATTTTTTTATGTACTTCTTTTTTTAGTTCCGATACATTTGTGCTATCAATTATCACATTAATTTAATTATTAATGTCATTTATGCGGTTAAAATAATATTCGAGTACATTAATTAAAACTTTATGGAATTGGAACTTGTTACTGTCCTTATAAAAAAAATGCAAAATTGCTATTTCCTTTGTGCACTTTGTTCTTCTTTTTTCATTATTTCACTATAGCACTAATTTAGTTAAATTATTTTATATTGACTTTTTTTCTATTAATCACAGATGTATGCAGATTGTTAGTTTCTTTGCGACTGATATTGCTATTAATTCGAATTGGATTAAAAATGAGTTTAAAATAAGCAAGAAAGCTAGTAAAATAAATTTCAATACAAACACTTTGTTTTCGAGTTATAAACTGATAATGTACTGCATCTGTCAGTTGTGTCACACGGAAATTCATTCTATGAGAAATATGTGGGGAGATATAACAATATCATAGCAGAAAAAGGCGTGTCAAAACTTATGAATGTGTACTGTATAAGATCACCCTCTGTCCGAAATATCCGTTATTAACACACAATTTCAAGCTTCAATTTATCGACCAAATTGACAGATAGAGATAGGTTAAGTCACATAGATATCGAGCTATAGGAGTAATTATTATATTTTAGTTATAAATATGCTAGATCAACAATATTTTTATTGAAAATTTCTTATTTGATTTTTTTAAAATTTGAACAAGACATATTCACCAAAACACAGTTGACCCTCAATATTGCCCAAATTCGTGATTCGTAAAATTCTGAAATGTTTTTGGTCACTCTGTATTTTTATATGAAGATTGATGGGTATTGAAAGATATAATAAGGTTTTTACCCAATTTTTTGCGCATTTTTAGGCAAAGCAGCCGATTCGACCCGAAAGGTGAAAACATCATATATATTCATCTAATGAGGTAGGTGAATTTATTCATTTAATGAGCATAATTCAGTTTGGAATTGTTAGTATTAAAATATAGAGCAGTTTATTCGAAATTTTGCATTGGTCAATTGAGGTCTATCAAGTCGCCGAGTAAATGAAAACATACAAACGATTTACAGTTTAATACTTTGAACGCACGGAACAAAATCATGCTCTTTTGCTTAAAATATTTAAAGATTTTTATTGGAATCAATCCTAATATATTTTTATCCATTTTCCAAATAGACTGATCAGAAAACATGCGAGTAATCTCAAATTGTCAACAACTAAAACTACCTGCTATTTAGATTTCCAAAACTATTTTCTACCCAATAGACAAAAACATTTTGGGTGTTTTGTAAGGTACCCTTGAGAAACTTCAGTCGACCAATTGTGAATCAACCTTAACGATATTTCTTTTGTATTATTGCAGTGTTAACTTTATGTTTAGACAGTACAATTCATAGCTCGATGTTTTTATAATTTTTTTACAAGTTTTTAACATCTTAAGTGACACAAAAATATGCAAAATTATTCATAAGAAAGCATTAAATGTGAATATATCGAATACTCGGTGTTCTTTCATCATTTTAAGTCTTAATTTTAAATACAAAAAAAATGAAATGTAGTGAATACGAAAAAAAAGAAAAAAGTTATTACAACAATAAGAATTCAGTTCACTAAAAAAGCAGTTTAGTTTTTTTGCCAGGTTATTGGTTTTTTTGTGTTTCCAATTTGTGCTCTTCATATCTCATTTGGAGTATAAGTTTAGTTTTTTATTATTTTATACTGTAAATTTGTCGAGCTGCACAATAAAGCAGGTGTAAATAAGGTTCTTTTGGATATTACACTTACAAACATAACAATGTCGATATCCGAAATTGAGGAATTCTTGTCATCGCCGTTGATATTATGGGTAAGTACCTAAAATACTATTTTATTTATCTCCACATGAATTATGTGTGGATTATTAAAAATGGATTAAGCGAGACGAGATGAAAGAAATAAATTTTATGGTCCGCGAATGGGAATGAAAGGGAGTGAGCGAGATGGAGATATATCTCCAATTTTGCTATTTTTTTGTAATTGCTTTCTAAGAAGCACACCGAAAAAGAAGTTATTGTAACAATAATAAAACGATGACCTTTATAGGCTACATATTGTAAATACACACAAGCACGTAACATTTCTTTTCTAATTCGCCTTTAAATCCAGTTTCTAGTTCCTGTGTGCTTACGACATTTTTCTACTTCTGCTTTTTTTATGTCTTTTTCATACATTTTCTCTCTAAATTAGAGATTATCCGATAATTAGATTAGATTGCTATGTTTACTGTCATAAAATGTGATTTCTATCATTTTTCGTGTCTCATTTTATTCGAAAGCCTAAGCAGGCCTATCATTTTAATCAATGTCCTCACATTTTTATGAACTCTAATCTCATTGCTTCTTGTTTTGTTTTTGAACAAGTAGAAAGTTTATTGTAAAATACAATATTTCTGCATGGAGCCCAATCTCTTTGATATTAATCGGAACAAGTAGACACAGAATCTATAAACATTTTCACTTTTGAGCGACTTGATCCCGATCAGCACAAGTTTTGCATCGCAGCCAAATGGCGACCTCATGGTATCCAAGTGACAGTTTTTATGGCAGTTAAAATGAAAGTTGTCCCTTGGTCAACCAATTGACTGCCATGAATAATTTGTGCCGGTCGGGAATGTTTTACAATATTGTCAAGAATTTTGCTTGTTTGCCGGTTACTTTAGAGGTTGTATGAGTAACAACATCAGCTGGCTATAAAAATCCATTAATGCATTAATTTAGGTAATTTTCATGCGAAAGTAACAAATCAAATGAATTAAAGGAACAGAAGAAATAAGTAAAATTACCTCAGAAATGGTGAATCATTTCGAAGAAATAATAGTAATATAAAATTTTAATGTTTAATAGCACGGCATGTTAGATATTTCCATTTAATTTACACACAATTCATTCGATGATGTGTTGTCACTCTTAAAAAAAAAGTGTGAGACTTTTAAAAAAAGTTGATCACCTAATATGCTGTCATTGAATTAATTTGCTTATCGCTTAGCACTCTGTGTATTAGCATACACAAGCGGCTAATATTTCAAAGTCATAAGACAATAAATATACAGGCCACATTATTGTTGAGATTGTTTAGCTATTGACGTTGTCAGTTGTAACAACAGCAGGCAGGCAGAAAGTAATTCGAAGGGAACATTTATGATGTCCGTTTAACGTAATATCATTCAAAAAAACGCACAAGCTAGTGATGATTTTCCATTTATATGAAGTTTTATTTATAGCAACTAAAGGTATATTTATATAGTGAGACACAAGCATGAGGAAATGATCCATTTTATATTCAGCGATGCATAACAATCATATACGTACATATGTAGTTATAAAGAGTGTCGCTATTTTTTTTTCCTTCTCATTCTTTTCTTCCACTTTACAGTCATTTTCCACTTGCCTTTGAAGAAGAAATAACAAAAAATTAAAATAAACTTTAAAGACTTGCTGCTGTTGCTGACTTAGAAGTTTTTTTTTTGTTTATTTATTTCTGCATTTTTGTGTCGGTTTTTATGATTTTCTCTTCTCGCATGAACATCTTATTTGAGTTCTTTCGTTTTTTTGTTGTTCACAAATATCATCAACAACATCACATGTGTTTTATGTTTCTTTGTGTTTAACATGCTTCGTTTGTCTACATCTAAGCCAAATCACATGCAATTTTCTGATCTCTTTATGCTCAAAATTCATTTTTTTTTTGCAAATAACATTATGTAGATTGTAACAAATGGAGTGTCTAATAGCAAATGAGGCTGTGCCTAAAGTCTTCTGGAGTGGCTTAATTGAGCAAACAATAGAAACTTGATTTGATTCTTTTATAATTTTTGCATTATTTTTAATTTTTTGATTGAATCGTATGACCATGGACAAGGTGTGCCAATTGAAAATTGACCGAAATTCTAAGAATTTTCGAATTTTAGTCATGCTGTTCATTAACTAAGGATTTATATTAATATTCAAAAACATCCAGTCAGCTAAAACTTTCTACAAATCATGCAAAGTGAAGCATTGTAAATCATATTGGCACACCCTAGTGACCATGAAACTGCATGCTGTTATGTATAATATATTCTAAATCAGATCAGATCGCTGATTCGCAAGAATTGCAACATCAAAGAGAATTTATTTACAATACTTTAAATCCTTTTGCATCAAACCACTGACATGTTTACCATCATGTTCCATTATCTTAATGAATATTCAATTGTTTTATTTTTAATATATTGATATTGAACTCTTCATTCCTACATAACGCAAATTAAACAAAACAATTTTCCGCAAACATTTACACTTCACAAACGATTTCCGAGCAAATGTTTTTAATGTGTTTATTGATCAAACAGATAAGAGCATTGAATATAATTAATTTATAGCGTAATTGGACATGGAAAGAATAGCATTTAGTTTTAAAATTCAATAAGCGTTCGCAAAATTTTTGATCCAAAAATTATTATTTACTCAGAAATTTGCAATTAAAATGAGTTGATTCATGATAAAAACTACTGGTTCTATAATATTTTCAGTCTTAAAATTTTATGCAGCCATAAAGATCAATTGTGATCCTTGATTTCTTCTAGATGGCGCCTAAAGCTGAAGGAACATTCTGAAATTACGTAACTCAAGAGAAAGGGGGGTATAACTTTGTTACGGAATACGATTCATGATTTTGTTACACAGCGTACCGATGAGGGGTACGGGCTCTAAAACGCTATTTTTCAACTATTTTTACGTAATTTTTGAACATTTGCTGAATCTTTTGCTGGCTACCGCTTGCCAATTGTATGTTCCAAGTGAGTGCATGCTTTTTCTATCGACAGCTATCTTCCATTAGTGTTCTCTTGCCATCCATAAATTGACATTTAAAACCAAAGTCCATACACCCGAACAGCACACCATGTTCACCAGACACCGTGACAGCTGTTTTAGATCTATTTCACCTACGAAGAATACACAATTTGCTGCTCAGAATGGTAAATTTTCAAAGATTAGAGAGAGGGTCTTTAGGAAGTAGAGAAGAGCCTCCTGTATTCGTTAAGTTCGGGCTACCGATCATTCTTAAACTACTCTAAAATATTAAACTCGTAAACTCACAAAAAACATTTTTGGCAACATGTAATATTGGAATAACTCATTATGGACAGTCCATTTTTAATTTTGCATCACGACAGTTAATCCATTTAAAGCATATTGTAAAATTACATCACCATATTTTATGAGTAAAGTGTTACAAAGTCCATTTGTATGCTAAATGTTTTAATTAACATAATTTACAAAATCATATTTTAAGCTCTTTACTTTTGCAATTTTCTATTCTGTGGGTCTGCGACACAAAAAAATAGTTTAAGCCTAAATAATCGATAATTTTCGGAATTTCCCTCTGGCCATTTCATCACGATTCGTAGCCAAAAAATCAAATTTTTCATGAATATTCTCAGTAACAAAAAATTTATGCTGGTTTTTATTAATTTTTGCAGTTTCTGTTTCTCTTCTTTTCACTTTTGTTCAAAAAATGTTACTTCTCTTACTCTTAGTTAAGCACCGCGTAAACTATATAACATAATAAGTAATAAGAAGTGGAAGATTATCTCAAAAGAATGCAAATTGCTGCAAATTAATTCCAACCGAAAAAAAAATTGTAATAGTAAGAAAAGATGTAGCCATTAAGGTCTATGCGAAGATGATTTTTCCAGTCATTCTCTCACGGCATAAATCTTAATCTCTTTAACGGCAAAAAGACTAATTTCATTTGCAATATTTCTTTGGGAAAAAATATGTCTTAATGATGAAAAGTCGTGAATTGTTGTGCATTGAAAATTTAATTTATTACATTTGCCTAGAGCAGTGCTTAACAACCTTTTGTTCTTCAATGCATAACTTGGTGGTAAACCTTGATCGAAATCGCACATGCCATACGATTCATGAAAATATTTTGGCGGTATACTAGAGTGCCGTGACACAAAGGTTGTCCATCACTGGCCTATATTCTGAATCACCATCAGCAGCCCTGACTGTTTCATTAAAATTAGATTCATTGCATTTTCCGTCTTTTTTATTCATCCTATTCATTTTGATGAATAAAAGTAAAAATAAGAATATAAAAAATCAAGCAACAACCGCCACGCTATAATGTAATGTGAGACTTCTTTTTTGAAAAGCAAGGAAAAAAAACTGCATTGAATATGGAATTTCGCTATTCGTCGCTGTGCTTGTTGTTGTATGAATTTTTGCTGCAACGAGCTCTCGCGCGCGCACACACTGCACAAAAATGCAACCATCTGTTCCATAATTTATGGATAATTTCCATTTTGTGTGTAACTCGGTTAAACAAAGTCACATACAGCTTTTCACATAACTTCTCATTTCCCTCTCATTTATATTCAATTTTCTCAACATTCAAATTTGTGTTTTAGTCATTTACGTTAGTCTTGTCGTTCCTGTCAACATTTGACACTTTCATTTGTTATGAATGCACTTTAATCCACTTAGTTCTCCACGCTGCTTTTTTTTTGTAGGAAGGAATGTGCAATGTTAATGTTAGAAAAAGAAAAAGAAGAAATAATATGGGTGGAATTGGTTGTTATGTAAGAGCAGATTTAATAATTTTTACTAAGCAGTCTTAGTCTTTAAAGGAATTTAAATTAATTTAAATGCAGAAATTTGGTTTTCATTTCGTTGGAATTTTCAAACAAGAGATTAAGACTTCTCGTGTGAAAAATACATGACAAGTGATAGTTCAGTTTCTTGCTTGCTTGCTAGCTACTGCTTACCTAATTAATTTTAAAAAATGGTTTAAAATGAGGTTTCATTTTATTTATGAGCATGTAGCACGATATAGTTGCAACTTATTTAAACAATATTCTTGACTTTTAAGCAGTTGTTCTCAACCTTTGAATCGTTCATTTTAGATTTGAATAATATTTAGTGTAAACAGTTGAAGGCCCCTTTTTACAAAAGGGTATTGAACTGTATTTGATACTTTGGTTTCTTAAGTATAATTTTTTTTAATGACGGGAACTAAGAATCAGATAACGTGAGATGTTAGAAGAAGTCCAGAATCGTGTAGTTTATTTATAGAACGGAACTGCATTAATTGTAACTGGCTAACATTGAAACAAGAACTAACATAAGAATCAAATTTAAAATCCAAAATCAATTAGTGACTATATAACAATCACTGAACGAGCATTATGCATTGATATTATTGTCGATTGAAGGTTGAATAAATGAAAAGAACAAAAAGTTTGTGTAACACTGCTTTGTATGCATCGAGTCCTATTATTATCTTTTTTGTGCTATTTAAATCATACTATAATCACTTAAAGTTTTTTGACACTTTTAACCTAGTTTTCGACTTTAAATTTCATTGTCTTTTCCTGTTTTATGTGAGCATAAAAATCCATATCAGATTATAATTGATTAGTATGTACAACAATATATGATGGCTGATTTTCTAACAGCTGTAGAAATTTGTTTTGAAATGACGTTTATTCCGAGCGACACATATGGAAAAGACTCCGTCACGACTCAGTTATGCAGCAATTTATCAAT
This sequence comes from Chironomus tepperi, assembly GCF_022539635.2. Taxonomy (NCBI): domain Eukaryota; kingdom Metazoa; phylum Arthropoda; class Insecta; order Diptera; family Chironomidae; genus Chironomus; species Chironomus tepperi. The sequence continues at coordinate 429,547 of NW_027226222.1, forward strand.
GGCAAATGAACGAAGTTCTTTGTCGTTTGTGTTGCTGGAACATGAGATGCCAATCTGATAGAATATTGCTCGGAACATAATTTTATGAACGACCATGGGTTTGTCTGGTCAAACAACTCAACGTATTCCAACAAATCATTTCTTTTACTACTTATTTACTTACTGATTCAAGTGTCTGATATATCCTTCAAAAATTATCACAAAAAAATCCTTCATCAAAGTATCATTGAGATTGACACGCGAGTTTTGAAAAATTAGCACCACATAATTCAAAACTACTTACTGTCAACATAAAATTAATTAAACAGCACCATTTAGGAAATAATTTAGTGGTTCAATCAGAATTATAAATCTTAATTAAAATGAGTTTTACAATAACAAGATTAATTTTAGTATTCTAGTTCTCGGATTATGAACATGATGTACGTCATAAAATATAAAAGTCGTCCGCATATTACACTCGTGCCGGCTTCTCAAGTCATTAATGCAATAAACAACATAATTAATGAAGCCAATTTATTGCTTTTATGGACTGGCCGTTAAGCCGATGATTCTTTGTGAAAGAAGCAGAGGCGACAAAGTGCGGATGTACAAAGAAAAGTGATACTGAAGCAGGGAAAAAGAGATTGTTTTAGAAAATTTATTGCTTGTTTTTCCATTCAAATAATTTGTTGGAATTTATTCATCTAAAAAATTGTTAAAACCACAAAAATAATCAATAATGACTTTAAAAGTAATATAGCACATGTGTGAAGTAGAAATGTCGATAATGTGAAGAACATCAAAACACAGTGAATTGAAAAAATAAAAAAACTTTTACTTTCAACCGTAAGAAGGTTAATAAGTGCCATATTACCTGAAAAGTATGAAAGACATATTCGATCACAATGTCATAAAAAACTACCTTCAGTTAATCACTTCTTGACAAGATAAATAACTCTATCAATACTCTACATATTCCATAAATAGTAATAAATTACTTCATCAATTCATTCATAAATCATTTAATGACTAGGGTCTCGGTAGAAATGTTGCATTTGTATATGATTCCGTCATTCGTATGTGATGCTTCCATCCGTATGGAGGCTGAAGACAATAGCATTATTTGATTTAATATACCTTTTTTTAATTTTTCATAACGGTCATTTGACATTTAAACAATATATATTGTAAATATGTAGTTGAAAGCCCCTTTCATACAAAAATTTAGTCTGAATTTGAACTTTAACTAATAAACATCATATAAAGCTTTAATTTACAATCCGTAAGCAGTTCTTAATTATAAGTACACTTTAGCCACAATTGCACATGCTTCTATATTATACAAACGATCAGCATCACTTCTAAACAGAGCACTCTATCAGCGAAACTGTAATTAAGAGAATCATACATAAAAATCCGTCGTTTTATGTCCATGTTCATTTTCTTCAACGATCCTGTTCGCTTACTTCCATTTTTTACCCAGCAACATTGTTGAACATATAACTACAATTTCATGTTTTCATTGCAGCTCGAATCATGCCTCCCACGACCAGAATTGTTGTCCGGCTATCATGCGCTTTTGGATGGATATCTTATACATACAGTATGGCTACAAATAGATCCAGAGCCAAACCACATAGTCACAAAGATAATTGATGAGGAAGGAGTTTCACTTGGCGGCGCTCGAAGTAAAAATATTGATGCAATTGTGAAAAATCTTCGAGCACTTTACGAAGAGGAATTATGTCAAGTTGTCCTTGTTCTACCAGACTGTTATATTTTAGGTCAAAATCCAGGTAAGAAAAATTAACTTGAATGTAAAATCCTTGAAGATGAAATAAAAAATTTATGACTATTAATTTTTAACTTCATTGCAGAATCAAAAGCTGGTTTAGAGCAAATGGAACTTCTTCTTACTCTTTTACTTGGCGCTGCTGTTCAATGTCCAAATAAGGAATTATTTATAGCACGCATAAAGGAGCTAGATGTCGAAACACAACATTCACTAGTTGCAGTGATACAACAAGTTACCGAAAGTCAAACCCTCGTTCTTACACCCGAATTCACGGACAATGTCCCACGTGAGAGAATGCTTGAACATATTGTACGACTTGCGAAAGAACGAGACAAATATCATTCAAATTGGATCAATTCAATAAGCATTGATACGGAGACAATTCATGTGCATTCACATAATGCACGTAAAGGAAATAGTTCAATTAGTTCAAATGTTACCTCACCATCAACTGGATCCTCAAATTCAGTCTCAACAACTGAAAATAATCATTTAGCTGTAGAGTTAGCTGACTTAAAATCAAAGATGAGGAGAATAAGACAGGAACTTGAAGAGAAAACAGAATCACTGATTGAAGCTCGTGAGGAGTTAGATCACACAAGGAATCAGTATGAAAAGTTAAAGATAGAAAGTCAAGACTGGTACACAGAAGCACGAAAGGCTGCAACATATCGTGATGAAGTTGATGTTTTGCGTGAGAAATCGGAACGAGTCGAGAGATTAGAAATTGAAATACAAAGATTTCGCGAGAAATTAAGTGATATTGAATTTTATAAGACACGAGTTGAGGAATTACGCGAAGATAATCGAATGTTACTGGAAACGAAAGAGATGCTTGAAGACCAATTATTGCACGCAAGAAAGCGTGGTGAACAAGTGATGACATTGGAATCAGAAATACTTAAATATAAGCAAAAACTTAATGATATTGCCTTAGAACGTGATGTTGATAAGACGAAAATGCAAGAATTGATGGATGAAAATACACAACTTCAATTGACCACTAAAAATTTAATAGCTGGTAGTGAGCAAAAGAATAAACAAATTCTAGACGATTTAGATGAAACAGAAATTCCATCAGGTGATAATAGTTTATCGGAACAATTGACTAACAATGCACAAACTCGAGCTTTAAAATTAGAATTGGAAAATAGGAGACTTTTAGCAGCACTAGAAAATTTAAAGGAATCAGCTTTCAAAGAAAATTCACAGAAACTACTCGATATTGAGAAAGAAAAGAAGAAATTGCAACTTAAATGTGATCAATTACAGGAAACTTGTGATCGTATGAATCAGCAAAACTCAGAGCTTGAGAATGTCTTTAAAAATGCACTTACAGAAAATAAAAAGTTACAGGATATTATAGATTCAAAGCAAGTGCAAATAGAAAAGTCATCACAAGATAGAGAATTTGAGAAAATTAAGGTTCAAGATTTAGAGCTACAAATTGAAGCTTTAACAAAGGAAAAGGAGAGAATCCAAAATCTAAGTGATAGTATTCAAAGACGTGCAAATGATTTAGAGAAATCATTGCAAACCAAAGTAAAGGATTTCGATATGTTAAAAGAAAGAACATCAGAATTTGATGCATTTAAAAAGGACCTTGGAGATATCCGAAGTAAATTGGGTTTTGTCGAAAAGGAAAATATCGCACTTAATAAGGAACTTTTAAAGACAAAAGAGAATCTCGAAATTAAGGAACTTGAAATTGACAGTAATAATGAAGTGATGAAGAAACATGAAAAGGAACTTAAACAACTAAATAAGGAGTTGGAAGTATCACAACAAAATCTCACTAAAATTCAGGAACTTGAAAAGAAAAATCAGGAACTTATATCACAGAATGAGATAGACATTGAAACCATTAAGACGCTACAATCCCAAATGATTACGGAGACAATAAGTGCCAAGAAATTCCAACAGAATCTTGAGAAAATTGGAATTGACAAATCGGAACTTGACAAGAATGACTTAAATGTCGAATTCCTTGTTGATAAACTTGTCAAAAATCCAGAATCATTTAAGACCGTCCGTGAGATTATGTTGAATTATAGCAAAGAAACATCATCGTCTGACATTTGTGTCTTATGTCATCAGAAAGAGATTTATACTGTTGAAAAGGATATACAATTTACAAGTGATGAGGAACAAAGTGATATGGCTAGAATCCGAGAACAACTCGAGCATTTGCAATTAGAGCATGATACATTAAAAGAGACAAATGAGATATTACAAGCAGAGAATGCAAGAAAGAAGGTTGAATTTTCAACAATGGGATCTCAAATTACATCACTAAATAATCAACAAATTGCCTTACAGCTTGCCAATTCCCAACTTGCTGCCGAAAAAGAATGCCTATTAAAGAAACTCGAAGGAACGAAAGGACAACATGATTCGACACAACAAGATCTGATTACACTTCAATGTCTACATGAACAATTAAATTCAGAATATGATGGCCTTAATAAAGAAAAAGAAATCCTCAAAATTACCATACGGGATTTAAAATTAGAAATGAGAAGCCTAAAGGAACAAGCAATGATTGATGAGAAAACAATTGATGAACTTAGATGTGAATTAGAATTGGTTAAGAAGGGGTCAGAGAGTCTGAGCAGTTTACGTGCTGAGCACTCAAAGTTAAAAGAAGATTTTCGCAATTTATTTAGCACAAATGAGCGAATTAAGCAAGAGTATAAAAATATTCAAGAACAATATAAAATCACTCGTGCTGAAAATAGTCGACTCAAAATTCAGTCAACTGAGCAATCGGGCGAGATGAATAATCGAATTGAGCACTTCACAGGCCTCGAAATTGAATTGACAAAAGTGAAACAGCAGAATGAGGTAATAATATCTTACAATTATTTTTTTAATTAAGCTATAATGTATCTTACCTTTTATATTTTAGATGTTACTTCAAATGAACCAAACGTTAGATACTGATAGACGAACTTTAATGGATCATGTATCACAGCTTTTATCACAATATCATGAACTTTTGACACATTCTCTCGAAGATAAGCAGCATTATCATGCAGAAGAGAAGATGTTTACTGACAAAGTGAATGATTTGAAGAGGCAAAAGGAGAAGCTTGAAGAGAAGATTATGGAACATTATAGGAAGCTAGACAGTTGTGCACCTAAAAAGAAACCGATGATGGTGTCGAATATTGTTAAGAAGGTTCGAAAAGCTGGATCAGATTTAATGAGTCGAGTGCCTAGTAAAAATAGACGTTCATGGGTGGTCGAGCAAGATCCTCGACTAACACAATCACAGCTAATTATTGGTTCAGAATCAGGTGGAAATGAATCAGATAATAGTAATGAGGAACCAACATCTGTAGCATCAGATAGCACACATCTGCGAAGAGACTCTCCAGTTCGTCAAAGTCACACGCGAAAGACAAGTGAACAAATTCACAACGTCTTAATGCGCGGCGCTCTACGAAGCAGCATGCAAGGAAGCAAAATAACGGATGATCAGACACCAAACAGAAATAGCTATCAAGGGTAATTTCTTATATACACTAAGCTTCTTACTTAATTCAATTAAGCGAATAAAATTTTAAATTTCACAGATTTGATGCTCAAGCAGATGTAACGAATTTATTAACATCGGCTGGCTCACGCCGAACTGTATATTTAGGTGAAGAAAATAAGAGTGATACTGAAAAGCCGACAACAAGTAACGGCAATAGCGAAAATGCTGCGCCAACATTTCTTATGTATAATAAAATTTCTACAACGACGGTCGCTGCAAAAGAATCGCCGCCCTCCTCTGTTGTGAATGGAACGAATGGAAATGCCGAGAGTAGTAATCAAAAATCAAAGAGTGATAAGAAGAAGAATGAGAAGAATCGTGAGAGTGCAATATGGTACAAATATATAATGAATTATAGACCAAGCAAGAAATTGATAAATTAATTAATTCTAATTGTAGGTATGAATATGGATGTGTTTAAAATTGCTTCACTAACCCTCACACCCCACACTAACGTCTTTCGTTGCCTGAGTTTCATTCTACCCAAAAAATTGACGTATAGGCTGAATGGATTCAAAAAGTTGACGACTTTTTTTCCCATTTTTCGTGCATTTACAGAATTAATTTTAAATTGTTAAGATATAAAGCTGAACAGCACATCAATGTCATATGGAAGCCATATCATGGTGTGCTGCTCGGGAATGAAAAATGTAACAGACAGTTGCTTATAGAATTTGCCTTATAGAGTATTTTAAATATGCTAAGTAGAACTTTTTTAAGATATACGAAACAGTGACTTAAAATTGATGAAAAAAATCGCTTTAAAATTCTTCCTTTAAAAATTGTTAGTTGCTTTACATTGAACAATGAAATCAGTGAGTATTATTAAGTAGAAATGATCAAAAGAAAAAAATCACCAGAATGTACGATTTTTATGTTTTAATCTCTCTCTATCTTTCTTTTTATCTCATAATTAATTAAATATTAAAAAACAATAAAAACCAGTCATTATTGAAATACTTAACTTCTCCACTATAATGATCTTTAGGTATCAAATTGTCCCGTGTAATTTATTAAAAAGAGAATCAAAAAATGGATAATAAAAAGTTAATGATTAAGAGCTTTTTAATACTTTTGTGTTTTTATTAATAAACTTTAACTCTGATTTGTGAGCTTTTATCAAATGAGCTTTTGTAAAAGCTTACAAGTTGAAAGCTTTCCATTAACAGAACTAAATTTTCCATTATCTTTCCATTATACTATCCAAAATATACTGGCATCAGGCAGGCGTGACTCTGGCATAATGTCGGATTTAAATTGAATCTTTCACAACATCAGAGTCACGCCGACCAGACGCTAGATTTTTGATCGGGTAACCGATTATGTTTGTTAAATAAATGATTTTTATGAGTTGGATATACTCGTGTCCTTTTTAATTTTTACAGCTTCATAGTCTTTTGAAAGAATATGCCAATCGTCAGTCGGCAGTCGTCCTAGATAATCCAATGTCTTTTTGTTCAATTTATAGAAAATTAATCCATAAATAAAGCAAAAGATGGCTTCGATGTAATATCCATCAATGGCTGTGAAGCATGTTCCACCATTTTTCAGGCAGATCTCCTTCTGTTCCTTATTTTCACATTTATTCGTCGATAGCATCGTTGTGGAATTTGAAAATTCATCATGAATACAATCTTTCCAGGATATGATGTCCACGAGCCATAAAAAGAAAGTTTGAGACCATTTTCCTCCCAGATTAGTGATTGTATTAAGAAGTGTCATGTAAGTTCCTAAAAGTATACGTAATATAATTCAAGTGCATGATAAGCAGGTCTTTATCATATTTAAACAAAATCACGACATTTTAAGAAGAAATGGATATTTACCGCCGATAAGAGGATCGCTTACTCTTGCAAAGAATGCAGTGTCTGATATGCTCATTGCGCGAAATGGAATCTAAAAATAGTTTTAAATAAATAATAGCTGTACTTGACATAGAGAAATGAATCTTGACTTACATGATACAGTAAATAAACAATAAATATTCCAGCATAGTAAAAGAATGAAATGTCAGGTCCACTAATCATTCTTGGAGTTAAGTATATGTAAAGGACCATTATCACAGACATAATAAGGCGAAATCTGAATGCCTTAATATAGAAATCGAGTGGATATTTTCCAGTTACAAAGCGGCTTATAAAAATCGGAAGAAGTATTTGAATTGGAAGTAAAGGCATTGCCATTAGTGCAATTTTGTCTTTAGGTATTCCATATTCTAAAAGCTTTAATGATGAAACAGCATCACATGCTGCAAAACTAACTTTAACTGTTAGCAAAAATAGTGAAAATTTTATTACAGGCTTTAAATTTAACACTTTCCATAATGTTGGATATGCCTTTTTGACTCCATAATCTGGATGTTCTTGTAGTTTCTCAATCATTTCTGAGTTTTCCTTCTTGAACATGGCAATTAAGGCTGTTACGATGAGAAAAGTTATTCCCCAAAATTTCAAGAATCCTCCTAAAGTCAGTAGACCTTCATCTTTAGGTACTGGATATAAATAGCTGTTACAGAACTCTTTGGATTCAAACACCAAAAGAACAACATATCCAATAAGCCAACCTGCAGAAATTCCAATTATTTCACTTGTAGCTACATGTCCAATATTTCTTTTCTTCAGTAAACATAAAGCCCAACCGTCTGCTGCACAATCCTTAAAAATAATAATTTAATTTCGATGTCAAATTATTCACTCGACAATTCTACATACTTGAACTGAAGCACAAAATCGCATGGCAAAAAATACAGCTGTAAGTGCAATAATGTTTGGTGAACTTCTGACTTCATCGCCCATCCACTCGTCTATATACTGAGATGAAATGATCATCGATACTCCGATAAGAATTTGAGATGGAATAATCCAAGTTTTTCGTCGTCCGAATTTGTCAATATAGCATGCATCAACAATCGGCGCCCAAATTACTTTCACTATAAAATTTAATTAGGTTTAAGTGACTTCATTACTTTTTACAGCTGATGCTATCCCAAAAAATAATACTTTACATGAAAATGGATAGTAAACCAAAGTGAATAGTGCTTGCTCTTTATAAGAAGCACCTCTATTTTGCAAAAGAATAGGAACTGCAGCACAAAGTCCGAGTAAAAGACCTTGAAACATGTAAAGTAGAACTAAAAGTGCTGCATTTCCGTAATCTCCAGTAAGATCAGCTTTTTCTTCTAGTTCCTCTTCATTTTCTTGGTTCTTTCCATCAATATCACTTTTTTGACACAAAACTTCACAATGATTTGGTTCCGATTCCATATTAAACTTATATCTCGCGATATCATGCGAACTGTTCAATTTGTCTCAAGTGACTGATCATTGCAATGATTAGAGAGACACTTGATGTACAACTGAGTTTTTTTTATCATTGAGAGTGATACACATCTTTATCTTATTAGTGACTGAATCAGAATACAAATAGAATTTTATTTTGAGATGTCCGCAAAATTATCTTCGTCTCAGTAGTCTCTTTTTCAATTTTGAACATATCAATAAGCATGCTTGTGTTCGGATTGGTGAAAATGAGGTGAATTTACTGTAACTGTTATAATTTAAAATTTTCTATAAAGCGTCGCTTTCACCGGTGAATTCATTTTTCTCGTCTAGTATTTAATTAATTGAACTCTACTTTATGCAATATAATTCCAATAAGATTTCATTCAGTACCTACTGGAAGTTGCTCCAATTAGTAACTATAATTGCCAAGTAGTAAAACCGTCAAATAAATTTTAAATTCTGGAAAATTTATAGTTGTGAAAATATCAAGTCCAAAAGTAAGTCCGTAATTTCTAGTGAATAAAATTAATTTTAAGCATTCAATGGATCCTTCGTATGAAATAATTATGATTATAATATTGGTAATTGTGTTTCACGTGTTGATATTCCGATGGTTGATGAGAAAAAGCAAGAATATTGATGGTAAGTTTCAATCTTCAATTTCTGTATTATTTTATTAATTATTGAAAATTTTTAATAGGAAAACACGTATGCATTACTGGAGGAAGTTCCGGAATTGGTCTCTGGGTTGCAATTAATGCTGCCAAAAAAGGTGCAGACATCACAATTGTAGCAAGAAATGTCAAAATTTTAGGTAAAACACACCTTAATTTCATAAACTCTTATCATTAAATAAACATCATGTTATGTTACGATTACAGAGAAAGCCGTTAATGTCATTAAAGATAATTGCGTCAGAGATGATCAACGTATCGAGTATTATTCACTGGATGTTTCAAGTAACCATGAAAAAATACAAAAAGCATTTCTGGAAATTGAAGAAAAGTTGGGAGATATTTACATGTTGGTAAATTGTGCTGGAATGGCTATTTGCGGAAAAATTGAGGACACCAATCCTGAAGATGCTAAATTTATGATGGACCTTAATTATTTTGGGACATTTTATCCAATTCAATGTGTTTTACCAAAGATGAAGGCTAAAAAGGATGGAATCATTGTCATTACATCATCTCAAGGAGGTTTAATTGGAATTTACGGGATGGCTGCTTACAATGCAACTAAATTTGCTCTTCGCGGATTTGCAGAAGCTTTGTCAATGGAAACCAAGCATTTAGGGATAAATGTTACATTGAGTTTGCCTGCTGACACTGACACTCCTGGATTTGCCAATGAACAGAAATCTAAACCAAGAATTACACAAGAAATATGCAGCGGTGGTGGTCTTTTTAAGCCTGAAGATGTCGGTAAAAAGCTTTTGGATGATGCATTGAAAGGCAACTTCTTTTCAATTTTGGGTATTGAAAGTTGGATGATGTCTATTTTATGTGTTGGCATGGCACCTTGGAAGAATCCCCTTTTAGGTTTCTTACAATGCTATTTGTTGGGAGTTATAAGATTGGTTAGCTTTATGTTTCAATGGAATTTCGGAAGAATAGTCAGAAAGTACGATAAACCAAAAGAAAAGTCTAATTAATTTTATTAGGTACTTAAATTAACTTCTATTTCCATTTCTATAATTAATTTACTTATCACAATAAAGGATTAAGAGGTCTATTTTTCGAGCATTTAAACGGTATTTTCCTTAGATACGAGAGCACACGCTTCTGGTGGATTTTTTTCAATTATAGGTTCCTTATTACAGCACTTCAATCGTCTGCAAGCTATAAGGAATGCTCCTAAGAAAATTAAAACAAATCCAGCGTATTTACTGAGATTAAAAATGAGTAATCCATAGTACAACTGACTGGCGTCACTTTCGCCAATAATAAATTTCTGTTCTACGAAGAACAATGGCATCAAAATTTTCGGAACATTCTTAAACAGTGAAATGGAACCAAACGGCTCAAGCAACACATTTGTTTGAAACCTTGCAGCTGTTTCTAGTGTTATTGATAATGTTTCATCAAGTGTCATGTATGACTCATGTAATTCTTTTTGTGGTGCAAGACCCTCAACGGCATCAATGTAACTTTGATCAGCCATGTAAAAGTGAGGATATGAGATGAAAAATGGATTATTGAAGGCACATGCTGACATATTCCATACACCTGAAGGGATTTCATATTCAAAATAACACTTATTTTCACTATATGTTGATCCATTGTCAACTGCCCGCTGTCCTAAACTGTAACGACTGCCTTTTAATCCATGAATACTTTTGTCATAATCATATTCATATGGAAGACTTTTGCACATTTCAGGTGTAAATAAGAACATCGTGTCTTCTTTGTTTTTTCTCTCAGGTGGATAAAATTCACCAGGTGAACCTTTAAGCTTTCTACATTCTCCTTGGAAGTGTGGGAAATATGACTTGTCATTGAACTTTTTAATCTTTCCTAGTTCCGAAATATTTCCAACACCTGTATGTACAGTATACTTTCCAGTCATACGATCTGATGCATTTTTCTTTACCATATATCCAACTCTGTCAAAGTCTGCTGCATCGGTTGAAAACCAGGATCCAATTGTCATTAATGGATCTTCGAAGCCTTCAAATAACATTTCACGAGCACTTTTCACTACGTGTATCTTTTGACCAAATGTATTAAGTGATGTGGACACTCCATATTGCTTTAATCCACCCCAATATCTTGAAGAATGTCCAGCACCTAGTGCAAGCAAGTTTACACCTACAATCACGTCATCCAATGTTCCATTGCTCATGTCAGGAACAAAATAGTAAATATTCGATTTTCTGTAGCTTACTGTTGAGTTTTCATGAAATGTAATGTTATGCTTATCAGGATAATCCCGGAAACGATATGGCCCGAGTTGATGAAGTATTGGTTTTGTTGATGTATTTTTAATATCGTCTGGATTAGTCCAATTAAATATGTAGATATCAAGATAAAGTGGAACTGTTGGTTTTTTCCACTCACTAAATGTACGTGAATCTGGACGGAGTTCAAGATTCTGGAAATAAAGATTAATGAATTAAAGTTTACAATAGCTTATGCTGTAACTTACAAACATCATCTGCTTATGGATATAGTCTGGGAGAAATAATAATGATGATATTCCAAATGCTATTAGCGTAACACTAAGAAGATTATATGTGCAGAACCATGACTCCTTTCGATTCTCATCCTTGATCTTAATCCTTTTACCATCATCATATTTAGTCTTAGTGGAATCCATTACCACCATTGCAAACCTTGTTAAAAAAATAAAAATTTTTAATTACCATCCAATTTCTATTAAATTCTCAAGTTTAAACAGGTGTGATCAATATAATGAGTAACAATAAATATGTTAAGATAAAAAAGAAGTATACTCAATTGTACCTTGTGTTTGTTATCACGAAGCCCAGGGAAGAAGAAAACCAAAATGATAAGCAAAAATTGTTGGTATTTTCTAATTATTATGCTGAGCGCTGGAAACTCTTTTATCTATATCCCACTGGGCAATTAATTACATTAAATTACTCTTTCTCGTTGCCTTTATCTTTTGTGTACATATCTGTAGATATATAAATAATGTGGATATTATGTCGATTAAAATTTTGTGACTTAATAGAATTATCGAAAATTTTAAAATAAGTACTGTGCGTTTTAAAGATCAGGTTATTATTATAAATATAATCATGAATATTTGTCTGTCATGCTGGTTTAATGTCTGTCTTCTATTTTTAATAATAGCAAAGTTACAAGACCCTCTTTCTAAGGGCGTTTCGCAATAAGTGAGCGACCCCATAGAAACCTAACTTTACGGAGGTACCCGTTATGCTTGGCGGGATTGAACTCTAGTTATTATTAAAAATATTAATTAGTTGTATCAGCTGATTAATTTTATTAAATGTGCAATAAGAATCAATTTGCAAACTGACTATTATAGTAAAAGTATCTCATTTAAAATCACATTTATGAATTAAATTAATTCACTAGCTTAAAAATGCAAAATGATGCAAAACACTATTGAAATGATCAGTGCTTCTCAGACGGGTTTAGCTAGCAACCAGATCAGTGGTAAGTAACTTTTTATTTTTCGCGGAACCGAAACTACCCATGACATGTAGTTTATTGCATTTCCAAAATTCTTTGGCGACACACAGGTTGCCACTGACCTGAGTAAAATAAAAAACTAGACTCAGACCTGAATCCATTTTAGCTTTTGCCTTAACAAAGTGCTGTTCATGTGAAATACCATGAAGCATATGCCAATTGCCCTTTTAGTCGTGGTTCACCACCAACCTGTGTCTTGAAAATAAAGTTTGGCTTTAAAATATCAAAGATTTCAAAAGATTTTATAATTTTTATAGTCATTTCTTTTAAATATTCTAGAACGATTTCTTAGTGCTTTCAACTTTTACCTATAAGATAACAAGAATCATTTTTCAATAATTTAGATCCGGTTACGCTTTAATTATAATACCTAGTATTGCAGAATGTCAACTCTCTACGAAAATTAGATTTCAGCTTTGTCTTATTTTTTCTTTAAATATGATTTATTGTCCGGAAAGAAGATACACATTAGCTTTTCGCTAACCTACGCTTCAATGTGTATTCTAATTTATTAAAATTAATCGTTAATTAAAGAAAAATTTAACAAATTAGCGTCACAATGCTAACTTTTCAACTTATTGCAAATACAAAGAATCGTAATTTTTTTTTATACAAACGAAATAAATTGTGATTAATACAATTTTTTTAGCTGCAATTCATGTTCATGGGAGTTCTTACATCTTGTTTACCACTGTTTTTATTTCATTTTTTATTGCCGGAAGTTATTTTACCCAAATTAAATTATTTTGTGAATTTAACAAGTAGAGAAAAATTTTCAGTCAATTTTTGCAGTTTCATAGATTTGCCCATAAGCCAGTGCTTTTCAAACTATATTACTCGACACACTAGTGTCGCAACTTGACGACATTATTCGTCCTCAGTACTGGACACACAACTAGTCAAATGAAAACCTTTCAACTATGGTAAATTACGTGACTTTATAGTGTAGTAGTGAATAACCTTTGTACTGCAAAATTTTATCTAGAGATTAAGTCTGCAATTCTACTAAAATTGTTACTCATGACAGAGTGCACCCTTCTCAAAAACAACCGTTTTTGTCGTTGATTTTCAATTTTTTTGGCCGTTCCTTCTCCTTTCTTTGTAACGTAAATTTTTATTTCAAAATATATCAGAGTTCGAACTTTGCAAAATTGTTCGAATTTTTCGACAATTTGAGACGACTACACTCTGAATTGATATAGTGCATAATCTTGGATGTTATACTGAATTTTTGATGACACCCTTAACACAGTTTATGAAACACTGAAATTGCTTAATTAATTAATCTAACGAGAAAAATAGAAAAATATTTCAAATTCCATCTATGGTATCGATCACAAATTACGTTCTCAAAATATTCTAACCCGGAATGGAATTATTTTTTTTATATGCCACAAAATCTTAAATTTTACACTAATCTAATACTAGCTATCAAGAAATCATAGAACTACATTATTTAAAAACATTTTAAGTCATGTATTTCTTCTTGATAGCACACTTGATGATCTTGTAAATTTCTTTATCTTTTGAAAAAATATATTTCCGACACAATCAGCTGTTGAAAATTTTCTTAAACACGGCTTCCATTTCATGGATCAGATTTATAGCTATTCTGATTGATTACAGAAGTTATAAAAATCTAAATCAATTTACATAGATATGTGGATTCGATGAATTTTTCCGATCAAAACAGAGATGACAATCTGCGACTGAAATGAAACTAGCTGCCCTTGAAATATTTCAGTATGTTTACGATTTCCTATGATCATAAAAAAAAACATTTTTAAGTAATCAGACAGAAGATTAGTTAATTTTGTGCCTATTGTCTTCTTCAGAAGAATTTATGACACTTGAGTGTTCATTTTGGAGATTAACGAATATTAAGCAATTTGGAAGAAAATAAATTCTGTTCAGCACTTGTCCCACATTTTGCAATATTGTCTCAATTTGACATTAAATTTGATAATTTTTCATACTTTTTATATTTTTATTGACTTATAAAGATCAGTTTGTTACGTCTCGTTCTTATGCACAGTTATGGAGCTAGACAAAGAGATAGTGAGAATCTAGACGCTAGTTCATAGGCGTAGTTAGGGATGAGTCCTCTTTTATTGCACAATTTTACTTAATTATTGAATTATTTCAAATTATTCAATATTCTAGCTTAAATCAGCATTTTTTTGACTTCGTCTCTGTCGGCAACTATTAGGTTATTTTTAAAATATTCATGCTGTTATGATACACTGTCTAGATTTTATTTAATTGTATGCTAACACATAAAGTTTTTTTTTTATCACTAACCGTAAACTTAAAAATAAATTTTTTAAGGCAGTAAACTAAAATCACGTTTGGCTTTGTCAAGAGTAAGTAGACGTTTAAAAATTTTATTATCAGTTCCAACAAATGTGTAAAAAAAAAAAATATTTTGAGAGTTGCTCTGAGAGGAAAAATGAGAATTAGTTATCAGCAGCTGAGAATTCATTATGCTTATTTAAGTTTTTTGTGGCCAAAATCATGAAGAGTTTCTCCTTACTTGATATTAAATATTGGATTTTTTTGGGGGTTTCTTAAATTAATTTTTTTATTGCAGCTACGATTTGTTTGTATAATGTCAAGTGCAACACAAGTCATCGCTAGAACCAGCTTCAGGCAACATTTATGGAAGGTCATGGATCACAACTGATCTATTCAAATGAGAAGTAAGTAAGCAAGAGATTTGATTCTCTAATCAGCTCTCGTCATACTCTTAAGTTCTGGATAAGCCTCTAAGATGCAGTCTTTTGTCTGAATCAAGATAAGGATCAAGATAAATATGTGTACAATGTGTACCTACAATGTAAAGCCTTAACAGGCAAAGACCATGCTTTTATGGTACAAAAATGCCACTATAGTACCTAAAATCGGTCTCTTTGTCTGCTAGGATACTGCATCATACAATCATTCTATATTGGTACAAGTTATGAATTGCAAGGATTTTATAATTTTTACAGGCTCTAGAACTAAAAGTTTAAATCAAATTCAATTGTCGAATAGAGCTACTGTCAAACTTTTTTTTTGTACCACGGCACATCTACCTAAGTAGTAAGCTATGACCGAAAACGTAATTGGCATTTATAAAATAATTCGATGGCACACTACCGCGGCACAAAGTTTGTACAAAACTGGAATAGAGAACTCGATGAATCGTCTACAACACCAAAAGTGTTTGTTAGGGCATCGCTGAGTGTCACTCGGTCTGGTTACGTTGTAAGTATGAATATAAATCTGAATTAAGGATATCAATGAAAATGCACACATTAATTACAATTTACAGACATTTAAAAATAAATTGTTTTTCATTTTTTACTTTAATCCTATTGGCAATCATGGACTTAAAAATTTCTTGCCAAAATATAATTCGAATAAAAATAAAAAGTTAAGAAAAAATGTTAATCGGTTTTTTATTCCAAACTCTTAATCTTATGAGACTATATTCACTGAAGTGGACTATCCTTAATTTTGGGATGATCCATTTCACTTGCTTGACAATATCTTAAAAGATTCAGGAATTTTGAAAAGGGAATAGCCAGAAAGACGGATTTTTGTGTAGATCGCTAAAATTTAGAGTATAAGAGAGCCTTTTTCTGAAGACCATAGATTCCATACTCTGCACATTGAATGACCTAGGTCATATCAAAACAAAGCATCTTACCACAATTAGTGAGTCGTGAAACACACAAACCGTGTTTTGATGGCAAGTTAATGTCCAGTTGATGACTAGTTCTAATGTATTTTTGTACCCCGGTGTTGACATGGCTAGAACAAGGCAATCAAATTCAACTAAACTTTGGAGAAGCGATTTTGTTATGTTTTTCACTAAAAACAGAGGTAAGGTTTGAACCGAACCCCACCAAATCCCACAGAATACGCCTCATTGTATACATTTTAGTAATTAAGTGATCTGGGTATTCACATGAGTTTGAAATATAATCAATTCAATAATACCACTGCCTTAAAGATATTTGCAGAATATCCACTTTAGTGAAAATAGTCGATATTTAATTCCATTTGATCGAGCGATCAAATCCATGATGAATGAGATATTAAAACTTTATTGCTCAGAAGAATCAAGAAAAGGTGAAACTGCTTTCTATATACTTAACACATGTGGCATATTCTAGTTCAAATACTGGAACCTGAAAAGATTTTCTTGTACCAAAACTCATGTTTTAAACATCAATAACAAGGAATGTGCCTTAATATTTCGCACAAATCGTTTGCCGAATATTTTATTAGCAAGAATTAACAATTCCTAAGAAAAAATAAACTGGAAATTAATGAAGTAAAGAATCAGTTTAAAACTGTGTATCCTTCATAAAATTATTCAAGTTTTGATCACCATTGGACTCACAACTGAGTTAATAAAAATTTTAAAATAAAATGTCTGTTTCTGAAGCAATTTAACTTAACTTTACTCAAGTGGTTCTTTAAAATACAATTTACAAACAAACAACATACTTAATTGGATGTTCGTAAAGGCGTCGTCGTATCAACCCAGACCAACACTCCATAATGTAGAGGGTATATATCGACTAACTTCATAAAAATACCTTTTTCCAGCATCTCAGTAGATGAATATACTCCCAAAAGTTCAATAGGTTCCAAAAGTGTTTCAGATTTGTAGACAGAAGTCAAGAAGTTAGTGAATGCAGCTGTGTTATTTCCAATTTGTGAAAATGAAGACGGTGTTTTTGGGACTTCACTGTCAACTTGAAATTCTGGAATGCCGTATCGTGTACCAAATGCCATTATAACGTTTGTGTCAGTACAAGCAAGAGTGTAGGTCGGATTGCACTTTACTTTCTGAAAGGATGTACCGAAAATCAACAAAAGTTCATCGACTTTATGATTAGCACTTACTTGAATGAAACGTTCACTAATTTTCTTAGCCACAACTGGCTGTGTTGTCATTTCTTTCTTATGTCCAACACAAAGCTGTGCCTCAGAATTATCGCCAAATGATAAAATATATCCGCCAGTTATGACAAATGCTGTGTGCTTTGTTGAAACACTTAAATCCATTACTTTCTTCTTAATGCTATTGATTTTACGCTGTAAAAGTTATCATATTAAGGAACTGCCTATCTACTATAATATATTTAACTTACAAATTCTAAAAAGGCTTCAACATTTTTTCCAAATCCCAATCGATTGCAGTTGTTTTTACCGCAAGCATAAACAGATCCATCATGAAGTAAAATGAGTGAACAGTCTGGTCCACAATAAATTTTCTTTATATCCTGTACACTCAGTGGTAGTGAAACTTTCAGAGGCGTCATTGCAGTTTTTTGCTTACCAAGTCCCAAAGCACCAAACTCATTAGATCCAAATGAGTAGATATTTCCATTAATATCGAGTGCAAGGACATGACTTTTGTCACATGCGATTTGAATAACTTTGATGTCTGTGAAAAATTCAATAACTCGAGGAATCATTTGATTTGTGACATTCTCAATCCCTAGACATCCTTCGTTGCTCGTTCCACAGCTCATAACTACACCATAATTTGTCAAAAATATCGAAAATCCATCACCAGCAGCAGCACTTACTATATGATATCGACGAATTGTTTCAATTTTTGTTGGGAAATGCTTCCATGTTGAATCAACATTTTGCCCCAACTGTCCACGTTGTCCATCACCCCATGCATAGATTGATCCTTCTTCAGTTACCACAAGAAAATGAGAATCACCAATAGCAATATCCCTTATTTTACAATTAGATGGCAACTGAATTGGATCTAATGAAAAATTTCCACCAAATGATTTCATCAAGTATAGAACTGACCGTTCATTAAGAACCAATTCATTCATTGTCGCAGTTGATGCTTCCATATATTCTTTTGCAGCACTAGGACCAAAAATGACAGAGGACTTAACAGAAACTGTGTCACTTGTCTCATCGCTATGTTTTGTGTACGAATATCCTTCATATTTACCCAAGTTACGATACACAAGTGGTATGTAAAAAATTTGGATATCTTTTGCAGATGGACGATCATTTGGGTTGATTTGTAAAAGTGTTTTTAGGAGATGCTTAATTTGTGGTGAATATCCTTCAGGAAGTGGCATAAAGTCAGCCTAGAATCAAAAAACAAGAATGTATTAATGAGTTCCGCAAAGGAACTTCTTTTTAATCTTCGGTGATCAGCTTTAAAAGTTAGTTGAAAAAGATAATATTGCATTTGGCAATTGGCAAAGGTGATGCCAGTAATAGAACAGGCTCAAAGTGGCATTTAAAGAAGATTATGGATCACAATTGATCTGAACAGTCAACAATGCTATATGAGTTGAGTCTACTGGATTCGACTTTACCAAATAAAATACACGTCGACTTCGAGCTCTGATCTAATCTAGTATACATTGATATACAAAACCATAATATGTTGAACCATTTTAATTAGCATTTTTGTCTTCCTTAATACTTTTTTTTTGCTTAATCCATTAAGAATTTCAATATTTTAAGTCATTTGCAAGTTAAAATCTATTAAAATTAACAAAAGCTTTAGACTTACCGCCATTATTTTCTTTACCAATTCGGATAAATTTGTAGCATTAAAAGTTTTCAAACGACAGCACATTTCTCCCAAGACACATCCCAAAGCCCATATATCGCTTTTATCGTCATATTCCTTTCCTTCACACATTTCTGGAAATATGATAAATATTATTCATTATTTATATATCTAAGATGTTATAGGTAATCTGCATCTTGTTGGGAATCACAGAATAGATTAAAAAATTTGCATTTTAAATGAATTCAGGACTTAATCATAATTTGGCATGCTGTCGAATTATTAGCTTTGTTTTGTTTATTGACCTTAACATCGGTGTAGGTTTGTTTACAATCTTCTGGATTATCGTAAAATCCACTTTACGATTTTGTTTTCAATATTATATTTATTTTGACAAGTCAGTCATGTGATTATCATTATCATGGTATGATGTTTGAGAATTCTTCATAATTAACAATAATTAAGAACTTCTTATGGATTGAGAACTATAATTAAGATATTTATTATTCGGAGTTTAAATTCAGACTGAAATTTTGTATGAAAAGGGGCCTTCAACTATGTACAATAAATATTATTTAAATGTCAAATGACCGTTAAATATTTATATAAATTGTACAAACTTACCAGGAGAAAAGTAGTAAGGTGTTCCAAGTATAGTTTGTGCATGAACCTTTGTACTCATAATTTTAGAAATCCCAAAGTCTCCAATCTTGACAATGCCCCGTTTGAGGAAAACATTTGCAGTTTTCAAGTCACGATGTAATATGTTTTCACTGTGCATATAAGCAATAGCATTCGTCATTTGTTCAAATACATTCAGCACATATCGCTCCGGTAAATATTCAGTTGATTCATTAATGACTTGTGCCAAATTTCCTTCATCTGCATACTCCATTTCAATGCAAAGAATTTCGCCACGAATGAAGCTGCTGTAATAGGAAATCACATTTGGATGCTTAAGTCGTGAAAAAACTTCAACCTCATTCATTGCCATTTCCTTTTCAGCATTTGAGAGCTCAGCAAGATTTATTTGCTTTAAAACCACAAAAGTATCATCGTTGAGTCGTTTATAAAGGCTGGCAACTCCAAAACTTCCACGACCAACAGTCTTTACAAACTGGAAGGTCTTCTTGCTATCAGCTATGTCAACATTGACCGTATCCATTTCAATTTCAGATAATTTTCGACTTTTACGCGAATTAACGCTGTTGCTGTTGTTACTGATGTAATCTTTAAATCTAGTCATTGTTGACAGTATTGTACTTGCTGTACTGGTATTTTCATTACTCTCATCGTTTATTGAGAACGGCTTTTTATCAGAATCAAGATTCGACATTTTTAATATTTTTTTACAACATTTTGTAATGGACAATTTTTATTGCCATGACAGCATATATGGATCATATATGATAATTGTTCTACGCATGGATTTTGACTTGTTAAAATGTGTCAGATATGTGACACTAAAGCTATAGCATGTAAAGCTATTTTCTTTGAAAACGGACATAAATCCCATACTGCACACCTGTTGAATATTTAAACAGTCATATTGCATTTCAATCCTACATTTAATTTCTGTGAATTACTACCTGTTGCCTGCAGCACTACTACATGCAAACTTTTGTAAGTCTAGTAAATGTTTTGCTTTCTCAACAGTCGGCATCAACATTAAATTTCAAGTTCAAGATTCTCTTTCTCTCCACAACTTCTTTACTGTTGCTTTGTGCTTATTGTGCGTGTTAGTTGTACTTCAATCGCGAGAGAGTTAAGACCGAAAAAATATCAAAGAAAGCAAAGAAAAAAGAAATCAAATTTTTAACTTTGAATGTTATAGTAATAAAGGAACAAGACATAATCTCAATGATTCATCAGAATTTCGTCTGCAAATTGGAACAATAGAATCAAATTCATTTGAACTTGATGTAAAACTTGCTATCGTAAGTATTAAAGTTGCCTTATAAGAACAAAAATCGATAGAAATGAATGGAAAAAGTTAACGGTTCTGCATTTTTACGTCATCATCATTCTTGTGCTTCTCTCGTTTTTTCTTTCATTTCTTTCTTCTTTAAGACGTGTGTGCTAGTTTCAAGCCACACGATGTAAATAAAAAAATCCAAAAGAAAAGAAAAAGTTTTATTTTTCTGTCGGGAGTGTGTAATTGTGTCAACTGCTGGAAACGAATTGGAGCATCATGACTTTTATTATGATAAATTTTGCTTTCATAATTTTACCGAGAATTAAAAGTTTGGAAATCTTTTTCATTAAATTATTGAAGCATTAAAGAAATTTTCTCTAGAAATTTCTGAAATGAAAACTTTTGAAAAGTAAAGCTTGGAGTGTGTAGTATGAAGCACGTCAAAAGTCATTTCAATTAAAGAAGATCATTCGATTCAAGTTTGTTCCATAAGATTAATCATTTGATAGCTTATTATTACTGGCCCGATCAGCACATGTTCAAATTTTGCTACCACGACGACTAGATAGTATTTTACGTAGAACCAAATGGTGACCGCTTGGCGAAAACACCCAAATTTACCACTTGCCGATCATTTGGTTCTAGGTAGACTGCCACGTCGTCGTGATGGGAACATTTTAATGTGTGCCAGTCGGGTCTCGCTTCTTATTTGATTAATTAATTAGATAGGTTAATGAGATAATGCAAAATTCCTGGTAGAATGAAACATTAGAAACTATAAAACTTGAACATTCAGAATCGTGTCTTAACAGGTGTCTTGCTTATAATATGTACATAAATTACGTTCAGCAATGCCGTTTGTTAAAACTATCACGCAAACCACTCTGCGTAGAAATGGACAATAATCTGGGTTCAGACCGACTTTACTCTAATCTGAGCTTCTCTCGTTTCCGACTTGAACTGGTCTGAAGCCGCAGTTCATCAAATCTCGCATGAGTTTGAGTCACGCTCGCCTGAGGTTTGATATTTAGCCATTTCTTCATCGTGTGCCTTCCGGATATGATGCTTCATAGATAAAAATGTTCAAATAGACAAAAACCGCAATTTTAGTAAATTTTGACATAAAAATTTATTAAAAGACATTTCAATCTCCGAGTAGTCCTTAAAATAATTCCATCTACTCATCGTTTGCTTACCTTGAAGAAATCAAAACTGAAATACTTTTTGCATCAAATCATCCAAAAGAAATTCTGACTGACGTGTTCATTTCGTATTCGTTTAACAATTTTCTTTCATCTTCTCTTTCACTTTTAAGTTCAGCACTGAAAGTAATTACAAAAATCAACAGCAAATAGAAAAAAATTTCCATCATGGGTGAGAAATTATCGCAAACGACAAGTTCGTCTCAAAAATCAAAAGACTTAAAATCAAGTAACAAGAAGCAATCAAATGGTAATGGAATTCATTATAGTAGACCTGAAACTAAATATGAGCACATTTATCCTCAAATCCCTGAACAAAAGTCATTATTTGTCGCCTACATTTTATGGTTCTTTGGCGGCATCTTCGGTCTACATCATATCTACCTGCATAGAGATAGACATGCATTTGTATGGTGGTGTACACTTGGAGGATATTTTGGTATTGGATGGCTTTTTGAAATCTTTAAGATCCCTGAGTATGTAAGAGATGCCAATGATGATCCGAAATTTATTGCCAAATTTATTGTAAAATTGAGGACATTTCAAAAGCCAGAATTCTCAACAATCCGGTTCCTTGGACAAATTATGATGAGTTATCTCTTTGGACAAGTTGTGATGATTGCTGTACCTGAAGATGAAGTAATGGGCATTAATTGGAGATTTTTATTGTGGACTGTTCCATTCTTCTCAGCAGTTGGTGTCTGGATTGTCGGTAATATTGGACGTGAAAAGGGAGTCTTTTGGCACTGCTTGGTTGCAGCTTATTTAATCTATCCACTTAGATATTTTGTCTATGATGAAACATATTGGTTCACTGGTATGGTCTTTGGAAGTGCATTGGCCTTTGAACAATTTTCTAAGCAATGGCGTCGTGAGCCACCAAAGAGACATAGTAAAGTAAAGCGAACAATTGTGCTGTCAACATGCGTCATTATATATCTTTCTGTATGGAGTGCTTACTTTGTATTTAATGGAAAAATCACAGACAGTGAGGGTGATGAAGTACCTGTACACGAGGCTATAAAAAATTTTCTCAAGTCACCATGGTGGACTGACTTGAAGCAAACATTTGTCGATACATGGAGATTTGCACAACATAATGGATGGTATGAGACGTGGAAGCAAATTGTCGATTCTATAGATATAGATGGAGAACAAAATGCCTATAAGGTATTGAATGTTAGTCCCACAGCAACGCAAAGTGAAATAACAAGTGCTTGGCGTAAATTATCACGTGAATTCCATCCAGACAAGGTGAAAGATGAAAAGTTGCGACGAGCAGCACAAGAAAAATTTATGGATATTCAACAAGCTTATGAAGTTATTTCCAAAATTAAATCAAAGAGAAGGTCACGAAATAAAAAATTCGAGGATGAACAACAGGACGTTAAAATTGAACTGTAAATATGAATGCTAATGAAAATTTATGGTCGGTAAAAATTATTATCTGACCTGGAAAATATGGGATGAATGTTCATCATTTGAGGTTAGCTCAAGTCACAATCAAATTATGATAAAGTATTGCTGAAAGGATTAAAAAAAGGTCAATTCCATAAAAATCATGTTCTATTCATTAAGTATGTTTAGGTATTTATACTAATTTTCATGAATAATTTATTTCCTGATTTTCAAGGTTTTAAAAATACAAAATAAGAAAAAAAATTAATTCAAAATTTTTCATTTTATGCTTTTGTTTTCAGCAACAATTTATTGCAGAAGCTTATATGCTTCCTGTTAAAACTAACTTAAAATAATTGACTTCTCTCTTATGACACACGCGAACTTATATATTTAAATTTTCTTTCAATCATTTTAGAATCTTGAATGTTTTTTAAGGATGACTCAAGGTTTGGATAAATTAGGTCAGTGGTAGGCAACCTGTGTGTCGTAGTGCAATACTAAGCGATTCTTTTGAAGTTTTCAGATTTGATTGGGAAAAGTTTAAGTCAAATTTAGTTTTTGCTCTCCGCTGCATTAATTATTGGGCCAAAGAGGCTATGGGTTTCCCGAGTCTTGGTTTGAACGAATTTTCAAGACTGAGATCGAGACTACAAAAGATTTCGAGACCGAGCCTGTAAAGAAACCGCTTATAGGTATCATAGTGGTGTATCTATACCATGAAAGCATGCTCTTGGCCTGTTAAAAGTCTTAACCGAGAAGACGTAGTCTCGATGTCAAGAACCCTTAACTGAGACAGATTGAAACAGATATTTAGTTCCCAAGTTTTTTTTATTCATCGCATGGGATTGCATTTCACTTAGTCATTTATCGCTAAAGATTCCAAAATTCCTTAAATTCCATTCCTTCCAACATTCAAGATTGTTGTGTATTTTTATTAGGGTATAACAATAATCTTTCCTAACTAATTTTAAAACTCATTTACTCCAATCATTTTTAATGATACAGCCGATTTTTATCAATTTAGTTACTCATTCCTTTATAAGAGTTTTTAGGTACTTTGATCATATTTTCCAATGTTTTAAAAATGAAATGATATCCTCTATGGAGCTATTCACATGTGGTGCTTCCGCTTTTCGATCAAAATTCTTTAACTATAGACGTCATTTATGAACAACCCTTAAATTTAATTTCATGAAATTGTCGTTTGATTATTCTTCATGCTTAATGTTTGATTTAAAAAAAATTAAGATTGAATTCTGCTGCTTGCTCAGCAGGAGGAAAAAATGAAAATTATTCAAATACTGCGGAAAATTTTCTATTTTAGGAATACAAATATAATCCTTTATTTGTGCAATAAGTAGCCTAATAAATATGATTCATGTACAGTATAACTAATCCAATTTCATTAATATTTTATCAAAGTATATCAATAGAAAATGGACAAATGATTAAAATATGAGTAAAAGTGGTCATCCAAAATATCATAAATCCCCTGGTTCTGATCTCATATCAACCATCAATTCAATATCCATTTTTGTCACGAATTTTATCCCACAGTAAATAAAATAAGCTTAATATTTTTATGTGGACGAATAAATAAATCTTCAGTGTTGTACATTTTTCATAAATTTTCTACAAATTCAAATTTTATTTCAAAATTATTGAAACAAAAAAGTTTTATTAACTTTAGGGGACGTTCGGAAGTTACGTAACGCTTAAGGCCCTTCCTTACACAGGGAACAAATTGTTATAGAACTCAAATTTCGGTCCATAATTTTGCTGTTTATCGTTACGGTAGGGAGAGGGGACTAAACTGTGTGACGTAACTCCCGAACGTACCCCTTATAACATTTAAAGTAGATCTTAAAGAGTAGAGTTCAATTAATTTTTATGACTATGATGAGACGCTTCATATGATAGAGACGAAATGACAGAGTGATTTCTTTTCATGTCGAGTACTATAATGAATATTATATAATTTACAATAACCATAGTTACATGATAGATAATCTTAATGTCATAACTATTGAGGACAATGAATGATGATAATAACAATATTTGATAATAGATCCTTATGCAAATTAAAATTAATGATGATGACGATGATGACGAGATATGAACTTTAAACTAGAAATATGAGTCGGTATGAACTTTTTGTTTTCCACCTCCGGCATTAATGATTCCTTTTGATTTCTCTGATAAAACTTTCCTTATTCCATTGACCTTTTTCTTAATGACTGTTGGTTTCTCCTCCACTTCTGGCACCATATTCGGCATGTTTTCAAATTTCTTTATTAAATTATTGTTGTTTGCGTATGTAACTTCGAGTCTATAAATGAAAAATTAACAAAACATAAATTTTAAATTTTGCAAAATTATAAGGGAAAATCAGAGCTGTTGGCTGTGACTTATGACTAGATCGCTTGCTTAGATTTAGAACAGACTTAGAACAGGGATTGTCATAGGAAAATTCATTGGGAACTTGTAACTCTAACATTTGAAGCTTAAATGAATTCTAGTGATTGTTATTACCTTATACACACAGTTCTTGAGGATTTTGTGTCTTTTTTATGACAGAGTAGAAAGGGAGAGGGGGATTAAAATTAATTTATGAAATGATTGAAGGGGTTTTTAAGGTTCAGGCAGTTACCACATTTAAATCAATTTAGTCTAGTTAACGAGAAGAAAATTAGCTTAAGCTTAAAAAATGTCTTTTTCCGAGCTGCACAAATGAAAAAGACTCCATCTAGAGGATTTTAAAGCTCTTTTACAAACACCAAATGAAAGCTTTCACCAAATGATAGCCATATGAAGGCCACTTTCATTCAGTGTTAATAAAAATGATTTACAAGAGCCATAGAAGCTTCTTGACGGGCCATTCTTAGTTTTTCTTCCTCGGCTTGTTAATTGTTTTTACAACAGAGTTCAAAGTCGGTTCAGAATTTGTATGAAAAAGTCGATTTGAATCGACTCGACTTCATTTAAAATTAGAGTCGACTTTAAGCTCTGTTGACTAGTCACACAAATACCATAGCAAACAGCACTGTAGAAAATAAGGGAACTCAAAAATTAAAATAAAACATTAAATTTGCATCCAATATTAATGAAATGATAAAAGCCTAAATAGCAAATAAAAGAGGGCATTCACACGCAGAGTAAGGATTTGTTCTAAGCAATTCATCGGTGTGCACGTTTAGCATTCAATGGAAATTTACAACTTAAAATAAATCAAACAAAAAATAAAATAAATGATTCGACTCTCACTTTGGCACAGTTAATGGACGACAGAGGCTTTTGATAATTTGTTTACTAGATCCATTTGTAACGCCAGGACCATTTCCCACACAAATAGCAGCTGCTGTTAGATAATTTACAATCTCACCATTGCTAAATCCATTCTCATCAACAATACCAATCTCTTTATTGTCTGACATATTAACAAAACCATTACGATTGTTCTTGCCATCATCATCCTTGCTTTTATGATGCTTGTCTTTAAGTGAGAAACCAAATGGGAAAACTTTTCGGAATTTTGAGCGAAAACCTAAAATTATTACAAAAAAAAGAAACGAATTTTTGATTTAGTAATAAAATTAAAAATCTTTTGAATCAAAATTTATGAATGGAAGCATGTGAGGAATGTCGTAAATTTTAAACTTTTACGTTGGCTCATAGCTGATTTGAGATGATTTTTTTTATAAATATTTATATTCTATTATGATGCTAATAATCAGAAATGCGCAGGAAATGTTGCCGTCATATTTTTGATTCCTACATTAATTCTGATATTTACACATTGACTTTTCCTGCTTCGTCATGCATGTTATGTGATATCGTAGAGATTTATATTTGATTTAAGTCTTGCATTATTTAAAAAACTTTTATAAACATATCTAACTCCTCTATTTGCTTTAATTTCAGTCATTGAATTTAATTTCAGCATGTCTTGTTTCAAATCTGGTTAAAATCTTTTCCAAATTTCATAACGTTCATTTGAAGAATAATATTTAATATATAGTTGAACACCCCTTTTCTTAAAAATTTAGTCTCACATGAATTTCGAAGAATAAACATTACAAAATTACAACTAATTCTAATAACAATTAGGAAGAAGCTCTTAATTACAATTAAACTCAATAGCAATTCCTGAAGAGAACCTTAAATACTTTAAGTCTATCTTAAGATTAGCGGGCTTTTCAATGAAATTTTAAATTAAATTTTAGAATCTTTTCTGATCTTTTAATGCATGAAAGATTAGTCCATATTAAAACGACGATTTTCAGAAATTCGAAACCTCATTTTTACGAAATCTTCATTTTACGACAATGCTCATTTTTGCGAAGAAGAAAAATTTCTCTTCATCAAATTAATATAAATTTCAAATTTAGAAAAACCGTTAGGTCCAATACGCATTCTGATTGATAAAAAAGTTTTTAAAAAAATATCAAAAATGAGTTTTTATTAAGTTTAATACAACTAGCTATTGTGAGAAGTCATACTAGTTCATTTTTGAACTTTTTTACTGCGAAATTTATCAAAAAAATGTGTTGGTAAATTAATTTTCAAAATTTAATTTATTCAAAATTTAGATGAATGAAGAACAAAATTTTTCGTAAAAATGAGATCGTAAAAATGAGGTTTTTAATGCATGAAAGATTCATCATCAATATTTGTTATTCATCACAAAAATGATGCTCCATTATCTCATTTATCTCAATTCAGCTATAATCTTTTAAACATTTTTGCCTTAAAGAATATATTCTTTTCGATTTTATTAAAAATTTACGTCATTCAATTTTTTTCGTCACTTTCCTCATCTATTTTAGAAATATGATGAATAAAATAAAGAGTTTTTCATTTCACTCACCTCCCGAATGACTCGTTTGCTGTTGTTGCTGTTGTAAAATACTTTGTGACATAGCAGATGTTGTTTTACTTCTCGGGATAACATCATGTGTCCATTTATTTGAGGTTGATTTATCTAAAAGTTTAGCACGAGCAACAGTCTCGATCATTTCAGCCGTCTGATGACGTCCACAATAACGTGCCCATTGATCGGCACGGAAGCATCTTGTTGGATCAGTTGCTGTTGGTGATGCTCCTATCATTTTTTATATACACATTTATTGACGTTTTAATGATTTGGTATCAAGAAGATTAAAAATAGAAAAAAAGAGACGAGAAAAGTAATTTTCATGAGAAAGCATTTGTGTAATTCACAGCAAGTCACAGAGTTAGTAATGATAATAATAGGGCAACGAGAAAATTAATTTTGAAAGGATTCACAAGGGAAATGAGAAAATATATTTCTATTTACCAGCAAATAGTAAGAGTTTTGCCGTCTTTGTTCGACCTTGAAGTGCTGCTTTCATTAACGGCGTGAAGCCTAAATTATTTTTTGCGTCAATGTTGATTCCTTTGCATTTCGTTAGCAACATATTTACAATTTCTGTTTGACCTGAAAATGGAAAAATATTCAAGAACATAAAATGTATTCTTAGAATGCTTGAAAAAAGTAAAAAGTATGGAAACTTTTTGGGGTGGATTTGTGGATGTATTCAAAATCCATTATGTTTAAAGTATGTCCTTATTTCTCAATGCTTTGTTTACTCTGAATCGGATTTACTTACTTCCAAGGCAACCACAATTCCTACTTATAACTGTTTCGGTTAAAGCTTCTTCTGTTTTAAATAAATTTGTACATTTTTGACTCTAAACTGAACTGAGTTTTCATGCAAGAAGACATTTGGTGGCATAAGGCTATTTACAAATTCACCCGGACTAGTAGTATACCGAAAGTCGACTTTAATTTTGGTCGAAGACTAAACATTTGTAAAACTGGCGAGAAAAATCGATTTTTAATCAAGAAAATCAATCAATAGATTGCTAGCCCGAGTGGCATATGGTAAGTAGGGATGACCACCAACAACTCCCCCAACCTTCCAGAATACGCACCTTACCATACCTTACACATTGTAATGTTCGTGAAGATTAAGAAATAGTATGAGAGACTAACTAAATAAGAATCACTATTTAACTTCTTGCTGTTAGTAATTTTTCATCATTTCCGTGCCAATATAAATAATTTTTAAACAAAAGAAGAAAGCCGTATAAACAGCAGTAAGATTATAATATTATTCTCTCGTGACTTTTTAACATCCGTTTGAATGTCGACTGACTCAACCTAATTTATTTAATCCTTTTTTTCTTATTTTCATAAATATGAATAGACCCATAAGTCTTGAATCTATTGCCATTTGTTGAGATTTGAAATTGAATGATGTATTTTGACTGGTTGTTGCTTTCGGATAACATTTCTTATGTTTATTATTAAATGTCATCGCAGATTCATTGAGAAAACTCACAATAACGTAAGAAAATCAGTCAATTTACGTTCAAGACATTGGAAAATTTTTAATATTGGTCCATGTTGGGAAGTTGATTCCAAAAAGTATTTTCTGACACAAAATTAATTCAATTGATTTTGAAAATCAGTGATTAGTCATTCAAAAAGTTCCAATAAAGCTGGGATCCCTATCGCTTTCATGTTAACAAATAAAATCCAGCTCACTGAGTCATAAAATTATTTTTTCGTTGCTATATTTATTGTAAGCTCTATCCATAAACACAACAGGTGAGGAAAAAGTTGAAACTTTTTGTTTCTAACTCAACTTCTTGAGATCACCGCTCTAGAAATATCAAAAAAAGATAGTTTGATACAGCTGGCTTTCTTCAAAACAGCTACTCTGACTAATGTCCCAAAAATATTTGCATTCTGCTTGTTTTTAAGCTTTGTTTTGACAGCTTGCATCAATTATTCAATATTTTCGTTATATCCTTCATTAGTTAGTTATTTGTAAATAGCCATAGATCATACTTGTAATTCTAATTGAGATCCATCCATTTAATGTCTTGCAATTAATTTTTTCTACTCTGACTGCATGCATATATCCTTCAATCAATGTTTAAAAATGGGCCGCATGCAATCATGCATATAATATGATAATAATATGTATATTCGCAGTAAATGAACATACGTACAATACAATCAGTATTAAATGCAGCATTTAGCTCAGTCCTCAATAATAATCCAATTATAAATTCATTGATGACCGATTTTTCGAATAATTTTTTAACAATCTAGAGAAAAATTTTAATTTGTGTTGATTAAAATTGTTTAAAAAATTAAGTTGATTGAAACTGTACAAAATGGATTAATTTATTAAATTGGCCATAAAATATGAAAATGTCAATGGGCATGATATGACAGAACCTCAAAGTATGTACGTTATTTAAAATTTTAATCCTTTGTAAGTTCTAGTAGAATTCATAATGAGTTTACAACTGCATGTAAAGTAATATTTACTACTTTCTGCTTATTGCTTATGCACGGCATATCCATAATTTATATCGCACAGTAATTTAAAAGATTAGCCTAGACACATTTTTTACTTCATCAAAAATAGAAAAGCAATTAAATTACAGTCGTAGACGTATTCTTTAATAACCTAAAGCAATGCACATGCTTGTCATTTCTATGAATATAATGCATAGAGCATTTTCTTTTATTCCGTCAGTCAGATAGAATAAATCAGAGCATGGAAATGAGGACATATGGATTATAAATATTACTAGAAAATCAATACAAACCTGCTTGTGCTGCAAAATGTAGTGCTGAATTTCCTTCATTATCTGGTTTGTTGACATCGATGCCCGGCAAATGCAGAAATAGTTCCAGGAAATTTGTGAGATTTGTTGAACATATGTAAGATAGTGCGGTCTGTGAAATGAGAAATACATCAAGTTAGACAACAATAACATTATTTACAGTCTGTTACGGAAAATCCTCCATTAAAATGAGATAAGTAAATGAATTCATAATTTTATATTAATAGTACAAAAATTATTAATTTTACTTCTTCTCTGGACATGGACTTCATTGTTAACAACAGTGTGCGCTCTCATAATATGGAGATTTATATGATTAACTTAATCCCAAGCTTACAAAATCAGTATTTCCTTGAGATTAAATGTATTTTCTGGTGAGTCACTGTCTTTGTTTTGAAAATTTAAGTCACTATTGTCCAAAAACCCAAGGGAGAGAAATCGCTCAAAAACTATTCAAATGAAAATAAATCGTTACAATTTGAAATTCAAATGACCGTTATCCTCACTTTTTGACAATTAGTCTCCAATTAATGATTTTCTTTGATGCAGGTCTATAATTTAAAGCCATTTAATATGAAAAATTAATTCTCCTCTCATCGATTTATTAATTACAAGACCACTATAATGAAAAGCTGTTGATAAGAGGAAAAGTGGTAAAGGACTTGAATTTGCATGTAAATCATATCATATTGTGATAGAAATAAAGACTGGGAAATGAATCACAAGTATCACGGTTGACGACTTTTGTTCTAAATTCACAGCATCAGTGTCAGCTTCATTCATCTAAGCTCGGTTCTAAAAATAACTTCTCGGTTTATTTACAGTAGTTTGATTTTCATGTTTTCTATAAATCTTGTCTTTGAAATAGCTATAAAGCTTAGATTTATGATTCTGTATTAGTTTAAAATCATAGCAGCATGATTTAAAGTGACTTTTATATCAGAAGTTCTCCATAAGGAAAGAGTTTGATGAATTATGTACGAGTATTTCATCAGATCTGATGAATGAGGAATCAACGCATGTTTGGTTGTAAGTTTCAAATAATATAAATTTAGAATTTATTTTCAGAGTTTACATAAAGAAACCTAAAGAATAATAAACGCACTGTAAATTGAGAACATAAACATTTCGGAAAATGTACAAACTTCAACAGAAGTTGTTTATAGTCTAACACAGCGGTAACAACCTGTTGGCCACGACACACTAGTGTGGCGCCAAAAAATTTTGGAAATGCCATATGCTATGTGCAGTTTTGGTCGAGGCTTAGATCCAAGGTATGCCGCGGAAAATAAAAGTTTGCCCACCACTGATCTAACACTTATTGCTGATATACATCCATAAAGTTACAGTATTAAATCAGAATTATGCAATGGGGATTTGAATAAGTATGTATGATAATCATATGTTAGCTATAAACCAAGACATAGGAAAATATTCAAAGGGATTTCAGAAATGACGTCGTACATCCGCATTCTGGTATCTGGACACTTCTACGAAGGTTTTGTGAAGTTGATTTAGGTAAGAAATCTCATTTGACATTTGTAAGAACATAAAAACATTGTTCCTTCCTGTTTTCTTTTCATTGACAATGATTTCATTCAATTTTGCCGACAGCTTCAATCAAAGTTGTGAATCATACTCATCTATCTCATTAATGCGGATTTTCAAGTAATTATTTCCATCTTACCCTTCCACTTTTGTCTGTTGCATTCAGTTCTTTTGGTGTTATTCCATGTTCTAAAATATCCTTAAAACAGTCCTTTAATAGAAGTTCATTACAATTCCTTGATGCTCGTAGGAGTTTGCTTACAAGCTCCACCTGGTCGAGGCTCATTTTGAAAGCCTTGAGGCGTGCTGATAACAGTGAACTACTGCAAATGAAATAAAAATGGAAAAAAATATTAATTACATTAAAACAATTCAATTCAGTTTTTGATTGACTCGCTCATTGTTCCTGCCAACAATCGATTCTTTTGCTTTCATAAAAACCTTTAAAAATTCATCTCAAATCATATAAAAAGTGTAAACTGCTTTTGCCACTTAGTAGGAAATAGCTTTTTCATAATCAAATTTTTGTGTTCAAGTTCAAACACGTTGTACATACTAAAAGAGCAGGAAGAACAGATTTTTATTACTCTGACAATTTGATGGAACTTTTTTTCCCATCTTAAGTTTTACTGTACTTATGTATGTCATGGATTTCAGCTGATTTTGCAATAAAATGCTTTTATATTTTTGTATCTAAAGTGTTAAGTGTTTTTATGTGCCGTCAAAAGTTTTGATAATGTCATGACAAATATTTTGGACAACACTGCGATAGTCTATGCCTGTAATGCATTTGAAGTTTTTAGTTTGACAACTCATTCTGCTAACCACCAGAGTGTACTTTGTCATATATGTAGTCGAACAACCGCCGATAGCTCAATGGAAGGTGGATGCGACCATGAAGTTGCAGAACATCGGTTTGAGTACCACTCGGGATCTGTTATTCGCAATTATACCTTTTCTGTTAAATCAACAGTAATTTAAAACTGAGATTTTCAAACAATATTCTCTGCATTCGCTCAAATTTGAAAGTAAATTAAAATTATTGCATTAAAAATCTCTCAAAGATTTTCCTTCTGTTCATCATCAATTTCCGTCTTTTTAAGTCAGGAATTTTTTCTCAGAATCGATTGTTTGAATTTTAATTAAAATAAAATTCCATTAGATATTGCAAGTTTAAAGCGATTAAAACAGCTTTTGCGTTGTAAATACAACTGTGTTTGTAAAACAATAATTTTTCACATCCACATTTCTTTTTATATAAGTAGACCAATTTTATTGACACAATGAGATCGTAATAAGTCTAGTAAGAGAGAAGAAATTTTCATTTCCCATTTGTCACGGCGGCTTGAGCTGTATTTTGATTCCCCAATAAAAAACTGCGATTCCGGCTTAATAACGACAGTACATTTATTGAATATGTTGTATAAGGGAATAAAATTTCCTATGAAGAGTATAAAATATAAAATTGGTGTCTTAAATAAAAATGAATTGTCACTTACAAACAGTTTAGCCGTCAAGAACTATTGTGACATAAATTAATCTCTACGATTACAATTGATCAGGAAACTATAATTTAAATATGCATAATATAAATCAAATTACAATCTTTCTTTAACAGTTTAAATCCAATTCATACCAGGTATAAAGTGAAGATCATAACTTTTGCGCCAAATTTTTGTCAACAAACTCAATATTCAAATTTAAACTTCTCAAATTTTCAATTCTCTCACTAAAAATAATAATTTTCACATTAATCTTTCGGTTCGTTTTGATTTCCTGATTCAATACAATACATTTAAGCTAGTTGTCACTATTTAAATAAACTTAAATTCACTAATTAAATAAATTAATCAATTTTCTCGACTTTTCACACACACAAAAATAAGAAACTAATTTAAATTTTAGAAAACCGTTAAAATTTGAATCTCAAAAATACGTTAGAATGAAACTTAACTCTAA
Source organism: Chironomus tepperi (assembly GCF_022539635.2). NCBI lineage: Eukaryota > Metazoa > Arthropoda > Insecta > Diptera > Chironomidae > Chironomus > Chironomus tepperi. Next base: position 464,573 of record NW_027226222.1, read on the forward strand.
TCTCAATTATTCATGATGTATTGATATCTGTCGATGACATGCTCTCTTCCGTTTTGTTCTGCTATGCTGAAGAAAACCTTCTAGTCTTTAAAGTCCAATACATCTGTGTCCGTTTCCATTCAATGGGCACATTTCGTTCCTTCATATTTCTCCCATAGCCTTTAGCCTGCTGCTTGTCAATTTTCTCTGATTCATTCTGGATCACTTGCATGACCTTTAAATCATCAACAGGCATTGGTTCGTGCTTTGTTGTTCCAACATAAGTCTCATCCCGTCTAATTGACATCAATCGTTCATCATCAAATATATTATGAACAGCGCAATTGTCTAATGCGTCGTTTGTAGTGCCAAATACAGTCCAGCCTAATTTCGTCTTGATCGCAACAGGTTCATCATCAGCACCATTAATGCATGACATACTTGTTAAAAATGAAACATTCTTCAATCCAATTAGCAACTTTGGTTGTGCATTCTCAAAACTTGGCAATGGTACTCCTCTCAAGTGCTTAAATCGTTCTTGTAACTCACTTGCCACTACAGTTTGCGATGCTAAGTCGAGTTGATCAACTGTTCTCACTCCGTACAATGGAAATTTCTTTCCTCGTTTTCCTCTGGACACTTGACAATCAAAAATGAATGAGTCGCTCTCTTCTCTGCATATGCCGCTTGTCCATCTTAAATTCAATGGTCTATTAATGCCTTTCACGTTTAATTTGTCATAAAGCTCTTTATCAAGCAACGTGACTGAAGATCCATCGTCTAAGAAGGCATATGTCTCAATTAGCTCTCCATTGTTGCCGTGCAATACTACAGGCAAGATCTTATACATCACTGAACTTGACTTGTGATAATTCGATCTCTCTGATTCTGCTGGATTTGACTGTGATGAAGATCCCGCTCGAATTACCGGCTCTGAATGCTTGAATTCCCCTTCAGCTTCACGAATGACATCACTGGATTGTGATTTCAAATGCAATACTCGATGATGAAATTCCCTACAATTATCGATATTGCACATCCTCTTATTCTTGCAATCTTTCCAACGATGCCCTTGCTTCAAACAACAATTGCATAATCCTCTCGAACGCAAAAAATTCTTCTTGTCAGCCAACATCAGATTCTTGAAATCACCACAATGTTGCAAGTCGTGCCATGAACTCTTGCATTTCAAACATTCAAATCGTTCTTCACGATGTGTGTGCATTCTCCTTGAATCTCCTGCTCGATACTCATACGATTCAGTCGGTGGCTGTGCTGAAGCATCTTTCAACCTCTCCGCTAAATATTTCCACAAATCTTTTAGATTTACATTCTGATTGGCGAGTTTCATTGCACCCCAAGCATCACGATGTCTATCACGCAGTTTGAAAACTAATTGATCTATTATCGTCGGTTGACATAAAAAATCAGCTCTTTCCAAACTTTCAGCGTTGATGACAAATGATTCCAGTTCGCTCACAAACTCTTTCAGTTGATATTTCTCTAAATCCTTCGGTGCTCTCATCTTCAACAACCTTTTGACTTGGCGGGACAATATCCTCTCCGGATCTCCGTACACAGACTTAAGGTGGTTCATAATAGCAGTTCCACCTGCCATTCCATTCAATAATAGTCGACATTCGACTTTCGCGTCACCATCCAAACATTTAAACAGTCTCAAATGATTCAGTTCTTCTGTATACTTTCCAATCTCGGTTGTGGTTTTATAAACTCGCTCAAATAATGGCCATTCTTCAAATACACCACTGAATGTCGGTAAGTCGGGCAGCGAAGCACGTATCATTGTTAACTTCAACTGCTCGTCAGGATCATATCCATTATGCACCGTATTGACAGGTACATTCGGTTGCAACATTCGAATTGCATCAGCCAGATGCTTGACAATGTTTGCCGCTGGATCATCCTCCGTTGGCTCAATAAATGTTGCATCTTCAGTTTGTTCCATCACAAACTGTCTAGCATTGGCATTTAACTGCGCTGTCGATCGTTTTGGTGTTTCCGGAATTCTTTCATCAATATCATGGAACTGCACATCATGCCTTAAAACCTTGAGTTGTTGTTGCATCAGTTCCAGTTGTCTTTTGATCTCTTCAATTTCCTCCTTCAATTTCTTATTTTCATCATCTTCACGGTGTTGAAGTCGTGTGTGTTCCTTCTTCGATACCTTCGGATTGTCAAATTTCAATTGACGCGGCGCAAGTGCTTGTTCTGGTCTATTCTTGGCAGCACTTCTTAATGTCCTCTCTGATTTCAAAAATCCTGCACAACGTTGGCATATCCAGTTGTCTAATTTTGACCCCTTCGTGTCGATTCCAGCACAATCATGACAAAATTCTCTTTTACACTCAGCTATTGCACAAACTATGCTAACATCGATGCTTTGACATTGAGAACACACTTTATTCTTCCTACTGGTGCTCATTTTCTTGCCTGAATGTGTCACTAGATCTTTAATTCCAATTTACAGCAGTTTGCTCACTTCCAGTTGTTAAAATTGTTTGAAATTTTATCTTATGTCACGGCGGCTTGAGCTGTATTTTGATTCCCCAATAAAAAACTGCGATTCCGGCTTAATAACGACAGTACATTTATTGAATATGTTGTATAAGGGAATAAAATTTCCTATGAAGAGTATAAAATATAAAATTGGTGTCTTAAATAAAAATGAATTGTCACTTACAAACAGTTTAGCCGTCAAGAACTATTGTGACATAAATTAATCTCTACGATTACAATTGATCAGGAAACTATAATTTAAATATGCATAATATAAATCAAATTACAATCTTTCTTTAACAGTTTAAATCCAATTCATACCAGGTATAAAGTGAAGATCATAACTTTTGCGCCAAATTTTTGTCAACAAACTCAATATTCAAATTTAAACTTCTCAAATTTTCAATTCTCTCACTAAAATAATAAATTTCACATTAATCTTTCGGTTCGTTTTGATTTCCTGATTCAATACAATACATTTAAGCTAGTTGTCACTATTTAAATAAACTTAAATTCACTAATTAAATAAATTAATCAATTTTCTCGACTTTTCACACACACAAAAATAAGAAACTAATTTAAATTTTAGAAAACCGTTAAAATTTGAATCTCAAAAATACGTTAGAATGAAACTTAACTCTAATCTCAATTATTCATGATGTATTGATATCTGTCGATGACACCATTCAATAATTCCATTTCCAAGAAGATTTAATTAAAGTTTCGTAAGTCAATATTCACATGTTTATACAAATGACTCAGATTTTCTTATTATTGTACCTACAAAATTTAGCACATCCATTTAATAATCCTTTCCGGCATCAATATCAAACATATTTATTATAAATACATGTAGTTAAGATGTCATTAACTTATGAGATTCAACATTTAGGACAAGAAACGACAGACATTTAACAATACCGAACAGCACACCGAGTCTACTAAGCCACCGTTTCGTCGTCGAATCGCGAATTTTTTATAAGACGCGAATTTGACATTATGCCGTATTTCCAGTCATTGTGCTGTTCAGGATAATTAGAAGGCTGTTTTTTTGAAACCTCATTCCCGATAGACGTCATTAATGAACTACCCCCAAATTCATTGAATGTTTTGCTTTTTAATTTTATTTTCTCAATTTTTTATATCAAGAAAAACAAAATTTATTTCTGTTTGTTTTGGTGAATTTCACTAGAGTTCATTAGCAAGCATATTGAGTCTTTATTAATGTCAGTATAAACATTTCGCGAATTGTGCGACATTAATCTTTAAAGTGTGTAAATTAATTGAGTATCATCAAAGAGCTTTATAAATAGCAGTCCAAGAATCTTAATCTAGATTTTCAGAAGGAATAAGTCTATCAATTTTTAAGATAAACATAAACAAACTTTGGATATTCATTCCATGAATTTTGATGTAATTAAATGCAACTTCCTTTAAACTTAATACTTATTTGGATGAGTTCAATGTTTTGCAAATGGAATGGATGAATAATTTGAAATGTAAATTTTCATTTCACCAGACGCGAGGTCGACGCTGAGTATGATTTTCAGAACAGCTATGAATCTACCCACAGTAATAAAGCCAATTTGATGTTAAATAACCTTGATCATGAATTCTTTTTTTTCACAAATCTAATAAATGTTCTTGGATATTCTTAGTAATATTTAGTGACAAAAATGTCAAGTCATTGATATTGTCAAAAAATTTCTCTTCCTCTGTCCTTTATACACAAAAGTTTTGAAAGAAATAGAAAGGCACAATTTAATTTCTATAGAAAAAATCTTTTACAAATGTAATTACAGATTGGTATCCAACTTTTTTCATATTTCCAATTCCAATCCTTTTTTCCCGTTTACAATGAAAAGAGTCAAGATTAAAAGAGAGATGAAAAAATAATAAAAGAAGTAAAATTGAAAAAGGCACTAAAAAGCAAAGTCAATAAATAATTTTTTTTCAAAATATTAAATTGATGTTGATATTAACAGACACAAATTATTGATTTGTTGAACAATAGTAACAAGAAAGCAAAATCAAGTCATACAATAGAAATATAAGAATGATTTTAAGAAAATTACAAAAGTCCTCGTATTATTGATCGAGGGACTTAAGCGCATTTTTGTCCCAGCGATCAGTAATTGATTAATAAGTCACTTTCAGACCTAACAAACGAGATCCAATTGAATCCAAGTTACCTCCAGACCCAAAAAACAAGATCCAGTAGGATCCAGATCACTTCGAGACCTACAAAACGAGATCCAGTAGGATCCAGGTCACTTCCAGACCTATAAAACAAGATCCAGTAAATTTCAAGTCATCATACTAGATTTTCAGGAAATTCATCATTTAACGGATTTTCATATTTTAAACCACATAACGGTCAAAAAAAATTCAAACTTTATTCAGTAAACACTGTTAAAACATCGAAAAACATTGAAGTACACTGTAAAACAATGAAAAAACGTGTTGTTGTTTTTGTTGTATATGAAAATGAAAAATTGTTAATTATACTATTTATGCATTGATTTGAAAGTTTTAAATGGCCGGCGCCGCAATAACTTTATGGAACTGATCTTTTAAAACCATTCCGAGCTCTCTACGATGTCTAGTTAAAAAGTTTTTATCGGCAGCCGAACAGACAAAGTGTCTTATTAAGCTACCTTTTTGAAAAAAATTTCAAAAATGCGCTAAAAACCTAAAAAAATAAAATGGAAGGGTTGGATGAAAAAATCGGGAAAATTTTAAACAAAATCAGGGGGAATAACAACTTAATGAATGAATTTACATTGAAAATTCGAAAAGAATAAATTCAAAATTCAAAAGATCGTTATAAATATAATTTGTAACTTTTTGATAAAGTTATGAATTAGTTTCCTCATTTCAGCCAGGAAAGATTTTTCTTAAAATATTCAATAACAATCAATATAATTACTTCAATAATAAATTAGAGAACAATTTTAGATATACAACTGTTTCCTGACTAAATCTCGTAACAGATATTTGATAGATGCTGAATGTCATCATTACTTTTTTCTTCTGAAGTATATTTTCAAACTGTAGCTATTGAATTCATTTGTAGAATTCTATTATTCATATCAATCTCTGTTACATTTTATAGCTCATGAGATACAGTTAATGTTTAGAGGAGATAAAGTTTTTTTGTGATTTTTCATTTATATCCCAAGCAGTCAGAAAGTTTGAGTATGATCACAAAATTGAATAAGTTTAATAATATTGAATATTGGAATCATGAGTACGCTCATTTAGGTGAGCATGCATCATGGTCTAAAAGGGTTCTTCAATATTCTTTTATGTATTTGTCTTATTTTTCTGAGAAGGGCTCTTATTGCAATCCATTTGCATAAGTTTACAAGTAGTTCGTATAGAATCTATGACTTTGTATACATTTTATCGCTCGGGATTTATAAAATTCTAAAAATTTGAGACTTCTTACAGATTTAATTTAATAACAACGATGTTTATTAATCAGTGACCAAAAACAAACCAAATATTTTTATGAAGGGGACTAACAACTTTAAAAAGGGAAAAGCAACTAGTCAATTAGAGCTCAACACAGTTTAAATTTAAAATAACCGTTGAAATATTCTCTACAAGAAAATTAATTTAATTACCAGAATTTACAGTCAATCGGAAATAAATAAATCAAAGAAATATCTTAATCTGTCGACCATAAAATTGGTTCGGACATAAAAATAGAATAAATTTTTATCATTCATTCATCTGTATGATTCAATCAAATGAAAATAACACGACATCGCTAGATTCAGTCAAGCAAAAATGTCTCGAATTGAAATTCAAACAATTTTTCACTGATTTTGTTGCTAAGACTTTATATTGTTTTTTTAATATTCCTTATTTTTATTTCATGTATTTTTAAGCTGCTAAAAAATCTTTGTTTAATGAGGAAAATGGGAAAATATTTTCATATTTGGCTTCAGCTTTTGTTTTGATTTTCATTAGTGTGAATACACGTTCTAGTGTTGTTATTGTCAGAATTGAAATAATCACGAGAAAATGAAACTCATGGTAACGGGAAATTTTGTTTTCAAGTTTTTCTCAATTTTTCTTGGAAGATTTATTGAAATTAGAAAATTCTTGAATACACATGCTGCCCATTTTCTTGCAGACTACTTTCGTCTTCTAATTATTGGACATCAAAAGTGAATCTGATTATGTGAATTCAAAGAATAAGAAGCTACGGAGCTTTTGATGCATCACCAAAACTATTTTATTAACACCAAATTGTAGCTGTCTGCACGCGGATGTCATGTGACAACCTTGTTCATTTGCATCGTTTGGGAACAATACTGTAACGGCATGTTTTTCCATTGTTTTGAAATGATCTTTTTCTGGCAAATCTTCAAAGTAAAAACGATTTACGTCGTATCATGATGAAATTTTTCAAATGATTAATAAACTTTGGCTTGTTATTGCCATTGTAGCGTGAAGGGAAGTAAGGATGTAGTTGATATTAATTTATCTCTTTTCCTTTAGACAAAACTTTTATTATCTCATTTTCATTTGAAGTAATTTAATCTTGAAGTCCTGTCAATGTCAGGACATAAATAATGTAAATAAATTTTATAAATTAAAAACTTTTGAAAGTAATTTCAATTCAGTGGCCGGCAGCCTGTGTACCGCGGCACAATAGTCTAGCGTAAAAAATCTCAAATGTGCCTCGAATTGATTCCAAAGTTAATAAAAGTTCGTAGTCAAAATTAAAAAAAAAAGTGAAATTTCTAACCTAATTTTTTGAGGTTAAAAAAAACTGCCGTGGTACAAAAAAGAGTTGTCCACCGCTGCTATACTTGAACGAACCCTTTAAAAAATAATAATATTACAAAATAATTATAAAATTCACAAAATTACTCATTGCTCCATTTCTGTTTTATTTTCATAAAGCAATGGATATGATGTATAGCTGGCAAAACTTAGAATGAAGTGTTTTCAAACAGTCAATCATTTCCATTTTGAAATTTAATATGATGTCTTAATTTGTGCATTTAAACTCAATTCATGTCTTGTTTACTTTTTTAATTGGAAATGAGGGAAAATATTAAAATGCTTCAGCTGGGAATTTCAGGATGTCTATATTAAAAATTATTTCTAATAGAAACGAAGTCAATGCTTGCTATTGATGTCGAGAAGAAAGTTTTATTTCTAAATTGATGAACTCATTAATGAGTTTTAGGAATTGTTTATGTCATTAGTCACGTTAAAAATGCACTATAATTAAAGTAGCAATTAATATAGTCCATAAATTCAATAAGGATTTAAAAATTTAATTGAAGTTTCGTAACTTTATTTTTAAAACAGCTGAAAAATCCACAAATATATAATGCTGGACGTCATCTGTGAGCAACCTGCGTACATATGTACATGGGTCCTTACATAAAAGCTTTAAAAATAGGAATTAAATTTATTTTTATTCAATATTATAAAAGAACCGATTCTATTTCCACTTATTTTATTTTTAAACAATTAAATCACATGTGAAGCACGTTGAATGAATATAATGAATAACAGATATGTCAGGTATATTTATAAACTTTAAAATCGTAAAGTATTGCAATGGATTCAACATTTTTTTTATTATTCCCAACCTCAAGTCAATTTCTAATCATATCCATTTATAAAAGCTCAACGAAATGAGCAAAAAACACGTGTAGTCATGTATGAAGTTTAGATTAAAAGACATGGCATGTTACTTGTTGAAATTACACGTTTTCGTTCCCTTCATGTATTTGCTGTTCATGCTGATAAATTTTTATTTATAAATCTACTGCAAAAAATAAATCACTAAACGCCATATTTACTCTGCATTTGTTGATAGCATTTTAATTTTCCTATATTTGTTGTTGTTGTTGTTGCTTATTACTGTATACACATGCACAATTTTATGTATTTGATTTTTCCATTTACCACCCATCGATTAATTTCTCTTCATGTATTGTTTTTCCTTTCAATTAAAGTGAGTTTTGTGGATGATTATGTATTTTCTGTTCAGTTTGGCATGCTGAACTCTAAAAATAAGAAGTTCATAGTACACTAGATTATGGATTGAGAGATCCGAGTCTCTGGTAAGAATCAAACCCTTGCACTCACAAAAATGTGATACGAATATCAAGTATGTTGCCTAACCACTCGACCACAGAGACCTTACTCTCGCACTGGAAGATTAGCCTTTATATGAATCGATACTCCAGATACACTCAGTTCATACACAATATTTCACAACTCTTATTTCTATTGAAGGCTATGAATGTCAACTTAGAAGTGTGTTTGGCACTTCCATCAATATATTGTAAGCAACAACTGAAATGCGTTTTAACCACAAATCTCACCCTGATTTCCCAACGAATTCATATAAATTGTACTCAGTGCCAATACACATAATTTCGTTTCTCGTCTCACTCATTCACTTTATTAACGAGTGACAAGAAATGTTAAAACGCAAAAGCGTGTAAACAAATGCTAGTACCACTCTCATTTAGTGTGATGTAGCTACATCTATATTGATTCATTATTGATTTTTGTTATCTTAAAAATATAAATATATCCACGAGACACCAATATCAAATATGGCATTAACATAAGACGTGAATGAAATACTTTACATGCAAAACAATATCGCAATTTCGATGAGATGCTCTTTTTTGAACAAAAGTGAGATCAAAGTCTCGCTCAGAGGTATAATGTGATAAAGCTGAAAATTGATCGTGAAATTCGAACGTGATGAGTATCATTCACAAAAACATTGAATATTTAGGTCTTTGAAATTGATGTGACGCATATGAGATTTTATGTCTGAATGACAGACAAAACATTACTTTAATGAATGAGTTATTATTGAGGAATGATTTTTCCCAAAATAAGCTATAGACAATTTACCAGGAAAACAAATCAAAATTGTTCCATGCTTTACGTTAATAATGAAATTTGATTACAATCTTTTGTATCATTTTTCGTACAGGGAAGTTGATTTGGGTATGACTTGAATCAACTTGTGTGCTGAATCAACATCACTCCTGCCTTCGCATGCATATTCATGAGAATATCTGAAATCATTATCTATGTGAAATAGAAAGTGTAATAATCTAAATTCCTAGAATAATTTTCAATGAAGCTATAAATTCAATTTAGCAATTAAAAAATTCTCGGAAGCAAAAAATTGAATTTTTAGATCGAAATTTTACAGTCCATGTAGTCAAGAAACAAATTAGGCAATAGCACTAATTAAAATTTAATTATAGATTTTCCATAATTTCTTCTAATCATTAAAGCTTTTCTTGTCACATCCATAACAGAAAGTTCCTTTACAAAAAATAAGATATGATTGATTGACAGCTTCAATACCTCTCTGACGTAACTTATAAGTCAATTGAAATAGATCAAAAAGACAAACACATAATCAAGTGATGCATTATCGATTACTTTATGTGTTTGTAAACAAACAATTAGGAAAGTTACAAAGCACAGTTCTGTTAAAAAATGTATTTCCATACAAAAAGTTCTTCTGGAATTGATGAAAACAAACCCATTCTATGAGTCGAGTCTGTAATCAATGAATAGCAGATGATACATCCTATTTTATTTACAAATGTGTATTATTAGAACAAAGCGTCTGGAAATAGACTTATAAAGAAACATTTCATTTATATTTTGATCATGCAGCCTCATAGTGTGAAAATAAGTATCCAAATTTAATTTATTTGTCAGATGAAAAAGGAGGAAGTGATGTATAATTTCCAATAACATATAAATAGTAAATTCAATATTTAATTAAGGAAGAAACCTAATTCTGTAACTTCTGACTAATAAATGTAACACTTGATAAAATGCAAGGTTTATATTGATTTTGTGAATTTTGATTTACCAGCATGACAATAAATCCTGAAACTTCTAATTACCTTGCACCAGTGTTGGCAGGAATCTTCAAAGAAATCCAGCCCTCTAAAAATTCTTTCAAACTAAAATATTCCCGCCAAAAATTTCTGAGGTTCAATCTTTGAACTTTCCTTTTGAATTTTGAACTTCCGTTAATTTTTAAATTCTAAATTACCTATATTTTCTTTTGTTTTTATTTTCAATTCTCAACATTCACTCTGAACTTTACAGGTTGTATCAAATGTAAAAAAAAAATTTGAAGAAAAATACAAACAATATTAAGCTACTGCTGATTGATAGAAATGAATTCAACTTTATAGCTCAATTAATAAATTTCCCATGCAAAAACTACGTAAAAACAGAAAACAATTAAAACGGAAGCCTTGGCATCAACCGGCATTATTTTCTTAATGTGCGTAATCGAAAAGTTTCTCCTCACTTTTTGCGTGCTTAAAAAAAGTTTTACGTAGACAGAAAAGATCGATTACGTTCGATTCACTTTAATTAATTCTTAAATTGGGGTAATTGTACCTTGCAAAATTAAAGTACGGAAGTCTTTAATTACTTGAATATTGAATAAAAAGCAATAAAAAAACATAAAATATTCACTATGCTTGTCATTACATTTCCTTTAAGCTCATTGACTTTTTGGCAAGTTCATAAATTTTACAGTCTTGTTAGTCTTTGAAGCTACATACAGAAAAAAATAATTCTATCGAAAATTGATTTAAACACTGGAAATTTTCAATGCCTTTTATCACTTCTTCTTTTTCTATCATCACATGAAAGTGTCTGGAGCATTTTTGGCGCTTAATCAACAGGCTTTCGAGAAAAGAAAATCCGAATGAAAATGAAGATTTTAATTACAAACTTAACGAGCTGAATATTTTATGGAGATGATGAAAAGAGTGACACTCTTTTGGCATACGAGTGGCTTCTCGAAACAAAAACTGCTTTATTTGCACTGTAAATCAATTAAGGATTGTTTACATAGAAAATCGCATTAAAATTATGTCTGATTATTTATTACTGAACCTAGGTTTTAATCATGCCTTATTAATAATCCATAAGACATAGAATCTTTGTATTATGCATCTTGCAGGGTATCTTGTCATTTAAAATTGCACAAAATTATCTAAAGTAAGACAAATGGAATTAACTAGAGTATAGTGTATATCCTGCAGTATACTCGTTTGCTCAATTCACAAGATAATCTAAGGAACTTTGAACTGTCTAGTTAAAAATGCAAATTTAACGTCAAGGAACTCAGGAACATTTTTGTCTCATGCAGATTAAAACTACCTTCCCGATCGGCACAAATTGAAATGTGGCTGCCACTTGGCGAAAACAACCGAAATTGCTAAGTGGCAGCCACTTCTGGCTTTAAGTATACTACCGACTCGTCGCCGTGGTGGCAACATTTCAATATGTGCCGCTCGGGCTTGCGATGATTTTAAGCAGCTATAGATCGGCTATTGAAGAACGAGCTTAAAACTAGACTTGACTTGAGATCAAACCCAGTACAACTAATGTAAAAGGTTAATACGCTATAAAAGTGCTGTCCAAAGTTGTTTGCGCCATGACATACCTTGGTGGTAAATCTCGACTGAAATCGCACACTACATACGGTTTATGACATTTCTAAACAATCTCGAAATACTTGTCTGCCGCGCCATAGTTTGGACAACACTTTTGTACAATGAAGATCGTCAATATCATATCACACAAACTGACACAAACATGCAATGACATTCTCGAGATACCTTAATACACAACCATTATGATTGAGTATTCTCAATTTTGTAAGCATACTCATGAACATGCTCCTTGTCTACTCGGGATATTCTACATAAGAAATTCAACAACTTTAAATTTTCACTTCTAATAATTTAAAATTCTGAAAATCAGGTATCAAAGTTCAGCAACAAAAATGCTCAACCACTGTAAAAGTGCATTGAGTATAAATTTCATGAAAATAATCCGCATATCAACGGGTATGAATATTTTATATCCTCTCACATAAAAAATTTAATCAGACTACAAATCTTCATCAGAACTCCAAAAACGAATAAATTGATTTTTAGCAAAACAAAAAGTTTCAATTTTTGATATTGCTTACGTCAAAAAGAGAGCTTGTCTGGTATTACAGGAATTGAAAAATTATACCTAATGAGAAAACTGAATAATCATTGAGAAAATTTAATGGAAATTTTGCTAATAATTTTTATTCAAAACAGCAGTGTCAGTATATTCTAATTTATAGCTTTGGAGGTAGTCATTTACATACATGCAAACGTAATGCTTTAATCTCTTAATTTAGGTATTAAATTTTCTATAATTTCCATAAAGCGGCTATTAGTTCCTCGTTACGCTCTTAAATAAATTTACAAATCAGATTCAAATTGCTAATAATTTCACCGCGACCACAATAAAAAATCCTCAAAGGAGTGTAAAAAATTAGCAAATCAAAAAAGGAGAGGCTTTGAAATATTAAGCAATAAAACTCGTAAATAACTCTCGACGAGAGAACATGAATGTTAATTAATTACGCACGTGAATTACACAATCAACTAACTTCTTTATGTTCATGAGTTTAAATTTAGAAGTGTGTACACGTTTAGTGTCTAAAAGCTGTTTACGCTTTTTTATACAACATCATATGCCATCATATGCTTGAATTTCCAAAATAATTTATAGCACGCATCAAAGCTATCAGCTAAATAGTTAGAGATTTGGATTTGGTAAGGCCAAGCTAAGGCTGGCTATAAAAAAATCGAAACAGCATAAAGTGTTCGCTAGGGCACCGCAACTTCACCGTATTAACGGTAAGATGCGAAGTTTCCCCGTCTACACCATGAGGGCTAATTTCAGAATCAAGGTCGAAATCCAAATGTATTGATTCGTCTTAATCTATGTATATTTACCAATTCCTGGACACAATGCAACTTGCTCACAGACAGAACGACAGGAATATTAAGTTCTTCTCAGAGTATGTTTATCTCAAACAGACTATAAGTATGTTCAAAAAATTGAGCATGTACAATTACAGATGAGTATGCTTATTTCCTATTTTGGTATTTATGACAAATATCTACAATTGTTTGAGTAACATGCGAAATATGACAGACAATTAACACACTCACCTGAATAAGCGTGTTCATGAGTATACTCAAAAAATATTATTGAGCATGCTTAATTTTATGTGCATTATCTACTCATGATTCATGTCTGATCGAAGAAACTTTCTATTATACGCTTAGAATATGCATATTCACAATGGTTTTCATGCTAATACACCTGTTGAATCATATTTTTCCTGATTACAGTCATTTTAGTAAATAGAAAAATTGGTTGAAATCAACAGTTCAGATAAGCTAAACATGTTCATAGTAAACCAAACGTACTGATAAGACAGTGAGGGTTTTGATGTTGAAATTATCAAACAGTAACACTCTACACCGTAGTGGTGAGCAACCTAAGTTCCGCTAAGAAAAAAATGGAAATGCACTAAACTGTAAGCCTTGTGTGTTTTCAGTAGAAAGTTTAACCAAAGTATGCCTTGCAAAATATAATGATGCCTACCACTGCTCTATAGTCACCTAAAAAATTGAAATGAATCTCTATATATAGAGAAGTTTTTTAGCAAGTAAGCCCATTAAGTATGTTCCTCAAACAAGGCAGTCAAAGTTATTCTAATAGTTTTGCAATTTTCTTCTCAAAATAAATCGATTACCACATTAAAAAAAGTAGGAAGAGCACTCAAGTCATGCATAAGTTTTTACAGCACATATTGTAAACATAGACAACATTGTTTAAGATAACTAATTCATTAATGTATACATAAACCATAGAAAAAAAATTTTGTTCCTCTTCTTCATCATGTTTACAAATCCCTAGTGATTCAGAATTTGCATAAAAAATAAAATAACAAAATTTTTACAGTAATTAATAGGATGATGAAAGCATTTCTCCACTGGATGCCTGACACATTTTGTTGCTGCTTGCAAAGTCGATAGACTTGAGAAATATTTTCGTAAAATAAATTTATGCGGAATAAGAAAGAAAATTAATCAATCTTTCAGCACACAATTTCTTTATTAAGTTTGTATCATCTCCAAGAGATACTTTTTTCATTGCCTCATTTTCTTTGAAAAATTTCCCAAAGATTTTTCAGTTTTTTTCAATACGGTAAGATGAACATAGCAACGTATATGTTTATATACAAAATGTTCTCTCACATGAGAGAAGGTTAAAGGTTAGAAGGGATTTAAAACACATGTGAGGTTCGAAAATCATTATACAGTATGAGGTTTTATTACCACTTATTAAAACATCCCAAGGCTTAGAGGCAGAATGGTAAAGTAAGAAGAAAATTTCACTAAATTATTGGATTAGTGCTGATTAGTGTTGAAAGGTTAATCAAGAAGATTGAAGTTCGCTTTTATTGAGCAATATTGATTTGCTGGTTTTGCATCCAATTTTAATGACCTTTTTGTCGACTAGCCAGAAAAATAACCTTTAGACATTTAGATTATTGAGATAGAGAGCAACGATTGAGTGATTCTAGATTAATAATTGTTTAACGAATGGGGATGCAATATATCTCTGCACTCTGTATAAGGGTTGGGCTCTGTACGTATATTTTATACGTATATATACGTATATGTATACGTATACAGTATATAATGGGAAGAATCAGAAATTGAAACCTTTGATGAAAGCTTAAAAATTGTCAAAAAGTAAAATTTTTGTAACGGTCGAAAAAATTGTGTAAACTGAAAAAAATTAGCTTACACCATAAAATAACTTAAGGACATTTAAATGCTACTGGATGTGAGAAAACATTGTAATAACCACTTTTGACTTCTAAATTGAGCTGTATATATACGTATAGTTCTTATACGTATATATACGTATATATTGCCCAACCCTACTTTGTATACAGTATATAATGGGAAGAATCAGTCCTTTGATGACATCACTGTCTGTAGCTTACAAAGAAAGGTTGTGAGCTGGGTTTCCACTAACTCTCGAAAAATTCTCGACACATCCCGGGTAGTCTCGGTTTCAGCATCGGGAACCCTTATTTTCCATTAAATATAATTTGAAAAAGGACATCGATACTTTGATTACAGGGTCGGCATTGCAATAATTATGCACCGAAGTATCAAACTATTCCGTTACTAAGCCACTTCGACACGACTAGACAAAAATATAAAGTATAATGCTCAAAGGGCCATTAATTATCTTTGAGTATTTTTCCTATTAATCCACAATCTTTTGAGAAAATCTTGACCTTGAATTTCCCTTCATTCGCTAAATCTTCGTCCGAACAGTACAACGTGTTCGCTTAGACACATATACGTCACTTTTTTAACGGTAAGATGCAAAAATTACTCTAAAAGCAGCATGATGACTGAATTCGACCCATTTTTATGGCGAAAAATTCGATTCACCGCAGTGAAATGCATTGTATCCCTCGGGTCGCTCATGTGTTGTAAGACAGCATTGCAGGTATTTTGCAAATGCAAAAATTATTTCGTTTAGGCAAAAAAACAAATTACTTTGCCTGCCTTTCTATTTTAAATTTCTCCTCTCTTTCGTTCACTAAAAAATCAATTCGCATTCCTTTTCGTGGAACTGAGGAACAGAAAAGCAAAATAAAAAACTTTAAATTGATTTTTTAAAGTCATCGCTAAAAATAGTTACTACAAATGTGTGTTTTTTTTCGCAACAGCTAAACACCTCGAGTGACTGACTGACTTAATAAGTGGCATCATTATTCTTCAACACATGAAGTAGATTGCAATGAACATTGTGTGGTCAAAAAGAAAAATTCCGATCACATGAAAGCAACGTGAAGTTATCGTTTGCATACCAATAATAATAATAATTTTTTATTACTTCCAACGCAAATCAATTGATATTCGCGATTATCGAACGACATTGTTTTAATCTATTGCATTGACATTGCAAGTTCAATGGAGGGAATGCAAGAAAAGTGTGATCTAATGAATATCAATGAAATGAAATTGAAACACGGGAAGAAGAAAGTAAAAACAGCTATAGCTGAATAACTGAGAAAATTAAACAAAGAATCTCCTGTAAGTAGATTAAGTAAAGAAGAAGGAAAGTATTTCTTCATTTTCCAGCATGAAGTGGATTAAGCACAAGATTACACTTGAAGTGAGAATACATCTACGGATTCACAATTACTTGATATGCATTTGAAATAGCTTATTGCTTCAAACTTTATTCAATTCTTTTCGTCATTAAATAAAGTCTTTAATCCTTTGCATATTATGAAATACTACGCAGGGACGCAGCTATGGAATTTTTTTGGGTCGCTTACTTCGATCTAATTTGCAAGAATTTCAATTTTCTTCGTCCCTGCTGTGAAGCCGTTCAAGAATTAAAGCTTTAAAGTTATTTTGATGATTGTCAACGTCCTATAAATAAATTATTATGCTCATTATTTCTCATCTAATATTGTTACTGGAAATATAGTTCTCTTCCCAACACAACCGTTTTAATTAATTTCATTATTTTTTATCGTAAATTTCTAGGGATTGTTCTATGGTACGTAACAATTCGGAATTAAAAGAAGTAATATATTTCCTATAATTTCTGGTTATATGCTAATCCTACTGAGCTTGAGGGTTGCACAACTTTATTGCAAAATGCTAGGAGGCAGGAGCGCAATCCTACAGTTTCGGATATACATTATTGTTTGCCTAAGACTGTCGAACTGCGGTTTTGAACAAATTCTAGTATTTTTGTCAAGAAAGAGGAGATAATTTTGACCCCCAAATTCCCGTTCCATTCCCTCTCGTCTGGATCTACCGCTGCTCCTACGTCATAAATGAACGTCTCCATACGGCATTTCTATTGCTTTTAATTAGTCCATTATAATTTCACAACCAACTTTATTATCTTTTATATAATTGAACTATTTTTATATATTATAATCCTTTGAGACAGGTTGTGACTTAATTGTGATGAAATGATAAGATCACAGTAAAGAAAATTTATATTTTCCATGTAATTCGACTCTTAATTGAGACTTGTTATTACTTTTACTGTTATTATTATTTACTCATAATCTTCTATTTTCAACATCTTACAAAAATAAAGGTTAAGAGGATGAAGAAAAGGATAAAGTATGAATATTAATGATGAATTCTCTTCCACAACAAATTTCGTATTTTACCCACAGATCTTAATCAAATTGAATTTATTTATAAGAAGTGAAATTGATACTTATGAAACATCCAACAATGTAATATGGAGATCTTTGCCTTATTCATAACATCCATACATGTGTAGATAAAGATATTCCTTAGCTAATTAAGAACTCTCTTGAATAATTTAAACCAAATTGATTTATAATTAGGTAAGTTGTTTTGATTTAATTATATCAGTATGCTTGAGCATGAATCTCTGTAAATAACAAATATTAATGATATGCTTTCAATTATCACTCAATTCATCATTTAATATGACAAATTCAATACTCGCACTTTGTCATTAAGTCATTATTGTCAATATTGTTAATCCAGATTGAAAGCCCATTAAGCATGGGGTGGTTACCTCGGTCACCCGGGTTTCTATGGAGCATCTAAAGAGCGTGCTCTCAAGTGCAAAGCAAGTTGAGATTGCCGCTCGTGAACTTACTCTACTTACTTACTTTGCTGGTCATACAGATCAATTGTGATCCATAACGCCATAACATGCTCAACTAGTATATTTAAGGAGAGATGCTCTTGAGAGCATGTCTGATTGAGTGAAATTCGCATCTAAATTTAAGTCTTTCCACCATGCTTAGTGAAGTAACATTCTAATTGCAATAAATATTCATTGACCTTTTTTCTGATGCATTGCCTACTGCAATTACATAAAATACAGAACAAATTTGTTTTAAATTTGCAATTTTGTTGTTCCTGCACGTTGCAACAGCAGCAAAATAATTTTTTCAGAGATAAAAGTTTATTTTAGCACTAAATTTTTTACATAAATCATTTGAATGTTTGGATAAGTAAAAGAAAAATCACGTGCAGTCATTGTTTAGTTAAATGGAATATTTTTACGTTAGTATCATACATCTATGGATTATTTCAACAAAGAGTAGGAATTAAAAACCATTCCACGTAACCCACTCAGAGCTGATATTTAAACAAAATGATATCAAAGGCACATGATTGACAAACAGCTCAATTGCAGTTCACTTTAAATGTTAAATATTATATGGTTTAATAATCAGTCTATGGCATTCATGAGCAACCTCTTTTGTGCCACGGCACACCTCAACCCTAGCAATACACAGAAAGTATCTGAATTATGACATTTTAAGAATGCACTTTAATAAAACCTTTAATTATTTTCATTAGCCTATAACATCTTCATAAGCAAATTATAAGGTACCAAATAAGAACATTAAATCATGTTCTTGACGATACTAATTAACCTAATTATCAGTTTATTAACAACGTTACAATCAAAAACAATATGGTTTTGTGCGAGGCATTTATTCCTTAACAACAAAACGCTCTTCATTTACTTGATTTAGAGCATAAAATTGCCAACATTACTTACTTTATAGAAGCTTTTAAAAAGTTTCATGAATAGTAAGTTTTGAATGAAAATATTGTCATTAACACTGTGGAGCTCCTTTCTAAAGCTATAATTTATCACAAGAATTAAGTCATAACAAGTTGAAAGTTTTACATAAACTTATAAAATCCAATTTGTAGATGTATGCATTTGAGGTATAAAGAATGGAAACACAAGTTAAATGAATGGCAACTGAGACTGTTGAAATAAACTAGAACTCCCATGGTAGGTCGAAAGTCAAATTGGTGTTCCTTAATATTTTGTTTGAGATGTTTGAACACCTAAGCTGAGTTTAACAGGCTGCCTGCGATTATTTGACAGCATCTCTAGTTATAAACTGGGCATTTTTGTAGCCGACCATGAAATGTCATCATTATAATTGGATATAAGGTTGACCTCAGCCTGCTTCACTCGGGTAGTCAAACTAGGATTGATGAAATATCTCTTCATTTATGAAATAAAGCCTATATCTGCCAGCATCCTTTGTGTGTCACTTAAATGCGTCAATTTAATTGCAAATTTCTCATTGTTCATCATTTGCAAGCCATGAATTAAAATCAGCAAACAACTAGAGCATAAAAAAATTGACGAAATACTCCGACGACTTCTGTTTTTGAAAATCGAATCAGCATTTACACAAGTGATCATCATGTCCTTGAAAGTTAACTCACAAAGAAAAGTAAGTTCAAATTAAAAGTTCATTCAGATTAATATTATTGATAATTTGTTGTTTGCTCTGACAGTTATCGGAATATAATTCGTAATTGCGAATATTTTTTCAGAGCAAATACTTATGTGCATACTTAAACCACAATTTAAATTCAGCTTTTTGAAAAACAATTTCATCTTGTTCATTTTCGATTCCTACATATTGGGGTTACGTTCAATGTTAATGAGTTTATGAATTGTATCGGCTGTATTGACTGTTAGTTATCATATTACTATTCAGCACATAATTTTACTACCCGAGCGACACAAATGAAGAAGGTTTCGCCACGGAGCTCTGCCTCTATTCAACAGTCATACCTGAACACATTGCGTCGACGAAGCGTCAGCTTCGCATCTTACCGTTAGTTCGGTGACGTAGCGTTGCCCTTACGAAAATGTAAGACCGTTCGAAAGGCAGCTTCCATTTTTGGCTAACAACAGAGCTTTGGTGGAACCATAAAAGCCACTTAGTGGAACCTTCTTGAATTGTGTCGATCGGGCTAAAATACATACATAATTAATTCTTTTAAATTTATTTGTTTGAAAATTTGATCTTAATTAGTGCCATTTTCATGTGGTCACACTTTCATGAACTAATTTGCCATTTATCTTTGTTGAGTTTCTTCTTCATCCCATGAACATGTGTGGCTTGTGACATGAAGAATAAATTTTATTTTGAGAGAAATTTTGCAAAATATTTTTTTAATAAAATACAATGCATGAACTGAACTGAATGAATTGTCTGTGCTGATAAATTAGATAATTTATTAATATTAAGGAACAATGAATGAATAAGTAATTAACAAGCTACACATTAAGTGTATGCAAAAAAATTTCCCAAAGTCATAAAAAGCAGTAACTTATTTATAAATTTTACTTGCACAAGTAGCACTAAATTAACCTAATTTTCACAAAGTAAAGAAGAAGGAACGAAACTAAAAAAGTTCAAAGACTTGCACATATGAGCGATCAGCAGAATGAGCAAATCAACTATATTTTTCATTTTTTTACGTAATTTTATGTGAACAGCCAGCGATGCCCCAGCTTATTTTTTACGAGATTAATTTAAAATGATCAGGACGTCAAGAAGATGTGTGAAGCTATTTTTACTCATCATCACAACAACGCGCGGCATTTTCTTTAAGAGACTACAGCAAAGAAAGAAATCTGATAAATGTTTTGTTGTTCCTTATTGCGTTGTTTTGTGGCCGAAAAAAATACATTTTCCTCACTTCCTAATACACTTTTATTCTATGCTTTGCTGAAAGATTTAATTGATTGAAGTGAACTCATTTAAGTGTTCTGGATCTTTTTTTAAAAAAAGTGGATTTATCTTTAATACTACCTACAAGCTTGTTGGTGTAGGTTCATCAATTTAGTAGAAGTTTATAGACGAATATCACAGATGTGCGGAATGATAGATCTCTTACTGTGCATAAGCTTTTAAGATTTTGATGAGAAAAAATAATCATTTTATTACATAATCAATTGCACAAAATTATATACAGGCATAAGGTTTAGGTAATATTGATCGAATTTGATTCCAATAGCTCAAATTTCCACTCATTCAGAAAATTTAATTCATCACTTCGATAGCCAGCACACGATTGTATAGTCAGAAATATATTCTTGTCCACATTTACTGCCATTTTATTCAGAAAAAGGTCTGCATGATATCAATTACATTTTTTAATGTTGATGGATATACTGTCAACAATAAAAATCAATTTTTCGTAAAAACGAGGTAAATTTTTTGGTATGCAACATAGTTTAAAGCAGTATGAAGGATGAATAATTCAACAATTCGGTGGGCAGGAGCCTATTACTAATTACGTGACATGCATCCAACACATAAATGCAATCCCGAGTGGCACAATGCAACGAAATGCAATTTTTGGTTCAAAATTGGATCAATTTCTCCCAAAGCAGCTACGCGATTTAAATTAATAAGACGTACCGTTGCTCTAGCAAACACATTGTGCTGCTCGGGCTAGTCGATTTCGATCAAATAAAATTCACATAAAAGCACTTTCTAGTATCAAGACAAGCTAGAGCTAGTGTCTAGCATTCTAGACAATAAACATTTTTATCAAGGTTTATGACTGCCAAATAAGAATTAGCCTCCTTTTATCATGATTCATTTCTTTATTCCAAACTACCGAAACGAACCTGACTAAAAGTGGCAATTTTCACTGTTGCTGTTCAATTTCCAATAACTCAAAATATTTTATTGTACAGCAAGAACAAATTTACGCATAAATAGAAATTTCCTCCTCCATATTTGACTGCTTTATGATAATTGTAGCGTATTTTTAGCAAGTCGATCTTGTGATTCGTAAATTCTCATTTCCAAATGTATTGGCTTGCAGAAAAGAGGAAAGCAGAAGAGCCAACTTAAGAGCACCATAAATTTACTTCCTTTACAAATTGTTTAATCTATGACAATCAATTTACCTTTTATTTTTGTTTGGCGGCTTCTAATCAAGCTTATTGACAGCTACTTGACTAGTAATTTCCAATAAGCAGCTTTCTTCGAACACAGCAGTTATAGATTTATAAACTTTGCTCTTTATCAATTTTTGCACATATTTTTCTTATAATTTACCGCCAATAAATTTTCTTCCACACAGTTTTCACTTTCAACAAGATTTTCCTTCTTTTTTAATTTTCCCAGAAAATTGAAAAATAATTTTTCATTTTTTTTTTTTCTTATTTTGAATTATTTTTTTGGCAAAAGTAGTTCCTTAATAACAATTTTCTAGCCACACACTGAGAAATATTTTATTTTTTCTACTTTAGCTAATTAATGTCCATCTACTCGAAAAGAAAGCACATGATGTACTGAAATATTATTTGAAAACAGCACAAAAAAGCTACAAGCGAAAATTGAGCGAAGCATTTCTTTTTTCTCAATTTCTCATTTTCATGCTGTGTAGATTCTCAAAAAAAAAAATCGCTTTCTATCGTGTCTAATTTATGAAAAAAGAGAGGATATGATAAATAAACTTACCTTTTAGACTCTGAATTTTTGAACGAACACCGGCTCTGAACTGCGAAAGAAAATTGAGAAAATTAAAAGTTTTGAAATTACTGTTGAAAAAATACTGGCAATTGGACAAAAGTCAACAAACTCGTTTGGATTTCGTCTCACATATCGTTACTAATTAGCGACACACATAAAGAAGTCTACATAATTTTGATCCCCAACTCTTATCAACACCAAAGGGAAGTCGATTCTATTTGGCAGCTTTATGAACCCGAACAGCAAATTATGGGAAACCGAATTTTTCGGCATAAAATGGATCAAAATCGAGTACCGTTAAGACTTCTTCGTGCCTTATTGTTAATATGGCGATATAACGATTCTCTAGCGAACACGTTGTGCTGTTCGGGATGGAATCCACGTGGAGGCGTCTTCCATTTGTTACTAATTAAAGGGCATTATTGTAGCCTTAAAAGCTCGGGTATACTTGAGTAGACTGGTCTTTGGTCTACTAGATTTAATATAATAAATTAAATTGTTGAATGGATAATCACATGAACTTTATTTTAAGAGAGTGAATTCGTTATAGAGAGAGTGAGGAACAAGCATTAGAGAGAATTTGAGATTACAAAGATTTTGCATTTTCACGAAGATTTGATTCAAATTTCAAACTGTTGCTTGCTAAACTGATTTCAAAAATTGTTAACAGGAGTTTGCTGTTCAGGATTAGAATTCTTTAAGAGACATAAGAAGTCCTAAATAATAACCTAAACAGTGGTGGATAACCTTTTTCTCATGGTAAACCTTGGTGGTAATTCTCGATCGAAATCGCACATGTAATACGGTTCATGACATTTCAAATAATTTTTAGGAAAATCTATTGTGAAAAAGGTCACAGTTGTGACAATTCAGTAGATATTTAAGGTCTATTTTGAGCTTAATAGCATTTTATCAAATCCAGATAAAACCGGTACGTAAGCATTTAATAAACTCTCATGCTCGGTACTTCACAAAATGCATATCATTCCGGAAGTATTTCTCCCAAAATTGTATTGCATTAGATATACCTAAATTAAATGCAATGATGATTATTAACGTTTGCGTTCATGTGATGAAGCACATTGTCGACTTCATGTCATTTATTAATATACGTGATTAGATCAGGCATTGAGTTCATGGTGAGATAATCATTTCCTCTAATGCGTATCGAATTTATCGAGTTTGTTAACTTTTTTCATATTAATTTATCAGACTTGACACTTACATGATGAATTTTTAAAAATGTCATCAATCTTTTTATTTCCAGCAACTCGATTTGTTCTCCATTTTTCCACGAATTTAAAAAATTCATCCAAGTTTTCACTGCCTGCCTCCTCGTCGTTTTCTATTTCATATTCTATTTCGTCATCAGTTTTGTGTTTTCGGATTGTTTCGTGACTTTGAGGAAGAGGTTGCGCTGCAATCGTGGAAAAATTATCGGAAAAATCATTTTAAATTTTTCATAAACGTTAGACTTTATTAAAGGGATAAATGTGTTAATAAGTGAATTGTATTTATTGTAACATTAAAGGAAATACTAAAACAGGAGGAAATACCAAAAATTGGCAATCCATCATGTTTAAATTTCATTTCCTGTACCGAATAAAAATTCTTCTATATTTCTTACTTTCACTAAATTCAGGAACTTTCAATGTATTTGTAGACAGAATATTAATTTTATGTACTTTCTGTCCATTCACAGCCGATCCGTTTAATGCTTCCGGAAGCTTCAAAACTGAACTATTTTTTAGCTTATAATTATTTGAATCTCTCAAATCATCACTAGATTTATATTTTGTTAAATTCGTTACAGTCATCACTTTGTGCTCTAAGTCTCTATCATCTCGTCTAGTTTCATCTCTTCCACTACCAATATCATCATCAAAATTATCATCTAAACTTGATGACTTTCGTTCAAGAAAATGTGACGAAGAATTTTCAATTATTGGAAGTGTATTGAATGACTTTTCATTTCGTCCATTTACTAAAGATTTACTTGTACGTCTCCTGCTGATATTTCCATTACCATTAGTTGCTGATGCCGTAGGTAGTGAATGACGTTGACATTGAGACGTTAATAACTGTGTTGAATTAAATTCTTGTGCTCCATTAATAGCCGAAGCTGGACGAATGTTTAAAGATAATTTGTACTGAGATGCAGTCGTAACTGAAGCATCTTTTGGAATTGGAATGCCATTGCTACCATTTGCTTTTAAGCAACTTGTTTTAAGCTGTAAACCATTTGATGAGTTTCCATTACTTGTTGACTTTACCTTCACATCACTATTTGTTGTGTGAATCATCGACGTCATATTTATTAATGTACCGTTAACATATTTTTGGGTTCCATGAACAGTCCGCTTATCAATATTGAGTTTCGCTTCAGGCAAAGAAAACCTCACTCGACGTAAATTCTTTTCCACCTGATTTGTTGTTAATGGTGGTGACGTAATACCAGTAATGCTCATGTTTCTTGATAGGATTAATTCTTATTTTTAGAAATTTCTAATTACGGAAATGCTGCCCTTTGGATGTAGAATCAATCACTGCAAAAAAAAAAGGAAAAATATATTTTATGATAAATTATATTTAAAAGGTCGGCACGATAAAAAATATTATGGAATTAAGATTCTTTTCCTTCAAATTTAGACTGTATAAAGTTCCTCGAATTTATTATCAGACCATGCCATGAGGTTATTGTCAACTATCAACAAGTTGTTCTCCATCACACATTGTTGCATGACATTGTATGAGAAACAACAACCACCTTGGAAAAGGAAAGGATAGAACGGATAATGTCGTGACTAAGTGTAATAAAGAATAAGAATCGAAAGTTTTTAGTCTATTGGAACTTTGATAAATTCTTCTTCTTTTTTGTCAAGTGAAACTTTTTTCACTTGTGGTGTCTGCTTTTGTTAGGTATCAGTCGATATCATTTATTGAAGGATTTGATTGGATTCATAAATTCATGCTTCTTTTATACATTATGAATGATTTATTTGAAATTGTATTGAATCAAAAGCACACGGCATACAGTTTTGCACTCTGTGTCATCAAATTTATTTATATCAAATTAAGGAAATCACAAGATGAGTACTGGTTATGTTCTGTTCAAGATGCTACGGATTTTCCTCGGCCAGAAGGAATTTTGTATGCTAATTAAAGCAATAATATTTTTAGTGGATCACGCTTCATGAAAATATTCACACCATATTTAGATCAGAAAACTGTACAGAAGAGTAAAAATTGTCAACGATAATCATGTTTTAGTAAAATTATTAGGCTGCAGACAGCTAAAATATCATGTAAAATCATGGTATGCTATCACAATTGAGAATCAAAAGTATTTTCACTAAATTTCATTAAATTTTAAAAATTTAAAAAATTTTAATCAAAGCAACCATTGAAAAAATCAAAATTTCAATTTTTCTTCAGTATCATTTTAAACAGAGGAGGAGGAACATCCTCGAATATTTTGGAGGAGTTAATAGTTAGTCATCACATCATAGAGGCTCATCATCATGCAATCAGAGGAGATTCTTCTATGGATCAAATATTTAATTGGAACTCGAATTTATATTCAGATTTTTTTTTTCAATTCTGCATTTTTTTTCAGTTACGAGAAATTATATTTTTTACCCTACGAGTTTTTTTTTTAATTTTTGTTGATTTTAACAAAGTCGGAACTGTAAAAAAAATTGGGAATTTTCTGTACCGAAATATTTCAATTAAAACTTGAATATTTTGTAAATCAAATTTTAACAATTTTTTTTTTCACAGTGTTATTGTTTACCAAAAATTCAAATTTTGGAACGTTAAAAGCTGCAATATTTTTCTCTAACAGCATCTTGATTCTGTTCTAACATGATTTTCAAGGAAAGCTCCTTTATTATTGTCAGTAGATTAAGTTTCATGTAAACATCACGTCTTCAAATTAATTTCATTGCCCTTTAAAACTCGTTATTTTTTTGTACTTCCGACTTTTATTGCATCATAAATGCTCGCTGTTGGCCGAGTTTCTACCTCAATAGAGAAAATACATTTATGCTTGTGATGAAAATTAAAACAAAAGTAGGTTAACAATGGAAAATTCACCTTATAACAATTTGAAATAGAATTAGGACATGAAGAAACGTGCTTTATATGTCAATAACTAGTTAGTTCCAATTCTATTGATTTTAAATATTTACAGAAGAGAATATTGAAAGTGAGAAATAGAATTGAAAATATGGGTGAAGGAAACAGGAAGGAAGGATATGCGAGATGTTAGACATGCAAACAGCAAACGACACGATTAGTGACTCAATAGAAGTTTTTCGTTATCTCTCTTTAAGCTTCAATCATCACTTAATTATAGCTGATGAGTGCTAATGAAGGTCATCAAATTTTACTTTTCTTGGCATACACGATAAAAATGCCATTTATCTCCTGATGTTGTACAAAATAGATATTTATAGGAACATTTTTTCACATTTATCATTTCCTACCAAAGCATTTCTATTGATAGACAATAATAACTTAATTTCTATGAAAGATAATCATTTCTTTTACAATTATTTTTAGAAGCCAACTTGTCAGTTGTAGAATTAAAAATAGAGACGCAAAATTGAAAATGTATACATAAGCTAGCAAATTTATTTTGAACACGTTCAGAAAAGAAAATGAATTGATAAACAAATGTCAGATAAATGCAAATGTTTATGAAAGATAAACGAA
Source organism: Chironomus tepperi (assembly GCF_022539635.2). Lineage (NCBI taxonomy): Eukaryota > Metazoa > Arthropoda > Insecta > Diptera > Chironomidae > Chironomus > Chironomus tepperi. The sequence continues at coordinate 492,030 of NW_027226222.1, forward strand.
CTTATCCTTTTGCTTTCACGTTGCTTTAGAAAACTTTATAAATTGAATTAAAGGATCGGATGCAGCGATGAGTTTTTAGTTCTCTTGTTTTGGAGTTTATTGAATAGATTATTGTTCTTGAAAGGAATTGGGTGCTAGCCTTTTGGTAGGGAATATGCAGTAATATTTCATTGCAAGTTTGGAATTGAATTTGCCAAGTGGCAGCCACTTGGCTTTAAGCCATACGACCGAGTCGTCGCCGTGGTGGCAACGATCCATCAAATAAATGTATATCTGAATTTATTTCTCTACTACTAAATATCGTGAAACACAGTTTAAAATACAATGACCAGGGACGTATAGAGGGGTTCAAAGCTTCCGCCTATTTGGACAAAATTCTTCAATTTGCTTGGCTTTTTGAAGCCAAGTTGGCCAAGCACTGCTTTAAGCCAAATGAATTTTCAACGATCCATCAAATAAATGTATATCTGAATTTATTTCTCTACTACTAAATATCGCGCTAAACTGAAACTTCTTCGACTGAAGTACAAAATTGTAAACCATTTAACGATTAATTTTCGTATAAACCCATTGTCCAGTCAAAGTCAAGAACTTATTATTTTTTAAACGATCCAGTTCTGAACTACTACTTTTATTTAAAAATTGAAATCACAAAATTGCCACCTTTTGAACATCCAATTAATACATACAAATTAATAATGAAACAAAATTTTTAACCAATTTTTCATATCAAAAAGTTGCAAAAGATTTTCCGACGAGTGTCTTAATTCTTCTTTTCCTTTTGTAAGATTTCTCTTTTTCATTATTCATCGCGATGTGGCCTCAAAAAATACAAAATCTTTTGCTATGAGTACGTATGTATATTTGTGACATGATAATCGCCTTTAGAGAATCATCATTTTAATGTCTTTTCATTTTTTATTTCTGATCTAAAAGAAAATTTTTCCTCTTTCTTTTCACTTTTTATGACCGTGAGTAGTTCGTTCGTTATGTCTTGTCGCTTGCTATCACTCAATATTTATTTGCAATATGATTTTGGCGTGTTCGGATTTTTTTTTCTCACACCATAAAAGAGATGAAAATTCATGTGATTTTCTACTTATCTATTTTCTAGAACGCGACAGGAATTTTGTAAACTCACATGACAGGTCATAACACTCATGTAAAATATTCACAAGTTATTCACTGATGATACTTGCTAGACAATGTTATTACTTCTAATGAAATATTTATAAGACGATTAGCTTGTCAATTAGTGTAATTATAAGAAATAATATTTACATTACTGCTCTGAAATATTTTCATGAGTTTTTCACTTCAATCCATTGAAATAGGAAATTTTTTTTCAGTTCCATTATCATTTTTTACTTCTTATTTTCACTTTGATAGGTCTAAAAAAATTAATTTCAACAATGTTGATTGATATTTTATAAATTTTACATTTTATGACATAATGTGTCAATTCAAATTTACAAATGAGGAAAAAGCAATCAAGGAAGCTAAAAAGAATCCATAAATTATTGGATAATTTCTCAAATGAAAAGTTTTGACTCAATTTCCTCTATGCTACAAAAATTAAAATCAATTCCTTATCGACATGATTTTTTTGACTAATTATATTTATGTGGATGAATGTTTACATCTAAGGACGAATAATCGAATCACAACTAGAAATATAACTAGTCAAATACCTGTCGACTAATGAGAGATTCAAAAAAAAGTTTATCACCCGAAATTTTTAAGACCGAGACTTCAAGGGGATTCTTGAAAATCTTGACAAATCCCTAGATTTCCCAGTATTGGTAAAGAGAATCCTTTGCCGGAAAATGTACGCAAATGTGTCATAAGGAGCGACACAAATAAGGAAGCAAACGAAGAAGAACACGGAACTTTCTTGGCTTCGCTAAAGCTCTTTCATTAACACAAAATTCTCACTAAAGCTTCATGGTGAAGCTTCTCCATTGTGTTGTTCGAGATAAATCCACATAATTTCACACATATTCGTATCCGCAAATATTTTAAAAACAAAGCAGATTCTGTCATAAACATCTCTGCTTACATCTTTTACTAAATCCATAATGCACTTCAGACATTCTTTCATAAAATAGTAATTTTCTTCTTGGTAACACATGCATGTCCTTATTACACTTGTCGTGAAGTATTAAGCATGATTCATGAATTCATATGGAATATAAAAATGATCAAAAATTACGAAAGCACTATCAATAATAAAACTCACAAAATAAGTTCGACAACAGTCGAAAGCTATATCAAATTTGTTGTTTCCTTTTGTATTTATGAACTGTCGGTTCAGCAGTAAACTATACAGAAAAAATAAGAAGCGGTGATATAAACAGTCGTCGATAACGAGAAATTGACTATAATCGACTAATAAAACAAATCAAATGGCAAAGCAAGTTTTATTTATTGTATGTGCAAGCATGAATATTTTGGAAAAGTGCCCTGCATAATCATAATTTTCTCACCCAATTCAGACTTCCTTTCTATTTTTTAGCATGAATTTTGGGTAACATGATTTTTAGTTTGTCATTAAGGATGTCATGAAAGTCATTTAAAATGCATATTTCCTGTATAATTGAAGATTTTGCCCAATGCTAATTTCAAATTGTTGCTTGTATAGAAAATGGATGATTGTTAATGATCCAGACGCTTCAATATTGAGCATTAAAGGTTCATAACCCTTATTTAAAATAAAATGCGCCTCATAAACTCAACTGTGTACTGAAAATCTATAATATTTCTATTATTATTTTTTTATATTGATATGGCTTAATAGTGCCTGTTGTTGTATTTATGCCACATACCTTCACATAGTGAAGCTATGCAATATGGCAGGTGGTACAAAATGGCACGAAAAAGAGAGCGAAAAATTGTTATTCATAAACACCCTCAAATAAGCTTTTGCTATTTTTCTAGCTGTTAGACAATTATTGAGAATGTTTACACTCACTTAAGTTATGCCTATACAGAATTTTCACTTTGATTTTTCTTTCGTTTTTTTTTTTAGAATTAATGTTGCGAAATTTCCTCTTTCAGTTTTGTTTGTCGCGTCATCAAAATAAATAGCAATAGATTGCTATAATGTTTTGCAAGCTGAAATGATTATGCTGTTCATATTATAAATATTTCCTAATGTTAAATAATATTGGCATTTTGACTCCAAGTTGTACAAAAATAAAACTTCAACCATCTGCCTTGAACTGATTTTTGCGCAGCATAAAAGAACATAATTTCGTTTTCATAGAGAAAAATAGAATTTTATGCACTACACCGATAGTGTTAAAACATTTGAGTTCAATCACTTCTCAAGGATAGAACATTGAACTTCTGGAAGTTCATTTACTCTACGAAACTTGTCATTTTCATTTGGTTAACACTTGAAATAAGTTGGTGTGATGTCATGAGAACTATTCAAATCATCGACATATCATTGACACTATATGTATCGATTGCGAGATGGTCTAGTGTTGGAAATCCAACACATGTTCTCAAAAAGAAAGAAAGGAATGTGAATTTTCAGCCTGTTTACTGATTACTAGATCACAAGAGGTGTTTTAACGTTCATTTAAGATTTGAATAATATTTATTATGCATAGTTAAAAACCCTTTTTCTTACAAAAATTCAGTGTGCTGTTAAACTTCAAAGAATAAACATCATTGTGAATAAATAAGATCAATTTGAACGAAATTTAATTAAACAACAATTATACAAATATGTGACTCGAAATTTGACAATTTACTTTGTCACGACGCCAATTTTAGCCATAAAGTTGGAATTTTATTCCAAAATTGCCAATTTTTTTGAAATTTTATTTTAAAGACAACTAAGTCAATGCTTCAAAGCAAAACCTCCTCATTCGAGAAATAAATTGCAAGCTGTGCCACTGCTTCAATCCTGTCGTCTTCTATACGTTGACTTTAAAAACAATAAATTGGTAATGTATAAAAATGTGCCTTTCAGCACTACATATTTCCTACCCAGTAATTTTAAACTTCCAAACTAATATTTGACAGACAGGTAAACATTCTGCAATATAATATCAGGTCATTGATCTTAAAAATCAATTTCATTTTAATAAGAAAGAATGCTTAACTAAAATCGTGTAGAAATAAATTCCACTTTTCCAATCTGGCGTCACTGTGCATCCAACTTTGTTTTTGCAAAGCTATAAATATAATTTTTTATAAAAATAATAGCCGATAAAAATTCTTAAACTTAATAATCCAAAAATAGGCCAAACAAAATTTAATTTTAGTATCATAAAAATAATTTCAGCCCACAGACACGTTCCAATCTTCATATTTAAAGTGTATGGAAATTAAATATTTCAAGTAGAACTTTTTGGCTTACGGAAATTAAAGAATACGAAAACAAAATATTTTCTTAAGTATGCACAATTTCTTGACGTCACATTTTCGCCCCTAAGAAAAGTAAATTAAAAAGAAATTAGTAAAAATAGTTTTTCAGATTTTTTCCTACTTCATAGCTTTCCTTGAAGTTCAAGAACAAAACGAAATCTAATTTAATTTTAATTTTCTTAGCTTTCTTCTTGCCGTAAATTTAATATCTTCCTCAGGTATACTTTTGTATTTTTTCACATCATAACATTTTCATCGAAGCCATTAGTCAGTCTCAAGGAACATCCGAAATTTAGAAAATGTAATAAAAATCTTGACAAAATTGTAGCTTAACATTTATAACCCAAGCAATTTCAAACTATATTCAGTGGTATATATAGTGCACTAGTCAGTCATGTGGCTACCTTGTGACGTTAAAGTGGCAAGTTTCAAATGGTTGCCGATCGAATGACAATCTAGTGGGCCATAAGATAAGAGAAGCAAAATACTGCATTCTCGAACGATTCAAATGAGAATAGATTCGTCTCGATTCCATAATAAATACCTGGAGTAAATTTAGGAGGGGACAGAGTTTATGCGAAAAACAAGCCCCTCTAAATTTTTTGCGATCCATAAAATCAGTTTTGAAACTCCCTGCCACACAAAAAAATATCTGTCCCTGATCAATACATTTATTGGAACAATGTATTTTTACGAAGGCATCTTCTACGATCGAGATCTACGAAACTTTTCTCATTTTTGTCGTTCGGGAAGGAAGAAAAGAAGACGCTCGGGATCAATCATTTGGAGCAAATCAATTTTAGACCAAACATGACATTTTTCATTTATGAGTGTGACAGAGGAGTAGTTGGGATAATTTTTTTCTTTTTGAGAAAGGAGAAGAGATGGTTAGGTTTCAAATCTTTTTGTATGGATTGCAAAAAATTACGGAAGTAAAGAATCGAGTTTTTTCAAAAAAGTGGGATTTTTATCCCTAAAAACCCCAAAAATAAACATTAATAGTGCTCTAAGGCACAATCAAGTCTTTTAAAAAAAATCACTTGGAAAACATTCTATTTTTAATTTCGTAAGGCACACGGACCCGAATGAATTAATGATTCTATTAACCTTTTAATAGCTTCATAATTGATCAACTGATTATCAATCACTTCCTCAAATGCTAAGAACAAGTTTGATTTATGCCAAAAATAATTATCTTCTCAATATTATCATCCCTTGACCATTTCACCTCGTAAACGTTTTATGTGGATATAAAAATTTGTTTAAAAAACTTAGATTTTAAAATAATTTGTTTATTTATCTTTAGGTTTTTTTTTTCTTTTGTTAATGAAGATTGTAAAACAAAACACGACTTAAGATTAAAAATAAATCAAAGAAAATTTTTCTTCTCTCTTTTCATAATTTTCCCTTTGCAAATTTTTGACTGTCATGGTCTTGGACATGAATAGTTTCATTCGCCTCATTACTATGTTTGTACAGACGCACACAGATGTTTCGATTCATCTTGAATTAAGGAGAGAAAATTATTTAAAATACGTAAATTAAAGTGTATGTGCAATTCAGTCATTTGACGGATGTGGTGCTATCTCATGCAATTAAATAATTTGTTGATTTATTTTATTTCCATGTGAATAATGTAAAGATTAATTTGACTAATTGATTTATGAGTATCAAAGATAAACATGTGGTGTTTATCACACTTGCTTTATGAATGAGTAGGCTGACCAATGACTTTTCAACAAAGATTAAAATTTTGACCACTTCAAAGCCTTGACTTTTTCTTTTGTCTAGCTCTAAAAGAGGCGAGAATGAAGATCACTTTTATGATGACTGTATAACTTAAAATGATGTGATCAAATGACATATAGACTGTCTAGACTTTTCCAATCCTAAACATGATTATGCTAAAAATATTGAGGTTTACAATTGAACATGATGATTAGGATCATCATGTACAAAGATTACTAAGATGTTCTCGTCCATAAATGTTACAATTTTTAACCGTCAAATTTCATTGTTTGTCAGTATACAAAAATCCTTTTTAAAAAAGTTGCTTAAAGCTCACTTAAAGTTACTTGAAAACGAGTTTTCTCTTTAAAGACTATAATGCAACGAATTCTCTAATAGAATTTATTCATTAATTAAAGGCTTAATTAGTAAATAAGTATTAAAACAAATTTACTAAATATCGTCCAAATATGCCGCTTAAAATGTAAAAGCCAAAGGGAGAGAAATTGTTCAACAGCAATTCAAATGAAAATAAACCGTTACAATTTAAAATTTAAATGACAGCATTACTTTGTGATAATACATTGATTACATCATATTTCAAGCTATTATGCTTAACGATAATTCAATGAATATTTTGAAGACATCATTTAATAGAAATACTTGAAAATTGATATCAACGCAAATTAGTAATCAAGCTTCTCATCGTAGTTTTACAAATCAATAAAAAATCATACTAGGCATGGCCGAAAGAATCCAGAAGTAATCATCTTGAAGTATATTGTATTCAAACAAATTTGTAAATTGATTCCGCGCCATTCCACAAATATTTAAATTGATTTATCGATCACTTGAAAATCAGATTCAGATGTTCCACAAATTTCTATGTTTAATTGAACACTCTTGAGATTTTGGTCTCTAATTTATCGTAGTCTTCATTGATTTAAGATCTCTGATTGGTGCCGAAAAGGACAAAAATAAATAAGGAGGATGCACGTGTGCATCATATACATACATTTTATGTCCAGAAGATGATGTTTCTTATTTTTAGACACATATCTTTTATTACACATCGATTAGTATCGATTGACGCAGTTCCATATTTCTTCACTCATCTTCTTCTTTTCATTTTTAAATAAAAAATGTGAAAAATTTATGAGACACAAAAAAAAATCCGCGATGAATCCACTAATTCACTATATTCCTTTGTGTGGGATTTTATGGACTTTCTATCCAATATCAAATAAATTTGAGAGTAAACAAACTTTATGGAGGAAATCACTGTTTACTTGAAAATTAAGAAGGTGAAGAATTTTCTCAGTCAGCACATCATTAATTACACAACAGTCACTTTCCTAAATGATTCCAATGATCATAACATTGAATTATTTATTTGATTTCACATTAATGCACTTGGTTGGCTCTAGACCTTCAATATTTATATTCACAACAAAATATCATCATCGTCGTCACTCAGATGCTGTTTAAATGTCACTGTCACACATTTGTGTACGTAATTCCAAAAATGTTGCATTCATTAAATTTTCACCAGTTGAATTTGATGTCAACAAAGTTCTTCTTTATAATTTAAAAGAGCACATGATACATGCGGCTAAAAATATTGCATATTCAAAGCCATAAAATATTGAAACTTTTTCGCGCTACTTTACGTTCTAAAGGAACTTGATAAGCACTGTTCATTTCACGTTTACACGCTGATTTTTCACATTCAACTGAAAGTGTATAGGAACAAAAAAAAAGAAATGAATGAAGATAGAAAAAATGTTTTGAGCAACGCTCTCATCGATACTCACACAGCTGGTAGCTTAGTTATAGTAAGCTTTTGATATGTATCGTAAAGAAAATTCTTATTCAAAAGCTATTTTCGATTTCAATAACAATAAAAAAGGAAATACTAAAGTGGAAGTTCTCATTTTTTTTCTTCTCTCTTTCTCAATTTACTTGATGTTGATATTCATGCTTACTATTCAGCTATTGTATTTTTATTATTATCAAGTGTCTTGCATGACAGACAATATCTTAATGTGAAATTGATGTATTCTTATTATGCTGTTTTGTGTGACATAGAACTGATGATACATGTAAATATTAGCTGTATCTAATTTTGTATTAAAGGTATTAAAGTGCTCTATATCCGTTAAAGCTAACTTTAATTTTTAAGGTGCAGCACAAATGTATAATGAATTCTAACTGTAATATTATGATTGTAGTCATAATTCTTGACAGCTAAATTCACTTCCGTTGAGTAATAATAGATAACTTATTTTGACAATGCTAGTGATAAGAATGAAGGGGAATAAGAATTGAATTTTTCTAAAGTTTAATGTTCTTTATTTGATTACTGAAGCATAAATCTGTCTCGATATAATAGCTTTCTTAAAACTAGATAGGAGATTTTTCTCGATTTATTCATAACATAGATACCATAACTGATATTTATTTATTGATTTAAAGTAGATAGAATAATATATATAATTATATAGACGTAATAAATGAAATTTTTCTTGCAACGTTTGCTTCTCATTAGTTAGAGGGACTTTATGCTCTATGTAGTGTAATATTAATGTCATTTCGTTATAACGTGGTGATCTAACATTCAAACATTATCAATTTAGAGATTAATATCAATTAGTTTAGCATCTTGTTTCATAAAGTCCACTTCTTCCAATGTAGCGCACCCATTTAATAACATCATGGTCAGAGTAATTGAGTTTAGGTTCAAAGACTTTCAAATAGCGAACCTGCGTATAAAAATAAGTTAGATTAATCTCAAAACAGTAGAATAAATTTTAAAAGCATTACCTTAAATCCAGACGGTGCGAAGGGAACTTCAAAGTTCATTGAGATTGGTGGACGTGTCCACTTCTTCTTGGTATCAGTTTCGAGCAATTCAATTTCGGCCGAGAGCTGAGTTTCTTTCATACCAGCCATTCGCTTAATCTTCCAGACAATTGCATTTTCAGATGCCTTATATTTTGCCTTTCCTTTAAGACAAATCAATTGGACTCCGGATGTATTGAGTGGAGTTGGAATTTTTACTTCAATCTTTTGTCCTAAGAGTGAAGGCTTGAAATTTGATTTGAGAACAACCTTAACTTCCATTTTTGTACGACCAACTTCACGCACTAATGGAATAACACGGAATGGCAATGAAATATCTTTAGTAGTACGATAACGCATCAGTTCAAATTCGCCGTCGGGAGGAATGAAGCTAATAGAATGTTCAGTTTCAAATTTGCTCAATTTAACACACTGATGAAATTGGCAATCGTCAATAACAACAACTGGCTTGCCAGAACGTGAGGTTTCAGCTTCGGTATTTCCAGAAATTCCACCACGTCCTTTTGCTTCCATAACAATTTTATCATTAATGCCGAATTTACATTCAGGCATTCCAGATAAGAATGACTTCATGACAACTTTTCCGGCAACATGAGCAGATAATACTTGACCTTGCGGCGACATGAGCAAATTAACATATTCCAAAACATCTAGGAATAATTCATTGCGGCGATACTTGATTCCTTCTCGTCTCCATCCGATTTGTCCGGTGACTTGAGAAGTTATTTGGGCTTGTTCCTCTTTAGTTGCTGACTTTATTCCTTGTTGTGTAATAAATGTCTTCAAAACTCCAGTATCCGAGTTTTGTGGATAGCCGAAATCCAAGATTTCTGTAATAAATTCATTAGTTAGTATTGATATTGTCAGTAATTTATATATTTACTCACCATCTAAAAGTTCATAGATGAGAACAAAGTTATTCTTAATATTCTCTTCGGAAATCTTTCCAAAATATGATTGCATGACATCGATGATTTTTAATAAGAATTCAAAAACCATAGCAGCATTGACATTTTGCTTAGTTACAGCTGCCAACCAAATATTTGCTCTCTAAAAAACCAAAAAAAAAAATGTAGAGACCATACCTAATTCAAATACATCTTTTAGTGATTCACAATAGAAAGCTTACCTTAATATGAAAGAAACTCGTACGAGCAATATTAGTGACAGGAGATCTAACTTGTTGTCTTGCATGAATAACGTTGACTCGGAAGGCATCAACAGCATTTCTTCCGATATCGTCGCGATAAACACGAGATATCAGCACTTCCCCTTTATGATTGTACACAAATAATCCTCCAATCATCTTTAAATTCTTCCGAATTGCAGATCCGGAAAGAAATTCCTGCAATTTTAAAGAACATTAGTATTACAACAAACTCTTATCACAACTTTTTAAATGATTCATTTCATTATAATCAGAACATTTTATAGAGAACTGAAGATTTACACCCCAATTAAATGAGATGAAAATATTTTTTTGCATGAACAATGGCTAAAAATTGATAAGAAACTTAAATCGCGAATTTGGCAGCAAAAAACTTGCAATTCCACAACATGATCATTTAAAAAGTGTAATCTTAATAGTTAGGAACCTACTTGTGTCTTTTAATCAATTCTATCAAGTTAATTTACATGGAAATTTAGCAATACTTTATGAATGAAAAAAATTGAATCACTTTCGAAATGAAAATTGATTTCGAACAAATTCGAAATATTCAAATAAGTTTTGTCAGTTACGCATTTGTTTACTTTATTACTACACACAACAGAAGCAGTTACACAGGTACGATTATTCAATATAATATTATTACGTTCTGCTTAACATTTACAACATGAATAAATAAATATTTATCCTTGGAAGCTTATTGCTTCTATTTTTTTAGATGATGCACTCAAAATTTTGAGTGCTTCAGCAGTAAATGGGAGAGGTCCGCAAATCATTGCTACTGTTACATCCAATTTCTGCAATTCATCCAATATTTTTTCAGAAATTTTGCCAGTTTCGCCTGTCCAAGATTCGTTTGGCTCGGAAAGAACATAGTTAACTTTGAATCTTTTATCCTTTTCAGTCATTTCATTGAATAAATCATAGAACCAAATGTCTTCTTTCGTTTTATTGTAATCGTACAGGACGACATTTTCACTGGAAAGGAATTATAGATATTAAATCACAAATTTAATTAATATTATTTAAATTAATCTTACACTTTGTTAGCAAATCTTTCCAATAAATGATCAATCAAGCCACAAAAAGGTGTAATTCCAGAGCCGGCAGATATAAAGGCGATATTAACATGAGATTTCAAGCTGTTCAGTTGAAAGTAACCGCATTGACTAGATACTAGAATACTTTCATTAGAACTTCTTTCATAAAGAAGGTTCGACATTTTCCTTTTATAGTACTTCTTAATTAAAAAATTCAACTGCGGCAAACTGTTCCTAAGAGACACATATCTTGCTGGAATTGGTGTGTAACTCCTCATTACATTTTGACCTAAAAAATAAAGCATAATTTATTAAAAAATATTCAGTAATTTAGAAAAACAAGCACACACCTTCAACGCTTAACTTCAAATCCACATGATGTCCAAGAGAAATAAAATAAATTATCTTGTCACTTTTAGGCCGTAAAATAAGTTCAAATGAATCATGATTGATTGGTTCCTTTTCAATAATAATGAATTCGCAATATGAATATCCACCTCCTGTTATTTTCTCATGCATCCCATAACTTGGCCATAAATCAGCTTCTTCTTTTTCGAATGATATTTCAACTTTTCCTGTTTCCTGATTAACTTTAATAGAAGCCGGCCATTTAAGGTTTTTAAAAAACGAAAACTGAAAGATGTATACATCATTTCCAATAAAAATGGTAACTTTGAATTCTTTATCACATATTTGTTCAATAATAATTCCTGGATTGCTGAAGCTCTTACAATAAAAATATACAGTTAAATCATTTTTTCTTTGTATCCAATCAAAGCGAGGATACGTTTGAGCAAGCGGAACTTGTATTGCTGATGTATCAGATTTTTCTGTTTCATTAATAGGCGATAAACTCCCAATCATTGTCGTTGGAGGCGACAAAGTTAAAGACGACTTTCTGGAATTTTTCGGTTTTTCATCTAGATCACTTAGATTGAGCGTAATAGCATGCTTTAATGGTCCAATATAGCATTTCGCAAGCAACTGTTCAATATTAACCCATGCATGATATTCGTCAAACAAATTTGTCGCATCTTTTCCTGCTCCTCTGATAAGTTGTTCACTTCCACCTTTTGGAATTAAGGAATTAACATCCAGTACGTTTTATGATTAAAGAAAATTTTTTACCTGGATGATATTCCATATATCTTGTCACATTGTAGACCTTTCCACGAATTGCCATCCAACAATCGTCCACTTGATCATGTCTTTTTAGTTCCTCAAGTGAAACCGAACCTTTTCGTCCACCAGTTAAATCTTCTCCGGAATTTGTCAATCTTATCCATCCAACTAGTGAGAATCCAGGCTTAAGAGCAACTTTATTTCTTGGATTTCCTGTTGCCATTTATAAGTATTCTAAACAACTACTTCAAATAGCATAATTAATAATTTTTTTGCAATTTTGTTCTATAAGAAATAATAATAATAATAAACACAAAAATCAGGGGTTTGAAACATTTGCTTTTCGAATAAAATACTTCCGCGGAAATTGATGGATGTTCTGTATCGAATTTTTTCAAGAGTTTGTTTTGGTTTTGTTGATTGAATTTTTCTACTAAAATTAAGGAATTTTTAAAAAAATATGGGAAGTGAAAAGTATTCAATATTGTTACCGACATACAATGAACGAGAAAACCTTCCAATAATCGTCTGGCTTATTGTTAAATATTTAGAAGAAAGGTAAACATAAATTTATGCGACAATCGCCACGTAATAAAACAAAAATTTAATTAATTTATAGCAAAATAAACTTTGAAATAATCATAATTGATGATGGAAGTCCTGATAATACACAAGAAGTTGCTAAAGAATTGATTAAAATTTATGGAGGAGATAGAATTCTCTTAAGACCAAGAGCTTCAAAGCTAGGTTTAGGAACTGCTTATGTTCATGGAATGTCGCATGCAACAGGCGATTTTATTATTATTATGGACGCAGATTTAAGTCATCATGTAAGTTACAAATAAAAAACTCAATTAATCAAACTAATTTACATTCAATCTCATTCAATTCCAGCCAAAATTTATTCCTCAATTCATAGAACTACAGAAGAAGCATGATTATGACATAGTATCAGGAACAAGATATAAGGGTGATGGAGGAGTATATGGTTGGGATTTTAAAAGAAAGCTGATATCCAGAGGTGCAAATTTCTTATCACAATTTCTTCTTCGTCCAAGAGCAAGTGATTTAACTGGCTCCTTCAGACTATATAAAAAGGATGTTCTTTCACAATTAATTGCAGCATGCGAATCAAAGGGATACGTTTTTCAAATGGAAATGATTGTTCGTGCCAGAGCTATGAATTTTACAATCGGAGAAGTTCCAATCACCTTCGTTGATCGACTTTATGGACAGAGTAAAATGGGAGCAACTGAAATCATTCAATTTGCTAAAAACTTGCTATACTTTTTTGCCACAATTTAATAAAGTGACTGTATTTTAAATTTAATTGTAATTTATTTTTTGTTTTCTTTTTTTTATACAGCACTACACTCGATTTATTTTATATCCCATCAAATAATTGTTTTTCAGTTTAATGGTGATGATCATCTGTTCCCTTTCCGTATTTCTTATCCCACATAGCCAAATATTCTGCTTTGCGTTGTTCTCTACGTGCAAAATATTCTGGATATTGAGCCTTTTCTAAAGGATGCCAAAAATCAACAACCCAATCTGGTGGAACAACTTCTCGCTCAAATGCAACTCCTCCTGGTGAATTTGCGAATCTACGGGGTTGTGGATGTTGTTTATTGAATAATTCTTGCTCGCCTTCCTTCAAAATAGCATCAATTTCTCGTGGATCCTTGATATTTCTATTTTGGTCAAAACGATCTCTCATCAGAACAGCTTGATAGCGGTACTGAAATCTAAATTATGGACATATTAACAAACTTATATAATTTCCATAAACAAATCAATTTTTTGACTTATTTTTCAAGTTATTTCGACTTACCTGTGATCATACCAGCTCTCAAGCATGCGAAGAGATCTTTTGTAGAGACTTTTCACATTTCTAACATGTGCCGTTGCCATTTTAAGCAAGAAAACTGCTTTTTTCCCGACAAAAATTTAAGGAAAAACTATCCAAGGATCGGACACTTTAATTTGTACTTGGATTTTGTCAGAGTGTCCAAATCTTGATTTCGAAATTCGAAAATTCGAATTTTTCATTTTAATGTTTTTTCGAAAACACATAAATTTATTATTTTTAATTATTTAGTGGTGAATTTTAAGCCTTAAAAGTATTTTTATTATCGTATTAGTACTGTAATTAACAGTGAATTATAATAAAATAGTGTTAGGATATTAAAAGTGGAGAAAATTGAAGAAAATGATAAAAATTTAAAAAGCTTAAAAATTTGTTTTTAATAATTCAATCAAACGTCCTAAAATGCCATTTAAGATTCTAAAGAAGTCACGGCAGTATAATGTAATGAGTAAAGATTTGTACGTAATATCTGTGTTGTGCCTAGGTAAGTTGATAAGATTACTAAAATTCTTGAAATTCCATCAGTTTATAGGCACTGTATGTATGTTGATCACCTGTCATGAGAAAAACACTGCTAAAAAGTTCTGTGACAAAAACCTGATTTCGTTTGAAATGATCTCTAAAAAATGTACATACATAAACATTTTCTATGCATAGCATTCGTACTATACGCATTCATTTGAATTTATTTATTTATATTTGGTGTGAACGCTGAATTCTTTTCTATATCAAATTACATTTATCTCTTCATTATTATTTCACTGTATCATGCAATTAATAAAGACGGAAAGAAAAGAACAAAACACACAAAAAAAGAGGAAAGAAAATGTTCTAAGAAGTCTTTAAAGTTTACTGTGAAACATCATGAAGGTGAATGAAGTAAAAGAATGTGTGATTAGATAAGATTTCAACAAAAAAAAGTCGTCGTTGATACACAGAACACACACATATCTTTGTTTTATGACTTTAAAGTCT
The DNA here is from genome assembly GCF_022539635.2 of Chironomus tepperi. Classification (NCBI taxonomy): domain Eukaryota; kingdom Metazoa; phylum Arthropoda; class Insecta; order Diptera; family Chironomidae; genus Chironomus; species Chironomus tepperi. The sequence continues at coordinate 507,175 of NW_027226222.1, forward strand.
TTTGTGATGAATCATTTCTATTTTTTTAATTATTGGCCTATTAAACATACTAATTAGTTACATCACTATTAATGCTTAATTACAGATGGTAATAATATCGATTGCACATTGAGCTCGGAAAGTAAAGGTTCTGAGTGTTTAGAGAATGTTTGTCAGCGTGCCGGACTCAATCAGAGTGAATTTTTTGGATTAAAATATTCTCCGAAAGGTACCCATGACGAGTCTGACATGCGATGGGTCGACTTGGTAATATTAACAACATTGCTTTTAAAAATTGCGCAAGATGTAACATGTTTGTATTTAATAGGATCGACCCTTAAACAGACAACTCGAAAAGTATGCTGCAAACACAAAAGTTTTACATCTTCGCATTATGTACTATGTGATTTCGGGAGTTTCATTGATAGCAGATGAACAAACGAGAAATTACTACTTTCTTCAATTAAAACAGGATATTATTGAAGGCAGAATTAGCTGCGATGCTAAACAAGCAATCATATTAGCAAATTACAGTCGACAGGCAGAATATGGAAATTATCAAGATCGCCACAAGTACGACAATAAAAATTTATTTTTAACTTTAAAAAAGTAATAAAATTTTAATTTCAGGTCAGTCGATTACTTAAAGTCGTTACTGTCATTCCCCAAACACCTGATTGAAGCTGGTATGTTAGAAGTACTGACTGAAGAGGTCATATTACATGAAAATGAAGTACACGATGTAACCCAAAGAGCAGCAGAAGAACTTTACATTTCTTTATGCCAGCAACTTGATGGCTACGGACAAGAAACATTTATGGCTCGAAATGATGATGGAAAAGAAGTTTTGCTCGGAATTTCAGTATCCGGTGTCATTGTATCTAACGCAGGAAGCCATAAATTTTATCCGTGGCGAGAGATTGTCAATGTTGTTAATCATAAGCGAACATTTTCGATTGAGTGCACTGATTCAAATCAAAATGTAAGCTTCACTCTACCTGACGCCGAAAGTGGTAAGCCAATTACTTTGAGTGACATAAGAATATTTGAACTTAACAAATTATTTATTCAGGTCGTTACATATGGAAATTGTGCGTAAATCAGCATACGTTTTTCATGAATTTTGAACAAAATCATGCAAGTCAAGTGAATTTGAGTCTGTTTCAAAACATACCGGAACATTATAACGAGAGTCGAGAAGATTTGCTTTCAACAGACGAAAAGATGTATTACTCAAATACGCACTTGGCATTTCCGCATAATAGCAATACGAATCTGACTATTTCTACAAATAACATGTATGTTCCCTCGAGTGAATCGCTGCATAATCCAAATCCAATTATGGAATCGCGTACTTCACTTCAGACTTCATCTATTTTGGATATCAATCATCCAATGAACAGTGCTATCATGGGAAGTAGTCAGTGGAATCACGCAGGTTCAAATACATCGCTTGTAAATCGAGCTCAAAGCAGTTCTTGTATTGATTTAACTAATAATAATAATAACAATAATAATAATGTGTTGAGTGCAAGCAAAGAACGTTTTCTCCCAAAATATCGACCAGCTCCTGCATACGAAATTGCCATACAACAAAAATATAAAGGACAGCAAGAGCAGCAAGATGTGAGTATTCCGAAACCTCATTTAATGTATGAAAATTTCCATCACCATCATCAGCAAAATCAACAGCCTGCCAAAAATTTGCATTATCCTGACGTAACACATATAACTCATCATGCAAGCAATAATATGATTAATCCTAGTTATGTAGATGCTTCTGATTACTTATCGCAACGCTTAAATTTGTTATCATTTAATCCGCCAACTCAGTATCCCGCAAATCGTCTTAGCTCAACGTCTACGCCTGATTTAGCATTAGCCTCACATCGTGGTGTGTTTGGCTATCGACATACGGGATCCAGCCCAGATCTATTATCTAGAACATTATTACATCAGCACGGTTATATTCCGTCAAATCCTCACTCAATCGTATATCCATATTCGGTAGCAACTTCTGGCGGTGGTATAAAACAACGCTTAAGACATTCCCATAGTTTTCTTCCGCATGCAACCTATGAGAATTTGAATTTCATTGAAGCTACTAATAATAATCCCAAAAGTTTTTTCCCATCATCCAAACATATACCTAATAATATGATTTATCGCACTGCATCATCTGTGCAACAGCTAGCTGACATGGAATATTATTTGCACAAACAGCAGCGTAATCATAGTCTAAATGCACTAAACCTATCTAATTCGCATATAAGTGAACCAATCTATGAAAATGTTCCCCTACCAATGAACAATGCCAGTACAACAACACCGATTAATGTGGAACGAAAAATTTCAACTAACGAAAATCGGCCAGTAAGACCAAGACCACGACTCGTACATACTGAACCATCAATCGACGTCGTTGTTTCATCGTCCGTTAACACGAGCAATAATATCAATATGGTAAATGCAAATGCATTTAGCAGTAATAACAACAATGGAAGTACTAAAAACATCAATGACCCGTTAAATGGTAATGAAATTGCATCAAATAATAATAACAATAGGAAGCATTTTATTCTTACATCTAACAATGATAATAATGGAAATAAAATTTCGGGATCGGCGATATCAATAACAAACATATCTGCATTAAATGAACGAGATCATACATCTGCCATTCAGCTTACACCGTCGTCATCATCTAGTCCATTTCATATAGAAAACATGCAAATAAATAAACAACGACAAGTGATTAGTTCAAATGCATTACCATTAATGAATACATCAGGAACTTCATCAAATTATACAATAAATACGGCTACAACAGCCGATACAACGGATTCAGGTATTAGCACAGAAATGAGCAATAAGAAAGAATCGAAAAGAAACAAGTTTTGGGCAATTTTGGGTAAGAATAAAAGTTCATCGAGTAAGCAGAAAAGTGCAACATTGGGTCGTGAAAAAGATAAAAATAAGAAGGATAAAGGTCGTGAGATGAACAGTAGAGAGATGCATGATAATACTAATCATCGTTGGTCAACGGGTCTTCAAGGACGACATCCACTTCCAATCAGCACAATTAGTAAAGAGAAATTATGTCAATTACTAGATGCAAAACTCAACGATAGTCAGCTATTTTTAGAATTTGAAAGAATTCCAAAACGAAAAACAAATGCCCAATATTCGTGTGCCTTAATGGAAGAGAATCGTAATAAAAATTCAGACAACACATGTCTACCAATGGATGAAAACAGAGTGCGATTAACGCCGACGAGAGATAATCGAATGGGATACTTTAATGCTTCACACATTTCGAGTACTGTTGGACAAAAACAGCGATTCTATATTGCAGCTCAATCAGCCTCAAATACATTCACGGCAAACATTTTTTGGCAAGGCGTGTGGGAAGCAGATGTCTATTTACTTATTCAATTAACCGATGAATTTGTCTACGTACCGTCAAATAGTGATAGGTGTTCAGAATATGGTCAGGTAAGGGAACAAAGCATTTATTTTTTTCTTTTTTTGGGCTTAACTTATTGTTTTCTATTGCGTGATTTTTTAGTATCAAGTTTGGAGAGAATTTTCTCAAGAGACGAACGGAATTACGACAAGCAAGCTAAGAATATATCATACACAAAGCAGACGATATCGTTCGGTTTGGCACGTTGCATTCTACGAGTTCAATGAACAGAACTACCCAAAAGATCTTTCACAATTTTTAAGTGAGTTGTCATTAACTACTAGATGTTTTCTTCTTCTTCCTTCTACTGTATAAAATTGGTTTTTTCTGTTTCTTTTTGTGTGTGTGTTTGATTTACGGAACTAACATCTTGTTTGTCTAATCTTTATGTTTTCATATCCTTTTCAATCCAATATTTATAAATCATATATTAATTCTAATTTATTAGAGTTGTTCATATATGACGTACAATATATGGATATTATGTACGTCAATAATGGATGAACGACCTCATGACATACTAATCAAAAGGACCATAATTTCAAATTTTGTTTCATTTATTTAGAGTTTCTTGAAGAATTAAATTCTGTTCGATTGGCATCAATTTCTGAAGTCCCTGTTGGACATAATAGCAATCCTCCAGTTTTATTTCATTGTACGGATGGAGAACGAACGGGTTTAACACTAGTTGCTGATTTACTCCTATACACTTTAGATCATAATCAGGTAAGGATTTGAAGATTATTTGCATAATTGTGTAACTAACTATTATTTTTTCGGAACTAAGGATCTTGATATACCACGAGTAATTGGACAACTAAGGGAGCAGAGGGATAAAATTATTCCATCTCTGGTTCAATATAAATTTATATATGAAATGTTAATTCATTATTTGAATCAAACAAGATTAATTTAATTGGCGAAAACAAAATGTATCGATGATATTCCATCCCAGGAATCGTTCTTAACTTATGATAGACGTCCTTTAGGAATGATTTCTCATTCTTTTTTACTTTACTAATATAATTACCATTTTATTTCCTACTTTAATTTATCTACAACTTATTTACTTTATCCAAGACTTTACCTTATGTATTTTATAACGATTGTACTTAATTATTTAAAAAAATGTGAAATGAATACCGCCCGAACAAAATTTTAATTTATTTAGGACTAAACCTTTGATAAATCTAGATTATAATAATTTTTGGTTCCTTTTTATCCTTTTATGGGTAGAATGGCGTATTTTTGGCAATTAATTTGATTTTAAGATTAAGCAATAATGTAACTTGATTATTCATCAAGTGACCGACCCTAAATCAAAGGAAAGCAATACGGAAATACGTTGGAAACTCTCATTAAACTTTATGCCTTACAAAAAAAAACAAAATAACGAATGAAAAGTAATGTTCAAGCATTGTGCCTTAATAAATTAACTTTTATACTAACGAGAATCAAAAATTGAAAAATTGTTAAACGGTGCTCCAAAAATAAGAAGCCTGAAAATAATAAATTTATACATTTATTATTACATTATTAATCAAAATTAAAAGAATGTCTTTTTCATGCTTATCAAAATAGATGAATTATATTCATTAACATACTTTACAATTACATTTTGTTAAATTTTAACATTCCAGTGAATGTGATTGAATGAAGTCTAAAAGCAACTTTTATGAGGAGGAAAAGGTTCAGTGGAAGTTCATTGATTTTGAAGGAGAAACGAGATATAAACAATTTGAGATCAAGATCGTTCTCATTTGGATGTGAGAACAAACTTTGATCGCAGAATGTTTAATAATGTTTACACCTTGAGTACTGAAGTTTTCCACGCATGCATATTGAACCCAATCTCCTCTAGACCAATTTTATGATAGACTCTTGATCAAAGCCAATATGGATTTCTTTACAATTTTTTACTAATCATTTTTTAGGATTTATTTTATAATTCTAATATTCCATCGTCAAAATCGTCAAAACATTATTACAGATAAAATAAAATTCATTGATAGGGTTGCTGATGATAGTGATTAGATCTGTTGTTCTTGTGAGAGTAGTTATTTGTCGGAGGCGGTTGATAAAATTGATTTGGTGCTATATTAGCTGCTGGATATCTCGATGGAGGAAGTGGTGGAATATTTGGTGGATAACTTGAAACTGGCGGTAAAGGCGGCTTATGATAAATATTTCTTGAATCAATTCCTTGTCTTTGAGATAAATCTTTTATTTCAACTGGTAAAGGAGGCGGCGGTTGCTGATAACTTGTTGACGGATATCCGTATGGCGGATGAGGAACTTTTGCCATGTCATATTCGTTACTTGAAACCTGCAATGATTACAAATATTAATTAATTTATGACTTGATACTTGGAAATTAAGTTATTTACCTTAACGGGTATGTGATTAACGGCTACTTTTGGATTCATAACTGGTGATTGTTGTAGTTTGGCCCTTTTTTGTGGAGGAGGAGACGCTTTAATTAAAGAGGCTTTACTTGGTGGTAATTGTGGAGGGCTGTCCGGTGCTTCTGATTTACTTTTTGGATTTTGATACAAATCAAGTACCTGAGGACATAATTTTATGAGTTAAAAGTTCTCAAAATACTAAAAAAAAAAACAGAATGACTTACTTGATGGCAAATATCCTCAAGAATATTTTTCGTCATGTCTTTTACAAACATATCCCACCATTTCTGATGATCGGGAACCCGCCCTTTCCAATCTGCTACATCATATTTTGAAATCTTACATGCTAAATACATCATTGACACAGCTATTATTTCTGGTTCCCACTGTAGACATAAAGTCGTTTCCAAAGAATCATTGATGAAATTCCACGCTTTCTGGACTACTTGCTCTTTTGGTGTATTTCCATTACTTTTGAGACATTTTGCATATTCGATTAGAAATCGATAAGGATGATCAATCTGAAGATCAAATTTAATAGTCTTTAAGAGTATTCTCTCCATTGTTATTACTTCTTCTTTTGGATCTTCACCAAATGACATCATTTTCTGATTAGTTAGTATGGTCGATGCCTTTTTAATTATGTCCCTACATTTTTTTGGTGTCTCTTCCTATTGATTTTTATATTCTTTTAATCACTTTTTCACTTGATGGATTTTGGTTGTTTTAATGATACTTACAACTTTTCCAGCGAGGAATAAACAGCTACAAGCCGTCACAAATCTCGGAAACGTTTTAAACGAATGAAACATATAAAATCTATGTAGATAAACAATCGCCGTATGAATGGTAGAGTACCCTAAGCCCATCAAATTCCCACATTCCTTAATAAAATTTGTTGCCTCGCTGAAAGTAAAAAGTTAATAAACTTGTAATTTCTTTATTTATTGATTAAAACATATTATTTACTTACCGACGATATCTTCGTTCAGTATCAAATTCAACATTGTCCTTCCTTGACGGAGTATTCTTTAATTCTTCTTTTTCAAAATACCACCAAGGCATGCTGCTCCTATAAATAAATATAACTAATCGGCACTATATTCCACAAATAAGCTATTTTTATAAAAAATAATTAATATTTTAAGGAAATAATAAAATAAACTTTGTGTACCTACATTTATTACGCACAAATCAGCCAACCATCATGTTCGAATTTTCGAACTTAATTCAGGTGCACATGACATTACACTTCCACACTTCTTTCTATTTTACTATACTAACTAAATAGCTTTCATGACTGAAAACATACTTAAAATCAATTGAATTTATATTTAAAGTCAGTATTTTGAAAACAAAAAAGTTTGTCAACATAAAAATGTTGAGTGATGCTTGAAGACAGAAGCTAATTGTGGTGCGGAAGTTTTTTTTTCGAACATTGAAAAAAATTTTCCTCAGATTTATCAAAATCATAGAAAGCTATAAAGTTGACTCGATTTAAAGTATTTAAGGATTAATAAATTAGTAAAAAATGCTCATCAAGGAATTGTAAGTAGATTATAATAAGAATGTGAAAAATTACATACAAGAAAAGTGATTGTGATGGAAAAATCAATTTTTTAAAAATCATTCATTTCTGTAATTACACAAGTACAATTTGTTCAAAAATTCTTAATTAACTTACTGTTTGCACGCATTTTATTGAAATATTGAAATCATTTTCTCATGATCTTCAACATATGTACAAGTTAATTTACATATAAAACGTGTCAAAAAATAAGTATACTGTGAGGTTCCAACATCAAATTTGGAAAAAAAATGTTATCTTTACTACATTCTACAAAAAAGATATCGGTAATTCGCTTACAATATCTGCACCACTAAGAAATATTATCAAGATAGCATTTATTTCATCATCAATAATTAAAAAAGGTTTAATGATGTGTGCAGCAATAAGCTATTTATGAGAATTGCACTTTAAAAATGAGATGAAAAAAAAGAAAAAAAATCAATAAGAATATGTAAGATTAACGAGTGATTTCATAAAATGATCAAGGCTTTGTTTTATTAATTAATTAGAAGTGTAACGGATATATTTTCGTGCGAATTTAGCAACCTTCAAAGACTGAACAACGAACATGATTCAACGCTAATGACGTCATCTACTATATTTTTCTCTTTTCCTTCTTTGCGAAATGCTCGCATCATGACTATTCTGTTTTATCGAGAAAAACACCTGAGATAACACACATTGACATGTGACTCAGACAGTACTTAAAACTTGATCCGAGGATTAAAATTTTTGTATGCTATTTGATATATGTATGCAATTTCCATCATGTTTCACAGAAAATTTGACATTGTAATAAATGTCTATAGGTACATTATAATTATAAATACTGATAATAATCTGTTTGCTTAATTTTCTAGTCGAGTTACATTGCCATTGACCGTAGAAGAGGTGAGTAAATAACTAGTATTAAGAGATGCAATTTCGTAATGATAAAAATGTTGACATAGGTCAGGTCATTAGATTTTTTTTCTACTCTGAGGAAGAATTTTTTTGTCTTGATCACCGTCTACATTTATTTTTAAGCCAAATTGTCGTATAATAATTCCTTCTTCTTGTTTTAATTTGTCCTATATAGTATCAAGTAGCACAATTGTATTCAGTTGCTGAAGTCTCAAAAAATGAAACAGGCGGTGGAGAAGGAATTGAAGTATTAAAAAATGAGCCATTCGAAAACTTTCCATTGCTTGGTAACAATTTTAATATTCATTTATAAATGATTAACAGAATTAAGTGGTTTTATGCAATTGTACAGGTGGAAAATATTCATCAGGCCAGTATACTTATAAAATATATCATTTGGCATCTAAAGTTCCCACTATGATTCGGCTATTAGCTCCAAAAGGCTCATTAGAAATTCATGAGGAAGCTTGGAATGCATACCCGTACTGTAGAACAGTAATTACGGTAAGAAGAGTTTATTTTCATTTAGGCTGTGTCTATGTATTACACATGGCACATAGAAACAAAATCTACGTCTTCATCCACAGTAAAAAATATTTCAAATGTGTCTATACACCTTAAGGAGATGTGTAATTGTGATAAGATGTATTACTTTGATTATAAATCTTTTGAACTTAATTATTATAGAATCCTAAGTGGATGAAGGAGAAATTTTCATTGACAATCGAAACCCTTCATGCAAATGATTGTGGTGATAGTGAAAACGTAAGTAGTGAGAGGATTTTTGATTAATTGTAGTTTTTTTTTTCTTTCTTTTTCTTTGCTTTCCTTTTGCGCGCTGCTTCCTATGTATAACACAAACACGATAAACCTCCCCCCTTTGTTGATAACACATTTTGTTAATAATTTTAATAATAATTGTAAATCCTAAAAAAAAAAATGGTTTGGACGATGGTGGTATGGCTGATAACACATAAAAATACTCCACTTTATTATTTTCCTTAACTTTCGATGTTGATTTTCTTAATGAATATATATTGATGGATATCTAAGAATCCTGGGTATATGAAAGAAAATTTTGTAATTTGCATCGAATCATTGCACATCGGTGATACAGGAGATCAGGAAAATGTAAGATAATCTGTTTTTGTTTAATATATTTTTACATGTAATAATTTGGTGTATGAAGCATGAAATTGTAAAGTATAATTTGGCTTTTAATTGGCGTAAAAGGGAAATTTTGTGTAACTTTGTAATCAGTGTTATAAATTCTGGTGACTTTATGTGTATTTACTGCAATAGAAATGTCAATTAATATTTTTTTCTTTCTTCGTCACACACTAAATAAATGCACAATAAATTAGGTTCATGAACTTACTGGAGAGAAATTAAAAATACGTGAAATTGTTCATGTTGATATTGCAAATGATACAATTGCCTCTGCTGATTATCGTGAATCAGAAGATCCAACTAAGTAAGTTTAGACATGCACAATGTAATTTATAATTAGTTTTAATTAAAAACGATTTATTACAGATTTAAGTCAGTGAAAACAGGACGTGGGCCTCTCTTGGGACCGGACTGGAAGAAAAAAGTCAACCCAGTGATGACATGCTATAAATTGGTAACATGTGAATTTAAATGGTTCGGTCTCCAAACAAGAATAGAAAATTTCATTCAAAAATCTGAGCGTCGACTTTTCACAACGTTCCATAGGTGAGACTTAATTTAATTTGCCATTTGACCATCATGCATATTGGAATTTTAATTCGATGATATAATTATATTATGGATATTTTAGACAAGTTTTCTGCTGGATCGATAAATGGCATGGCCTTACAATGGAAGACATTCGAGCACTTGAGGACAAAACCAAAGAAGAGTTGGACAAGCAAAGACAGCTGGGAGAAGTCCGAGGAATGCGCGGAGATGACGAATAAATTAATATTCTCTTGACTGAGAATTTATGAATGATTTCCATTATGATTCCTTTATTTTTATTAAAAAGTTTCTTTTTATACTTTGGCTCAATTCTTTAACTTTTTTTTATTAATGAATTAATTAATATTCTTTGTGCTTCTTGGTTACTCTGTATTCCTTATTATTGTTTAAATAATCACAAATGGTTATTAAAAGAACTTTATTTTTCAAAAAAAACAATACATTTATGTTCCTTTGTACATAAATAATTAAACTTTATTTGATTTCTTATTGTTTTCACGTCAATAAGTTTCCTTCTACAATAAAACTAGACATCTTGATCACATTATCGTCGTCTTAGTCTTGGAGAAGAATTATTGGAAGAAGCCCTAATGATGAGAATCATGCCAAGAATAAGTCTATTAAAAGAAGGAAGGAAAATATCAACGAATGACTTTATTTCTTATAAATTTGAAATAAGATATTAAGCAATATGTTTTATCCTATTCTCTCCTATGCTTTTCTTGTATTTGCTTAGCCATCCAGCGTTAGTTATTTCAGCACATTTTTTTGTTTTCCATTTTTAATTTTTGTTGTTAATCGCTTCTTAATGCAAGCAGGCTTTAAGCTTATTCAAAGACAAAGAAAAATGAAAAACTATGAAAATAATTAATATAATGCTCGAATTATCTTGTTATATCTATGTTTAATTAGCAAATTCAACAAGTAATGATGACAGTTAAATTGAACAGTATTTTGCTATATCCAACACAACAAAAAAAAATTATTCAATCAATGTGGTATAAAATGGTTAAAAACAAATTACAATTGAAAGATTATTTAATTAACAATAAAACATCAATTTAGGAATATATATATTATATATATGAGAGATAAAACTATAAAAATTTAAAGAATATTAATGAAAAATGATGCAAATTAATTAATAATAGTGGAAATTTTTAGATGAAACTTTAAACCACAATGCATGAATGACTTAAATATATAGTTCGTGCAATTGGAAAACAATGTTTAAAGAAGATGCTGTCCAAAAAAATAATAATATTAATAATACTATGTTAAAAGATGATCTTCAATATCTCAAAAAATTCTTAGTGAGGATGCAACGTTGATAATTTGTTTTATGGATATATAAAAAAAGTTTAAAAAATTTTGTAGAATGAGTTGAAATAGCAATTCGTGAAAATTAGCTGCATAATCTGCAAATCAGAATGATGAACTAGATGAAAAAATTAACATAATAATTCTAGAGATCATTGCACAATTACTGATAAATTGGTTAATTAAATTATTTTTATTAAAAAAAAGTTATTCTAGTGGGAATAAACCAAGTGTGTGACAGAACATTCGTCGATTAAGTTAGTGTAAAGTTCTCGATTTTAAAACAAAATGTATTCAAATTAACAAAAAATAAAAATAAAGAAAATTGTTCATTCATGAAGTAAAAGCTATGTTTTATTCTTGACAAGTTCTACGGCATCAAATTCATTTCCATACTCAGGTAAATATTTTTTGTTGATTTTCAACTGACACGACACGTGTGCTACTAAAGTTCGAGAAATTTCGATCATAAAGTTTCTTATAATTTTTTATATCCTCTTTCAACAGGTAGACAGTAACAAAGTTATTGTAGTTTAACTTTGGAACAACAACAAAGTTAAATTAATTGATGTTATTGCTTTCCAAAAATTTAGAAACATTTCAAACGGTTTTTCAAAATTTGAAATTTTCAAAAATCTTTCGAAATTGAATGTCTCCATTTTGATCCGTTTTCTAAGAAATTAAGATTTGAAATTAACTTTCTCATCACATTGAATTAATTAGCATTTTATTCATAATAAATTAACACAGAATAACAAATTTTATCCATACTTTAAAACACCAATCGATACGGATGAGAAAAAGTGAAGTACCCTAATCAGCGCGGAAGTCATAACGAAAAAATTTTTTTCGAAAAATTCAGCAACACCGCGCCGTTTAAATAAGTTTGAATTGGAAGCTGAAAATAGTTGCGAAAAAAAACTAAAATTAATTAATTTAAGCGTACAATAGTAAGGAAATAACAATCAAAATGTCATCATCAGCAGCTCAAATATATTACAGCGAAAAATACGAAGATGAAGAGTATGAATATCGGTCGGTAATTGTGAAAATGTTAATTTTTTTCGTTATTAAAACATCCTGTTAAATTTGTAGTCATGTTATGCTGCCAAAAGACTTGGCTCGTTTGGTTCCCAAAAGTCATCTAATGTCAGAGAATGAGTGGAGAGCAATAGGTGTTCAACAGTCGCGTGGATGGGTAATTAACAACAGTATTTTTTTACATACTGGAAGTTTGCTAAAATATCCTGTTTTTTGTTTCAGGTACATTACATGATCCATCATCCGGAACCTCATATCTTGCTCTTTCGACGAAAACTTAGCAAATAAGTAATTCGCTTTGTATAATTACTCTCTCGTTATTATGTGCCTCAATCGAACAAGAAACAAAAACAAAAGAAATACCTTATCTGTCGAATACATACTATAAAGTAATTCTCTTCAATGATATGATAGATTTAAGTTACTTATTCAAAGAATCTAGATTTCAGCATCTTTGATTCTTCTTAACTTTGAATATGAAGGAAGTGTAAATGTTTAATAAGATGAAAGAAATGGGATATACTAAAATTAATAATAATAATGATAATAATAGATAGATTCTTCGCTCATACATAAATCGCTAATTAATAAAATGTTATTTTTATATGTATAAATGCCTTTACATCATGTCTTTTACTTTCTTCCAAAGTCTACATTAATTAATCTTAAAATTATATTTCAGGACGATTATTGAGTAACGGGCAAAATTTGAAATAGCTTAGTCATTGGTTTTATAGCAAATTTTTATAGGATCAATATTGATTTTTTCACAAATCAAGAAAAATTACAAATCTTAAAAATATTAAGTCTGTGACAAGTTCTCTGATCTTCAAAGGTTGGAAGAAGTACTTGTTGGAGATTTTGGAAAGTCTGTGTTGAAGTTTACTTATAAGATCATTAAAATCACATTGAAATTAGTCGATAATATTTGCAAGTCAAAATTTTCTTAGAAATTCTGAAGAAAATATAGTAAATCACTATGAATCCCCATGATCCATTTTTGGTGACAGCAAAAGAAAAGTTTCGATTTGAACAGCAGTTTAATGCATTAGGACCTATAAATGGATTCGTTACTGGAGTACAAGCAAAAGATTTTTTTCTAAAATCGGGCTTATCGCCTTTAATTTTGGGTCAGATATGGTGAGTAAAAAAAAGTAGTAACTTCAAAGGAAGTGAGAAGGAAATTATTATTTATTTATCTCTAATAGGGCACTGGCTGATACAGATGCTGATGGAAAGATGAACATTATTGAATTCAGTATTGCATGCAAATTAATAAGTTCAAAATTAAGAAATGTAGATGTTCCAAAGCAACTTCCGCCGACATTATTAGCATCACTTCAGCACATTGGAACGCCGATAAGAACACCAACGGGCACAATGTCGCCAACCGAAGGTTATAAACAATTTCTTACACAACAACCTTACACAAATGCCCAGCAACAGCCACAAATTCAACCACCACAGCAACAAATTATGCCTCAGGCAACTACAAATACTGTTCAAATGATGACACAGCAACAATATCAGCCTCAACCAATTATCCAGAATCAGCAGCCATTAATTATGCAGTCTCAACCAAATATTGTTCCAATGATGAATCAAGGAATAATTACAACAGCAGCTCAGCCTGTAATGATTCCACAACAAACGATGCCTGTTCAGCAAGTTATGATGACACAAGCGCCTCAACAAATGATTGTTCAGCCACAACCTATTATTCAACCACAGCAAATACCCCAAGTATCACCTATACAATCAGCAGTTCAAATTCAGCCGACAGTCATGCAGCAACCACCTTTAATGACATCACAACCAACGGCAGCAATAATTCCACCAGTTCAGCCAGTTATTCCTCAGCTGCCAGTTGTTCCAAAGCCACCATCAATTGAACAATTGAGTAATAGCTCTCTTCTCGATTCATTAGCTCAAGTTCAAGCTCCATTGGTCGCAAATATTCCTGCAGCTCCAACACCAACGCCTCCTCAAAGTGGACATGCTAGTCGTTCTATGTCATTTTCAGAAAAAGTACCATCAGTTCCAGAATCACCAGCTGAATGGGCAATTCCCCAATCATCAAAGCTCAAATATACGCAAATGTTTAATGCTGCCGATAAGTCCAGAACTGGATTTTTAACTGGAACCCAAGCACGAGGAATATTGCTTCAAACAAATGTACCACATAATATACTTGCAAAAATTTGGGCATTGTCTGATCGTGATTCAGATGGTCGTTTGGGATGTGAGGAATTTGTGTTGGCACTTTATCTGTGCGAAATGTACTCGACTGGAAAGCCAATTCCTACAGAACTTCCAAACGATTTGATTCCACCTTCATTCCGAAAAGTTACTTCACGTCAAGGATCATTGGCAGGCTCAAGACATGGTTCAGTCTCATCACAAGGTGTTGCAGCAGACATTGACACAATGTCAGGTCTGGCAGGCATGTCACAATGTAAGATCAATTCAAATCTATTATTTTATATACTTAAAGGTAATTCTTTATATGAAATTGAAAATTTTTAGCATCTTTCGAAGATAAAAGGAAGGAAAATTATGATAAGGGTCAGGCTGAACTGGAAAGAAGACGAAAGGCATTAGCTGATATGCAAAGGAAGGAGCAAGAAGAGCGCGAAAGAAAAGAACGAGAGGAAGCAGACAAAAGAGAAAAAGTAGCTTTTATCAATATCCTTTTCATGTATGATTTTTGACTTCTTTTGCTCTTATTATAGGCAAGATTGGAAGCCGAATTGAAGAAGCAGCAAGAAATTGAACGTGAAATTCAGCGTCAAAAAGAGCTGGAACTAGAAAGAGAGGAGCAACGTAAACGTGAATTAGAGAAGAAGGAACTTGCTAGGAAGTGCGTTAAATTTCTAGAATAAATCTTAACATAAAAGTTTAATTAAATATAATGTAATTTTAGGGAGATGGAAAAGCAACGGCAACTTGAATGGGAAGGACAAAAGTTACAAGAAATGGAGCAAGAACGACAAAAGGAACAAGATCGTCTACTTAAGCTTAAAGGACACAATCAAACATTAACCATCGAATTAGAAAGTCTAAGTACCAAAGTTAAGGAATTATCACAAAAAATTTGCGATACACGCGTTGCAGTGACCAATGTTAAAACCGTAATTGATGGAATGAGAAGCACTCGTGATACGTGCGTAAGTGAGCAAACGTTATATAAATCAAAAATAAAGGAGCAGAATGCCAAATTGGTTCAGTTAAGTCAAGATAAGGCAAGGCTCGAAGCTAAGAATAAAATAAACTCATCCACTGATGAGCAAGCAATGTTCACAAACAAACAGGTATGCAAAAATAAAAATATATGTAGGATTCATTTTTCATATTTTTTTTTATTTCATTTCATTTATTTATGCTTTCATCATAGATCAACATAAAGCAATTAAAAGACAAAATAGAAAATTTAAAACAAGAAATTCAAGAGAAATCTGGTGACGTGAATACACACAATGAACAGAAAACTGAATTGCGCAATGAACTGCAAGATTTGATAACGAATTGCGAGCAACTGTATAATGAATACGATACCGCCAGAATTCAAGTATGTTTGTATATTTATGTCTATAATAATGACAGCAATCTAAATATAGATTTTTTTTATATTTCCCAATTAGGTTCTTGAGTTAAGGAATAACCGCAAGAATGATACGTTTACATCAGCATGGGATACAGCTCCGCCTACAACAAATTCATGGGCTACAGAAACCAACCAAAATACCACTGAACCAGCACATCATTCCGTAGTTACTAACGCTTCATATGAAGCAGATGCATCTAATTATGTTCGATATAAGGCAGTCTATGAGTTCAGTGCTAGAAATAATGATGAAATATCGTTTCAAACTGGTGATATTATTATGGTAAGGATCGATATTTCTTTCCTTCAAGGTTGTTCCAATATTTAAACAAATACAATTTGTTTCTCTACAATTCTTAGGTTCTAGGCAATCAAAATGCAGAGCCTGGATGGCTGGCTGGAGAAATTAATGGTCACACGGGATGGTTTCCAGAATCTTATGCTGAAAAATGTGAAGAAGAAATCGTTGAAGATGCAGTTATAAGTGAAGCACAATCAATGTATGTCCTTATTAATCATTGAGGTAGTTAAATTGTCATTAATGATATATTTATGTATTACAGTGAAGCAACAATAGAGGCTAATACTTTAAATGGCGACATTATTGAAGGAGAGTTGTATGTTGCATGCTATCCATATCAATCTGCAGAACTTGGCGATTTAACGTTTGAAGCTGGCGAAGAAGTTAGGGTTATCAAGAAAGAAGGCGATTGGTGGACAGGAATCATAGGAACACGTTCGGGAATATTTCCAGCAAACTATGTTCAACCTATTATTATTGACAATAACAACACTGACATGAAAAATAATACTTTAGAAAATGACCTTAGTAAAATGAATATAAATGGTAATTTACAAGAACAGCAACATACACCAACAAATGCAATGACTGCAGCAGAAGAAGCGGACGCTAAAATTCAAGCTGATGCAGATTCGGAAGTGTCACAAATCAATACACAAAATGTCACGAATGATGCAAGTATGCAGGAATTCCGAGGAATGACGTCATCCGCTGTAAGACTCGAATGATTTATTATGAATTTTATAGCATATTTATAAATTTTTTCTTTTATAACTTCAAGCAGAGTCTAAAGGCAAAGAAGGGTGAGGTAGCACAAGTTATAGCCCCTTACGAAGCAACAAGTAGTGAACAATTATCACTGACAAAAGGCCAGTTGATAATGATTAGGAAAAAGTCAGAATCTGGATGGTGGGAAGGAGAATTGCAGGTAAATATTTCAAATTCCACATTCCGATTATTTTCAAAACATTTTTAATTTTTAATTGCCACAGTCGAAAGGTCGTCGTCGACAAGTTGGCTGGTTTCCAGCGACCTATGTGAAAATTCTCGCTGGCGGACGAATGAGTGGGAGATCGACACCTCTATCATCTTCTAAAATTGATCTTCATGAAGCTGTCATCGGTAAGTTCCAGTCATTAAAATTGTCTATTTAAGATTTGTTTAAAAACGTTTATTAAATTATTACAGACAAAGTTCAGGCAATGTATCCTTATCGAGCGTTGAACGACGATGAGTTGAGTTTCGAACCCGACGACATCATAAGTGTTACATCAAGAGATGAGCCTGATTGGTGGAAAGGAGAGCTGAACGGTATAACTGGTCTGTTCCCAAGTAATTACGTTAGGGCGTTTGTGTCGTCAGGTAAAAAATCATAGAACATTACTATTTATATATGTTAATCAAATAATTCGCGTACTTCGTTTGTGATAATTTTTTTTATTATTATATTATTAGTTCTGTTTTGTTTCCCGTACATGTATACACAATTATTATTTTTGTTTCTTATTTTTGTCATTTTTTAAAAAAGAAATAAGAATATTCAATAATTAATGATCCCAAAAAATTTTCATCCATTTCTTCATGCCTACTCAATAATAACATTGTTATGAATGACAAGCAGGTAACATGTAAGACTAGCATTTGACAAAATAATCGAAATATTTTGTTATTTGATTGATTTCAATCATATTTAATAAATGAGAATTAATTTACGTATGATACAATTCATAACAACGTTTTGCCATCAGCTGTTCTAATAATAAATAAATATAAAACAAAAATGATGATGATGATGATGATGAGTATATTTAAAAGAATTATTAATCCCGAACAAGTTAAATATACATACAAAAAAAAATATATATATATATATATATACATATACATAGGTAAAAATCATCCAAGTCGTAAAAAAACAAAAATATTTGTTAAAGCGCTTAAAACGTGCATATATGAAGCACAAAAAAAGTAAATTAAACATTCCATTAATCTCAGAAAGTTGTGCATTTTTCCAATCTGAATATTTTTGCGCATAAGCTTTCAGTTAATGGCTGCTTGTGAATGAATGAAACGTTTGTGCTACTTTAATTATTCTAACTCGGAGTTCATTGATATGTTGTTTAAAAAGCATTTTTAGAAAAAGTCCATAAAGAAATTACTCAATCCTTATGCATTCTATTATCATTATTATTAGAAAATTTATGATGCTAAAATAAATGCGAGTATGTTTATGTCGAGGAAGTAAGAAAAATTTAAGAAAAAAAAAGTCTTTAGATATCAGCGGTAAAATTATCGAAATAAATAAAATAATAGCAAATACATTTATTTAATAAACTTAATTATCGTAATTGTTCTATTTAGATGACAAAAGCGCATTTTTGCTTGCCTGATCAGAAAAATGTTAGCCTTTTCAACGGTTCCCTGAACATTATAGTCAATCTACTTTATATTAGACGACCATTAAGTTTGAATTTCTCTTCCAAGCCTTTTCCGATGAAATTTTATTCTGGAATCTAGTTTCAAAATTGCCATTAGGACAATGTGACTGATAGTTCTCAAGCTGCCAGATGCTCTCATTAGCAGAAACTCATTTCTCGACGTACGGAATAAACTTCTCATATAATTGCTAGGTCATCAGACCTATCGACAAATACAGTTGGCCTACATTATATAGCAATAGTGGGCCATTCGTGTGCCACGACACGTGATACTGCAACAATATTGAGATGCATCTGTTGTAAAGCCAATCAAAATTTTCTTTACTTTTTTAAGTCACGGGAAAAGATCTAAATTTTGATTCTAGAAATCAGCCAAAATCAGAAGAAAAAATCGTTTCCAATAAGCTTGGATGAGTAGATTGAACTTGTCCTTTCTACCTGTGTTCTCCCAAATTTAATCTTACCTAACCAATTGTTTTTCACAACAACCACATCCTCAATTTTCTATTATATTAAGAATTGATTAAGTTTGTAATAACCAAGAATTGCCAGTCAGTATAACTTAAAATAATAGCATAATAATTTATGTTGCAAAAATGCGCTGAGACCATGAGATTGAGGATATTCATTCTTTACGTTGCAACATTTCCGCAAAATTTAATTGTAAAAAATAACTAATTGAAATGCTTTGTAAAGCTGAATATATTATATTGTGAGTCAGTCAGTCAGCAATATTATTTACATAATTTTTTTTTTTTTTATTGATTTACTTTAATGAGACTATTGCCCTGTATTGTATAATTTACACGATTAAAGCCTTTTTGTATATTTGCGAATCAAAAGGGAATTTCATTAATAAAAAAAAAAAAAAATACAGTAACACATGAAATAATTAAGAGTTATGTTGGGAAGGAAGGAATATTAAGCAAAGGAATTTAGTTGATTGGAGTTGTTAGTAATCTTGTTGATCTTATAAATTTTCAAATTGTTCAAAGACATGATAATTATAAATACATATATCTATTATTAAATAACAAATTCCTTAACATACAAAGAGCATGCTCACATAAATGAGCATACTCCAAGCATGTTTTTTGAGCATGCTCACAAAAGTGAGTATACTCAGAGTATGCTCTTTGTCTGTTAGGGAAACAAAAACAAAAAGGAAGTAAACTTTCATCGAAAAAAAAATCATTCTCTCTTAACTTTGATCCACCTAGATAAAAAAAAATCAATAAAGGAAAGTATCTTATGCAATAACTGACATTAGTAAACTTAATGAAATTAAATTTTTTGAGTCTCCTTTATTCTTCTTCGCGATTTCATCAAGCATTCAAAGTATTTAAATGAACGAATGATTAAATAAACAAGAGAACTCCCTATTTAAATTCAGACATTACAGTTATGTATTATGGATATCACACAACATGAAAATAAAATAAAATAAAATATATAGATGGGATACATACAAAAAAAAAAAGAAATCACAATTTAATGTATTCATACACAAAGTGAGAAAAAGAGGAAAATCGAAAATTCATATTGTACTATAAAGTATATACTCAGCTTTCAATAGTAATAATATAATCATCATTACTATTATTACGAAAACAAATGAACTATATATCAAAAAAAAAAAGCGATTTAAGTAATTATACATATATGTTTCAAAACAAAAGTCGGCTAGACATTATAAAAATTAAAAAGAAAAATATATTATAAAATGATACCAACAAAAAAATTAAATGGATTGAAATATACTAAATAAATAAAAATGAAAATTATGTCCATGATTAATGATGTTGAAATTTTTACAGGATATTTATAAAGGAATTCCGCGTATATGGGTAAAATATCAACTTTTGTCCTTAAAGTCATTTGAGGCAATTTTTTGTTGAACTTTAATAATTTAAATATAGCATAATCTCCTGAGCTATACCAGCCGAGGGACATAAAGACCAGCTGCGATATTGATGACTCATATTTATTGTGATAATGTGCTTCATTGAGAATTATTGACTTATGACATCCAATTTTATAGCGGGGTCGTAGAGACCCCCAGATTAAATAATCATAAACTTCATTGCATCAAATCCTTAAACTCACAGCTGTGTCCTTAAATTCTTTTCACGACCTTAGTATTCATAGGTGGTCGTACATTTAATTATGAGATCTAACCATGGGGGAAATTAGCTTGATGTAAAAAGTGATTTTGTGAAGAACCTTACAAGAAGACAACTAAACCTTAGTCTGCCATCCAACTAAGAGCTTAACTTAGACTGTCTTATAATGAAAAGTTAAATTTAGGCTGCCTTGGAAAATTTATTGACGAAACTCTTAATTAGATAGCTAGCAGACCTTGAATAAATCCATTCACTCCGAAAGTTGCAGAGCTTTACTTCTAATAAATCTAATTCAGGTGCGATAAGCTCAACAAATCTTAAACTCATAATCCATGTCTTCAACTCTGAAAAGCTGCTCAAATTCACATAAAAAATTTTCAAAAAGTTTTTTCCCCTTGAATGTTTTCAAGGATAAATTTACAATTACTCATGAGTTTTATGGCTGCATGTCTTCTTTTCTGTAGGAATTTGAGACTGATAATTCATTTTCCATTAAGAGAGTTTTCCAACATCTTCATCGAACTACTGGAAATAACGCTTTGTCATTGAATTGGAAACCATGAGTGATTTTCCATGACTACTCTTTATTAACGTCAACCTTCATTAGTGTCGTAAGGTTTAATCGCAATGCATATCAGGAAATATCCTTGCATCTTGTGTTATACATAGTAGAGATTCAGAATCCTTTAACAGACCGGATATTACTAGATATTACGATACATATTAATGTCAAAATGCTTCATGGGTTCAGACATGTTGTGATGAGCCTTATAAAAATTGTATATTGATAGAACGTGTTCAGTACAGAATATAATTTAAGGCAACAAAGTTTGTATAAATTGAGTGACGTAAATGTTTCCAAAGTAAAATTCAACAAGTTGTTCTTTTAACTGAAATATTTAGAATTTCTTCGTAACTACGCCACCGATTTACAGCTCATGTTTCAATATTTCACATTGATATTTCGTGCACAATGAAGGAATTAATCTTGTTCTTATGTTTTATAGAAATGTACCTGAATATCATACCTACCTTTCTTCTGCTACATGTACTCATGAATATTTAACTCATCCTATCATTCATTCAACGTTGCTAAGTGTTCAATTTACGTCTTAGTTCTGTACTGTACATATCATGCAGTATCTTAACTTGTGAAAATTTCATCTTAATACATATAATAGGACGAGGAACCATCCAATTAAAATTAACTTACACTCACTGCTTAGTTCGGCTTATAAAATGTAATACTCTTGTAGTTTAAGCTCTTAGTTTTTGTGCCATCCGTAATTCTACGTTGTCATTCATTCATGCCAACTCTGCACAATTCAATAAATCAAATTTGCTGCCAAATAAACCAATAAGGGCTTACATTTGCTGATTATGGTGTCTGATCAGAACGGAATCTGAAGTATCGAGCTATATGTAGGTTAATCTACAAATGTGGGGGTAAAGTATATGTGGCCGATTGTCTATGCCATAGACCAGATGTCTGTATCACTCTTTTGTGAGAACATGGGATCGATTTCCACTTGATTCCGATCTTCTCAATCATTATGTTGAGTGTTGTTGATATGACAAGGATTCACATAATGAGTACCAAATATCACATACACAATCCAATATAAAAACCGAGCAGCATACTGTGTTCGTTAGGGTCCCGCTACTAGGTCGTATAACCAGTTTATTTCGACTCATTTTCAACGCGAACCTAACGATATCCCGCATTGTGCAGCTCGGGGGTACTTAGTATTAATTAATAAATGCTGAAATATTGAAATGCAAACAGTAAATTCAACTCGATAATATTTACGTTTCTTATTTTCTTGTTCATCACAATTTATTGACTTACAGCTTTTTTTCATTATCCATCTTTTTAAAAATGTTATAAGTAAATAAATCCAGTGTCTGATAAAAAGAAATGCAGGTGATGTTTAAAAGTTTTTTTTTTCTTCTATGCTCATTTTTTAGTAGAATAATAAATTAATTTAACTAAATCGATTAGGGTTAATGATGAATATAAATCTCTTTCCCAACCACAATCCAATCAAAATTCTTTTTGGCACTAAAATCAAAATGTCAAATTCATCACATTATTAAAATTTGATTAATTAGTATTTTTTGAAAATATTGCCAAAGCTTACCTGAATTTCGATCACGTTTTGATTTGAATAAGAAATTTCAATTCATGTTGTCCCCTTGACTAAATTATAAATTTCTTTGCAGGATTTATTATTTAGACTCTTTAATGTTATTTCCCAGAGCTCAAAAACCACTCGAATCTTATATGGAGTCGAAGTCGCTTAAAGAATCTAATATTGAGTTGAATCTAAGTCGGCTTCGAAAATCTTATAGGGAGTCGAGTCGACTATGAGCTCTGGTTTTTTGTTTGTATCGCAATTCTTAAGTAACTCACTTACAAACTCCCAAGGCATTTAATAGCATTCAATGAAATAAATTAAGTAAATAGTAAACGACTTCATAAAAATATCATTTGTTTTTCGGTATATTCGATAACTAATTCGAGAATTAACATAAATTCGGGGATCAAAATTTCTTGCGCTCTATTCAATAGTGGAAGTACATACTCCATTTATGCTATTATCAATTTTAACTATGTATTTCCTAATGTTCCTCTCAATCAGTTCAATTAAATATGTATATATATATAATATATTAATTTCTTTTTTTCATCAAATTTTCAAAAAACTATATCAACATTATTTTCTTAATTTGTTATGGTTAAGTTTTATCGTGGTTCAATCTTTTTTTTTTGTTATAAATAAACTTTATCTCGAGTCTAGTTGCCCAATTTATCTAGCAATAGAAACGCCACCCAGGCAAATCGATCAGTTATCGACTTGGGTATCTTCATTTACTTCTTATTTTATTCACCTCATTAGACACGTTAACTCGGTTCTTATTTTCAATTTTGATCAAATATGGAAGAATGTCTTCAAAATTCATTTAAAGCTCTATGCCAACGCATTTGCTTTTAAATCAAATTTGAAGAATAATTCCTAATTTAAATCACATGATGGTCGATTACAAATGACGTCTACCATAAAATTTAATCTTCTTAAAAGTCCTAATATTCCCACTATAGTTGCTATGAAAACGAAATCTCTATAGTAACAAACTCCCATGAATGATTGACGTCATTAGTGATTGACCCCATAATAAAATGTACATAATAAACAAAATAAGTAACTTAAAGTCTCTTAATTATTAAATAAGTAGAAATGTCAAATAAATTGATAAAATACTGATAAATGATGCATATGATGATGATAAATTCACTGCCATAAACTTGCTATTAACGTAACATTTCCGGAACAAATCGTCATATGATGATACAAGTGGTAATGTGATGGAAATCGTTTGGATTTCTCATATGAACAATTCTCAGGATCGTTTCATGGTTAATCCACCTTCATCGTCGTCATCATCACTGCCTACTGAGAAATGTTTCTTTGCTTTTTGTTGCTTCATAAGCTTCTCTCTTGCCTCATCATCACCGGAATGCTCAGAGTCTGAACTATCGTGTGACAAAAGTCCACGGGTTTGTGGGTTATTATTGTTACGACTACGTGAATTTTTAGGGCTTTGTTTTGCAATTATATACTGTTGTTGTCCTCGTTGTGGTACGGACTTTGAGTCTTGAGTTTCCTCGGGAATTGTTGTATCTCTGTGTATTAATTTCAATAATATTCAGAAATGAAATTTCGTGATTTTTTTTATTCATTGCTAATTAATTAAATATTATTATTCATTCCTTAAAAGAATGAAAAATTGGATGTAGAATTAAATAAACTTCACTGTGGAAAATCATAATATTGTGAAGATTTGTTTTTCTTTATTATTCGCTATGGCTTTTTGTAAAGAATTTGAACAACAATTAATTAAAAATTAAATAGATGCTTAAGATTTTCAAATGTGATTTTACAGAACTACGTAAAAAAGCTCCTTTTGTGTTGAAAGCTGTTCACAAATGACGCTTAAAGTTTTTACATACGTATTGCGATAAAAGCTCACAGCATATAAATACTCTACTCGTGCAAGGTTATTCCTACATACATTTTTTATATTTATTTATTTAAAAGCATATCATTCATTCCATTTGGTACATAAAATTTATATTTAAAGCATTCTAACCTTTAAGTACATTGGCAGACATTTCCGAGAAAGCAACTTGAGATTGAGCCACACTATTTAAAAAAAGTTCCTAATGTACACATTTCAGGAAATGCTTATTTTTGTACAAAAATGTGCCAAGTTAATTTGCTTTAGAATTTTTTTGATATTCAGCAGGAGCTGTTCCTGCTGTATTTGATGTGCAAGCAAATATTTTTAGCAAAAACTCACAAAAGAAAGGAAAAAGTTTTTTTGTTTGTGAATTTTAAAAGCTCTTAATTAAATGCGAAATAAAAGTTGAGGAACAGAGCTGTGGCTAGGTGATTGTATGGCTAAGCAGAAGCAATAGATGTGTTAGATCTAGATTAGCTATCTAGACAAAGTTTGATCTTGTACAAGTCTAATGTGTGTAGTATCCCGAATGTCCTGAAGCCCTTAAAGAATGTCTTAATTCCGACCCACTGCAAT
This sequence comes from Chironomus tepperi, assembly GCF_022539635.2. Lineage (NCBI taxonomy): Eukaryota > Metazoa > Arthropoda > Insecta > Diptera > Chironomidae > Chironomus > Chironomus tepperi. The sequence continues at coordinate 532,646 of NW_027226222.1, forward strand.
GCCACGTGCTTGCTTACAGCTCTGACGATAAAAATGCTTTAAGTCAGGAAATTGACCTTGTTGACTCTCAAAATGCTTTTCATTTAAATTTTTGCACCATTTTACCTTATTATTAGCAAGCTTTATCTGCTCCAAAGCTCGACTCGACTCGGATTTTAGAAGAAGTCCAGTCGACTTTTCTATACAAAATCCGAGTCGGCTTCGAGTTCTGGTCTTCTCAATTGAGAATAAAATTAAAATTTGATAGAAAATAAAAATGAGAAACTGTACATTAAGCTATCATGCAAGGATAGGAGAATACTGAATCATGCTTTTAGTATACTTTTTAGTAATTTTTTAAGGAAGAAGATAAAAAGATTTTCCATTTAAGAAAAAATGGAAGTCTGTATATAAATTAATAAATTATTATTTCTTTTCTATTATTTTTTTAGTGTTAGCATAAAAGCACTGAAAGGATTAAAAGGATTATATCATAAGTATTAATCATGCTTTGTTATATTTTCTATATCCATAAGACGGCTCGGTCTGCGATCAGTTACTAAAACGAGTCTGTAAATGATAAAAATATTTTGGAAAAATAGCATGCATCAGTTAAGGTGTTAGATATAAAATAATTGGTTTAAGACTTAGATACTTTTAAAAAAGACATAAAAAGTATGAAACAAAAAAAAACTAAAATCGAATTATAAAAATAAACATAAATTTTTGTGTGTATTTACAATTTGTGTGTAAAGTGCATTTTAGTGCGTGCTGTGCATTTTATTTTCAATCAACATTCATCAAACTAAAGCATTTGAATGTACGGAAAGATGTAACCCTTTTGACAAACTTCCTTAACACATCACAGAAAAGCATATTTTTTTTTTCATTTCCATAACCGAGCATGTGCTTTCGAATACAAAAGTAGCTTAGTTCATTTATGTTCTGTATCACCACCATTTTTACGAAAGGTTTACTGTTTTTTAGTAAGAAATGGCACACAAAAAAATTATTGTATTGTTTAGGATAGAAGTGGAATCAGTGTTGTTATCTAGCTAGCTGTCTAAGCCAGAGAGGTATTAACTCAGACCTGAATGTTTGTACATGATAAAACCTTTTACTTGGTCTAACGCAGTGATGGACAACCAGTGTGCCGCGGCAGACTTGTGTGCTGCCAATTTTATTTAAGAAATGACTTGAACCGTATAAAGTGCGCGGTTCCGGTCGAGGCTTATCACTCAGATGTGCCGCGGAAAATAAAAGGTTCCCCACCACTGCCCTAACACATAAGTATAAGATACCTAATACGGATATCTTGACGTATTTATAGTCTTAGTTCAAAAAGTTATGCCTGGCTCAGACACTGTCCCGTCAAGTGCTGTCTAATTGAGATATAATCTTCGTAGATACTATGATTACTATGATCTGTGTCTGGCCTAGACATCTTGGTTAACAACACTGAAGTTGATATTTTAGAGATTCAGGAAATGTAAAAGGACTAAGAGAAGCACGTATAATAAAATTAGATATCAAATCCCATCACATTATTAAATTCTTTTTAGGAGATAATATAAAAATATAGAGAGATAGTCCAAAAAAAAAACAAAACCACTGAATCCATAAAAACGCATGTATATATTTTTTTAAGTATGTAGGTATAAGAAAATTGCTTTAAAAAGAAAAATTTGGAGAAAGTTTTTGTTTTTCTCACACAGAAAAAACTTACCCCGATACTTCCAACAATGAACCTTTTCTAGTATTTCTACGGTGACTTGCCGTTACAGGGAATTGAGATGAATGACCAGTTGGTTCTATTTCATAAACTGCATGTGTTGTGATCGATCCAGAACGTTTATCACGATCACGTATATTTGGCGTCACACCGCCTGATGGTGCACCGTCAGAGTCTCCATGACTTTCACGTCTAAATAGACCTATTACAGAGTTTTTCTGTTTAGGCTTTGCTATTCCACCTAAACTCATTCAAGTTTTTGAGTTTACATATGACATATTTTATATTGTTTGTATTTTATATATTAAAAATTTGTCAGTGTGTGGAGTTAAAGGTGGACCAAATACAGTGAGCAAGCAAGTAAGTTGAAACATATAAGAGAAAATATAAAAAAAAAAAATGTAAAGAAAAAGAAAAAATAATTTGACATAAATGAGAAGAAAAATTAAGGATTGGATGCAATTAAATCAAAAATTGTGCAAGCTAACATAATACTTAGGGATTATTGTTGACATGTATAAATACCAATTATAATCTATGCAGGTATCGCATCAGTGAAATTATATAAGTGATGATTTGATCTTGAATACTAATTCGGAATATTCTCATCTATTCTAAATATGTATACATATATGCATAAAGAGTTCATATATAGTATGAGGAGTCATTCATAAAAGAGAATTGACAGGAGAGTAAGAGATATAAGATTAAAATGTAATGAATGTCACAAGACAATCAATGAATATTTCTCAATGTAAATGACGTTAAGAAATTCATGAATGATAAAATCGCATGCATCTAGTGATACTATATCCTCTGTCGTATCGTAAATCGTTGTTTTAGCTTGCGGAACTTGAATAAGTCAATTATATAATAAATAAATTTACCTAAGAAAGTGGCACTAGGTGAATTGTAAGCAAGATATTCTTTATTATTTGCCCATGAAGGAAACTCCGTTTGTTGTATAACACTATCATCCTCCTTATCGTCTTCACGCTTCCATGGTAAAACGGATTCTGGGGCTGTTGGTGTTGTAACTCGATTTTCTCCTATTCATAAATGTTTTTTTTTATTGTAATGAAATTGAAAAGAAAAATTGTATAATCACATTTTACATCAAGTCATACAATATCATGAATAAATTCTATAGATGACAGGTTTCATCTAACAAGTAAGCATTCAGTATTGCTTATGAAAATGTGATTTTATTTAATACATAATCACTTTCTTGCTTTTTAAACGCATTTAAATTATGAAAATATTTCTGTAAGCATTTTGGGTCGATTTGCATAATTGATATGATCTGTGAAGCCTTACGTAAATTTAGAACCCATTGTAGCTTTTAAATAAGGCCAAGCAGCACATCAAGGCAATCTACAATCATATTATCAAGATATTGTTGCAATAAAACTATCGCTGTCACATAAAACATTAGTGTGACTGTCACATGTGTGATGTGACACTATTTATGTATCACTCACAACAATACATTGACTTCATGTTGACGTAGTGTTGCTACAATAAATCACCGCATGACAGTCATATGACACATGAGTGACAGCCATATGACACATAAGTAACTGAGTAAAGCCACAAACATATTAATAACGACAAGAAAAAATGCTTTGCTCGAAATATGCGCTTAAAAAACAGGTTGGTTTCCAATTGAGTGAATTTTACACACTAAATTTACCTTCAGAGTCGCGTGAATATCTCTTATTATCCTCGTGAGCATCACCACTCTCGTCTGTAATGGAAAATGACATTTTGATATTAGCACATGATATATTATATCTTATGGCATTAAAACACTTATACGATATAATCTAGCAGAATAAATTCAAATATTTGAACATTATTAACTGTGATGACGTTTTATTGATATTCATGTGAAATTTTTCTGGTTAGAATAACAACGACACCAATAATGAAGCCAATTCACGAAACTGATTCTCATAATTTAATTTTTTTTTTTGCGAACGTTATGACATGCTTTCATATAAATTATATGATTTATGTGGATTTATGAGTATGTTGAAAATCATCTATAGTTCTAGATAAAAAATGGATTTAATCTGTGTCGCTTTAAAAGCTTGAAGCTTTTTGGTTGTCTATATATAAAAAGGTTAGAATTAAGCTTTTTCTCCAGCACGGCTAACGTACGCGTACGACTAAAGTGCAGGAAAAATTAACGGAACTCATGCAAGCTTTTAGAACAAAAGCTTTAAAAAAGAACTAAGAAGAAATATAAAGTTATTTACAGTAATATTTAACGTCCATAAATTGTAATAATTATAAAAGAATGATGGTAACATGATGGATAGAGATGATAATGATGATGGCCCAGTCTTGTGGCAACAATATTTCAATAAAAATTAAATTAATCATAATAATGATAACGAAATTTGTGTGTAAAATTAATGTGATATTAACTAGGCATTTAAATTAAATAAAATATGGTAAGGTAATTGATAATTTAGTGCAATAAACTAGATAAATATATAAATAGCCAAAAATCAATGCTAATAAAATCATCATTAATCAAATACCGAAGCCCAAACTTTGATATGATTTGTCTCGACGCCAAGGAAAAAAAGATTCCGCCGCTGTAGGTAATAAATCTAATGCATTATAATCCTTTGCCTGGTCAGATGGACTCGGTTTCAACGATAAATGCTTCACATAACGTGATTTGTTGGGATCACTTAGATTATTTATTTGTGCGATTAGTAAATTTTTATTGCTATTCGACCGATTGATAGATGTGTTAACAGAATCAGCTAAACGTATTGATACAAAAGGAAGCAAAAATCAAAAAATGAAAGAAACATAATTTCATTATGATTTGACTGGATACGACCTTATTTTTTTCATTTCTAAAACCAAAAAAAGGAACGGCTAATAAACTAAAATAAAAATATATGGATAATTGTCTTTAACGTTACTGAAATAAAATCCTGAATCTTTTGACGTAATTCCATCATACATTTGAAACCCGAATATAATCTATACCTTAATACTCAATGTACAATGATCTGTATACATGTAATCTATACCCATGTACATATTATATATGTATGTATATAAAGAAAAGGCAAAACCTACAGAATGTGCTCGTCCTGATCATATTTCATACATGTTTTATGTGTGCACGCTGTGAATTCAAAACTACCCTGCAATATTGCCGCGTTCCTTATTCAATCATTATCATTTAAATTTGCCTACACTTTACAGCGTCGAAATAGAAGTAATAGCTATTCATTAAAAAATCAAAGGAAAATAATGTGGAACTTAAGAACTAACAAATTAATGGCTCTTCAAACGTCTGCTTTGCCATCATATCATATCAAAGTGATTTCATGAAACCATCTTATGTAATAAATATAATTGTGTATTTATAGCGCATTTTCCATGACGAAAAATAATGATGAGAGCCTGCTCACTCATGTAATCAAATATTTTTTGATTCTTTTATTCATCATCTTCTGAGATTATTTCATCAAATTGCCATGCTTCTCCAAATTATAGACTTAGTGTTAATTATCAACTCATGACTTTCTAAATTGTATAAATAGTAATCAGTTAATTCATAGCTTCTAATACATTAATTATATTTAACTAAATTGACTAAAAGTTATTATTAGATACTTTAGAATTAATTTGAAAAATTTATTTAATTTATGAAAGTAAATCCATCCCGAGGGATGCACATAAAAATTAAACAAGAAGTCCTCTTTCTGTATTTTTGTTTGGAACCGCATGACGCATAATGCATATCTAGGATATACCAAGAAATATTTTATATTGACGTCATGAAACTGCGAATTCAGTGAGGGGTGGGTTTTGGGGGTAAAAACCATGCTATCTCTCTGCTTCCTTTTGGAAAAAATTCTTTAATTTGCTAATTATGGTATTTTGTGAAACAAATAACTCCTAAATTTTGGAAACCCATACAACTGCAGCGAGATACTCCTGCACTGTTACGGTTTCTAATTCCGTAATTCAGAAGTGTACAAAATTAGGCAAAGAATCAAATTTAACAGGCTTCGATGAGCTTAACACTTTATTAGGAGACCTTTGGAACCTCCATTAATTAAGGGTTTCAAATCTGACTTTCTAAATCGTAAACGCTCTTGGACGATCTAATCTTGAAAGGAAGCTCTTGATAGAGATAATTTTGCCCTTGGCAATGGAAATCGGCAGAAGGAATCTAGCTATAGAGCCAGCTTTAGGTTACACCTATGGAAGGTCACGCGAAGTAAGTAAGTAAGTGACAGAACTATCACGATTCTGAAGAACTTCAAGACTATACATTAAAGCAGTAGCATGACGTCAATATAAAGGAATTTATTCGCAATTAATTTTGTGTCGCTCGGGTTCAAGTAAAAATGTAAATTGTGGAAAATGCACTACTTAGTTATGTTTGGCATGTAAAAGTTGTAGGTGTATTTTATGGACTAGAAAATAAATTTATCAAATAAATTTCCCTCTTCATACATTTTTCTGAGACATGTTATTGATTGATTAATGGAAAATTGTCACAGTGAAGAGAAAATTTTAAGAAAAAAAAAAGTGTTGGATGCGCAGAGTTATTTTTAGTTTTTCAATCATATAATCGTATTAAACGTACACAAAAAATCATAACTGATATTAGATTTTCTTTGGGAAAAGTTCAAGAAAAAGAAAATTTAAAAAAAAAAATCAGTGAACATTTTCTAAAGTTCACTCTTTTTTGTGTCTTGGTAACAATTTATTCCGTCACGAAAGATAAATATCAAGGAGGGAAATCAAATAAATACGAAAGAGGATAGAAAATAAAATTAAGTAAAAAATCGGAACCAAAAAAAGAAATGAAGAAAAGAACGGAAAATTTTCCCAATCATATTTTTCCAATTGACTACTTACTGGATCCTTTTGCGATGAAAGTAAGTCCACCTTCCCAGTCATCTGGTGCTTGTTTTGGATCTTCATCTTCATTTAAAACTTCATTAATGTAATCTATAGGAATGAATTGGAAGATTGTGATAAGGAATTAATGGAATTTCTTTTCTATGTTAAGGCAAGAACATGAGAGATATAAAACGAAATTAAGTTAAGGGGGGATATATTTAATAAAATAAAGCAAATTGTTTGCTAAATGTACAATCATAAAAATATATAGATATAGATCCTATAAATGTGCAATATGTAATCAAAAAGAATAGTATTGTGTGTGTGAAAAACATTGTGTTTATCAAGTGCACTACGATACGATCCTTTCTATAGCTTATGTATGTATGATAATAATAGTCTTATGTATGAATGAATATGGATGTTATGTTTGTATGGATCAATGAATCATAATGCATCGTATAAGATAATAATATTGCATTGCGTTTTCGTTTCTAAATTTTGTAAATAAAATTAAAAATATTTGTATGACATTAAGGATATACTATAATTTTGTATCACTAAAAAATATTCTTTGAAACATTCATACCAAAACATTGAGTGTAACATTGAGAAAAATAAGTCTTTTTCTCTCGTTCTCTCATTTTTTTAGTCCAATTTGGTTGGTTGTACAGACCAAGAAACATGCATATAAGTAATTTCCATCGAGAAAACATAAAGCATGGCTATGTTTTGATTCTTTTTTTTTTCTTTTTGAACAAAAAAAAATTACACAAAAATATGTATCTAGAAAACATTGCATTATCCATGTATAATTAAATGTCAAGCCAGCAATGCAATTGTTATTACCTATTTCTAATAATCTACGGTATTTCTTATGACTGTGATTATGTTTTCGTTTTAATTGGCTAAATGACAGATGATTCGTATTCGTACCATTCGCAAGTTGTTTAGCTGAGCCGTTTTGCTGGAATTCAGGGAATGAGACGTGATTTTGCTTACTGCCATCCTAATTTTTTTGATATTAAATCACACAGAATAGAAGAAATAAATTAAGAATCATTAATGTCATTTTGTTAATTCTCAAGTAATTAAATCTGTCCTACTTTATTAAGTCGTTTACTACGCTTATGATGCTTTCGATCGCCTTGTGCCATACGACGAATATTCATTCTCATTTTATAGTTAACCTTGATGTATGAAAATATATAATCGATTAATATTCAATGATTTATTTTTTCATGTGAACATAATGACAATTACCTGTGTTGATAGATCTCGATCGTCTACAGCATGTCTGCTATAACTTAATCGTCGGTGCTGTAAATATTTGAAAGTACGCATTTAATTTTGTTATACGCAATTAAATCATAATCCAAATGAGAGCCTAAAACCATGCTTTCAAACTATGCATGCAAATTATTTCATAGAATTTTGGATATTTTAAGAAAATAATTTTGTGAATTAGATGAGTTTGGGATATAATCATGAATGATTAAAAAAATTATTACGTTTAGATGTTTTGGTGAGAACATGAAGGAATGAAATCCCAATCTAGTTAGTATATACTCGAATATAAGTTAACACAATGTCTAAATCATAAGCAAATCATTACAAACAATATCGAATTAGGAATTTATTTAGAATATTGATTATTGATAGTGAGTGAAGCATAATCGGAACAGAATTTAGCTGATTAATAATTCATTGCAAATTGCTCACAGAGCAAAATTAGATCTGTCAGTATCCAAAGCAATTCGCAAAACTCAAAAATAAGTAAAACAACATACAAAAATGTAGTTCAAATTCAAAAAATCAACAGATAGGTAAGTAAGTTAGCACATGATTAAAATAAATTCACTTTTGTGTGAAAAAAAATAAAAACATTAACATAATGACAAAAAAGAATATTTTTCATACCGCCGACAAAGAAGCCTTATTTTTGTACAAAGTTGATGATATGAATATTTTCAGATAATATATTTATTTTGTATAGAAAATGTTTGATATACAAAGGTATATATTTTTTCGGAAAAATTAACGAATGAAAAAAGGAAAATAATTGATTAATGATAGTATATAATAAGTCACCAATTGAAGTTTAAATTCAGAAATCTAGTGAATTATATTAAATTCTCTAGTTTAAGAACATGCGGATAAGGGGTCGTTCACTTATGACGTCCAGCTTATAACAGGGAAGGACGGGGTAGGATGTCTAAGCTGCATGACACATATTGAAGTGAATTCTAGTTTTTAATGGACATCATTTATGAATTGACCCCTAACTTTAAGCAAAAAATTAATATTTCCAATTTTGCTTAAAGCTTTCATTTCTTACGAACAGTGTTTCTCAAACTCTATTGCCTTTCGGTCCACTAACTACAATTTATACACATATATCCCATAATTTTGAAGATTAAACACATATATCCCTAGATTAAGATCAGACAAATAGTGTACCGCGGCATATAGTTTGAGAACCACTGATTAAAAATCATAATAAGAATAAATATCTCGTATATTACCCTTCTATAAGGCTTGAGTTCCTCTGACAAAAGATGATGAATTCTAGCATCCGTTAAATCCTTTCTTGATGGATTATAGTCTAATTCTTGCATATCAAGGTTTCTTGTTTGCGTTTCAAAATTGGAGAAGCTTGGACTGTATAAAGGATAAGATATTGTATTAAAATTGTCAATGGATATCCTTTTAGGTGTCATTACCTTCCGCCAAGTATTCCAGTGTAATTTCTAAACAAAGCACTCATAGATTCTGTACCGGACATTTGTCCGACTGTTGATGGATTGCGTCGCATGTAATCGATAGCATCTTTCATAGCCAATTTCGAATAAGTTTCAATAATTTTCGGTTCTGCACCCTAATTTATGATGTAATGATTAATTTACCGTAATTAATATCCAATTTAGTTCAATTAAATGCACAATCAATTTACCTTAAGATCTCTTATCAAATATGGACGAATGAAGCGATTATCGAATCGCTTAAACTTATCACGTACAGTATAATTTCCAGTTTTACCTACAATATCCTCCAATCCGGCCATCATATGGTCAATAAAGCGTTCATGTATACGTTCATTCATAGTAGGTTTTCGCTTTTCAGCTCTCTTGACATTCAAAATCCTTACAAGTGGCTTTATAGTAATTCCCTGAAGAAATACTGTGAAATATATCACACAAATAGTCGTTGTAACAAAAAGTGGAGCAAGTGGAACGTGTTTTGGATCGATAAGAAGGACTAATGCAAATGCAATAGCACCACGCAGCCCGCCATACGACATCACAAATTGATCGACCTTTGATAATTTATGAATTCTGAATCGATTGGCAATAGCAACGAGTACAATCACGCCTGTGAAATGAAAGTCATATGATGTCATTAGTACAGACATAATGTTTAAATTATTAATAGGTTTTTGAGATAGAAAAAAAAAATAAGAATGTGTTATAAATAAATATTGACATTATAATTATTATTTGGTATTATTATTAACGTTAATAATGTATAAAATTCATTAAAACATGATGGATATTAGACATACCTATCACTCGGAAAACTGAACAGAATAGAACTGTCAATAATACGAATGGTGTGTTCCAAACATGACTGTTGTTTACTGTCGCAACTCCCAGAAAGATGAAAATAATTGTTTCTGACGAGCTCGACAGCATCTTTAGTGCATACTTTATGGTCGTATGCGATTTGTGCGATATATTGGCCTCTACGTAATTTTTCATGGTTATACCACAAAAAGTTATTCTACATGTCAAGGAAAGAGATAAAAAAATATATAAATTAATTCTGAATACCTTCGTGCAATATGTAAGGACATTGGAACTTACGCCAAAATACCACTCCAGTGGAATATTTCAGCATTTAAATATGCCAAATAAGCCATAACAAAAACGAAAATTGGCTCAATCACTCTCACATGATCAGTAAATCTAGTAACAAGGCCAGTCAAGAATCCCCAAACAACTCCTATAAAGTTACAAGGATCATCAGTCAAATGACAATCAAATTAATTTGTTCTATATTTTTTATAGACGTACCAACAACCACACCACCAACGGCAACGCATAAAAATGATAATGCTCCATTAACTACGTCAGTAATCTGAATGTTACTTGCACCCATTTCATTATATGTTTCAAACATGTGATAAAGTACGACAGTGACGGCATCGTTGAGTAGAGATTCACCAAAGACGACAATATATAAAATTTCATTGACATGAATCTCTTCAAAAACAGCCAATACGGCAACGGGATCTACAGCAGATATAAGCGATGAGAAAAGGAATGTGTCAAGTAATGGCGTCTCAAATCCAAATATTCCTGTCATGCCACACAAATATAATGCACCACCTGTTGAATTCAATTTTGTTTTTTTGTCAATTTCGAAGGGAAATTGGAAATGAAAAAATAAATTAGTCAGTGACATAAAAAAATTCTGATATTTTTTTGTTTATCTCTAGCGGTTTTATATATGCAATCGAACACTTACCGATTGTGGCTACATTGTATATAGTTCCGATGACTGCCATAAGTAATATAGTACCAATATTATCAAAAAATAAACGATTTGGCATAAAATAACCGGCATCTAATATAATTGGCGGCAACATATAAAAGAAGAATGTGTTCGGCGTTAACGGTTGCACATGTAGTTTCGTAGATGTGTATAATATAAGACCGATAATAATTCCAACTACTATAAGAAGCGATGATTCCGGCAGAATCTTGTTTATTTTAGGGGTCATATGGAAACCTGTAACGTATAGACATAAATGTAATAAATTTTATCTCGGCAAGGAATGAAATGTAAATATCATGGCATTGGCAAGCATATCTGGCTTTTTATCTTTATGAATACATAAACATACATCTCAATGCTCTCTGTGTATATGTCAACGAAAAACTCGTGATTAGAATGAAGTACACGAAAAAAAATTAAAAAAAGATTTTTTAACTTAAACAAACAATTCATTTAGCACGATGCCTTTCGAAAGCTGAATCACTGCTTGATGTCGGCAACAACCGGTTTTAATTGAATGTAATATATTTTCGGAATGCAATAAATTTGTTCATTAAGCAGTTATGCCAATCAATTACATGGTGAATCAAATAAATGCAAATGTAATGTGATTGTACATTTCCATGTTTATACTTATTTGGCAGATGACACACATATTATTGTTATTATTGTCTTTGTCAATTTGACTTACCAATCTTTGCAATACTCGCAAATAATATCCATATTCCAATAATAAATGGCGTTTCCACACGTGAAAAGTCAACCGTTGTTACCGGGTATCTTTCAACTTCATGTCCGCCTCCATGTTCATCTGCGGCATGCTCATCGGGATTACTACTCGGTACTGATTTCGCTGATTGATGATCTTGATGAATAGAAGGCAACACTGAGTCTTCATGTTTTGTATTTGACGTATCTCCTGGCAAATTTAGATTAGGAGGCTCGAGCTGAAACTAATTAAACAAAAAAGGCAATAATTATAATACTATCTATTCCCATATTTTTGTTTCCATTTAGTAATTAACACAACTAGCGTAACATCATGATGCGCACGAATAGTGGTAATAATTAATAGTAATTCCTTACATTTGTTTTATCATCTGATCCAAAAATAGTCGCACTTGCATTTGGCCTAGCTTCAACATATCCACAGTTAATTAAGAGCACATTAAACAGCACCAAAAATATTAGATGTTTCCTCTTCGATAACATCATCATATTCCATTTCATAAATGCTAACATTATTATTCGATCGCTAAAAAATTGACTCAATTTTGTTAAAATCGTTCTATTGCAGGTTCCAGTGTGAGGATGACTGGACTTTCTATTATGGTAATTCTAAAAATGAACAGAAGAGAAATAGAAAAATTAAGCTTTTGACATTTTCCTTGAAATGTTTGTCATATCTTCTATTAGCGTGCGATAACTTTACATACATAACACTCATCAATACTATTAAAATTTCTATTTAGCTTTTGTATCTGTTTGTTGTTGCTGGTATTTATATTATATCCTAAGTAAGTGTTCCGACAAGCTCTTCGTGACAAATTTACTTCTTGTTCTAGTACTCGCGCCATAATTTAACCCCAAATTTTCTCTATTTATGGCTCTTATAACTTAATTTATTAATTAATTAATTGCTAAGAATCTGATCTTTTTTGTCTTAAAAGGTAGGTAAATTAAAACCTTTCTGTATTCATTTATGTAACTACGATAATATTTATCTGTTGACGAAATAAATGGAAAAAAGAGGAAAGACAGAAAAAGAAAAGAATGTTTAAATAACTTTTGAATAATAAATAAGTTTGCATAAATGACGAGATGTTGCGTGATCCGAAGTGCTCAATAAAAGCTTCTGCTCTGAATTTTCGAATTTAAATTATAGGCATTCTCTTTATTATAGACATTCAGAACAACATTAAATAATAAATAGCGTAATTGTGGTCATTCGTGATCGACCGTGAGCGCATATTCCCAAAAAATTATTCTCATTCGTTTGACTGAATTCTTATTCCATACAAGAGTGGATTAAAGATTTTGTACTTAAACCATGAGATGACGTTAGTCGAACGTAACGTAAAGTGTTCCGTAGTTTTGAACGTAAACATATGTGTCACGCAGTGTTACGAAGTTTTAAATTTAAACGTAAAATTAGTACGTAGTGTCACACGTAAAATTATGTGTTACATGGTGTCACACGTAAACGTATGTGTTACGTAGTGTCACACGTAAAATTATGTGTTACGTAGTGTCACACGTAAAATTATGTGTTACGTAGTGTCACACGTAAAATTATGTGTTACGTAGTGTCACACGTAAAATTATGTGTTACGTAGTGTCACACGTAAAAGTGCGTGTTACGTAGTGTCACATGTAAGCGTATGTGTTACGTAGTTTTACGTACGTACTACGTATTTTTTCGCACGTGTTTCGAGTTTTAGGTACGTATTTTCATGTTTTTTAGGGCTTGCATGAGTAGCACAACGACAATGTGTAGACAAAAGTGTCTTCATTCTTTGGTTAAACGCGATACTAATTGAAAGCAATAGTGAATCATTGTATTATAGTTTTTATCGTACTATTTTTTTTTTCGTTTAATTTACATTCGCAAACTTGTCATTTTCAGTTAAGTATTTCAAGGTTTAACCAACTTTTTTTTTTGTGTCCACATATCGCACATGTTAATTCTCATTTAATAAAAAAAACCAAGTTCTCATGTAAATTATGATTATAAAATGGCAGTTAATAGTCATTAGCTGTGACAATAACAAAAAAGGCGATTCCCTGCACTAACGACAACACATTTGTGATGCCAAATTCAATTTTAATACTTTACATAAAAAAATTATCATCGATAAAATGTTGTCGAGTTGAGAGAGTAGAAAAAAACTGACTTTGGGTAGGCGATGTGAGTCTATTAATGTAATTAGCAGGTTGATAACTAGATAAATTTACAAAGACTATTATTTTAACGTATTTACATACAAAGAGATGTGCTTACTTTGAAATTCATGTATTACATTTTTATTAATTTTGTAATATGAGTAAATTATGGATTCTTCACATTATTCAGTACTTAAAAATAAATAAACTATGTATTGCTCAATCGAAACAAAAACAGGTCGTACTGTTTTACTGAAATGTATTGTCGTCATTTTCGGTTCATCTACTTAAATTTTATGTGGATACATCGGAATTTTTGATACTTTATGAAGATATTCTCGGTAATCTTTGTATAGTAAATTTGTCAAGGACGTATCTAATAAGGATTCTTGAGACAGAGACTTCAAAGAATTCCCTTTAGTCTCAATCTCGGCAAATCTTTGTACAAACAGAGCCAGCCATAAAATCAGATGGAGAACATCATATAGTAACCTAATTAGGTACTTATAAGTTCCATATAGGAGAATAATTCCAATTAGAATCAGATCTCGGTCTTATTCTCGATATGAGTTTTGGTCCCGATCAATCAGTTTTGGTCTTGAAAATACGTCGATAACGAGACTATAGGGAGCCTAAAAAGGTTTCTTGCGGAGATCTCGTAGGTCTGTCTAAGTTAGTTACAAGCTTCAGAGACGTAGCTAGAAATTTGAATTTGGTGGTTTTGAACAGTTTTTACATGGAACGCAAAAGTTGGAGGAGTGGTCTGGTTTTGAATTTTTCACCCAAATAACCCTAAGGAGTGAACCACAAACCCCCTCCCTGCCAACTCCATTTTTGAGTTAAATTTGAGAATCATTGAAAGTTTTAGACAGAGTCATTCCTCTAAGTTAATAGCTGAACACAATCAAACTAATTTGAAAGGCAATAAGACTGTTTTAAGACATAGACAAGCTTTATCTTATTAATATTTTTCCTATTCTAGGTAAATCAATCCTACTCAGATTCACTAATATTAACCTCATTGAAGGTGACACAACTGAATACTGTATACATTCTAAGGTCTCCTTTTGGATGATAAATTAAATCACGAAATTGTCATCAAAAGAGAGCACTCGTGATTGTCATAAATTGCTTAGATTTGATTCCTGACAGCTTCAAAAATTGATCAAGCATTTCTTAAAAGAATCACGAAAAGTCATTAGTTTTCTGATTGTTTTTTCGCAAGCACTAACTTGCAACAAATAGCTAGGTTTTTCAATTACATGCCGACAAAGGTTCTTATTTGGCACTTATTGCTTATCAGCAATCAATCAAATAATTCCATCAATTGGAACTAACACAATAATAATATTGAACTAGAGAATTTGATACACAAAAAAAAAGAAAGAAAGCAACTAGCGGGAAGAAGAAAAGGAATGAAGCTAATTGTATCAAATTGGATACTTGACAAAAAGGCATAAATATTTATTTTATAAACATTGACACAAGTCAATAGTATGATAAATGGGATGTTAATTTGAATAATCATGTGAGTTTTCATCCTCATCAATTTATTGTGCAAACAGCATTCTTTTTAGGTATATATTCTTATAAGAAAATCATTGAAGGAAGGAAATCCTAAAATCAACTAACACATCGTTGCTCTCTTTTTTTCATGACTCACTGCTCTTAGTGTGACACATTACCACGTTTTTTTTCCGTCTATTATTCTTCTCAGTTAGAAATAAAACATTTGTTTGTTACGCATTGAACATGTGTGTGCTTCCCTTCCAAAAATAATAAGTATATATGCACAGACACTTCCAATAATTCTCTCATTTATGGTCGAATAAAACAGTCAGTCATTTACAAAAGATTAAAGAAAAAAAAAATGGGAAGAAGACTCTTGTATTCAGGTAATGAATATAAAAAACGTTGAATACATCCAACAGTTGAGTAAAATACAATTCCACGAAAATATACACATATTTTTTTATATATTTTTTTTAATTTTTGCCGATCTGAAATGTGGCAAATTTCTTCTTCAAGTCCCATATTATGGCCTAGATTCTCAAATACATAAAGCGTAAATGTGCAGTAAGTTTGTACTTAATTTAAGGTATTAAAAAACAACAAAACAAATTACTTTTTTTCATTAACTCAACACATTATTTTAACTATAAATTAATTTTCACACAACAGTGATTTATAAATGTTTGCATATATACTATATATATTCTTTATCAGTAAGTAACGTTTGTAGTTCCATGTGTGTTATAATAAAACTTTAGAGCAAGGAACTATTGTGTAGTCTCTAAACGACTAAATATATTCATTAAACTCAACATTATTTTTTTGGAAACACATTTTTTTTATACAGTATAACTTGAACTCTTTTTTTTTTTTGAGGTTTTAAGTACTTAATACACAACTTTATTCTCGATATTTCGCGGTTTATCGTTATGAATAAAACATCTGAATCGCCTCGAATGCCGAAACAGAATAAAGTCTGCTGAGAATGAATGAGTGAATAATTGTGTATTGGAATTGGAAATGCTGAAACATTCGGGGAGTTTTTTTTGAACAAAAAAAAACGTGTTCCTCTCTGAGAATAATTACTCTCTCTATCTCTCTCCCTCTCTCATCACATTTCAATGTTTTTGTACTCACTGTTAGTGACATGGGAGATACAAGGATACAATTTTTGACAATTTAAAAAATGTTATGTATCTGCTGTACGCGCCACACAAATGAAATGTTACAGAATTATAATCATTCCAGTATCAAGCATAGGAATTTAAAAATTATGATAATATTCAATGCCTTCATCTCGAAACATAAATGCTAATGCGTAGCAAAACACACTACGATCTGATTATCTCCAAAAAATTTAATCATTTATGAAAATCACTCAATTCATTTGGAAAATCATTTCTTTTTTAACAATATCGAGCACAAGCAATCATTTCGCATTAGGATCACGAAATATAATGGGAAAAAGAAAAGAACATTCGGACGAAAATCGATATAATTCATTAATCGATTACATTTCTTTTCCTTTTTTTCAGTTTTTCACATTTTCTTCACCTCAAAATATTTTCCTTCATTTTTCCTTAATTTATTTAATGTTTTGGATCACACAATTGATTTTTTTTTTTCATTAATTTTCAATGCTATCTAAGTTTCTTAAAACATAACTAGCTTCAACAATACACAAAATATTTTTGGATTCAAAATAATTATGTAACTTTTTCACATTTTTCCGTAAAAATGAGACGTCGAGGAAAACATTTTCCGATTTTCCATCATTTTTGAACTAAAGAAAAGCTTGCTAAATATTCATTTTTGGCATCTTTACGAGTTTAATTAAAATATTTTTTCGTGCACTTTATTGATTTTCATCTGATTTTCCTTTTTTTTCTTTCCACAGTCTTTGTGTCAAAAAAAAAAGTTTTTTGATTGCACAATTTTCAATTTCCACTCTCGGCAGACTCACTCATTCATTGTCACTGCTTGCTCGATATTCTTAGCAATGAAAACGTCGTGAATTTCACAAAGTTTTTCATTTTTGGATATGAGAATTTTCCAATTTTCCATGAAGATTTTCCACAAAACAAAATTCTCTCCCGCTCATTTTCCCAATATTTTTCCGGCAATAAAGAGAAACAGAATCATAAATTTTCGGTATCAATAAACAGGCAGGAAGACAGACAATTCAAAATAAACAAAATGTCATGGTCAAGTGCGAATTATTTGAGGCAAGTGAAAATTTTTTAATTCACAGCTCGATTATCTATGTCTGCTGTGGAACTAACGATTTGCGATCAACTATTTTGGTTCCTCATACTAAAAAAATTTTTACGTCGTTCGGAAATAAATAATCGGAATTGTTATTTATAGTATTCATGCACAACTGCAATCGATTTATTCTATGCATGTACATATTTTTATTCTACTTTCAATTCCATCACAAGACAATGACCGTTATAAAATCGGTACGAAAATGAAATTAGAGTTCCTTGCGTAATGACGACATTTATGACAAGGTACAACATTAATAATATTGTTCATGTCATACACGATCAAATTATTTTGTAATATCGTTGTTATCTTCTTATTATAACAACTTACTTACACTCAGTTGAGTGATAAAAAAAAATGAGGTGCATGATGATTCCAACAACTTTATTTCAATCACATGTCATGACATAATGTAGCCCCTGTTCTGTTTTCCCATCCAGGCACTAAAAAATAATCAGCCACAAGATCAAAACCATTATTAGACATAATCAAGCTCCTGTTCTGTTTTCACATCCAGTCGTACAAACTAAGTACAAAGGAATGTGTTTAGCACTTGACATGAACTCGTAAAAGTAGGCACACAATAATGCAATACGAAATTTTCATTAAGGTTTACGTTCGATAAGAGATTAAGGTAAGTAATTAAGACCATAATCCACTAATAAATCATTATTATTGTTTTTGCAGAAAAGTCGGCGATTAATTTACAGCCAAGACATCACTTGAAAGTGTGACGTCTTGACAGATGATCTTTATTATATATTTATTGTTTTGTGGAAAGGCTCACTTGCATTGTTAAGATACAGAATAAATGGTAATAATGTGTGTGAATTAAAAGATAAAGGCATAATAAACATGTTGAAATAATTAAAAAAAATAACAAGTAGCTTAATTGTTTACTCCTACTACCAATGTGATTTTCGTCTCACAGATAAGACAAATGGCAGTTAAATTTGAAATCTGAGTGCCTCTTACAACTGTTAAGATATCATTTATTACGTTTTGCTACTGGTTGTTGAACAATTATATTTAAATCGTCACAATTTAGTGGCGCGTGATCCACATTCACTGTCTTTTATCTAAATATCTAGTGTATCACTTCTTTATATATGTAGTACTTGACACAAAACATTTATGACAGCTTTTTTAAAGAAGAAGGTATGTTAAGGTGATTTATGGCCATTCCTAAGTAACTTATTGAGCAATAAACATTAATTTATTGACTACGAATAATTAATACTTTATGTCACATTTTTAATGGAATTTGACTGCTTGATATTTTAATCAAGCAAAAACACTTTTTTGTTGTCAGGAACCGCAAAAACCAAAATTCACACAAATTTATTTAAATTTTTTATCAATTCTTTTTTCTTGAAATTTGAATTTCAATTTTATTGCTGAATAATTTATTAATCGCACTGTTACACAGTCAGTCACAGAAAAAAAAAATATTCACCTCATAAAGAAGTCCAATGAATTACATGTAGCACTAGAATGACAAATGAAGTGAGGCTCAGGTAAGTCACTCGCTTTTATAGCGTACCTTTCATTTGTATTATCATCTCTTATCTGTAAAAAATCATATTCTCTTAATGGTCTTTTAACAGCCAATAAATGTCATTTTTGATACGACTATCGCAATTCATCAGCTCGATATCATGAAAATACTACTTTTAGGTATATATAAGTAAAAGACGAGAAAAGAAATAAATGTGAAAAAAATTAAAATTGGCATCTTTTTTATTCTATTTTTTTCAAAAAAATTTCAATACATCCACCATGTTAAATTATGAGCCATTAAATACCCGAGTATATAAAAGGAATATGCACGTAGAAATTATAGGCGAGATTTCGTTAACGGGAACCCTTCACCTTTCTCTGCCGAACTGAGTCATGCGAGAGCTTTTTGCAAATTTTCGGCAAGTTTATCCAAAAATGCAAATGTTTCAAGATAATCGCCAGGTTTGACGGCGCTCATTGAGCCTTTAATACAAATTGCCAAATCTTTTGTCATGGATCCACTTTCAATTGTATCAACGCAGACTTTTTCCAATGTTTCGCAGAATTTCTTTAATTCAGTATTATTGTCAAGGGCAGCACGATGTAACAAACCACGAGTCCATGCAAAGATCGAGGCAATTGAATTGGTACTTGTTTCCTTTCCTAATTGATATTGGCGGTAGTGACGTGTGACGGTTCCATGAGCTGAAATTTTTCATATTTAATAAGCAGCTTATTCCATAAGTACAAATATTCAATTACTCACCAGCTTCAGCTTCAACTGTCTTTCCATCTGGACAGACTAAAACTGATGTCATGAGACCTAATGAACCATATCCTTGAGCAACTGTATCAGATTGGACATCACCATCGTAATTCTGTAGACATAATCGTATACACATCATTAAGAACTCACTGAATCATTGAATGGATTGTGTAACTTACTTTACAGGCCCAAACATATCCACCTTCGCTCTTCATGCAATATGCAACCATATCATCAATCAAACGATGTTCATACCATAAACCAAGTTTTTCGAAATCAGTTTTGTATTCAGCATCGTAGATTTCTTGGAAAATGTCTTTAAAGAATCCGTCGTACTACAAAATGTTATCGAATAGAATAAATTAGTTATTTGATAAAAATCATAAAAACGAATATGTCCATACCTTTTTCAAAATGCTGTCAAATGAGGAAGAGAAAAGAAAATGAGAAGATAAAAAATGATTAAACAGAAGAGAATATGTGTGAGTTTATACTTACGTATTTTTCGTGCTCAAATATAGCGGCATTTTACGATCCAACGCATATTTGAATGAGGAATGAGCAAAATCTCTGATTGATTCTTCTGTATTGTACATGCCCATTGCAACACCTGGTCCCTTATAATCATTGACTGTATATTCTTGTGGTTCACTTCCATCAGCAGGAGTAAATACCATTTTCAAAGTTCCAGGACTTTTGACAACAAAATCTGTTGCTTTATATTGATCTCCATGAGCGTGACGTCCAATGACAATAGGTTTTTCCCAGCCTGGAACCAAACGAGGAATGTTCTTGCAGATAATAGCTTCTCTGAACACAGTTCCTCCGAGGATATTTCTGATTGTTCCATTTGGTGACTTCCACATTTGCTTCAAATTGAATTCCTTAACTCTTGCCTCATCAGGTGTAATTGTTGCACACTTGATTCCGACATTGTATTGTTTAATCGCGTTGGCACAGTCAACAGTGACTTGATCATTTGTTTGGTCACGATATTCAATGCCCAAATCGAAAGTCTTAAGTTCAAGGTCAAGAAATGGAAGAATTAATTTATCTTTAATACTGTCCCAAATAATTCTTGTCATTTCATCTCCAAGAACATCCACAACTGGATTATCAACTTTAATTTTTTGGGCCATGACTACTGCAAGCGGTTTAACGTAATGACGGTCTACAAAGATGATTACAAAAATATTTTATTAAACCAATCGTACGATTAATGATGATAAGACTCAAAATAATCAACTATGACGTTGAATACTGTATGACAATTGATATTAATTTGTGCAAAAAGAAGACCCACAAAAAACGCCCAAATTGCCGTGTAGAAACGAGACACATTCAATTGATTAGCATATCTTATTTACGTGTAGCAGGAAATAAATTCAGTTCCAAAAAATTGAACTTTGATCGCAAAGACCTGATCATTTTACTAATTAACTTATTTTAAACTACTTTTCTTAAAATTCAGTAAACTTTGGTTAAAATGATTACCCAAAATTGATTGTAAAATAATCGAAAAATTTAATTGTATGAACTTACATGCAAATTGCTCAAAATTCTAGCGACCGACTAATAAAGTGGACGATAAAATGCGGGCTTTAATAGTTAGTGATGTTACGCAATTTTCACACAAGTTTCACAACGGTTTTCGAAAAATTTAAATTTTCAGACATCGAAAAAATCTCGTGACATTTTCTGTAGATTTTCCCCAAGTTTATTTTCACAAAAAATTTTATTTCAGTAAAAGTTATAATTTGTTTGGTGTATAAGCATGCAAAAATACTATACAGTTGAAATTAATAAAACAGAATGGTTAGTGATCATTTTAAAATAGAGGAATATTTGAGGCACTTAAGGATTTTACCATTCTTAAGATTGTCAAATATAATTTTTTTCCCAAGGTTCTTTTCAAAGTTCATTTTTTCCTTCTGAAAATCTTGTAGGGAAGTACCTGAGAGATATCAATTGTTGCAAGCTATTGGAAGTGGTGCTTATGGCCTTGTGTGGTAAATTTAATAATGCTAATTACTAAGTCACTTGATTAACCGGCAAAATATGTATTTTCTTCTTATTTCCAGTTCCGCTGTTGACACTGTAAATAATATTAAGGTTGCAATTAAAAAGCTTAATCGTCCGTTCCAAACAGCGACGCATGCTAAAAGAACTTTTCGTGAACTTCGATTGTTAAAACATATGAACCATGAAAATATCATTGGTTTATTAGACGTTTTTTATCATGGAAATACACTCGAGTCGTTCAATCAAATTTATTTGGTTACTCATTTAATGGGCGCTGACTTGAACAATATCATTCGTACACAACGACTAACTGATGAACATGTACAGTTCTTAGTTTATCAAATGCTCCGTGGATTAAAGTACATCCATTCCGCTGGTGTCATTCATAGAGATTTGAAGCCCAGTAATTTAGCAGTGAACGAAGATTGTGAGTTACGTATATTGGATTTTGGACTTGCTCGACCAGCTGAAAGTGAAATGACAGGATATGTTGCTACCCGATGGTAAAATTCTTTTATATATTATTATTATTGAGATCCAGCGAACTAATTATGAATACATTTTTAAGGTATCGCGCTCCTGAAATCATGTTGAGTAAGTACTATTAAATTGTATTACTCAAAGTTTTCTTAAATTCTCAATTTCTCGATCCTTGTTTTACTATAGATTGGATGCATTACAACATGACAGTTGGTAAGACTAATCGTTCAGAGCTATTAAAGATAGATTTTGCAAATGTAGATCATAAAAAATGAGTTGTTTGGAAATGATTAATCTCTGATTAGTCACTATATTCATAGATAACAACCGCATATTTTTTATGATTGAATTTAGTATATATACACAATTTACCGTTTATTGAAAGTAATTGACGATTTCTAAATTTATTTTCAGATATCTGGTCTGTAGGTAAGCTTGATGCTTTGATTAATTTATTGAAACGTTGATTAAATTTACAATATAAACATCGCATATAATGTAAATATTTTGTTCTCGCCACAAAATTTAAATAGGATGCATTATGGCAGAGCTTTTGACAAGCCGAACATTGTTTCCCGGTTCAGATCGTAAGCGAAAATATTTAAAAATAAATTTTTTTACCTTTCTCATAGTTCCTTTATATAGCTCAATAAGTATTTTGTTAAGTTTGTTCAAAATTTATTTTCCTTCCCTTTCGTGCATGTACAAAATTTTTTATTTTTTTCTTTTCGTATAATTTCTTGCACATTTTCTGTTAGATATTCATCAGCTGAATTTAATAATGGAAATCTTGGGTACACCAGGTGATGAATTCATGAAAAAAATATCATCAGAGAGTGTGAGTAGCTTTTATGTGTTACGTATAATTTTTTTTGTGCCTTCTATTCTTAACGACAGTAATTTGATAGAATTTTTATCAGTTCATTCATTATCACTTTTGAATTTATGACGTAGATACTGTTTTTTGCAATGCCCGATAGTTTTTCCATTTGATTGTGCAAATGGATTTAGTCACTCAGAGTACTGAGAGGTCGCTGGAACTGCCTGGTTCCTCTACATCCACAAAAAAATTTTTTGTTCCTTTTTCATCAAGGAATCATCTCTGAAAGTTTGAAAATTTTTGTTGGAACTGACCGGTTCCTTTGGTACCTGCTGTACATTGGCAACTTTTATGAAGTTCCAAAATCAAATGTACCAAAGGAACCGGTCAGTTCCAACAAAAGTTTTCAAACTTTCAGAGGTGATTCCTTGATGAAAAAGGAACAAAAAATTTTTTTGTGGATGTAGAGGAACCAGGCAGTTCCAGTGCCCTTTCAGTACTCTGAGTGATAACAAACAACTTGTCATATTTGCTTGGCGAAAACTGCATGAAAAAAGATTTTTCACTGGAAGTGGCCAGTTCCTCATTTGCGGTCATATCCAGCAATAATCCATAATATTCAGTCATTTCTTGCAAGCAATAAGTCACAAACAACAGAAGAATCAACATATTTTTCTCATGAAAGTTCAGAAAGTCATTGGTTGCTCTAATTTTTATTTCAAATATTTTGGAACCAAAAGATGAAGGAACAAATTTAAAACCAGGTGCAATTCCGATCATATTACGGTATTCAATTTAATTTATGAAAAGTCTTAAGAAATTCTACAAGAGAATTTTTAATTCAAGCTGAGTTTAAATTTGAGTTTAAACTCAAACTCAAAACTCCAATGAATTTAAATCAAACTCTCATTTTGAGTTTTGAGTTTTGATTTATTTCACAAAACTCTCCCCACCCTGGTAATTTGATAGAATTTTTATCAGTTCATTCATTATCACTTTTGAATTTATGACGTAGATACTGTTTTTTGCAATGCCCGATAGTTTTTAATATGAAATGTCAAGATAAATGCATATAAAAAAACAAATAATCTCATAAACATTTCCCATATCTCTTTTGAATCTTTCATTGCGCACATTAAGAAATCAATCAATTAACACAAATTTTCGGGCTTTGTGGCACACCTGATAATGAATTAACCGAAAAATTTAGTGAAGAGGTACTGTGTTGCACAATCATGCACGATAATTACTAACCATTGTCTCTCAATAGGCTAGAAACTACATCAAGTCGTTAAAAGTAATGAAGAAGCGTGACTTTAAAGATGTTTTCCGTGGAGCTAATCCTTTGGCAATTGATTTGCTAGAAAAAATGCTCGAATTAGACGCAGACAAGAGGATAAATGCAGAACAAGCTTTAGCACATCCTTATTTGGAAAAGTATAGCGATCCAACTGATGAGCCTACATCTTCACCTTACGATCAAAGTTTTGAAGACATGGATTTGCCTACTGAAAAGTGGAAGGGTAAGAACAAACATTAATCATATTAATATGCTATCAAAATATTTATTCTTCTTTCCCTCCAAAATGTCATTTAGAGCTCGTGTTCAAAGAAGTGGTTACATTTAGACCTCATACACACAATATCGATAATAATCAATAAAAACAAAAGAATTGGGTTGCTTATAAAGAATAATTACTAACACGAGAGCGATGTTTTCGCCGCCATAAATAAGAGTACCAGATAAACAATTTTATTAATAATATTAATAAAAATGAGAAACACATAAATTATTAATAATTTGTACTATACGTGTAGTACTCGTACCTTATAAAAGCTATATTATTATACATACAAATTCTTAAGAAGTGAAATTTGAAAATAAATTAAAATTTTTAATTTTTAAGCAAAATTCTTTTGTATATCTTTAACTGAGAGTTTGTATACTTGCAAAAGCGAAAGAGAGCTTACTTATTTATGTCCAATCAAAATTAATGAAAAGATGAGAAAATGAGTAAGCATGCAATGAGAGAGATGATGAAACAAATCAATTGATTTTATAGAGAGACGTAATAAACAGTTAGAATGCTTCTTGACTCGGGGTTTGAGCATCGAGTCATTTTATAGTCAGTCAGTTGTTTTCTGGAAGTTAAAGTGTTGTGCAGCAATAAAAAAATCATGAAGATAATAATTTTAATAAACGTTCTGTTGCTTGTACCATTTGTATTGTCACAGGAAACTGAGACGGTTTCTGATAATAAGGACATAACTACAGTGAAAATTGAAGATAATGATGATGCTCAGATGATGACGACAGTTAAAAGTGAAGCTGAAATTTCCACAGAAACAGCTCCAATCGAAGCAGTTCAAACAGAAATTATCGTGCCAACTGAAAAAGTCCCAGCACCTCAATCATCAACAACATCAAAAGTAGAGACAGAAACTAATGAAGAAGAATCTGAAGATTCGGAAGAAAATTTCGAAAATAGTCATGAAAGTTCATTGCCATCATTTCAATCAGGTTCGTCTTCTCAAAGACGCAAAATTATATATCTTAATCAGCAACAACATGGAAAATTAAATGTTCAATTTGAACTAAATGATGTTAGTTTGATTGTTGTTCCGAATGGTAGAGATCCGCAATTATCATTGTTAGATTTGCTACTTAAATCAGCTCAGAAATCAATAATGAATGACATGAAGAAGAAAGAAGACGTTACAAAAGTAAATGCCAATAATGAAGATGATTATTCCAAATATAATTATATGCGTACATCTACAAATGAACCATCCATAGAATCTCGTGCACCATACAGAGTTGATATATCAAGTACTTTAAATAGCCAGCCTGTCGTCGAATTTACACATCAAAGCGAAGAATCTCACGTTACAAAATCACCCGTGTTAAAAGTTAAGAAACCAATTGTCTTCCAATCACCACAAAGTAGCAAGTCAAAGAGATCTATTGAAAATAATCTTGTGGGAAGTGACAATGATGTTGAGAACATTCCCATCGACAGTGAAGAGGACCGTGAGATAATTAATTCTATCATAGATAACGAGAATTCAGAAGAATTCATTAAAGAACAAGCCATGGACAGCACATCAGAATTTATACTTCTTGGTGCTACAGAAAACTGCGGACCAGGAAGGCGAAGAAATTCATATCAGATCTGTGTCGCAGTAGCTGAATAATTTATTACTGTATTTGCATATTTTTCTATCACCTAATAAATTTTATAATACACTTAAAAAGTGCCAATTTATCCATTAAATACGATTGTGTAGCTTATGCAGTTATGCTTTCTTTATGGTTCCTGGAAAAGTGAGCCTATACTTATTATACCAGAAACGGTACATATAAGCTCATTTACATTTTTCCTTTATAAATTCTTGTATTTTTACAGTAAATGAATATGGAATCAAGAAATTAAAAATGCCATAAATATTTATGTCATTAAATGGTACGATCCAAAAACTTTAAAGAACTTGATTCTGTGGAAAAAGGTTACAAGTATTTGATAAAAATGATTCAGTTTGAAAAATGTCATTTCCAATATATTTATTATTTAATTACTTTGCAATAAATACAGTTTTAAAATTATTCAATATTCTCAATGTGCTTCTTTAAATACTGAATAATTGGAACTACATACTTTTCACCGACCAATAATTTGTACTTTTTTCCACTATTCTTAACGAGAGTCTTAACACTGTCCTTTGAATCGCCCATAATTTGTCCATGTGTGGGAATGTCCTTTGTACGACTTTGAGTATCACTTAGTTCCTTATGTCCTGTTTTAGTCTTCTTGAGATCAAAGAGAGATGCAAAATCAGAAAAGTCATTTTTGTCATCGTTGCCAATGTCAATGCTTATTGGTGCTTCCGTTGATGATGGAATTCCTAATAGACTTGCTATTTCAATCTCCGAAAACTGAGAACCTTGATCTTCATCAATTGGTATGGCAATATTCACTCCACTAACTTTGATTCTAAAATTTTGTGTTCCATTTTGGCGTTGATCCACAATTATATCATAATTATCGTCATCAAGATCCTCGTAAATTGATAATATGCTACTTATTGGACTTGAAAGTGTACACGAAATGACTGAAATTATGAAGAAAAATTTGAGCTTAAACATTTTTTAGATGGTATTTTCTTGAGGCCTGAAAGTACACTGTGTGTGATTTAAAGTTTATTTTTCTCGAGTCCGTCATTGACAACAGAATAACGGTTATTTCTTATAACCCATGAGAGAATATCTTGTGAAAGTAAAAGAAGACAAGAAACAAGTAAACTCGATCACACATTTCTTTTCTTTTTATGATTCTTTATTATTTTTCTCAATCCAATGCTTAGCCTTTCCTTATTAGTAATAAACATAATAATATCATTTACGTCAGTATTGAGTTCCATTAATTGATTTAAAAATAATTATAATTTAGTGGAATGTCAAAAATTTGTTCTATATCCGTTTATAAAAAAAATAAGAAACAACATAATTATGATAAAGCTAGTCTTAAGTCTTTGACTATAGGAAAATTTGAGTTTACAACTCACAGTAAATCAAATGAGATATTTTTTGGTGATGATTTTCATGTATTTTTGGTAATAAAATGAGATTGATTCTGTTCGGTTTGACTATTCTTTTTCTGTTCGTTTTGTAACTCCAAAGCAGATTCTGTTAAAATGTTCACACAATTGATGAACAACATGTTTGCCATAATGCCAGTGACTTAGAGTTGAAAAAATCAGCATTGAGTATAATAAAATTTTTTCGAGTCTGGGTATGACAAGTGATACGCAAAAAGCTCCTGCCAAATATGGTGTAATCCAATTGATTGTTTCACAATTTGTATTACTCATTTGAGCAACAATTAGACGACAACTTATATTGCTGAGAACTGTACCAGTTAAAAGATAGACGGCACGTGTATGGTTATTAATAATGTCAGTGGGTGAGAAATTTAGCCACATTAATATGATGAATAAAAATAATGATAGTGGAATCAATGGTCTCACACATTCGACAAACGTACGCATTTTGCCTGTTTTATCAGCATACGATCTGTAAAGGTTATAAAAAACCATCGGAATATTTGATAGTGCGCTGATATGTAAAACAAATTCTAGAAAACAAAAAATTATCAATCAATCTTGTGCTAAAATTAATAAAAAGTTGTTCTAAATACCTAAAAAGTGTCCACAAGTCAATCCACTTGCTGTGAAGTGGTATTTCCATATGTTTGGTCCTAAAATGTAAGTTGCTAAGTACATGAGCGTACTTCCCCACATTCCAAGATCATACCCCCAAGGAAGATATAGGACACCAGTGCTACAAAATCATTAGAATAATAGTATTAAGATGATAGTATGAGGAATCAAAATGATCATACTTGTATTTTTCCCAGTGTGAAATATGGAAGTTGATAGTAACATTAAGGATCACAAAGTAGAATCTCATCGGCTCTGCTGAAAAGTTCGCTCCTCGTCCAAATACAGAATATAAGCAGACAGGAATGAGAGATGCAGTATAGGAATCTAATGCATGATCGAAAAATTCGCCTAGCGGTCCGCTCAAGTTTATTCTTCGTGCTTGTTTGCCATCGATTCCGTCTGTATTGATTTTTAATTGCAAATAGAATTATGATTATAATCAATGTTATATTGTGTTATGTATGCATTATTACCTAATGTATAAGCTAGAAATATATTAATAGCTGCCATCAGCCATACCCATTGAGGTATTCGAGGCTCATCATGTGTTTGAGCGTAAAAGTCCCAGTCATAGTATGATAGAACGATGAAATTTAGCGCTGTCAACAAAAATCCGGCAAATGTCATCAAATTTGGTGCTACCCATTTTGGAAAGAACTGAATTCATTGTAAATTTTTAATTGTTTTAGATTGATAATAAAGTTCAAGGAACTAGAAAACTGATAATAAAACTATTTACCTCAACCAAAAAATTCCAAAAGGGATGCATGATGTATATGCTCAGTGGACTTGTATCTCTCGCCGAGTACTTATGTAAGAAAACAAAATTGGAAGCATTATTAAATCAATCATACAAAATTTCAAAAAGGATATAGAAAATAAAGAAAAAAAAAATCCTCAATACCTTATAGTTGTCAAATCCTTTGAGGATTTCTTCAGTCAAATACGGCATTTTGTCAAAGTTTTACTTTGTTTAAGTATAATCTCCTAAATAAGTCCCGTCTATTCTATTTTATGTTTAAATTTTTTAATTAATTTAATCCACACATTTCTGATTTTTCATCGCTAAACTTGTTCGAAATTATTCCTTTATTTTCGAACTAATTTAAATTTTTATTCGACAGTGGATATGTTTAAATTTTCAAAAGCCGTTAAACTTGCGAAGGATAGTTATAAACATATTAAAACAATGTTGCTGGTTAGTTAGTCATCCAATTGAAAATTTATTTAAAAATTGTTTAAAAGGCAATTTTAATGTTATAGATAATTAAAAAAGATTATTTAATAATTTTGCGCTTTTGCTGTGGACATCCAATACTAATGTGCCTCTCATATCCTCCATCATCCGGTAAATAGATGTTTTCTCTACATAGAGGACATTTGGCTATTCCTGATGTTAAAACTCGACAGTGAGGCTCCTTTTTATGTTGTTCTAATTCTCTTACTAGTATTGCATCATGACAGACGTCACATTTTACAAAATCTTTTGTTCTTTCACACTCACCTATTTATGGCATTGAAAATAAAAAAGCAACATGTCATTATTGGAAGGATATAAAAAGTGATATAACGTACTCAATAAATGATTATTGAAATCTGATATTTTCACAATATCTTTACAATTTTCACATTTTGTCAGATATGGACATATTTTCCAATAGTGAAAATCAAGCTCATGATTCGAGAATGCAATAGTATCGCAAAAGGTACATTTAAAACTACATAAACATAAAAATAATAAAGATAAGATAAATTACACATTATAAAAAATCATATATATTAGGTATCTATTAAGTAACAGTAGTACATGAGCAATTTCACTTACGTTTCCTGACGCTTTGCAAAGTCTTTAATTGATTGACCACTCTTACTTTTATAAATTTGAGGCTGCTGATTATTCCTTCTGAACGGAATCGGACTAGCACGATCATTAATTCTTAGCATTTTAATTGACTCAGTGACATTTGAAGATTTCGGTCTAGAAGTCTCACCAGACGTTTCACTAGATGAGCACTCATTTATTGAAAATTCGATCGTATTCACTTTTTGTTCTGCTAAGATTTCCCGTTTCCGCTAAAAAGCAATTAAAATTATTAGATCAAATCATTTTAAAGTAAATCAGTCACCATACCTGCATATCAATCTTATCAAATTCTGCAAATAACTGCCTGTACAATAAGTTTCGTCTTGTAATTTCATCATCCGGTGGTAACTGTTTACGTATGAGGCGAGGATTAACTTTATAGACGGCTAAAAGAATTCTTTCTGCGACTTTTCTGACTGGCTCATGAGAATGTTGTATACCTTGTATACCACATTCGCTTAATAATCTTGGACTCAATCCACTTTGTTTTTCGTTATTTATTCCTTGACTTAGTACTAGTTGTTCGAGCATTTGCATTCTTGATAAAGCCAATCGTGGATGAGTTCCATTTGTTACTGGCCTAGATAAAGATGGTGCTACCAAATGTTGTATTTTTACTTCGTTACATGTTGCTATGACTAGAATTGTATGTTGAGCCAAGTTATGAACACGTGGACTTGCATCACCGGACTTTGATAGCAATTCTGGCAATAATTTATCAACACATCTGGCCACTTCTGAGTTTGACACTTTTTCAGGAATAAATTCACAAAACAAACACCTTATTGTCTCAGCTGCTGCACTAAAAACTGAAAAAACAGCATCTCTTATGGCACGATGTAATAATATGGTTGCACCTCTTGTTGTTTTGTTATATCCAAATTCAGGTTTTTCTGGATTTTTTAGTATTTCTCTAAGCTGCAATAAAGCTTCTTCACGGTCTTGAAATTGTCTCGAATAAAAAAGCTCAACAATGTCGATTCCAAAAACCAGTATTGGTATTGATGCTTGTCTTTTTTCTCTATCATTTAATTTTGACCGGCCACGAGTTTCAGGCTCTGGATGATGACATTCCCTTAAAAATTCGTTAGTATGAGAGCTGAAATTTTCATGTCAAGGATTACGAACACATCAAGTATTTAAATATCTTATCTTACTGCCTTAATGTAGGAATTTCTCGTTCGTCGTGGTCATAATTGGTATTTCTAGGTGCACTTTTGTTCCTTCGTCTCAATGAACCAGTATTAGGGGAACTTCTTGGAGACGACTTACTTATTTGATCACCTGGAAAATAGACAGTTTCATTATAGAAGTAAACTTAAAATTTGTCACACATATTACAATTTGATTTACATCTAAATTGAGGAGATTGTGGAACTTCATGAAGCTTATCCTGTTGTGTACTTGACTTTCCTGCTGTATCTATAATAAATTATTTTATCCTAATGTTTTCACCTCTATAATTTAGAATAAGTACCTCCATTTGATGCCTCGTTGGCCTTCAAGTTTTCTAAATATTTTGCCACTTCAACAAGTGTCGGTGCTGGTGGTAATTGTGGCTTTGCTGCATATGTTTCAGAACATATGTCATTTTCGACTAACAAGCCGTCAGATTCAAAGAGTTTATCGATTTCCAATTTCTCAAAAACAACCTTCTTGTATAATTCCATTTGTTCCTTCCTTAATCGTGCTGTATTGAAATCTTCCTTCAATACCGATAATCTCTTTGATAGTGCATAACGTCCTAGTCTCTCGCCAACTGTTCTTAAACAATTCATACATAATTTTAACTTTCTGGCATACTCAAATCTTTCATCCTCAACTGCTCGATGTTTAAGCTGTTCCAATTTCTTCACAATATCAACAATACTCTCTTCTACATACATACAATAACTTAAATCATCAGTTATTGATGATAATCCAATTTCAGTGCTTTCATCAGAGGAACTTTTAATCCTAAGATGATTTAGATCATTTGCTTGACATTCTTCACCCAAAACATTAACAGCTAATAATGCTAACTGATTGTGCGGATTCAGTTTATTACTATATGCACCTCCCATACGTAATTTTAAATGAGTTGCTACTTTTTCTGGAATTGAAATACTTTGAAGTTCACGTGATTGAAAATTTTCTGATGCTTGTGATAATGAAATAAATCCAATATATTCAAATGTCTGACTTGATGGTGTTGCACTTTTCGACGAATAATTTATAAATAAATCGATTCTTTCGGCTATCAACAAATAAGAGAAAGGATAAGGACGATGATGAAGAAGAGCAGAAAGAAAAGAAAAACATCATGAAAATCGATAAATTTTTCCTTTCTTTCATTCAATTTTCACTTACGAATTAAATATTGATGTGCTAATACTTGGATCTTGTAAATTTTGGCAGGATAATGAAATTTAAGGACGATTTCTTTTGGACTTTTGTCTAAGCTTGGATCTGGCTTAGAACGCCACCCTAAAAATGCCATTTTAATATTTGTTTAGTGACAATTTTCAATTGGATATAAGATTCTTACCAAATATGTGGGGTCCATGTGAATTTAATTCTGAGGCCGGATACGTTGGCAAATCTTCATCTATGTTAATTGAATAGAATTTATTAAGGAATTACCTGAGATAAGATAAATGTACAGACATACCTGAAGCAAAAACACAAGAAAATGGAATTTTCTTTGCCATTTTCCACACGTTTTTAAATTCTATCAGAATTGCTTAATTTTCATAATTTTTAAATTTGAAAAGATCAAAAAACTTTAGTTAATTATTAAATAAATCACATTTTCTAATATTTATTAAAGTATTTGACATTAAAATGGATTAAAAAATTTTCTTAAAATATTTCCTTTTTTTCACACTGCAGAGCTTTTTCTGAATGAAAATTTTTTTCACTTTCACAATATTTGCGCATGCTTTGATGAAACTTTTTTTGTAGTAATTTTTGAAATATTTGAGAGAAAATTCACGTGGATGAGCACGTTGATGAATCAAAACAGAGAGTAAAATGGTAAAAATTGAGAGAGAATTTTTGTTTACAATTTTTTCAGTAATTTTGCGGTATTATTTGACATTGAATACATATTTTTTGCAATCTCATCCACGTGGCCGGTGCTAATTTATTTTAACGGACAAATCATTAAAAAGCAATTAATCTTTTTTTAATGCGTTCGTGGAAAGAATTTTTGCAAATTAACAAATATTTATTTAAGCTTTAGATGTCATTGAACCCAATAGCTTTTAAATTTTACTAAAAAAGTGTTAATTTATTTTATCATTGAAAAATTATCTAACTAATTTAATACAGTTATCTACATACACATCAGTATACTCAGTTACATCATGACATGAATTTACATTTTCACTTGTTGCATTTCTATGTTAGTAAATTAATTGAGCTTTTCCAGTATTTTCTCTGAGCTTTTTCGAAAATCATGAAAAGCTTTCAATTAAATCATTTTTTATATGTTCACACCGGATTCGCCTGTGAATTTATTATGTTTGTTCAGATTGGAAAACCAGTTTTTGTCATTCGATCAGTTCCAATCCAAGGAAGAACTGATTAGATTTTGGAAAAGATAAAAAAGCCATTCTTTCTACTAAAAGCAAAACACATTCACTTTCATACAAAATTTTAAAACCAAAGTTAACTATGATTTTTGAAAAATTAGAAGTTTTTTTATAATTTAAATAAATATTTTAAAGCTAAGTTAAGCGAAGCTTGTTCTATCCGTTAAGCTTTCAAATATGTGAGACTCTCTATGGTACGGTGTGAATATATACGCATTGGGATTCTACCTATTCTAGTAGTTATTATTATTTTTTCGATGACCTAAAGTGAATATTTGTTTAGGTATATAAAACAGATTGCGGAGAGAAATTAAGTAATCGAAGTTAACAAGTAAGTAAATGAGTAATTGTATTTTATAAGATTCATGGAATATTAGCATAATTAAGTAGTTAGTTGAAGGATTTAAAGAAATTGCACTTTTAGCTTATAAATTATGCACATCATCGATTTTATGTTATTTATAAATTTCATTACCTCATTCAAAAAATTCAAGCAGTTTATTATAATTTTGTACACGTATAGTAGACATCTTAAATTACTAAGTACAAAGGTGAAAAAAATAAATTATTGCGTATACAAAGTTCATACCTTATTGATATGAAGCACAAAAGGGATTAAAATATTGATTTTACTTATGATTTCAGCACCTTTTTTAGTGTTAGCAAATTTATATCCAAATGGTTAATGACAATATTAATATTAAACAAAAATTGAAAAAAATTGTAGCAAAGCAGGCTAATCAATTCAAATATCAGCGATTTGACAAGAAGAAAAACAGAGATATGGCAGAGATCAAACGGAGACCTTTGTTCAAGACAATACTCAACATTATTCATAGATTCGTAGTATTATTTTTGCGATTTATATTTAAGAATGTCATCTATGGAGAAAAGGGACAAAGTGTTCCGCCCATTAAAAACCTATTACTGTTGGAGCCGGCATCAACTTTAGCGATGAAAATAAGAACGAAAAAAATCACAAGCGTTGAAGTTTTGCAAGCATTCATTGAACGTATTGAGGTATGCAATTATTAATTAATTAATTCGACACAGTCTGAATGCTTTAATTGTTTATAGGAGGTAAATCCGATCATCAACTGTGTTGTTGATGAACGTTTTGCTGAAGCATTGAAGGAAGCTGAAGAAGTTGACAAATTTATTGCTAGTGGTGTAATGTCAGAACAAGAACTGTTAGAGAAGAAGCCATTTTTAGGAGTTCCAATAAGTACCAAAGATTGTATATCTGTTAAAGATCTGCTTAATACTGGAGGTGTATATCATCGTCGTAATGTAAGAGCCGAAGAAGATTCTACAGTCATTGCAAGAATGCGTGCAGCTGGTGCAATTCCATTTTGCCTTACAAATATCTCAGAATTGTGTATGTGGTATGAAAGTAATAATACTGTTCATGGCCGTACAAACAATCCTTACGATATTTATCGTATTGTTGGAGGCTCATCAGGTAGTTAATATTATTTGCTTTTTACATGCTGATATATAATCTTATGTAATTTGTTTTAATAGGCGGCGAAGGTGCAATTCAAGCTGCCGGAGCTTCACCTTTTGGAATCGGAAGTGATATCGGTGGAAGTATAAGAATGCCTGCATTCTTCAATGGCGTATTTGGTCATAAACCTTCAAGAGAAGTTGTTTGTAATAAACGACAATTCCCTGCACCATTTACTGATGAACAACGCAACATGCTAAGTACCGGTCCAATGTGTCGATTCGCATGCGATTTAAAGCCAATGTTGAAAGCATTAGCAAACGAAGAACATATAAAATTGTTAAGACTTGATGAACCTGTTGATGTTAAGAAAATTAAAGTGTTTTATCAAGAAAATGATCTTGGTGGTTATTTGATATCTCCAGTTGACAAAGATATTCAGGATGCTTTAAAGAAAGTTGTCAATTATTTCAAGAATTCTTTGAAAAATGAAGTCAATAGAGTCGAAATTGCACGTACCAAAAATACAGCAGCAATGTGGTTTGCTAATATGATATCTAAGGATTCACCATCATTTGCTGAACAAGTCGCACCTGATCCTGATGGTAAAATTAACGGATTCGTTGAACTTGCTAAATGGATGTTTGGAAAATCGAATCATACATTTATTGGAATTATGACGAGCATAACTGAATCAACTTCAGTAGAGCCAGGAAGCGTCAAGCATAAATATCTACTCAGTGAACGTGACAAAATCATCGAAGAGTTTAAAGAAATGCTTAAAGATGATGGAGTTTTTCTATATCCAACACATCCATGTGTAGCTCCTTATCATAATGAACCTGTGCTACGTACTTTGAACTTCAGTTATACTGCACTTATTAATTTGTTAGGAATGCCAAGCTGTAACATTCCTTTAGGACTAGGATCTGAAGGAGTTCCAATCGGAATTCAAGTCGTGTCTAATTATAATAATGATCGTTTGTGCCTAGCAGTTGCTTGTGAATTAGAAAAAGCATTCGGAGGTTGGGTAAATCCCCCTGAAAGTAAATAAATTTGATCTAATTTGTCTTTTTTTTGGTGATTGAGGCTGTTCTATGTTATATTTTTGTCTAGAGATGTTTATTTCTACAATCTTTTGTAAACACTTTATACCTACTTATAGATTTACATTTTCTATTAATCTTACTTTATTAAACTAACTACTCTGAAATTAGATGTATGATTGTTATAGTGACGTTATTGACACAATAAAATATGTCTGCAAACATTAACTTTTACATCAAATAATATTAGAGATTATTTAATTATTCGGTGCAACAAAACATCAAAACATTAGATTTATTGATCAATGTTTTCGTGAATGTTTTTATTTCCAATGTTTAAATTGCAGCTGTTTTACTTAAATCAATTATTTTATATTACGATGTTTATTATTATCACACGCTAGTTTTCAGTCAGCGTTTGAACGGCAAGCACGCAAGTAAAAATTCGATTAAGGTAAGTATCAATTTTCCCATACCGGTATATAAAAGTGATTCATATTTAATATTTTGAGTTGATTAAAAGTTTCTGGAGATTATTTTAATTCCAATATATTGTTGTAAATGCAAGTCGTTAACACAATTGAACTGCATTAAAAAACCGGCCAGATTTCATTGCTAAATTCCTTTCTCTTTTTTTGTTACTTTATGGATGTACAATGTATACTCAAAACAATTACATACCGGGATAGGTGGATATAGACAAATTTAAAGGTCGAAATTAATTATACATTGTAAACAGTGATATTGATAAAAAATACTGATAAAAATATACAGAAGAAAAATACATTAGTCACTATGGGAAAATAAGGAATAAATACAAGAAAGAAATGAATAATAATTTAACTTCCAACGTAATCTAATCACAATCGTTATCAGATCAAGATTTTCGAAAATAATCAGTCGCGTGCATGATTAAAGTCCATACATTTTTATCTAGTTGTTTCCAAATTGAGTCTCTGATGAACGCATCATTTTAGTGTAGATTATATTTTCTTTTTTCTGTGACTTGAACTTTAGTTAAATTATCAATTACTTAAACTATTTCTATGTAGGAAGATGGCATCGGCTTTGATTTTGACAATTTTAAATACAATCCATCAAATCATTGTATTTATTGGAAGATATGTATACAAGAACTTTGTTTATGGTGACAGAGGGGCAAAAGTGCCCCCCATAAATAATCCACTTTTATTGGAATCTGCGACATCTTTGGCAAAAAAAATCAGAAGACAAGAAGTCACCAGTGTTGAGGTCATGACAGCATTCATCGAACGTGCTAAGGTAACTAGATGATAAAAATTTTGTGTTATTTTCCTTTGACTCTAAATTATTTGTATAGGAAATAAATCCAATAATCAATTGTGTTGTGGATGAAAGATATTCAGACGCTTTGAAGGAAGCTGAAGAAGTTGACAAATTCATTGCTAGTGGTGTAATGTCGGAAGAAGAAATGGAACAGAAAAAGCCATTTTTGGGAGTTCCAATAAGCACCAAAGATTCAATTCAAGTTAAAGGAATGATCAATACTGCTGGATGTGTTCATAGGAAAAATGTCGTAGCTGATAAGGATGCTCCCGTTGTTGCAAATATGAAAAAAGCTGGAGCAATTTTTTATTGTTTAACTAACGTTCCTGAACTGTGCATGTGGTTTGAAAGTAATAACGAGATTTTTGGAAGAACTTCAAATCCTTATGATACATTCCGAATTTGCGGCGGTTCATCAGGTGATTTATTAATGTTATTTATCTACATATAACAAATTAATTAATTTATTATTTCTATAAAGGTGGTGAAGGAGCAATTCAAGCAGCTGCTGGATCACCATTTGGAATTGGAAGTGACATCGGTGGAAGTATTCGCATGCCTGCATTTTTCAACGGTATTTTTGGACATAAAACATCAAGATCCATTGTTTCAAACGAAGGACAGCATCCATCCGTTCATAATGCAGAAGAAGAACACATGTTGGGTATTGGACCAATGTGTCGTTATGCATGTGATCTTAAACCTATGCTGAAATTGTTAGCTAGAGAGGAAAAAGTAGCATTGTTGAAATTGGATGAGCCGGTTGATATTAGGAAAATAAAAGTTTACTATCAGGAGAATGATCTTGGCGGAAATTTTGTCACACCAGTTGATAAGGATATCCAAATTGCTCTCATGAAAGTTGTTGAATACTTCAAGAATGATTTGAATTTGGAAGTAACAAGAACAAATATTTCTCGTACGAAAAACAATATTCCAATGTGGCTTGCAAATATGGCTTGTAAAGGAAGTGTTCCTCTAGCACAACAAATTTCACCAAATCCGAACCAAAAGATCAATGTGTATTTAGAGCTAGTTAAAAAGATTTTTGGAAAGTCTAATCATACATTAGCAGTATTGTTAACTGCTTTAAAGGCAGAATTTGGTGTCCAACCAGACACACCTGAACATAAATATCTTCAAGAAGAACGCGACAAAACCATTAAAGATTTCCAGGATATCCTAAAAGATGATGGAATTTTCCTTTATCCATCACATGCTACTGTTGCTACATATCATACTGAAACATTGTTAAGACCACTGAATTTTACATACACATCACTCATCAATTTATTGGGTATGCCGAGTTGTAACATTCCTTTGGGATTAGGTCGTGAAGGAGTTCCAGTTGGTATTCAAGTTGTTTCAAATTACAATAATGATCGTTTGTGCCTTGCAGTTGCATGTGAATTAGAAAAGGCATTTGGCGGTTGGGTTAATCCCAATCCATAAAAAATATACGAGTATTTTGTGCCTTTTTATTATTTTATTAATTAATGATTCGAATTAAATAAATATTGAATTATTTCGTATCTTCAATGCTTTTAATGATTTCCAGTAATTCTGATCTTTTTGATAACACAGTTTTGTAGCTAATTTTTTTAATATCCTTCAATGTGTTTGATTTCATGATTGCTTTGCAAACAGAATCAGCATGACACAGTACATAGATTCCACAATCATAACTATTATTTTGTTGGAGACATTCAACTTGTACAATTTTTTCATTTGACAGCTTAAGACATGATTTGATAATTTTTGCGAGTTTTGAGCATACATAATAATTACTGCTTCCTGATGAATCAAAATGATAGAATGTATTATCCGACTTGCTATATACTAAAAGTGACCAATGACTTCCACCAACTTGATCCTTAGAGTTATCATTTATCGGGAAAATTAAAAAGTTTTTTTCTTTAACATTCAGTGGATCCAATATGACAGCATTAATTTCTTCCGGATTTCCCATCATCTTTATAGCTTGTGTCACTTCGCTACCTATTTATTAAATAAATTAGTTTTGTTTTTCATTTATCAAACAGCTGTTTATTCTTACCCAAAAATAGAATTTCTTTGCTTTCATAAATTTCATGCTGAAGATAATCTAAATAGAATGAGATGATTCTGTCATTCAGCCACTCAGTCTCTGAATTGAGAATTTCTATATCAGACTTATATAGACAGCTGTCATGATAGGAGATAATTAATTTATCCATTTTAGGAATTTAATAAAAACAAAACAAAAATACAAAACAATTAGGGGAACATCAACTCGAATTTTCGATAAAGGGGATTTTTTCGAAATCAATCACAATGTTTTTGTAAATACAACAACAAAGAAATTTCATATAGTAACAACGTGCATAGCTTAATCATTAAAAATTGAGAATTAAAGAAAAAATCAAGAATAGTGTTTATGATATTAAGTAAATTTAGTAGCTATTCATTAATTGGCATTAGAAATTATAGAAATTGTGTTCGTTCTTTTTCTGTTTCAAGCAAAATGTTTAATAATAAAAATTCAGAGAGCAAAATGAAGTATATTTTAGTAACTGGTGGAGTAATTTCTGGGGTTGGAAAAGGAGTTATAGCCAGTTCATTTGGAACATTGTTAAATTGTAGTGGAATATCAGTGACATCCTTAAAAATAGATCCATATATTAACATTGACGCAGGAACTTTCTCGCCATATGAACATGGTAAGTGAAATTTGAAGATTAGAAAGGTTTTAAGTAACACGTGTGGACAGTATGATATTCCAAGAATGCATAATTCACAAATGAATGCGACCTAAGCGAAAGTTTTGAGTAAATGCGCAAAAAATCGTTTAGGTTATTTTTATACAATATAGTTTCAAGAACTTGACATATACGTTATATCTGTATATATCCTAACATTTTCTGATGAATATTGTTTATTATAGGTGAAGTTTACGTTTTGGACGATGGAGGAGAAGTTGATTTAGATTTGGGCAATTATGAAAGATTCTTGGATGTAACATTGCATAGAGACAATAACATAACAACAGGAAAAATCTATAAACAAGTTATTGAAAAAGAGCGTGAAGGTCAATACTTAGGAAAAACGGTTCAAGGTTTGTAACAAAATGAAGATATATTTTGTTGTTTCCTTTTCGTGAATCACAATCTGTGCATTACTAAGTTTTTCTTTTGTTTTTGTTTTCCTTAAATATAGTCGTTCCTCATATTACGGATGCTATTCAGGAATGGGTCGAAAGAGTCGCTCAACAGCCAGTCAAAGGAAATGTTAAGCCTGAAGTATGTATTGTCGAATTAGGCGGAACAATTGGAGACATTGAGGGAATGCCCTTTGTTGAGGCATTTAGACAGTTTCAATTCAGAGTCAAGGTAATTTCTCACAAAATAAAAACTATTTAGATACATAAAAATGAATATACTTCTATTTTTAGCGCGAAAATTTTTGTGTTGCTCATGTATCGCTTGTTCCGATGCCCCGAGCAACAGGTGAACCTAAAACAAAGCCAACACAAGCATCTGTTAGAGAATTAAGAGGTCTTGGATTGTCACCAGATTTGATTGTTGTATGTATTGTTTTACTTTCGTGTGTATCTAATTCAAATTTCATATGAATTAATACAATTAAATTACATAGGTGCGATCTGAACGAGCTATAGGTCAA
Source organism: Chironomus tepperi (assembly GCF_022539635.2). NCBI lineage: Eukaryota > Metazoa > Arthropoda > Insecta > Diptera > Chironomidae > Chironomus > Chironomus tepperi. Next base: position 574,172 of record NW_027226222.1, read on the forward strand.
GAAGTGAAGGAGAAGATAAGCAATTTTTGTCATGTTGGCCCAGATCAAGTTATTTGTATTCATGACTTGTCATCTATATATCACGTGCCAATTTTAATGGAATCCAGCGGAGTTATGAAATTCTTAACAGAACGTCTTCATCTTAATATTTCTGCTGGTCGTCCTGATAAACCACTTAGTCGCTGGAGGTACATTGTTATCTTATTAAATCTTTGTAATATTATTAACATGAAATGCTTTGTTCTATAATTATTTAGAGATCTTGCTCGAAGGGTTGATAATTTGACAAGAGAAGTAACGATTGCACTTGTAGGAAAATATACACGTTTAGAGGACAGCTATGCATCAGTATCGAAATCACTTCAACATGCTTCTATTCAAGCAGGTTATAAACTAAATTTAATTTTTATTGAGGCATGCAACTTAGAAAGAGCAATGAAACACGATAATCCCGTATTATATCACGAGGCATGGCAGCTTCTTTGCAAAAGTGATGGAGTTTTAGTTCCCGGCGGTTTTGGACAGCGAGGAATAGAAGGTAAAATTCGAGCATGTCAATGGGCTCGTGAAAAGAAGAAGCCATTCTTAGGAATATGTTTAGGATTACAAGCAGCCGTTATCGAATATGCTAGAAATGTTTTGAAACTAGAAAATGCTAATTCAACGGAAGTTGATCCGGAGACAAAGTATCCATTGGTAATTGATATGCCTGAACATCATCCAGGTCAAATGGGAGGAACCATGCGATTAGGAAGAAGAACAACTATATTTAAAGGCGATAGTACAATAAGAAAATTGTATGGAAATTTTGAGTCAGTAGACGAAAGACATCGTCATCGTTATGAAGTTAATCCTAAATTTATTGACGAATTAGAAAAGAATGGACTTAAATTTGTAGGACATGATTCAGAACAGCAGAGAATGGAAATTATGGAATTGGAAAATCATCCATATTACGTTGCAACACAATATCATCCAGAATATTTATCCCGTCCATTGAAACCATCACCACCTTTCTTGGGATTAATTTTAGCATCAATTGGGAAATTGCAAGTTTACTTAAATCAAGGATGTCGATTATCACCAAAACAATTGAGTGATGCAAGCTCAGATGATGAAGAAACTATGACAGCACTTGCAAATACAATGAAAAAGTCAACTCTTTTAATGCCTCCAAAACTTAATGGACATGCTAACGGAAGTAGTTCAACTGGTTCAATTGGATCTTATGAAAGCTCAAGTGCTGAGGAGTTGGAAAAGTAAAGACAAATGAAAAGCATTTAAATGAGTATCTCAAATAATATTTTTAAATTATTTTTGACTTTCATCCTTCTTCCTGTTGTTTTTCAAAAGCAAAAAGTTTCAAATCCATATAGTTTAAGTCTGTAAAGCCTAACGATTTAGAAAATCCAAAATAAAGTTATTCTCTCTTTTTTTAAAAAAAAATCTATAGTCTAAGCGTGTATTATCACTACTTGTCATAACATAATAACAATAAATGCAATTATCTCTTCAATGATCCATGATGAAAACAAAAATAGTGAACGAAAAAAAATAACTTTAGTCACGTCCACATCGAATCTAGGCTGCTTCACACATGACGACAGAGAGAGAATTCTCACATGTTTTTTTGGCAATTTTTTGATCATTTTATGAAAATATTTGTACTCGAATATAAATGCTGAGATTACCCGTTCTATATGCATATAGTTCTGATCAACTGTCTGTCCTTATGAGGCAAAAGAAGATTACGATGTTGTAGGATGATGAGTAATTTGTAACAAATATGTGAAATAGGAGCAAGAAAGTTGTCTTTGCCTGTAATTCTGTCTGATTCTAAACAACATGGTATCATGGTCGATCATGTCATTTAGGAATAAGGATCTTCAGTCAGTAAAAATGTAATGGACCAACGGACTTGTAAGGAAAACAGGAGAAGTAGTGTAAACTAGAATGCTCGCGTTTGTAATGGAATCGTTCAAGTAAAAAAGAGAGCAGCTAGCGATAACCTTTGACCAGACAATGATTGCTGTGTGCAAGAGCTGAAGCAAATAAAAATAAATATATACTCTCATTTCTATTCGAGCTGTTGGCGATAACACAACGACTTCCAATAAATATTTTTGCATTAGTCTTTCAGCGGACAAAATATTTTGTTTTTGCTTCCAAAAGTGTGACTTGATACTTTTGAAATAAAAAAAAACTCTGATCTTTAGATCAAGCAACAAATTTTATAGACTATTCTAGTGATTCAGTGCTGTTAATTCCTATTATTACTATTACTATAATCAATAAAGTTATCGTAGAACATTAAGAACTAAATAACATTTCCTAAGAACCGTTGATCCATAATTATACATGATAAATTCAAATAAAGAAGTCATAAGTGAAGTGTTTAAGCATCCAAACTCAGGATATATCGTCTTTGACGACAGTGACATTATTCTTGCTCAATTTGTTTGTGACAGTGAGTTTTAATCAAAGACTTTCTTATATTATTTTGTCGTACATGACCATTCGAACGTTCTATTCGTTTTCAATACTGATTGGCTACTGAGGTTAAAGTTTTATTGGCTACTCAACAATTTTAATCTCATTCTTATTTTCATTTGATTCCGTTTGAATGTTCCTTGATGTGATTTTTTTTTTTATTAATTTATTTTTAATTTTTTGCCTTTCGCTAAGATTGCAAAATGTCGAGATTAGCAATGTCTTGCTATGCTGCTACCAAGCATCAATATCCAGATAGTGATAAGAAGGTGGCTCGCGTTCAGAGCAAGGAAAAAAAGCAGGGCAAAGAGCGCTCATCAAATAAATACGGTGAAATAGAAGCGACAATTTCACTTGATAAGTACAATGGAAAGCTAATGAATAGCATTTGGGGCTTGTATAACAGGTATGCAGCTGATAATTATTTTAATGAATTAAAAATAATTTTTGGATATCTTTGTAGGAACTCGCCTCATAACTTCAAATCACTCCAAAATGCTGAAGCGGTCATTGCCGTTGAAAAGGAACAAGGGATGAAGGCTGACAATAAAAAAGTCGGTTCTTCATCCTTTGTTCAATTTTCCATTCCACAATTTAGTGGAATGATTGCTTTCGAGACTAACTTTGAAGTCACGAAGCAAAAGACATCTTTGGAGAAGCTTGAAAATCTTTTCACTTCACCAATTTTCTAATCATGCTCTATGTACTTATGAATAGTCATCATTTACTTCACTTTCTCTTATATGGAACAGCACCAATAAATAAAATCACATGATATGCTGGATGATTTTAATAGTTCTTATTTCTTATTTCTGTTTCATTTGAATACTTTATTAATATTCTATAATCAATTTTAAAAGGATATAGTAATTAAAAATATTTTTAAACAACTTCATGTGGTTCAAGGAAGCATCTATGACTAACCATTCTGTAAATTTAAGATAGGAAAAAAAAAAATTGTATGCAATTATTATTATGTAGAATGTAATCAATAAAATTAAATACAGTGATATTTATGCAAAAATTTAATTACCTTGTATTTTCACTCCACTCATCGTTGATATTCTGTGTCTTGGAATTCCTATCCAAATACTTTTGAAAATCATAAATGCTAAAGGTTTCCTCGTGCGAGATGAATGATCCGATTTCACGTGTTCGAGGAGGACAATAGTATCTGTAAATGGAAATATTGATTTATTCCTCATTTCCAGTGTCATTCGCTTATGACATTTAATTCTTGGGTATGATATTTTTATGGATGTCATTCGAAAACGACCCCTGAGTATCAAAGCTAATAACTTACGATTCAAAAAGATGATCAATTTGAACAAAATGCTGTCCATACGCGTTCCTTACGAACTTTCCGTTATCGCTAATTGACGCTTTCCAATTCAAACAGATCGTCATGTGTCTATTGTTTGCATTAACTATTGTATTTAAATCATCATTAGTTATATTTTGTTGAGTAAATGGAAAATATTTAGTTTTATGCTTCAACATAAAATTGTCTGTCCGTTGCAATTGAAAGATTTCATTCTTAAGTTCAGCTAAAGTTCGTATGCAATAAAATGATAAACTTTCTTTGAATACAGCAGAAAAGTCTTCTTTCTTTAAATTGGTCTGTTCCTTTTTATCAAGCATGCAACGAAGGCTAAGCGACTCATTTGGTAACAATTCAGATTTGTCTTTTGTTTCCTTAACTATTGAATTGTTGACAACTAGAAAAAAAACCAGAAAAGTATCAATATTAGATTAGACTGGGAATTAAATAAAAATCCAGAACAAAAGATCGAACTTACAATAAACTTTATCAGCATTTAAAGAAAATGTCTCGCAATAAATGAATAAATCTCCTAATAAAACGTTAATACTATACAAATGATGAGTTTGGTTTAGATTCTTGGCCGCTACATCGATTCCAACATCTCCAGACACCTCATCAGCTATGTTACAATTACTCTCAACATTGAGACAATCGTTCACATTTAGGAATATCTCGTGTCGAACCAAACGATATCTGAAATTATTAAATTAATTAATAAAATGAAAGGAACAATAAACAAAGTCATGACATACTTAAGTTTTGGGTAGTTTTCCGGCACATTATAATAAATAAGTATTTTGATTGACTTTTTTCCCTTTTTGAAAGGAGCTTGCACATAAAATCCAATTCTTTTAATTTCATTAGGATGAAGTAAGTTATCACCGTCTTTACTATCTATGAGTTTTGTCACAAACTGTCGTCTAGCTTCCTTATCCTTATTGAATGGTTCATTTGTTATATCACGATAATCTTTTACAAACGACAATGGAACTTCACAATTATCACTTGCTTTAACAATGATCTCTTTTGGACTATTTGATGCTATATATATTTCAGATATTGGACTATTTCCTGAATTATAAATCTCCATTGATGCTTCAAAAATTTCGCCAGTCAATGCTTCTTTTGGGAATTCTGTGAATCGAACTTTCATTGCAGTACATGATGGCAATATTTGAATTTCAAGTTTTCTATCATAATCCTGTTTCGCTGGATTTGCTTCAATCTTTACTGGAAGTTTGTTAAAGTTTATTTTTCCCCATATTTGAACCTTATCACTGACTGATGAAATCTTTCCAACGATACCAATTATTCTTAAGTATCCAACAAATTCGGTTGTTATTGTCATATGTATTTGCTTCTTTTCATATTCTCCAAATTCAATAGAATCTATAATTGTACACTTTACAACACTCTCATTCGGTATGTACTCTAAAGGAATTATTAAGAAATAATAATATTAATTTACCAAAAATTTATGTTTAGACTCACCTCCATTCTTAAAGAATCCACGATTTGAAAACAATTCGCCACTATCTTTTTTGAACTCCCAAAGTAAAGTCACGTTTTCAAACAGGATAGAAGGTTTAATAGGATTTTCAAGCTCATAAGTCATATGAATTGGTTCCCCAAAAACGCACAGGGGATGCTCAATTGACGGAGTTTCGCCACAATACAACGACCGTGATGGTTTAAACATCATTATTTGCTTTTTTGCAGCAGATTGCACCAACATTTCTTCGAGTTTAGTCCACATCCACGATTCTTCTAAACTTCCATTTATATCAATATTAATTGCAGGAACTTCTCGTTCAGTTCTATCTGGAGAAATTGACGTAACAAGAACACGAACGGATGTTTGATTTAAACATGGTAAAGATATTGCTAACAAGTCGTCAGTATTTGACTGAGAAATTAAAGCTTTCATTGTTGTTATGTATTCACGTAGAAAACCCGATTGCTGTTGTGAACTTTGAAGACTAGTTGGACGTAACAGATGCGATAAACACTCAATTGCTTCTTCTAATTTCTTTAATGCTATCGCTTGTTTGCTTATGGTATATTGAATGTGATCTTCAGCTAAATTCCATCCTCTATTTGATATTACTTGTTCTGCTTGTTTATACATTCGGAATGCATGTTTTCTTTGACCAGCTTTCGTATAACGATGTCCAGATAAAACAGAATGGAATGCATATTTGCGATAATAAGGTGGCTGTGCATAGAGATAACAATATGCAGCTTGTTCTAGTAGTAATGCTGATCTCAAATCTGCATCCTCACTCGTCATCCGTGTTAACTGTTTAGCAGCATCAACATAAAGCTGTGCTGTTTTTAAGCACTCAATACTTAAAATTGTTGCACGAGTAGCAAACTGTGGAAGGCGGCAAACTGTCAGATAAGTTGTTATTGCTTCCTCCATATAATCATATGTTTTTCGACTAGCAGATCCTTGCATGAAGGCGGCAAGAGCAGCCATTTCTAAAGATCCAGCATAAAACTGCCAAGCAGAATCTGCATAAAAATCTCTTTTTGCTTGATGATACGCTTGAAAAGCCAAATTATAATTTCCAAACATGAAATATAAATCTCCTAATTTTCGTGTCTGCAATTCTGTCGAGTCAGATGTATAAATGACAGCAGTTTGAGGTGCAACTCCAGGCTTATTCGTATTAAACCACCGTTTTGTCGCCCCTAATAAGCTTTTGCTGACACTCTTCTTATTGGCAATAGATTCATTGAGTTGTCCAACAATTCTTTCAACATACGGAATCAGGGCTCTAATTGTAAAGTCTTGAACAAAGTGCTTTAAATTATCTAAATCACCATTAGAAAGAAATCCCCCGTGAGGAACATTAATTTCTGTTGACTCATTTAACCAGACATTTGGATTAATATTTTGAATTTGATCGCTCAAACTGTTCGTACTCGATGACATTGTTAAAGTCGTTTGTGGAACTAGCATGTCTGGAATTGCTTCTTGTAATGGACTTAGCGGATGAATCATTTCAGGCGGCGAACTTGGAATGGGTTTTGGTTCAGTTATTTGTATTGTATTAGGCATTTGTGTTATATCTTGTGGTGTTTTCGGTAAACTTTCAATATTTGCTTCAGTTTCCTAAAATATCACATAAATAAGCATCAAAATTATCTTTATTTTATTCAAATTATACTCACATTCTTTTGATAATTTTTCATAAACCTAATCCAATGATCAGTTTGTGTGTTACTTGACTCCTTCAATGAGTTAATTTGGATGAGGAAGCATCGATTATCTCCAAAATGTCCCTTTAAATTATCAAACGCTTGTTGGGCTTTTGAGATGTCGCCCGTTGATCCATCATGTAGCATAACATAACAATTTAAAGCATCGTCGGATGTTGCAGAAATCCATTTCGGTAATTTTGGAGGCGTAATATTTTGCATCATCTTAATTTTCTTCGTCAAGTGATTAGCTTGTTCGACTGGATTAGAATCACTACTTGAAACAACTATAAGACATGCGAGTATATGACGTGTAAACTCATGATCTGACGGAAATTGGACCGAAAAGAATACTTCTCGCCACTCATCATACCAAAAACACTTTTCTGGAATCTGTATGATTTCAGATTGATTTGGAAGTTTAATGTCATGAATTTTTTCAACTTCCGTATTATTTGAAACAGATTCATTAAGCATTTTTCGAGCAAGTAACGTCTGAGGTGGTCGATAATCAACATCACAAATATTTAAACGAAGTCCTCGAACAGATACAGAAACTCCACTGCTGTCACGAAAATGTGCTAAAAACATCCAATGGATTACTATGATCCTCGAAAATGACTTGTCTTCATGTAAAATACTTACCTTCGGTAGATATCTTTGAAAAAGGTTGCATTAATTGTACAAAAGTCAAATTGTTTTTTAAGCATAATTCTTCTACGGTCTGTGAGCATGTTGCGCCAATCAATGGAGACGAGAAAATACTTTGTATCAATTCTTTAGGTGATGAACTAGCACCAACATTAGTTAAATTAATCATAACTTTGATTTTAAGATAAAAATTGTTCTAATTTCTAAAAATTAAAAAATTGATGATAAATGAGGCTCAATCACTAATTTATGTCCAATATTTCACATAATCACTAATAACTTTATATCTTCATCACATTTATCACTTATTCGTACCTTTACTAAAAATATTGTGAATTAAATAATTTAAAGATCTGGAGGAGTAAATAATAAATAACTAAATTAATTTTGACAATTTATGTCTATGAAACTTGTGTACAGACCACCGAATCAGCTGATTTTTGAATTTTTCTGCGAAAAACCGTTAAAATAAATTGAGTATTTTCTCCTTTCCACTATTATTCCATTAATTTTAATTAACAAATTTAAAGCTGGATTAAACAACCGACTAAATAAAATGTTTAAATGTTGCGAACGATCTGTTCAAACAGATAAATAAGTTAATTATAGTGAGAAAGATTTATGTCAATAAAACACTAATACATATAAACACATCCCGATAAACACACATTGGAATATTGTCTACACGACAACAAAGAAGAGAGTATTCAGCGAATTTAGCGACAATATTTTTCATTTTGCTGATCGGGTTTGTTTACATTATAATGTAAAATTTTGTAGAAAGTTATTAATGCTGTAAAATTAGTTAAATTAAGTGTTCGTCTTAATTTTATGTAATGGTGGTTATTTCGGAATCAGTGTATGATAAAATTGTAAATTTTATATTAAATTATAAGGGTTTAGCTATAGAATGTGAGGCGGATTTAGAAAGTCAATTTCCGGATATCCCTCCAAATGCATTAAAATCCATCCTGTCAAAACAAGGACAAAATCTCACTAAATCGTTTTATTCACGGAATCATTTGAAATCGAATGCCATATTAAAAGAGTAAGCTTTGACATAAATAAAACTATCCATTTAATAATAATAATTTTTATTTTTCTAGGTATAAAGAGAGAGTTAAGGATGATAAGACAATCATGGAAATGTCAATGGAATATAAATGCCCACCAATGTCAATTTGTCGAATGATATTGAACGAGCTGTATTCAAAAACAGATGTTAAAGAAATGCTTAAAGATCCAAATTGTATACCTGATCAATTGTTGAGTGCTAATGTTTTGTGAGTAGTTAATATTCTAACTTCTATAACTTTAAAACAATTGAAATGATTTTTTCAGTACCTGTATTTTTAATGATAGTCAAGATGGAATAATTATTGATATGGTTAGATATACTGTTGGAGAAGAATACGAAGTCAAATTAAAGCAATTGGCAAGAGAAGCTGGACTGATTTTTTATGATGAAGGTGATCTTCGACGTGATGGATTTGATAAAACTCCGGATCTTCTTTTAGCCGTTCAAACGATGTATAAAAATACAATAATCAATTGGATCGAAAGTAAAGCATCATTCGGCGATTGTGAATCTCATACAAGATATTTAAATGATCAACTACAATCGTATTATAATAGATTTGGAGTTGGCATTGTAGTTTATTGGGCCGGTTTTCATGAAAACATTCTAAACAAATCTAAGACTAATTTAATAATTCTTGACGATTTTCCATCAAAGGATGATTTTGAAAAATTGACTTTTCAATAAAAAAAAAATATTTTTAAATAATTTATAATCCTCTCTATTTTTAAGTCTACGGTAAAATGAATTCGCTTGAGGTTTCCATTGTCGAATTTTCTGTGCTAATACTCTCATGTAAACTGTCATCTACGATAGCATGAGCCGTCATCAAGTGATTCTGTAAACAAAAATGGTTAATTAAATATTTGATTTTATATACATTGAGAATAATTACTTTTATGTTTGACGGTTTCAAATCCTTGGAATCGCACAGATGGCACTGGATTTCAGTATCGCTTAAAACATTAGATTCTGGAGGCTCTTCAATATTATGAGACTGTTCATGCTTTTCTTTCGACTTAGCCGATCGAAATGTTTTGTTACAATATTCGCACTATAAATTATAATAACTTTTAGCTCTAATTACTTAATTAATTAAAGGTATAACTTACCTTCAAGCAGCGACTTTTATTTTGATGACTTTCCTGATGCTTTCTGAATGAGTAACTTTCAGGAAAGATTTTTCCACATTCGCAAGTCAAAACATTTTCTAGTGTATGAAGTCTATTGAATAAAATAAAATACAATTAAAACATAAGCTGGATATTATCAAGTATTTATCATACCGCATGTGATATTTAAGTTTCTGTTTACGAGCAAAATGCTTTCCACAGACTTCACAGTGGGAGCTTTCTTCTTTTGTGTGTACTTTTTCATGCGAAGTACAAGCACCCTTATCACTAAATGATTTTCCACAACCCTCCCAAGTACATTGATAAGGCTTTTCTTGTAAATGGATTCTTTCGTGGCGTACAAGATTACTTCGCTGGACAAATAATTTTTCACAGAAACTGCATTTGAGTCTTGTGTCTGAATGGATGAGAAGATGTTCCTTGAAACTGTCACGTCTTAAAAATGTCTTGCTACAAAATTCACAAGTGTTGATTACATTTTTGTGAATTATGTTGTGACTGCTTAGACTGCTCTTAGTTGAAAACTTTAAAGGACATGATTTACAAGCAAACATTTTTTCATCTGGATGAGCAAATATGTGATGCATTTTACGATCCTCCTTGTTATCAAATACTTTATTGCACAGAGAAAACTGACATTTAAATGAAGATTTCTTCTTCAAGTCCTTCTTTCGATGAGAATTGACAAAATGCATTTTGGCCGTTCCCATTTTCTTGAATTCCTTTTTACAGAGATTGCAGCAAAATTTCTCAACACGCTTTAAATCTTCTTCGGCATGATTTCTAACAAAATGATCATCATTTTCAAGAGACTTATTAAGTCGATATCGACATAATTTACAATAGTTCATTTTTAAATCAGGATGTCTTTCGTTGAAATGAGCACGTACCTCTTTGAGATTTTTGTATGCAAAACTGCATACATAACACTTATAAAAGACCGAATCAGATGTTAAATTTTTATCAGAATGCTCATAAATCATATGATTTTTAAAATTGTCTTTCGTGACATGATAGGATGCATCGAGTGGACAAATTAATGCTAAATTAAAGTTCTTGTTGTCTTCATTAACTAATGTTTCTGAATTTTGAATTTTACACTTATCGCAGGAATCAAGATTGATAAGTTTAAATCCATGATAATCCTTGAGATGTTCATAATAGACACAAGTGTCTACAAAAGAGTTGTTACAAAATTCACATTTTAAAACTGCCTTTAAAATTTCATCATCGTCATCCAATATCGGTTTCTCTTCTATATGCTCCACTCCAACACACCAAACTTTACTCGTATCAAAATCTGTTTCAATCAGTCTATCAAGTGACTTGATGACACTAAAATTACTCAAACACTCTTCATCAATCTTAGATTTCTTGTCATCTAATATGACATCAATAATCGGATTTTTATCCAAGTTTCTTAAAATTTCTATTGAACTAATTTCGTGCTCATTTTGATAATGATTAATGAACGAAAATTGTTTAATTTCATCCGTTAAATCATGATCACAAAAATTACACAGCACTTGCTTCGAGTCACCTGGAGCATTTTCCACTCGATAAAGCTTTGAGGTTGTTGTGTTCATTGCTTTCTCATATGTCATCAAATTGACACTATGCTTTTCTCTCAAATGATTTTTAAAATTCCCAGAGCTATTAACTATGTTGCATAGAAAGCATTCGACAATGTCATGTAAATTTTGCATATGATCATTGATATCCTGTGGATTTAATAAAGTTGTCTCTTTACAACCATATTTACAGCTCAATGAGGAATGTTGTGAATGTAAATGCTGGCTTAATTCATTCTTATTCTCGAAAACTTGTGCACAGTCCTTTAAATTGCATACAATATATCCCTGACAAAATACACTATGTAGCTCCTTTGCAATTTCATCAAATTTGAATGGGTTTTCACATACAGAGCACATATCCTTCAAATTATTTCCAGTCTCTTCAATTTCAGCAGAATCATCAGCACTCAATACAGAACCGTTTATGGAAATTTCTGGGTTTTTATCTAAAAATTTCTTGAGCGAATGAATTGATATATTATGGTAAAAGACGTAATGTCCAAAGAGCAAGTCAATTCGTTTCCGTTTATTGCACATTAGGCAATTGAAGAATGAGTCACGATTAATTCCTTCGTCACCATCCAAACTAAATAACTTTTTATTTCTTGAAAAGTCTGTATAATTAATTACGCTATGCTTCTTTTCAACATGTTCTGGATATTTTGAAAATGGCTGGATAACAGATGAACAGTAAGAACACAAAAATGATTGATGTGCTTCCTTATAATGTTCACTGACATTAGACTCGTTAATTGTAGTAAATTCATGATCACAATTTGAACAGCCGAACGGAATATGTTGCATTTCATGCTGGATCTTATCAGTGTCATACTTAAAAGCATAATTTGTACAGAAACTGCACAACTTGTAGCCATGAGAAGTGCACCAATGAAGTACAATTTTCAGCTAAAAAGATATGTTTTGAGAAGTTAAATTATGATTTCACAAATTTTCCTCATTATTTTCGTACCTTATTACTGAATTTTTGATCGCAAATTTCGCAAGTCAATTTATTGCAATTCGGCAGCCATTTTCCAGTATCAAATATGTCGTATGGATCATTTTCTACTTGATCTTCAGCATCCATCTGTTTATTATCACTTTAATTAAGCTAATTGATACTAAAATTAATTTTTTTTTATATTTATGAGAATCTTACACTTTTATCAATTCACTAATTCAACTTCATGTCATTTCATTTCATTTTTAAATTTTTCAATAACGGCCAAAATGTTGGCAATCTAAGCATGCTTAATTTACGATTGCTTTTAAGTAACAATTTGTTATTTTCAACAAAGAACTTCTTATTAGCTTATAAATTTTCTAATGTCCATTACTGAGAATAATAAAGTTTACTCAATAGATCCATACATATGCGCACGTTTCTTAACATAATAATTTTATGGAGAGGCAATTCTCTTAAGCTTCAACGAGCTAAGTGTTGCTTAAGTTTTCATTAAAGTAGTTTCGTTTCTCGCTTTGCCGTAACAACAGCATTAAAATTTACTTTCTTTATAATTTTTCTTTCACTCATTGTGCGAAAAAAATAAAAAATAAGAGAAATACAGCATGTAATATAATTTTATTAAGCTGTTCTTGATGTAATCGAGCAGGTTTCTGAAATCGAAAGTATCTTAAAGGAAAGATGCATCCTTCTGACGCAAACCAAAAAATAATGTGCAATATTCTCAGTTTAAATTTTAATTGTTAAAAAAATTATTAAGGTGAATTAAAGTTTCTTATTGTTACTAATTTTGACACTCGATCGTAATTATGAGATACCTAAAAGTTTATAGTTTTGAATATTCGTATAATTGCAAATGTAATATGCAATAACAATAAAATAATCTTTTGAATCAAATTTAATCTCAAATTGGACACTACAGTTAAGTTAATTAAATTTGGGATTAATACACATCCGTCGTATCTAACAATGCACTACACTAGTTATTGAAGAAATCATGGAAAACTAGATCAATCAAGTGAAATAAAATAACACATATGCAATGAGAAAGAAAAAATTATTTGAAAATGAAAATGAAAGTCATTACTTTTCATCTTTCTTTCCTATTGATTTTCTCGCGTCGCAATCATAAATTTATGTTGCAAACTAATATTTTTTTTTTCACTAAAATATAATTATCAGATTTTCAATGAATTTTGAAAGAAAAAAAATTAAGAAACGTGACTAACATAATCATTAGCTTAATAATTTTTAGGCAAAAAAAAAGAGACTCATAATTTGCTTTAATTACTGTATTTAGTGATCAAATTGTAAGAAGAAGAAGTAAACAGCCACAATGACAACTAAAATGTGCAATACTATAAATCAAAATATTGAACCGTTGGATAGCAAGTTTATCGAACATATTAAGAAATTTGAGACATTACTCAACAGTAATAATAATAATAATTCGACGTATCAAAATGATGTTACTCGTTTAAAGCAGTAAGTATCACCTTGAATTAATTATTTAATCACTCTAGACATCTTACACATTATTAAAAATTTACATAATTCATAAAGAATTAGCTCAATAGCAACAACAACTGTACATAGTGTGGACGAAAAGATGCAATCGAATGCTGTATGGGATAGAGGAAAGGAAAAACTAGATGTGAAACGTTTGGAAAGTAGTTTAGAAACTTATTTAGAGACACTGCCACCGAAAACAGATAAAAATCATATGATATCATCCAAGTCACATAATTCCAGTATATTAAACGCTTATTTACTTAATTTCGAAAATATTTCTAGTGATGATCTTGAATCCTTAGATGGTAAATTTAATAATGAGAATAACCAAAATGCAGCTGTTGACTTAGGCAATAGTAGCAATAAACCAAATGCTCAAATTAATGAAGATTCCATTTCGACATCTTCGCTTTCAAATTTTCACAACATTCAATGCATCGAGTATATCCATCAAAAGTTGGAGCAATATTTAAAAACATGTAAAGAGCATCATCAAGACGACGGGCCATCAACACAATTAGTGTCAAAAATAGACGAATTAAAGAAGGAATTGGAAAAATATGTCGAAATGATCAATCAACGTAAGGAAAGTGAATTGAAGAGATTCTCTGAAAATATGTCGAACCATTCAAACATTGTTTTATTGAAAAAAGCTTTCTTGAAGAAGGAAATGCATACGACCGGTAGTAGTGTAGGCAATTATGATAATATAAGCTATAACCAAACAGATGCTGTTAGTTATTATTCCAATGATTCAATATCTGATTATGAAAGATGCAAAAGTATGAATTTTGATGGATTTTTTATGAAAAATTGTTACGATAAGTACTCATTCAACAGCAACTTTGATACCAATTCCGTAGAGTATTACTCAATGTTAATTGCTGAAGAGAGAAATGATAATCTTGTTAACGATGCACCGATTCCACCGCCACGCTACAATGAACGCGAGAAAATATCGCTAATTTATAGAAATCCTGACGATCAAATTATCAAGCAGTGGCAAAAATACCAATTAAATACAATAACAATTAAGCCAAAAAAGAATAGAATGGTAAAAATTAAGATGACCAAGGAGAAGAAGAGGAAAAATTACGACATTTGGTCATTTACTTTAGACTATCATAAGACAAGAATGCTGCAAATGAAACTCGAAAAAGAGCGGAAAATTAGATTAATTTGTCGAATGTTTTTCTACTTCTTTGGTGTTGCATGCTTCGTACTCGTAGTGATAATAGTGCAATCTATATTTAATGTGAGGAAAAAGTAAAAAAATTGTAAAAATAATTATTAAAGTCAGTGTGTTGGAGGTAAATCGCTTTGTAATAAGTTGAGATCTAAGATATTTTAATGTAAAACAGTGAAAATTGTCTTATGCTTGCCGAAGCAGTTAATTCACTTTGCATGCGTGAAAAATGCAACCCTACAATTGAGCGAACTCCAAGCACTAACAAGTCTTGTGCATTATTATTTTTTATATTTTATTTATTATTATTATTAAATACAAAATCTCATATTTTTTTTTCATCGTTATTTCTCTAAAATCTTCACCTTTTTAGTAATACTTACTTTCATTACTTCAATACAAAAATGTATAAAAAAGTTAAAATAATTTAAAAACATAAATATTAATATACAATATTCTATTATCGTCTTAAAAAGTCGGTATGCTCATTTTTTTTACTGGATAGATCCTCGATTTGAATAGAATTTTCTTAGAAATAAAATAAAATTTTAAATCGAGGATCCTCTATTATTACTATTATTATTATTATTTTTTAACGAATGTACAGTAAATATTTTTCTTTTAAAATAAAAGTAGAAAAATAAAAAAAAAAGAAATGTAAATTCAGTTCTACTGGCAGTATGTAATGTGTATGTAATGGTCTAGATTGACTGTCTGTTGAAACATGGAATAGGGTTATATTTTAAGAATAAGTAAGGAAGAAAAGAAAAATGAGAAATAAATAAATGCAGTAGTCAATATTCAATGACTTAAATTTTAAACACAGAAGTCGGAAATGTAAACATTACTCAAAAAAATTATATGTACAGCATCACGCAACTCTTTCAGATTCTCTCTTTACTATTTTTGATTGTAAAATAATTTATTCTTTAGCGCTTTACTACAAGTGGAAGTATTTTTTTTATATGTTTTTTACTCAGCTATAATCTCTAACTAGATAAATGCCTCTCACTCAGCTACAACTTGTTTGTGAGCAAAACGAGAAGGTTTTTAGTGCGTTTTGCACTAGGCTTGAAGCTATCATCATTCATCTAAGAATTATTCTTTCTTCCAATTTCAATTAGGTTTTATCTCTAATAATGATAATAAAATAGTACGAGAAACAAACAAACCTGTGTGCTCAATTTTTAAAAAATTTCAATTTTTGTTTTTTTGTTCATAATCTTCTCCTTAATAGATAAAATATTTCTACTAAATTCTAATAAAAAATGACTGAAGCTTTAGGCAGTTTACATGAATGTTTCGTTATAAAGTTTTGTTTGTTCTGCTTTTCTTACATCCATTTTCTTTCATATATACCATAATGCATAAGATTATTTTTTTGATCAATTTTGTTCATTGACTCTCATTACATATATATCCTTAAAATAGATATATATCCTATGTTCATTTGAGATACTCACTTGATGCATAAATTTAACATTTAAGCTTGTCATTTTGCTCAATCAGCTGTTATATTGTTATTAGCGTTATTGGAACTATCACTATTATTATTATGTGTCGGTGAACCCGTAGAACTTTTGTTGCGCCGAAAGAAATTAAGGGTTTTCTTTGTCTTGACTTTTGTCTCTTGCTCGTCATGCTTCTCTTTATCCTTTTCCTTATCTTTGGCGGTATCATCTTTCACTTTACTTGATGTCAAAAATTTCGGGAAGAAATGATGTTGAGATTCCTTATTCTTTTGATTTTGGACTTTAACAATTTTTTCACTAGATTCATTTTCATTAATATTAGAGTTATTATTTTTTGACTTTTTATCACTCAGTGATAATTTCTCAATAGCTACATTTTCACTCTCTAAACTTGTCGTGTTTGGCGATTCTACAATATTATTATTTAGTGCGGTTGAATCAATACTCTTTTCCGACAAAGCTTCTGCTGCTTTCTCCTGAGCATTCATTTCATTTGAATTTACTTCATTGTTCATAATTGATTCTATGCTTTCTTCCATGCACTTTTGTATAGGCGATATAGGTGTTGCACTATCAGGTCCGAATTCTGTATACACAACAATATCAGATACTCCTGACTTTTCCTTCTCTCTAAAATTCTGAACAGCACTCCATATATCTTTTAATTCTCCCGTCAAGTCTCGATCTTTTAAAATTTCAGGTTTTCTGTTTAAATGCAAAAAATAAAGTGTTAATTTGACATCAATTACGTATTTTGTTATTGAATATCTTACTTTGATAATGCTAGGCCAGGATTCATCGCTTCAACGAATTCACACATTAATTCAACTAAATTCGATTGTTCAGGTGTTTCTGGACAGTTTCTTCCCGTTTTCTTTAATACTTCTGGCGATGCCATAACGGCAAAAATTAATTGAGTTGGAGGTAATTGAGGTGATGCTAATTGCTGTTGTGCTTGTAGGGAATTTTTCAGTGAATTAAATGATCGGATCTGCATGCCTCCATACAATGGAACCTAGAATATATAAATAAATAAGAATTACAGAGTAGGTAATAAATTTTCTGACAAGTTTGTATTTATATAAGGACATAATGATTTATTGAACCAATTGTTGCTCAGAAAAGTAATGAAAAAATAAAGATCCTGGTTTATCATTAAATCTCATTAAATCCTTTCAAATTTACACTTTTGATATCAATAAGCTATTGTATCAAATAAAGCTGATTTAAGTCTATGGTTCTGGAAGTGACCAAAATCTAGTTGTTTTTTTTTGTTTTCGAATTTTTAATTCTAATATTACTCAATTTTGTAAGACACTAATTAAGTGCGTATTGAAGCGAAACTTACCGGATCAAATTCTGATAATTGATTCGCGATCCGCGAATATGATAGGACATTAATAAAAACATCTTTAGATCCATCACTCAAAGATTCTTTGATACAAAATTTCGGTTGCGGCGGAGATTTAAAGGATTTTGCTGATCGATGCCTTTTGTTCATAATACTGACTAAAGTCTGATCATCGATGCTCAATATTTCATTGTTTGACATAATTTTCAATAATTTTTTTTAAGAATAGAAAAACTATACACAAAAAAAATTATAATAGCGGAAAATGAAAAATTACGATTTTTTTGATAAAAGTCTCATTAAATGCAGATATTTTGAGTTTATGCCACACTTTAGTTCCTTTACAAGCTACTTTTTATAAATTAATTAAATTTAAGTGTACAGGGAATTTTTTATGAAGAAAATTAAAATATTAAAATTTCTATGAAAATCAACTAGCCCTTTTGAAAATTTAAGGTTCAAATTTTTCAAATACGTTACGGATTTAACTTTTGTCAACTTTAATTAATTAATCAAATCTTACTAAAAGAACTCTATTGCACAAGTACTAGACAAAGCTTAATTTAATTAAAACAAGTTTATCATGCAATGTTGATCAGTTGAAGGATGACTTTTGATATTTATTTTGTTGTATGTACAGCATGAGCATAAAATTTTAAATTTAAAACATTAATCATAGGAACCTAATAAAAGTTATTTAAAACAAAATAAGAGTTTAAAACAAAGAAAATGCGCTGAAAATTAATAGCACACTGAAAAAGTGACTTTTTTACTAGCTATGACATTTGTCAATAATGTCACATCACTGTGTTCTGATCTTAACAGAGTTGTTACAAACATTCTTGTTATTATTGATTGTTATTGATCATGCTAGATCCTGTATATACTTTTAAAGCACTCTCTAACTGATTTGATAATGTAACTTTAAGCTGTTATGATAGTCTGTCACTGAAATGATATTAGATCTGTGCTAAAATCAGTTCTCTTAGAATCAGCTACTTGATACCAACTATGCATGCATTTTGTTATTGAAAAAAAATAAAAAAATCAGATTGCGAAAAAGAAAAAATTTGAAACAAATGTAAATTTAAATTAAAAAGGCATAACAAGAGCATAAAACAGAGTACTAATGGAAGAGAATTCCTCCAAGAATGTTGTTGACAACAACAGAACAAGTGGAAATAAAATAATTCGTACTGAAAGTTCAAGTAGTGATGATTATGAATTAGTTGACAGTAATATCATTGAAAACATCGAAAAAGTTGCTGATACGCCAGTCCTAGAAAACTTTTTGGTGAGTGAAGCTCTCATTACCGACGCAATGATCAATTCTCCATCATCTAACAACGTTTTGGTGGGAAAATCAATATTCTACGATTGTCTGGATGAAAAATCCAAGTCGGAAAAATTATCAGATACAGATGAAGGTAAATATAGCATCAATATAGTCTTATCACTTTTTGTACTTTCTTTGTTCATTTATTTTAATAGATGCTCCGACGTATGAAATTGATCCGGAATACAGAAACGATGGAAATTTCACAATATTTTCAAATGTAGTTTATTTAGGTTCAGTGAATTTACAAGCACCAAAATCTGAACCCGAAATTTTACAGTGAGTTATAGAAACATTTTATGATATCATAGAAAAAGTATTATTGATAAATTTAAAATTTATTTCTAGTCACATCAATGAACTTAATAGTGGAACTAACAGCATTGATTCTGGTGTTAAAGTGAAAATATCGATTCCAAATTGTTCAGATGGGCAAGTTATATTATTTCATGAAGAAAGTGATACAGTTTATTCCACATTTGGTATTCAATCCATATTATTCTACGCACGAGGTGTGAAAAACTCAAGTGACGGTGCCTGCTTTGCATTTAGCTGGTCTCATGGCGATTGTCAGGAAACGGCAGTTTATCAGTGTCATATATTTCGTTGTAATATTCCTGAAGCAGTTAATCCTGTTAGTCAGTGCTTCGCAAAAGCTTTTAGAAAGCCTCCATGTAGCAGTAGCATGGTTTGTAGCATGGCGTCCGATAATTTTGTTATGAATTCTATAACATCAGATATCAGCGGAAATCCATTATCTTCAGCAATGTATGAGTTTTTGGTGGCCTTAGAAATACGAGAAAAGGTGTCAAAAAATTCATACTCTAATGTACAGAGAGAAAAGTCATACTTTAAGATTCACCAAAATTGTGATAAGGAAATATTCATAACTGTTAAGCAAATATCCTCCGATAATCTTCCACCATTATTTATTGAGCGGTGCTTTGGTGTGTTGTTATCAGTTGGTAAAATAAAGAAACAAGCTGATATGTTGTTGCTTGAACTTCAAACTCCTGGAAATTATCTCAAAGGATCACCAGATTTTCAAATAGTCGCCAAATGGAGTTTGAATGACAAACCATTCGAAGTTTTGAATGAGTCACAAAAAACTCATTTGATTACTATTGCAGTAGATTTGGTGATTAAGGGCATTCAAGAGCCTGTAAGATTCGTCATCGAAACGCATATGAAAATTGATAATTCTGAAATACAGTCATCTAGATTTAGTAATAGCTTTCTTTTTACACAAGGAAACAAACGGCCATTATTGAAAAAGTTTTATATACAGCTTAAGGAAAATAAGGACAACACATGGATTCTAGATTCCATTGATCCCTCTGATGAAATATTGGAACCAACACAGTCATCTTCATTCAATCAAAAAATTAAGGTATATCCGTTTGCAAACATATGTAAACAATTTTTATCGTTAATTCTGATTGTAGAACATTTCCAAAATCGTACGATCAACAAGTATAGTCTCATTTGACGATGATTTAAGTGCTGATGACATCACTCCGACAGACGACGAAGAAGACGAGCCATTACAAAGTGGAACGGGAGAAGTGAGCAAGGAATGTTCACAAGACCGTCTCGATTTATGGTAAATTAAAATATTAATAATTCAAATTGATATACATATTAAGAGATTTATTTTGTAGGGTGCCAGTCTTATCAGAATGGAATTCAACAAGTAAACGTCCAAAGAATCTCCAAACATTAGTTCGTAGTGGCGGAATTCCAGAAGCATTGAGATGTCAACTATGGCAAAAGCTTTCTAAAACTGAAGATCGTGCTGACTTAAGTGATCAATATCGACTATTGATAACAAAAGAATCCAAATGTGAAGATATTATATTAAGGGATGTTCATCGCACATTCCCAGCACATGAATTATTTCGCGAAAAAAGTGGTTCGGGACAAGAGTCACTTTATAAGGTTTCGCGTGCTTATTCCGTTTATGATACAGGTATGATTTCATAAGAAACTCGTTGACATAATAAAAAAATAATTTATTTCTTTTACAACAGAAATTGGATATTGTCAAGGACTGTCATTTATTGCAGCAACTTTATTACTTCACATGCCAGAAGAAGAATCTTTTCAAGTACTTGTTTCCATAATGTACGATTATGGACTACGTGAACTCTATAAACAAAATTTCGAAAATCTCTCACTTCGTCTATTTCAACTTACATGCTTAATGCGGGTAATTTAAAATTAATATTCATAATGATGATAACAAAATTAGCAGGTGACTAATTTATATGCTTAAAAATATTTTTTAGGATCAACTGCCAGATTTATATGAACATTTTATGAATCAAAAATTGGAAGTTCATATGTTTGCTTCTCAATGGTTCTTAACATTATTCACTGCTCGCTTCCCATTAGCATTTGTTTTCAACGTAGTTGATTTCTTCCTGCTTGACGGAATCAATGTTTTATTTCAAATTGCCATAGCATTACTAACTGTATGCAAAAAGGAGCTTTTGACAAAGGATTTTGAATCAATTTTAAAATATATTCGAGTTCAGCTTCCAAAAAAATTCCGCAAAGAGCATCAAGTTGCAAAGCTCATTAGATTGGCAAGTGACTGTAAAACAAAGAAATTGAAAAAGTATGAAGACGAATATTTGATTCAAAAAGAAGAAACTGAAAGATTTGAGAAAATGCTTTCTCAATATCAAATGAAGTACCACGAGGACAAAAAAGTTATGAGAAAGGAGATTGATCAGCTCCAACAACGAGTCAAAAAGTACGAAAGCGACGAAAAGAAGTATGAAAGTATTATTAACGATTATAAGCAAATAATTCAACGACAAGAACAACAAATAGAGGAACTAAAAAATCCAACGGTATGGAATAATTTATCTTTATATGCCAGGATATGCCTTAATTATTCAATTTATATTTTTATATCAATTTAATGTAGGCACAAGACAATACGAAAGTAGACGATAATAAGGATAGCAAAAGTACTAAGGATAACGAGAATAATGTCTATTCACTGAAGCAGAGGATAAAAGAATTGGAACTAGACTTGGCACGAGCAAAAGTAGCACAAGTAGAAGCTGAATGTCAGAATCAAAATTTAAAGCATCAGATGATAAATATGTCAAACACTGCAAAAGTTCCTTTACCACCTAATAATTCTTGGAAGTCAAAATTTGAGAATGTTGTTAGTTCTATGAACATCCCTAATATGACAATGAACATGCCATCTTTCCAATCTCATATAACCGATCTTACTCACTTTAATTCAACTGAAGATACCAAATAAAAATCTCTCCCTATAGTATATAACATTCTTCATGTATTACATTGATATTCCATGCTTAAATTATCAATTTATATATGACATGTATTACATAAAAAAATATGTAACTTTAAAAGCACATAAATTTCTGAATTCCATATAATTATAAAATACACACAGAATACACACGATATTTAGACAAGGAACTTGATTTGCCTTTCTTTATTGATTATTTTAAATCTCATTACAGTACTTACAATACATGCAATGATGTATATGCTAACTATGCAGTGTATATTTTTTGAACATTTTTTTCAAGTTCGGATCATTTTCTATTACCTGTATAATCCATAGCAAGCATAAAGTTTGAGACAAGAAATAGTTTTAACGGATTTTTAAGATTTAAAAATTGGGACGGAAACTAAGTTTTCATATTTTTTTAAAAACTCATGAGTTTTTCTTGTAAAAAAGTTTAATTCAAAATATTCAGTGAAAAGCGAATCCAAAAATTAATTAAAGTATGCTACACAAATAACTTGAATAGTACTGCTTGTTTTAAAATAAAAGAATAGTTAAAAATATAGCAGATACAGTGAAAAAATAGAAAAAAATAAACAATTTAAAGTGCGTAACTATTTATAAAAAAATTTCAGACAAAGAGAGAGCGCAGTTAAATTAATTAAATAGCAGCATGGCTGATGTATTTCAATTTGAGGATGACAACCATACCGATGGGAATTTCGACAACGATGATAATGATGAAATTATCTTAGATGATGTAAGTCACTTTATTTCCTTTCCATTTTTTTTCTTTTGACTTTATTCCTCTCCTTACTAACTTTACTATACTGTCAAGTTAATTGATAAAATTTCTACATATATATACGTACAACACTTGCAAAAATGTATATGAAATTCAAATGAATTCCTCGTCGTCATCATTGTCATCTTAAAAGACATGGATGTTATTTTTTTTTGGCTAGTCAATTTTCATGTGTGACTAAATCTAAAACATGAAAATGAATCATGTAAAATTTTCACTTTCTTTTTCTCCATTTCCTCAAAGTGATAATTACACCTATCTCAATATGCTCCACATACGCCACACAATTGTAAATTTTTCAATTTTAATCATTCGATTTCAATAAGTGTTTGCCTGCCTATTTTTATTTTTCGTAATCAAAGATGTAGGATTAGACGGTGCAATTTTATTTTCATTTAGATAATTATTTATGGCATTTTACATTCAGAGCGTGACTACTTTGATTCAAAAAAATGTGTTAATATCATCATCTTCTCTCTCTTAAAAATAAACATTGTCAATTAATATGTCAAATCTATGCATCGTCTACAACAAATTTATCTACAATATAAATCTATTAAATTATTTCATCTTTCTTTCACTTCCACAGATGGATCTTGAGACAGAATTAAATGCCAATAAAAACATGGAGTAAATATCATCAATTTAGAATAATAATCAAATACATATTGGCTTCAAAAATTGACACTAATTTCTCTTTTCTTTTATCCTCCTTGTTATGATTTTTTTGTCGACCTCCTTTAAAAAATAATAATTTTATAGCCTAGAAGAAACTGAAACAATTCAGCTCAGTGAAGACATTGTGAATCCAGGTAGAAAATTAGGTCCACAGGATTTTGAATTGAAGAAGGTTTTAGGAAAAGGTGGATATGGCAAAGTCTTTCAAGTCAAAAAAGTGACTGGGAAAGATGCTGGAAACTACTTTGCAATGAAAGTCCTTAAAAAGGCATCGATTGTTAGAAATCAAAAAGACACTGCCCATACTCGAGCTGAAAGGAATATTCTTGAAGCAGTGAAAGTAAGATACAGTATAAAACTTGGTGATAACTTTTAAGTAATGAAATGGATTATTCTTTTTAGCATCCTTTCATCGTAGAGCTGGTTTATGCATTTCAAACTGGTGGAAAATTATATTTAATCTTAGAATATCTTAGTGGAGGTAGCGTATAACATGATATTGGCAATTTTATGTGCTTTCTTTTATCGAGCAATGTTTCGTGTGAATTTAGGTGAACTGTTTATGCATTTAGAACGTGAAGGAATTTTTCTCGAAGATACGACATGGTAAGAGCACACACTAATAAAGTCGCAATAAATTATCCACTCTAATATTCAAATTTTGTTTTTTGCAGCTTTTATTTGAATGAAATTGTGCTTGCTTTGGAACATTTGCATTCTCTTGGAATTATTTATCGCGGTAATGAACTTGAAAATTTCCAAATATAAAAACATCATTTTGACGTCATTCTTTTCTTTAGATCTTAAGCCTGAAAATGTTTTGCTTGATGCACAAGGTCATGTAAAGTTGACTGATTTCGGACTTTGTAAAGAACATATTCATGAAGGAATTACGGCCTGGACATTTTGTGGAACAATAGAATACATGTATGAAAATGATGTCTTTTAATGTAAAGCACTTCCGATATCATTATTTTAATTTTTTTTATCTATAGGGCACCTGAAATATTAACACGTTCAGGCCATGGGAAGGCAGTTGGTGAGTATTAAATTAAATTATCAAAATTTGGTCCAGAAATTTAAATCAATTCGTTTTACAGACTGGTGGAGTCTTGGTGCTTTGATGTATGACATGTTAACTGGAAATCCACCATTTAGTGCTGAGAACAGAAAGAAGACTATTGAAACTATTTTAAAGGGAAAACTTAATCTTCCAGGTAATGATGCTTCATATTTGGCCACATAAATAAATATAACTTAATGGATATTGTTTGTCATTATAGCTTATTTAACACCAGATGCACGCGATTTAATTAGGCGCCTAATGAAAAGACAAGTATCGCAACGTTTAGGTAAGTTTTTCAACTCGATATGACATTTACAGAAGATTTAAATAATTGTGCAATTTTAGGAAGCGGAGCTGGTGATGGGTTGGAAGTTCGTTCTCATCCATTCTTTAAAAATGTGAATTGGAAAGATGTTTTTGAGAGACGGTTAGAGCCACCAATTAAACCTGTTTTGGTTAGTATAAATTAGTCGGTACAATTGAATTGTTAATCCGCGTATCTCTTATCTCATGTGTTTATCACAACTGAGCCATAAGATAATTAATTTGTGTGCCAAAATAATTTTATCTAATGTTATTCATGACAATTTTAGCGAAGTGAAGATGATGTATCCCAATTTGATACAAAATTCACAAAACAGATACCTGTTGACAGTCCTGAGGAGTCAACATTAAGGTAAGAAATACAATATTCTAACTTGTAATTAGTTTAGTAATAATGTTTGTTAATTTTGCAGCGAGAGTGCTAATATGATGTTCCAGGGATTCACATATGTAGCACCGTCAGTTTTAGAGGAAATTAATCATCCGAGAGTGATAACAGCGCGTAGTCCACGTAGAACGCCAAGACATAGGGAAGATCACATGAGCCTTAGAGTTTTTCCAGGAGCATCAACGTCCTCAATCGCTGGAATATCAAATCAACCTCAACAATTTTATCCAAATTCGTCACATATACATAATAATAACTCAATTCATCCAAGAATTAATCCTCAATTTGCTGCAAGTCATCTTCAAGGCTTTAGTAACACACCAACATCTGATGATACAATGATGATGGATGTAAATATATCATAGTGGAATTTCACTGTAGATTCATGGGTGTTTTTGACAAAATAAGTTATATATTTTCTTTTTACACAAAAAATGCCATACATTCATTCATAAAATGATATGAACTTTCTTTCATCGTTGATTTTTTTTTGTCTAATTTTCTACAGTGCAAAAACTATTCGATTTAAATTAATTTGCTTTAATTTTACAACAGATAAAGGGGAAGAAATGATAAGATGTCTCGACATCCGGATTTTTTGTTTTAATTTACCTACACACACAAACAAACAAACACAATCAAAAAAGATCGAGTAAATTTTCGATAAGTAAGGAGTAAGGATAACAATATGATGAAGGATATACAGCTGAACGCTCGTAGATAGAAGAAATAAATTAAGCCATACGTAACACCATCATATTTCACGAATTTATTGAAGAATGTAGCAGAAAAGAAATCCCATTTTACCCATATTAGATAAATATTGATTAAATTTAAGTTTAATTAAAGAAAGAATAATATGAAGATTGAAGGCATGCAGAGTAATACAATTTTATATATTTTTTAAATAGCCAAAGCACAAAGAACGGTTGAAGAGATTAGATGAACGCGGTTGAAAGTATACTCGATCTTAACTAGATAATTTCATAGTGCGTATGCTTTGCAAACACTATTTGACATTTAAGCTAGTAGCTTCTTTCCACGATTGGCTATTATCTATTTTTCCCAATACTTAAATTACTTAAAATTTCTTTTGATGCAAGTCCTTTACTTGTAATGTCCAATGTCTCCAGAATTCACTCTATTTTTCAATTCGCTGAAAGCAGCTCCTTTAAACCTTGCTTCATCATATGCATGAATTTCCTCTAATGTTTGTTTTGAAATTTAAAATTAGGATATACCGTAGACAGAAATGAACCTTCCGTGGAAGATTAGTTTGCTTAAATGTTTGCCAAAGCTTGCGCACTTGTTCATTCATTTTAAGTTTATTTTATAATTTTCGTGGGATATAAAAAAAAAAGTGAAAATATTATGGAAAACGTTATTTTGGTTTAAGTAAATATACATGCAATTAATTAAACTTTGTTTTTGGCTTAAAAATTCATGAAAAACTTAATATTTTATACAAGAAGAAAAAGAAGAGAAATTTTCAATTATTAAATAATGATTAGATCTTGGCTTCATTCGGCAGAAAAGTAAAAATGAAAATAATGAGAAAGGAAATGCTGAAAAATAAGTTAAATTTCATTCACGAAGAGATAAATCATGTAATAAAAATAATAATAAATTGAACTATTTTGATAACAGAAACTATATAAATATTAATAATAATATCTATCTATATATACTAGCTAAAAGATGAATATACTCTCTTCTTGAATGAAATGGATATGAATTGCAAGCTTCATCAGTGTTTAAAAAAAAAAAAAGAATTACATTAATGCTATACTTTTTTATGTTGAAATTGTGGATTTTTATTGTAATAAATTTAAAATTAATAATCAAAGATTTTTAAAGAAATTAAAAATTATCGCTTACGTTCTCAACTTACTTATACATGATTCTATTTGAATTAGTTAATTAATTTAGGTTAAATAAAGGCGATGGAAATCATTGGCTCCGAATGCAGCATTACATTTTGGACATTTTCTTTGTCGCGAATCGTAACGATTCCTTAAGCATTCATAACAGAAAACATGGAAACATTTTGTTAGGACTGCATCCTTTTGCTTAACTTTACACGAGTCACACGTCAGTGCTTCCTTATATTCTCGATTTTCTTGCAAGATAACTTCATCGATTGTAGCACCAGACATCTCCATTTCCATATTTTTCATTCTGTCAATTTTACGCTTATAGACATTTAGTTCTTCCTGAAGATTCTTACTTTTATTCGATTCCTGCATGAATCGTGTCGCTTTTTGATCCATCATCTGTTGAGTCTCAACCAACATTGTTACATATTTCTCTAAATGCATCTTCAATTCCTGAGCAGACTGTGCAGATTCCGTAGCTTTTCTTTTATACGTTTCCATCGCTTTTTGCTTTAGATCAACATCCTTTTCCAAATTTGATATTGTATTAATTAAAATCTTCTCCTTTTCTTCAAGTTTTCTCTTTAAAGTAATTAACGTTTCCATCTGATGTTCTTGATACTGAATCTTCAAACATTTTTAGAAATTAAGAATATGATTCAAATTAAAAAATACTAAAAAATTACCTGTTTTTCTAGCTCATTAATTTGTGCACTAAGTAATGCCTGCTTTTGACTTGCATTTATACGATCAGTAATCAATTTGAAATTTGCATCATCTTTACTACTCAGTTGCTGTAAAAGACGATCATTTTGTTCCTGCATCTCATCATATGCTTGTCCAGTCAGTTCGATTTCATTTAGAAGTGCTTCTTCCTCCTAAAAATATTACAGTCAGTCAGCAAATTTTAAATAAATTTAAAAATTCAAACTTAATTACATTAGATCCAACAAAAGGACGATAACTCCATTGTCCATCGACTGCTTTCTGTGTCGCCAATTGTTTTTGAAGCTCGATATTTTTCTCCTCGATTTGCTTTAATTTTCGCAGAATGTCCTCATCAGCCCTTCTGTCCTTTCGATCTTCTCGTTTACTCTCTTGCAATTTCTTTAGTTGCATTTTGATCTCATCCACTTCCTGCCTTGCTTTTTTCTCGGCAGCCATTAACTGAACTTTATCGCGTTGCTCCTTCCCAACGCCTTTATAAGTATCCATAACAACTTTTGTATCTTTAAGATCATTCAATGCTTTCTTTAGTTGAGCTTTAAGATCACGATTTTCACGTTCAAGCTTAGAAATACACGTTGATGGTGCTTCTTCTTTTTTGACAACTTCTACAGATGTTTTCTCATTTGGTGTCAGAGAACTCTTTTCGTCAATCTCTGAATCATTTTCCTCTGGCTCTGTTTTTACCTTTTCTGTTGTTGACTCATCCTTAATATTCTTTACATCAGCAGGCTCATCTTCTGTTACACTCGACAAGCTCTCATTCTTTACATCCTTTTCAGGCTTAATGCTTGCTGAAGCATTCAATTTTCCTGACATTTCTTCAAGTTCTTTTCTGAGTTTTGTATTATCAGCATTGATGTCTTTATACTTTCTCTTGTACCGTTGGATCTCTTTTTTGAATTGTCCATTACGATTCTGAAGAGAAGTAATTAATTGACGCATTTCCCTATTGATTGGAGCAGTTTGCTCATTTGCTGCTAAGTTTTGTTCGTATTTGTTACGCAAATTCTCAAATTCTTTACGAGTTTGATCTAATACATATTGTTTCTGTAAAAGTTCATTTCGCAGTTTCTTCTGCTCGTCAAGTTCATTACTTTCTAAATATTCTATATAACGTTGATATTCGGTCTTACTTTTAGCTAGTTGGGCTCTTGCTTCCTCTAATAAAGTATTAATTTGCATCGACTCATTATAAAGAACTGAAAACTGAGATTGCAGGATTTTATACTCTGTTGTTTCGACTATAACAGACTCCGGCAAATGACGCATATCCATCTTCAGCTTATCGATCTCATTCACATATGAAGCCTTCTCATCATTCAATTTCTCAATTTCTTGCATGCGATTTGCAGCCAATTCCTTAAACTCATCAAGCTCTTTCTTTAATTCCTCTAGATGTAATGATGCAACTGTTGTCATTGATGCGCCACTACTTGGTCTCTCTATAATTTGAAATGCACAAATATTAATTAGTTATATTAACATATAAATAAAAATTATTAATTACCAGTTTTCGAGTCATTTCCAAGAACTGTAACATTTTTAATTTTCTCAATCGCCTCTGCTAAGTGATTCTCTAGCTTGTCATTACGACATCGAACTTTTTCTAGCTCATACTCAAGTCCATCAATCTTGTGCTTTAGTTCTGCTTCTGCTGTCTCAAACGCAGCTAATGATTCGAGCAATTTGGCTTCTTTCAACATTACAGTTTGATTCTTTGAATGTAGCTCCATATTTTTCTCATGCAAATTTCTATTTTCTTTAATGACTTCTTCAATTTGCTCACGTAGAGATGCTTCAATATTAACAATCTCCTCACCCTTCAAAAACTGTAGAATCTTATCATTACGTTGCATTAAACGATCAAATACTTGGATAATTTTTCCAACAGCCCTTTTGGAAATTTGTACTCTATTTGCAAGATTCTCGTCCAGTTCCTCTTTATCCCATGTTGATAATTGTGCAAGAAAAGAAGTTGTGACTTCACTTTCATTTTTACTTTCCTGTTCATCTGCCGTTTCGGCATCAAATCTCTGTAATAGTATTCTAATATCTTCATTAAATTGATTCCAATATCTATTAACGGCATTAAGAACAGCATCATCCTGTGTTTGTCGACTTTCTAGTTGATCAATTCTCGCCCTGAGCTCATTCTCCGTTCGTTTTCTCTGTTCTATACGCTAGATTTGTGCAAAAGAAAAAGGTAAGAGAAAAGTGATGGAAAAAATGAAAATATAGAGTATCTGCATATACTTGGGAACTAAATAATAATAAAAATAATAATGCTAACATACATTAGCCAACTTTTTATTCTGAAATTTCAAGACATTTATGTCTAGTTCTGTTGAGTTCGATACAGGACCAATTGTATGGGGCAAATAAGTCGTGGAAACCTATTGAAATGGAATAAATAAGTGAGAAAAATGCAATTAAATAATGATGAAAAATCATCGATTTTTTCAATCGCTGTACCTTTTTTGTTTGACCACCACTTGAGGAAGTTCCATCTTCAGCCGGTCTTTTTGACATCTTAAATGACCTTACTGATGCTTTCTTTACACCTTAATACGCCTACGTTTCGTTTAATTATATTAATTAATTTTTCAAACAATTTTCATAAATTTATGTTTTATAATAATCGGTCAAATCAACTTGCTCGTGTTATGCAAAAATCATCTAAGCTCATTCAGTCTATGCCCCTCTATACGCTTTTATTTTAACGTCTTTAAATCGCCTTTTACACGTTTTAATTATTCTTTTTCTATCCAATATCTTTTTTTCTAGCATAATTTTGAAAAATAGTAGCCTAATTTTTGATTGAAATTTTCAAAATTTCGTCAACTGTTAAAATTTCTTCTGAAAGCGTGCTTTGCTTTGCAGTTTCTTTCAACTTTTATGACCATTTAATCAAATTAAAAAATTTTACCTTGATGTATGAAGCCTATATAAACTACATCCAGCATGATGATTCTTCCAAATAGCTTATCTGAATAATTATATAAAGATCCAGTAATGTCTGAAAAAAGGTTAAGAAAATGCAATAATTCAATAAAATGTGTTATGATAACTGTAAGTTATAAATTCTCGGTCCAAAAATAGATTGGCAAATTCGAAACAGGACTTTGAAAAAATAGAGTCGCATAAAAGAATGTAAAAAGTCACAACAAAAAAATCTTATAACAATATAAAATTGTCAAGTACTACGGCGGAATTAAAGGATTGATAATAATTTTTTAAGGAAGTAATAAACAATAAAAGTGTTCAAAACCGAATACTCATAGGATTGTAGTTAATCAGGATGTTTAATGGTAATTAGAATTTTTGGTTCTTTGTCATTTGATTGATGACTAAAAAAGTCAATAGACTATATTTGTTTTAATTGAAATAGCTTGATAATACACGGCTCAAAGATCAATAGATGACTTTGAAGGTCATACTCATCTTCTAACTTAGTGACTAAATATTAGTCATTAATTTTCCTAGTATTTATCTACCCGAAAAAAGTTTACATATGCATTAATGATTGCATGCAATTTTTAATGTTTTAATGTAAGAAATTTATGTGCTTAATTGAGCATGTAATTTGTTGATAATTTTTAAGTATTACTGTATATTGTAGTCATGAATATTACTATTTTAACCTTTCTAGCTATCAAAAATCTATTGACGGGAGATATTCTACCGAATAAAGTAATTGAAAAAAGCTTAGATTCAATTGCTAATTACAATGTCTTACAAAGAGATGATTGCATGTTACTTTATGCACCACCGATTCAACCTGATGCATCATCGAAAAATAATAAACGATTCTATGAAGTTGTACTTTATAGACCAGCGACAGAGAGTGTTAATTCATCATATAGGTAAGAATATCAGATTTTAATGAGGAATTAAAGCATTAAATGACGTTACAAATTTCAATTAGTATGTTGACTCATTCCTTCGCAATTTTTAGCTTGTATCGAGCGGAAACACAAGATGACGCTTTAGCAAAGTTTGAGGCATTTACACATCGCGTTCCGAATTTCGTAACAATGGCTAATCAATATTACAATATACCAGGATTACAAAAGGTCTGTGACTTGCTAATCGAGAATCCTTCATGGTCTTTAGCACATCTTGTAGCTTATTTTAATTTGGGAGATTATTTAAGTAATCCAGCAGTAGCCGAACTGATTGATTATCCAGATCATGTAAAGTACATGACTCCATTTCAACTAGCCATAAAAACTAAAAATATTGAGATGGTCAAAGCCCTTTTACAACATACAAAACTTGATCATTTAGATTATAATAGTGATGGAATTTTTCATTACGCTGCAAATACGTCAAAAGAAATGATTTCAATTTTAGCAAACAAAAGCGTCGTAAATCTTAATCACATTAATTTAGAAGGAATCACGCCATTGCATAAAGCTTGTCTTAGCAATAATCCTGATTGTGTGAATGCACTTTTATGCGCCGGAGCGGATGTGAATATTTCAGCGCGTCATGTTAATGGAGGGTCACAAAATAAATTACAATCAATGACAAGTCCAACAGCTTCTGTTGCTGAATTTTTCCAAAATAATGCAAATAAGTTGAACACACAGGATATGAAAAACGGTGGAACTCCATTACATTGGGCAAATTCAAGAGAGGTTTTAGAGGCTCTTATTCAAAGAGGATGCTACATTAACTCATTAGATTTCAATGGTCGCACTCCTCTACATGTTATGGTCTCAAAAAATCAACTTGAATGTGTTGTTTCCTTATTGGCCCACGAAGCAGAGATTGACTTAAAAGATAAGGACGGAAATACCCCTTTACATATAGCCGTTGAGAAAAAGCTAATTCCAATAGTTCAATGTCTTGTAGTTTTTGGATGTGACATTAATATGAAAAATAAAAATGATCAGACACCACGCCATATGGTCGGGAAAGAAGCAGCAGGCTCAAATGACAACATGATTCTATATATACTGTAAGTTACGTTCTCTATTATAGTATATATTTTACACGTGAACATTTATTTTTAGTCATTCAGTTGGAGCAAAAAGATGCCCAGAAACTTATTCGAAATGCCCACCAGGTTGTAATTTTAAAGGCGAATACAATGGTAATAGTTTAGCAGATCCTTACAAATTATCAAGTGACTAATTTTTATTTTAAACAAATCAAAAGGAATCCCACCTGCTCAGCCAGAAACTACAGAGCAACGAGAAGCTATACAACAAATACTTGCAACAACATCTCAGTTGTCTAGAGGAAGAACAAGCATCCCAAGTTTATTGAATCAACAAATTTCTCGTTTACCAAAAGAACAGCCAACACTTATAGACATAAGTGCTGAACAGAAAGGAGCTAGTGTAATGGATGCTTTACTAGGAATGTTTACTACAAACATACAAGCTGCTGCAAAGAAGGAAGTTCATACATGTGATCGAGCAACTTCTACATCTGAAGACGTTAGTGACGATACAATGCAATATGAAGACGAACCAAGTTCGAGTGAAGAGGATGAACAATTTATCGGTCGAGGAAGATTGTTGTGTCTTGATGGTGGTGGCATAAGAGGATTAGTTTTAGTCCAAATGTTGCTTGAAATAGAGCAGTTGTCACAAACTCCAATAAACCACTTGTTTGATTGGATCGCAGGAACATCAACAGGTGGAATATTAGCTTTGGCAATTGGTGAGTAAAACATTCATTCCAATAAAAGAGTTAGTTCCATCTGAAAATTTAAATTCTTAAATAAACTATTAGGTGCTGGCAAGACGATGAAGCAATGCATGTGCTTATATTTGAGAATGAAGGATCTTGCTTTCGTCGGTTCAAGACCATATCCGAGTGACTTGCGTAAGTGATTCTATCTGCTTGTCAAAAAATTTAAATGATTGATTTTCATTATTTCTAAAAATATCAGTTGAAAATGTCTTGAAGGATAACTTGGGAGAGTACACAGTAATGTCAGAGATTAAGCATCCGAAGCTAATGGTTAGTGCTGTATTAGCAGATCGGAAACCAGTTGATCTTCACTTATTTAGGAATTATAAGCCAGCATCTGATATTCTCGGCATTACAACGCCATCAAGTATGTATTAACAAAGACAATGCATATCATAAATTTTAATCATAACTATTCTTTGTTAATCATATTTTCCCATTAGCTAACAGAAGAGTTCCACCGCCCGAACCAGGTAAGATTAAAAAATTCAGCATGTTCTTTATGACAAATATTCTATTCTTTTATTTTACGAATTACAGAAAATCAGCTGATTTGGCGAGCAGCAAGAGCGACTGGTAATATAAAACTTGGCATGACTAAAATTCCCACAATAACAAATAATTCTAAATTTAGGTGCTGCTCCTTCATATTTCCGAGCTTTTGAACGTTTTCTTGATGGAGGCTTAATCGGTAAGATCTAGTTTCATTAACTTCCCTTTTATGTGTCACATTAATCATAATACTGACATTGTATGATAATTTATATAGCAAACAATCCAACCCTTGACGCGATGACAGAAATACACGAGTACAACATGGCATTACATTCTGTGAATCGCAAGAGTGAATCCGTTCCTGTTTCAATTGTTGTAAGTTAGTTACATTTCAAGATTATTTCCAACTCACTGACTTTTATGTCTGCATAATTAAAAAGGTATCGTTAGGAACTGGAATGCCTCCCGTAACAGAATTGAAGGAAATTGATGTATTTAGACCAGATAGTATTTGGGATACAGCCAAACTTGCATATGGAATTTCAGCTATTGGAAATTTGCTTGTTGATCAAGCTACTTTAGGTGAATATAGAGGAAATCCAATTGCTATTGATATTTAATTGCTTAATTTTTACTTGCTTTGTTTATAGCTGACGGAAGAGTAATCGATAGAGCAAGGGCTTGGTGTAGTATGGTAATTTGTTGTGTTATTTTATACTTAACAAGTTTTAATATCAATTAAATGTTATTCACAGATTGGCGTGCCATATTACAGATTTAATCCACAAATGTCTGTAGATATAGCTATGGATGAAAAAATTGACGCACCAGTAAGTCATTGACATGTCAATAAGTTGATCTAATTTCTAATGTCCACAAACTTTTTCACAGCTTATCAATATGATGTGGGAGACCAAAGCGTACATGTATCAGAATCGAAAAAAAGTAATTGAGGTGATCAATTTCCTGAAGTAAGGCACAAGCGACTATAAGATTAGAATAACACATTGGACTTTATAAAGAAATATCAATCATGACAAAATTATGTTTTGATTATTCCTTGATGTTTAACAGTTTTACAATAGAGAAAATGAATCATTCATTAAGTTGGAGGATATGATAAATTTGATTTTGGCTCATCGCTGCAACTTTAAGTTACAGAATGCTCAGACGTGAAAATTCAAATTTATTTGATCTTCCTTCATTTTTATTAATAATTACGCTTTATAAATTTACGTGCAAAGTATTGCAATATTCCATGAAATTCATCAAAAGCACAAAAAAAGGAATTTTATAGAAACTTAATATGTATCAACTTCTTTATAAATGTTTAAGGATGAAAAATACCTATTTATTAAAAATGTTTGAATTTATTGCTATACCTATATATTTGATAAATTTATTTATGAATTATTAATAAAGAGATGAGAAATTTTAAAATACACAAATATTCAATAGAAGCTTCCACTAAATTCTAAATAGATTTTCAGCTAATCTGTGAATTAGAATGCGGTCAACTAATGCAGGTATTTAATTTTATGCTTTACTAATCGTTACGTAAACAAATTAAACATTATTAAGTAATTTAGTGAGGTATTGTGTTTAAAATCACTGTCAAGTTTCCATTTTTCAGAGCTGTATTTTCTCATCGATGTTGATCGTGAAAATTTGTCGAGTTCAAGTACAACCCAGGCTTTTTAAAACTTTATGCATTTAATTATTTATTGTGAAGGGCCCATTTATGCATAAGCGAGCATTTAAAAGAATTTATTTAATTTTGTGTGTTTAAAAAAGAGACAAACTATATTTCCCATCACATCGTGAGATTATTTCTAACGATAAACGTTTTGGAATCTAATTTGCAAATAATATTTTTTAGTAGGTATAAAAGCCATAGCTGTTTAAACTATTGTTAATCAGTTTCAGTCAGTGATTCAAATAGATAACATTACAGAAAGACTAGAATTTTTTTTGGAAAAATCCTCAAAATGAAGCTTGTAAATTTTGATACTTTTCCTGCATAAAATTTTCAACTTTTCTAACTTATTTTCATTTCCATATTCAGACATTGATCTTTGTTCTTTTGTGCTGCATCGCATTGTCATTCGCTATTCCAGCACCAAGAGATGACGAGAAAGAAAAGCAACTTGATAATATTGAAGATTTAAAGGATGGCGAAGACGAGAAGGATTTGAAAGGTGCTGAGTCTGCTTATCATGGCTGGTATGGTGGATATCCATACTATCCAATAAGGTTTGTTAATTAAATAATTTAATTAAATTAACAATTTTTGAGGATATTTTTTAAATTTCTTCAGCAGCTATTACTCAAGTATTTATCACACGCCAACTTACTGGGGTGGTTATGCATACCGTCCATACTCATATTGGTGGTAAATGATTACGAGGAACTAATGTGTAAATAATTTCGGCACTATGTGATGTTAAAATAAATTTCTAAGTTATTAAAATAAAAATGCAAAATAATTAAAAATGTTACATCTGTGAAAATAGCCTTAATGAAAATTTTCAGCAGCTGTTGTGGTCTAAAGAAAGAAATCAAAGTGTTAATAAGTGGTTATCTTATCCTTAAGTGCGGCGTGATGCATGCTTGTATAAATTCAATACACGTGCTTGGTCGCGTGTCATCAATTTTTGGCTAATAAATGACAAAATATTTGAAGTAATTGATCCTGATTAAATAATCATCTCAATTTCTATATTATGTCCTTAAGCAAATGTTTATTCCCATGTATTTAATCAGGTGGTGGTCGTTCGCATGACGCTTAATACTCTCATATATTAATTTGAGAATAAACTAATATAATGAATATTTATAAAATAACGTTAAACCGTGAAAAATCATGCATGAAACAGTTTTTGTACACAAAACATAAAAATCATAAAGTCATAGAGTACGAAAGACCCCTTCAGGCATTGCCTCTACGCAAACAGCAACAACAACAAAAAAAAATATCCAAACACACCTGTTAGTTTGTACGCGAGTCAGGAAGTCTAGTTGAAGTGATTCGAAATCAATTAGAGCAGGATTTCTAGGAGGGTTGCAATGGATGGATGTATGGCATTATTTAGAATTTTTCATGCTAAAATTTGTTAATCAAATACAGGAAATTCTTGGTCTAAGAACAAGGATAATCCATTGTACAATGGTTTTTTAAAAGCGGCGTGAAGAATTTTCGAAAGCATGTTGTTAGTTAGGGTGGTTAACATGATTCGGTTCCAATTGAATCTTCTAAAATCAGCGTGTCGTTTGCTCAATGACCCCTAAGTTATAATCTAAATAAACAAAATGCATAATTTTATTCCTTCCATCCATCCTTTGATATTCAATGCTCGCAATTATCAATTTTTATTCCATTTACAATGTATTTTTTTTTTCACTCTCCTGTTAAGTATCAACTTTATTTAAGTACCAGATATGTTATTTTTTCCTTTCCATACGACTCTTTGTCTCTCACTCATCAAACCCACCCAACATAAATAGATTTTTTTTATCACTCACTACATATAATTCATATTCATGACATAGTTTTTTGCTTAAGGGTACGAAAAAATTTTCATAAGACATTGGGACGTACTAGGAATCAGTATGAATTGTAATATAAATCCCATTTAAATCCTCATTGCGATCCTTGCAATATTTCAATGAAAAAAACATTTTCGTCTGAATAAAAATCTATCAAGTTGATGCAGATGCATTTGTTAAGGTCGAACAGTCTATCCCTTTTATTCTTCATCATCTCGTTAGCAATTGGTCTAGTAATACCGTTATATAACCCCTCGAGGCAGGCAAAATAAAAATTATTTATGGGGTGCCTTTAAACAACAGCACATAAAATAAAAAGCTAAAACGTTCATTCGAGGGTTGTAGGGACTTGATTTTTCGTTTGATAACTGTTGGTAGTTTTATAGTACTACCAAAATGTAAACATCAGTTTTAGTTGGTCGTCGATACGTGAGCAGAAAGGACGTTTTTTTGTGTAAATCTATGTACGCGGGGAAATATGAAAAATAATCCACAGTGAAGACTTTAAACTGTATTTTAAAATAATTTGTCAAGGATTAAATGTGAAAGAATAATAAAAATAAAGGATTAAGTTTGATTAAAGTGCTTATAACAAAATGTTAGGACCGTGCAACAGTAGTTTTAATTTTGAAGACACATCATCATATGACTTTGATGATAATTCATCATTAGATAGTGGAATTGAACGAAGCTATGAAATCAGTGATTTTTCGTTAACGCCAAGAAAACTAAACTTTGGCAGTTCATGTGGACAGACAAAGTTAAGGAAGAGAAATTATAGAAATTCAAAAGTAACCATCGAGGAATTTCAAGAGTTGGAAAAAGAATTTCAACCATCAACAGAAGCTACCACATCAACCCCAACGAAGAGAAAATATGCACAAGGAAAAAGCCGAATATCAAGATCTCAAAGTCCAACTCAAATTACCAAGATTAGAAAGTACCGCAGGATAAAAGCAAATGATCGAGAAAGAAATCGCATGCACAG
The DNA here is from genome assembly GCF_022539635.2 of Chironomus tepperi. NCBI lineage: Eukaryota > Metazoa > Arthropoda > Insecta > Diptera > Chironomidae > Chironomus > Chironomus tepperi. Next base: position 613,323 of record NW_027226222.1, read on the forward strand.
TTTAAATGAAGCATTAGGTAAGTTCTTTAATAATCCTGAATTATAACAATTTTCAAACGTTTTTTTTTAAATCAGCTGAATTCAGCAAGTTCAGCACTTTATTTTGATGCTTCTTTGTAAAATTAACGTATTTGGGATGTTTTAGAATCAAAATATCTTTATTTATAGATTAATGCTAATTTGCGAAAAATTTTAAACTAAATATTGCATCTGTTTAAAGTTCACAAACTGATATAAACGATTTTAAGCAAAATATTTCTTAATAAATTGCTGAATCACGCTGAATTAACATATTTTGCTGAATTCAGCAAAGACTTAAAATTCAAATTATTTCCGTTAAAAATAGAAATTTCAGTTTTAATTGAAACATCTCTTTTATTCCTCAATAGAACGTCTACGACTAACTCTTCCAACTTTGCCTCAAGACACAAAGCTCACAAAAATTGAAACTTTGCGATTTGCACATAATTATATTTTCGCACTAACTCAAGTCGTTGAGCATGGATATAGTTTAAAGACCTTTGATATCGAGAAGCTACAAAGTTTGACATTAAGTGGCGAGAAAGTTACAAAAGAACTTTTTGAGGCTCTTTTCATCAACCCATCACCATATTGCAGTCAAGATACTAGTGGATATTATGCCTCTTATAACTACACAAATGGATTTAATTCATCAAATTTTGAAAATGTTAATTCAACAGGATTTTATCAGCAGTCTAAAGTCATAGATAATAATAATATCAACGTAAAAAATTATGAATTATTTAAAGGAGCCTTCGAAACAGCAGTTCATTCAGGTAGAACATACAACACGGAACTCACAAGTGACTATCCATGTTACGACAACAGATACTATCAGGGGCAAAATTTCTATTAACAGCCCCTCAATGAGTTATAAAGATTAACAATAATAACAAAGATAACGAAAGTGAATAGTTTGGCATAGTCGCTATGTGATGCACAAATGGATATTTTATTCAGCAGTCACGACGATGCGCGATATGTTAATTTGAATCATATTTTATAGCAACAAGTTTCTCATAAAATCTTTAAATTAGCAGATTGTATGCAAACTTTTCATTTCTAGTGATTTCTGATTGATACTTTAAATATTTTCATGACATCAATTGACATGATCGAGCTTGACTAGCTAGCTCTGATTGACCTTTTGTCTTGAAAATATTTTGACTATCATAAATTTTATTAACTATTGTAAAATTTTCTTAAATGAATGCTTGATCACTAAATTTGCATCAATTCCTTAGTCATTTCTTACTATCAATGGTGTACTTAATGCTGTTTGAAAAGAAAATTATGGACATGAAATTTAGTGATCGACAATTTGTTTTAGAAAATTAATTAAATATTAATTATTCGTATGGTCCATATCCTAGTCTGATTGATTTGATAAGATTATACAAATCTTTTGGTTTTTATGAAATTGAAATTTAATAAAGCGTTCTATTTATACAGCAAGCATATAAACGATTTCTATTATTTCTGATTTCTTTCATCAAAAGGGATTAGCAACAATGGAAATGCATATAAAATTCATAATGTTTTAATAGCATCGAGGCACCAGCAGTAGAAAATTCTATTTCGTAGATATACAGTAGGTTTTAAATCACTTTCCCTTTCATGATCACACAGCATAAACATACATACAATGCACAATAACTAGTAATACAATTTGATTTTTCTCTCTTTTGTTGTAAATGGAAGTTTAGGGTGGTTCACAACAATAGGCATTTCGTATTTTTGTTTCTGCGACACCTGTCTAACAAGATCACATATAGTTTGTGTGCTTACTCAAATATATGTACACGAAATTTTCTGCACAAAAAAAAAATTTATGTTAGTTTTATGTGGAAACAATTTCGTAGCGACGGTTTATTAGCTTTAGATTTTTATGTGGATAATTTTTCGCACTAACGAGGGATAATAATTTTTGTGACAAAAAATTCGTCTCGATAAATTGCATCTTTTTTTGCTTTCAATTGCTTTGAACTTGGAACTAATCGATCGTAACGATTTGACATTAATAATATGATTTTATATGAAATTTCACGCGAATTAAATCCTTTTTTTCTAACCCATTTTTTTACAAATGCGGAATGGTTAAAATCTGATAGCTTTAGTTTGTTTTTTTCTGAAACATTTTTATTGTTATTCTTAAATATCCTTTTTTCACATTTTACATACAAGATTTTTTTAAAAATTATCATAGACGTCTCTTTTTTAAAAACCGAAGAATATAAAATTAATTTTCAGCGCATTTTTGCCCAACAAATCACTGCCTTTGACCAGCTTGTCATAATTTAAAGAATTCAAAATGGTTAAATTCAAGCAATCCGAATATATTGGATATACATTAATTATTCCGTTATGATATCCAACAAATTAAGGGGTAAGGACACAAACATCCAATCAATCAACTCGAAAATTAACAGAAAAATTTCAAGATTTTTTAGTTAGTTAATTAGTCTAGCAAAAATGCGCTTTACTATCCCGAATCGGGGATATTTAAATATTAAAAAATATTGTTTACTACAATTGGTAAGTATGCTTGTTTGAAAATAATTAAGTAATGATAACTAAACATCTGATGTTTTCTTTTTCATGATTTAATTGTTCAAAAGACAGCAAATACATAAAAAATTCGATTATATCAAAAATAATAGAGTTTTCAAATAATTCTTAAAAATAAACAAATTTGTTCTAATTAACGTGATAATAATGGAGATGACATAAAAATAAGAAAAAATAATAATAATCAAGAAATGAAGTTTTCTTCTATAATATCAGATAAAAGTAATCAAATAATAATGTTTAAGACGAAAGTAGATATATTTTTTTATATGACGACGGCAATAAACAGATTAATTTGTGTTGGGAGAATCTGTACCGGAGCTATTATCCTTCTCTCGTTCTTTAACACTTTCCTTTGTCGAACGTTTATTCGATTTAGATAACGTAGCAATTTGAACTTGCTGATGTTGAATTTTTTTATTCATTATGTCAACCTTTGTTTCAAAAACTTTTTTTTGATCTGTCATTTTATTTCTCATTTCTGTTTCGATTGCAAAATGCTTTCCTTTCCACTCAGTGATCTAATGAATAAAACGAAGTCAAGATAACATACATGGTATGGAGTATAAATTATCGTATTTTGAACACTTTTATAAATTAATTGACGTAGTTAATAGATATGTATATATATTTTTAATAAACTTTTACGAAAGGGGATAGATAGAGAGAAAGACAAGACAAGACAAGAAAAAAGTGTTAAATTTGTTTATTAACTCACCTCTTTATCTTTTTGTAATAACTGATTATCCTTTTGCTGCAATTTCTTTTGTAAAGTTGCTATTTGCTCTCTTAATTGTGTCAACGCTACAACATGATCTGATTGATGATGAATTGGAGCTATTACACTATTTGAAGTCTTTTGAATTTTATCTGGCATGTCTTTAGACAAGTCTCGTGTGGCATTTGAGTTGCTATTTCGATTCGATGAACTTTGGTTGTTCAATTTCATTGATCCTGATTTAATTCCATCATCTGCAGACCTCTTTTTGGCTCTTTCCTTATGCTTTTCTATATCAGACTTTTTAGCTTTTGCTAAAGCTCTCTTGTATGACAATTTGCACAGCCAACAATGTAATTTGCCATCAATTCTTAGATCACTACGATTGAATGCACACGTTTGCTGGCAAATTTCACACTTTACAGGCGGTCCATATTTATTCATACTCGCTAAACATCTATATTTAATTTAATTAAATACGCCATTAGATTTTATTTATAGATTCCTTATTTTGCAACTTACCTTTGACACTTATCCGATTTAAATGCAGCAGTTATACTACACAAGCTGCATGCTGACGGCTTTCCATACAATTTCATATTCTCACTGCATTTTGGACATACACTACTGGATGATTTACTATGATTGTTGCAATGAAAATAATTTTAAAAAAATATTCGTAAGCTTCAGCATTAAACTTCCATTTGTTTATAAACATACCCTGACTGTGGAAATTCTGATCGACAATAATTACATTTTGCCTTAGTTGTCCTACATTCCTAAGAAATGATGATGAAGAAAAATCATAAACTAGTTTGTATAAGAAAGCTTGAGAAAATTTTGTAGAAATTACTTACCCCACACAACATATCGCCTTCATTTGAGGTGGCAAATATTTCCTCGAATGCGAATTTTCTAAAACAACGTGAACAAGCGAACAAAGGATTCATATTAATATAATTAAACACTTTTTTTATTTAAATTTGCAAGAAAGGAATTTTCTTCAATACAATAGAAAACTAGTATTAGAGTCCGCGACTACTATGATGAAAAGCATAAAACGCATTTTTTTTAACTGACAAGTTCTGGAGTGTCTAGAAATTTCATTGGTCCATCATTAGATGAGAATTTCTGTTTGTATTATACTTACTGTATTTAAAGCCTGCATAATTAACTTAAACTTTAATTAATTATTTTATCGAAAACTTCACAAATCATTTTGTGTTTGAAAACCATATAAAAGTTTTAAATTAACATAAATGCTCAGAACCATATAAATGTCATTTTATTCAAACTGTTGTGTAGATCCAAAAAAGAAGTCAGTCAACAAACCAAAGTGAACGAAGCAACACATTATCCTTAAAAATATGTAAGAAATAGCTGTACAGTATAATCTCTCTATAGCGAACAGAGGAAAATCACCGAATGAAGTTCAAAAATCAAAGGTAAGTATGTCCAAAAATGTCATAAGACACTATTAAAAATCATTGGATATTTCTAAAATAATGCATTCCTGATTGATTTAGACCTTGTTTAATTCATAAAATCATATAATTCTATCGAATATCAACAGATTTTGTAGTTTTGCCGAATACGTGAGTATTTGGAATTAGATTATGAAGTTTATTCAAATATTAGGTCACAATACCGAACTGTTTATGCTGCTGTATTATGTGCAAATTTTCGTACGACGCAAAACTTATGAGACATTATTTATAGACGTGGGAAAGTCGGGTCATTTGTAGGTGAAAAATTTAGACATCAGAAAAATCTTCAAACCAAGATTTTTTTAGAATGTCCAGCATCAAAACAGCTGAAAGTGAAGTGTTGTAAGTTAATCTTACTCAATAATAAAAAATCTATTCCATTTTGTCATTAGAATCAAGATAAATTTTAATAAAATTCTCTCAACATCAGAAAACCTTACGGACGACAAAACAGCCTTGAAGACATCAATTTGGATCAATTCCTAAAAATCTCGAATTATGAGGAGACAATTAAGCAACTGGATATTTATTATGGAATAGTCAAAAGACAACTTTTACAAAATCAATCAGAAATAACGGGCTTATTTCCAGTTTTAAGCACAGATAAAGAAGTAAATATTTGATAAAAATTTTTATTGGCTTAATTGATCATTATTAATAATCAAATGAATTTGTTTATTCTTTCGTCTTAAAGGTCGGCAGTGTTCGTGATACAGTTTATTGTGCTGCAGCAATTTGGAGTTTGTATCAAGCATATAGACGAATTGATGATGATCGAGGAAAGTCTTACGAGCTCGGCCAAAGTGCTGTTAAAGCTATGCGTGGTATCCTCGAATGTTGGATTAAGCAATCTCATAAAGTAGAGCTCTTCAAACAACGTCAGTGCTCAACCCATGCTCTACATGTCAAATTTCATTTGCACACCGGCGAAGAAGTTTATAACGATGACAAATACAATCATTTGCAGATTGATGTTGTATCCATTTACATCATATTTCTCGTTCAGATGATAAACAGTGGCTTACAAATCATCTACACACAAGACGAAGTCGCTTTCGTTCAAAACTTAGTTTATTATGTTGAAAGAGCATATCGCACACCAGGTAATTTACTTCTGCTTTTCACATTTTATTGTCGATTTTAATTAATTTCATCATAGATTATGGAATGTGGGAACGAGGATCAAAGTATAATGATGGAACACCAGAAATTCATGCATCAAGTATTGGAATTGCTAAAAGTGCTTTGGAAGCCATCAATGGATGCAATTTATTTGGTGAAAAGGGAGCTTCATGGAGTGTTGTTTACGTGGATATCGATGCTCATAATCGTAATCGATCAATTTTCGAGACAATGCTTCCACGTGAATCTAGTAGTAAAGGAGTCGATTGTTCTCTGCTGCCAACTTTATCTTTTCCTGCTTTTGCATCCCATGAAGAACGTTTAGGTATGTATTTGATAATCTTGACCAATTTTATTAGTCAAGACTGATTGTTGAATGTTAATTTTAGTTGAGTTGACAAAGAATAATGTTATATCAAGATTGAGAGGAAAGAAGGGATTCAAAAGATTCAATCGTGATGGATATTTGTGTAGATTAGAGGATAAGACGAGACGTTATTATCATAAGGCAGAAATCAAAGATTTCGAAGGAAATGAGTGCGAATGGCCAATGTTTTACACATTTTTGATCATCGATGGAGTATTCAGGAACAATTCTGAGCAAATCGAAGAATATCAAATGGAATTGAGGAAGTGCATGTATTCGGACTTAAATGGAGGCAAATTGATGCAATGAAACATGATTGATAAAATAATAATATGATGAAAATAATCTTTTAGATCCTGTCGTTACAATGTTTTATATTCCTGATGGTGAAGGAATGTACACTCGTTCCAGCTCGACAGCAATTTTCTTAATGGGACAGTCATTATTCATAATTGCACAATTATTGACAGCTGGTTTATTGCATGTTAATGAACTTGATCCAATTCGTCGCTATCTTCCATCATACAATCGACCAAGGAAGGGCGGCTCTCGATATTCAGCTTTTCAGGTATTTAAATTGCATATGAACATTTAAAGACTAACGATATGAAAAATCTTCCGATATTTTTCGATCCATTTAATCTGGCATTTAACACGATCTTAAAAATACGACTATCTATCAAATTATAAAATACTGATTTTTATGATTTCAAATTCTAATTGATAAAATATTCTCCACAAATTTATTTCATTCTTTCGTGATAATCAGGCGAAGCCCGGCCATGTAAGTAGTAAAAATTAAAGAAGACACACACACTCTTTTTTTTTTTAAGTTCAAAAATATATCAAACAAAAACAATTAGAGTAGATAACATAACGCTATTTGAATGAAATTCGGTGAAAAAGAAAGGTATATGAGAAACTAACAGTAATCACTAAGATTATGACAAAACAAAATTTTGAATGTATTTATTTTTGGTGAATTCGCGGTTTATAATTTAATTATATTTTGAATGAATAACAAAAAATGTAAAACTTGATATCAACATACATTTTAATGTTAACCAATGGTTCTTTCTTCTTTAATTTTTAAATATTTAAAATTCTATGTATAAAGCATACGTATGGAGGAGTAAGTAGATTTAAATCCTTTGTAAACGTGAAGTCGCCAGTCATTTTGCATTTGAAATTCTGATAAAAAATTGGATTGGATTGGATTTTTGAGAACGGGATTGCTCTAATAATTTAATAATCCAATTTTTAACAATAATTTGAAATGTTTAAAAACAATCAACTTTAAAAACCTATTAGACTAAAAGTTTTGATATCATGTGTATGTTTAGATTGCATGAAACTGGACGTATACTACTTATCTCTAGTTTCATTATTTTTATATATATACTTATTTTATAAAGTACACATAAGTTCTATTCTCATTGAATATTCATTCTATTAATTCCATCAACAACTTTCTCATTATTAAAAATCACTTGCTGTTTCATCATTATGCTTTATCTCACTTGACAGAAAATATTTTTGTAAAAATTATCCCTTATCCCCCTTGTTGTATTTTTATCATCTTTTTTGGTCTTTAGATTTTTTTCTCAACTTTTTTTGCTGTATTTTTTTTGCGATTGTTACTACTTATCACTCAATGCTTATACAAATTATTATTTTAAACATTTCTTTCTGTTTATTCCTTAACTACTATAGGGTACTGCAACTGACCTCGTCGTTCAAATTGTATTGATATCAGAATCGATGAGATTACAAGCAATGTTAATGACTTATGGAATAATGACACAGACACCACATGAAGTTGAGCCTGTGCAAATTTGGTCATCAACAGAATTGATAAAGATTTATCAGCAACTTGGTGTTAATAATAAGCTGGGAATGTCGGGCAGACCACCTAGACCTGTCGGTTCTTTAGGAACGAGTAAAATTTATAGAGTTTGTGGCTCAACTATCATGTGCTATCCATTGATCTTTGAGGTCTCTGATTTCTATCTTTATCGTGACATGGCACTGCTGATTGACGATATCAAAACTGAACTTCAATTTGTTGGAAAATATTGGAGATTGTCAGGACGTCCAACAGTTTGCTTACTAATTCGTGAAGAGCACATGCGTGATCCTCAATTTAAGGAAATGCTTGATTTACTTGCCATGCTGAAGAAAGGTTTCTGCGATGGAATGAAAGTTCGTATTGGGCGTCTTCAAAATTTAGTTTCTAGCTCATGTATTGAGCATTTGGATTTTGTTGCTGACTTGCCAGACACCTCAGATAATTCTTTCCATCAAATTCATCATGAATACATTGGCTACCAGAGTCTTACTGATGTTCCTAAAGCTGCTGCTTATAGCGAGAATAAAACTATGCTTACAGATTTTCATGCACGCCCAATGAGCGAAATTATTGCTGCATTACATGGAACTGATTCTATCTTCTGTCAATGTCAATTGTATGGAATCATTTTGCAGCGTGAAGGACCTCATTATGAAGTAATAACTTTAATCATTTTTTTGATAGTCAATTGATTAATTTATGTATTTTTTTCAGATTGCTGGCGTGACAGTTCAAGATGCTATAACTGATTTGTATTACAAGTCTGGTAGTTTACGTTATTGGCGAGGAGTTCGTTATTGTTCTTCATTACTACGTAAACTTGTTGATTCAATCAGTCCTTTTATTACAACAATTTTGGTAAATGGAAAGCAAATCTCAGTCGGTATGATTGGACAGAAGGAAATAATTTTCGATAGACCAATGACACCATCGGAAATTCAAAATGCTATGTTCTCATGCTTCAGTTGGATGGATACAATCTATGCAGTATTGCAACAAGAAGTCGTCTTATATTGTGGTCGTTTAATTGCCACAAATCCTGAGATTTTTAAGGGAATTCTTAAGATTAGAGTTGGTTGGGTAGTTGAAGCCATGAAGCTGTATTTGGATAGTAAGGGTGCTGATCTTGGAATGGATCAGGAAATTGAAAATTTGTCACCTTTCCAAATTAGACAGCTCCTAATGACTGTATTAACAATTACACAATATTCAACGGAAGAAAATAAGCTGGATGCGTTGAGACGCAGACAATTAGAGGGATGCTTATGTAGAGTGCCTAATAAATTCTATAATCTCGTTTGGGACGTTTTAGATAGATGTCAGGACGGTATTTCAGTAAATGGACATCATTTACCAGCAGTTCCTACTTTATCGAATATGTCACGAGGAGAATTGCAATTTGCTTTATTAGTTGAGGAAATGCTGCATCATATTCCAAATTCTGAACGTCGTCAAATATCTGTTGAGCTTTTGTGTATAGTCGCTACTATTTTGAGTCGTAATCCTGAGCTAAAGTTCCAACAAGTTCTCGATTTGGACATTTTGTTGGAAGATGCATTTTCGATGTATTGCAAGGTAAATATTAATTGATATCATTTGTGAATGGTTCCTAAATTGTTTCTTTTCAATGAATTGTCTAGGATCACGATATTACTCCATCATCTGATGTTACACCTCTATTCTCATTAAACTACTCTCAATCTGTTGGATATTTGGCTAGAGCTAGTGTCAACAGTGTATTGCAAAAAGCTGCTTTAAGAACAGGCAACAACGATGAATTTAGCGATCATATTGAAGATACTTGTAAAGTTTCTTAGGCTAATTTATGCGATTCATATGGATTTTATGCGTTATTAATTATATCATCATTTTATTAAGTTAATCATTTCATTCTCAAATGATACCTAGTAATATACTTTATTTCCAAAAAAAAAAACATGTTATGCAATAAATTAATGAATATGTTGAGAAGAAAAATTGAATAAAAAAAAAATAGAGAAGAGCTGTTATCGAATGTATTGGAGAAAGAGAAAATGAAGAAAAGTTCTGTTATTCTTGAAAGCAAAATAAAAGCATGTCAGTGCTGAAAGAGAGATGCATTACTCAACGATTCGCAAAGGTGTGCAGACGTTGAAATCAAATTATTGTGAAAAATATACCGGAAAAAGATGGAGTCAACAAAAAAGTTATTAGGTGAATAGATTGTTAATTATTTCATAATTGTTGGTGTAGACTATTGTTAGATCTAAGTGAAGCTATCACTGCAGTAATATCGGAAACGATAAATTTTTTCAAAATAACAGTGATTTACATCTGTCTAAAAAGTGTGTCAGCATGTGTCCTAGGGACATATTTCCAAAAAAAGAGTCCGAACTTAACGGAGTAAAAGTGATTAAAGTTTATAGATCATTAAATAGCGTATGTCAATGACGATGTACTTTATTAACCGTTATTACATTTTCTCTTTTATTTCATCTCATTCATTCTTAAGAATGAAAATGTGTTATAATGGCCTTTAAAGTATATAAACATATACGAAAAAAAAAGAGATTTACAGTTACAGTCATCCATAACATACATTTCATGCTAATTCTTACCTATATAAGTTCTTCTTAATAATCGATATCGGTGTTTAAAGGCTTTCTCTTACTACTCTGGATCACTTGTGATGCTGCGGATTCATTTCCTGATTCTTTTTCAAAAAATGAGATATCAAGTTCAAGGAATTTTGTCGGCGTTTCATCGCAAATTATAGCCAATGCACTTTTACAGGTAATAAGTAATTGAGTCCAAAAATTAAAATGGTCCAAAAACAAGTTTTTTTTCGTATTTTAAATCAGGGTCAAGCAGAATCGACATCAAATTATGTGTGTTCGCCTCTCGGCTATAGCACAATTTTAGCAATTCTCGCTGAGGGTGCTAAGGGAAGAACAAGAGATGAAATCTTACAAGCTTTAGAGCAGCCAACAAAAAATGTTCAAGATAGTAAGAACTTTATAATTTAATTAAGCACATTAAAATTCTCATTCAATTCCTTTATTACTTTATAAGTGAGAAACACGTACCGTTCAGTTTTATCTGACTTTGCTGGAAATGATTCAGTCGTTGCTCCTCAATTTAAAACTTGGTTCTATATTTACAAGCCAAATGTGGCTATTGAAGAATTCAAGCAGACACTTATCAAGGATTATTTGGTAGAAGTTAAGGATATTGAGAAATTTGATTATGATTTTGGAACCATGCATAGCCAACAAGATAATTACATTCCAACATCCAATAGCCAAGATATACTTGATTTCGATGATTTTAATCAAAATAAGCCAATTGACGAAACTGAAGGATTTGATACCACAGTTAGGGATGCAATAGCTGATTATGATCAAATTGATAAAGATGAAAAGTCTAAAGTTTCTAAATTTGATAAGGAAATTGATGACAAGCAATATGTTGAAAAATCGGAAATACCTGTAACAGAGATTATAAATGAAGAAGATACAACATTAAATTCTATACTGAATGAAAATGAAAGTGGACCAGAGAAGTTTGTGCTACCTATAAGAAAATTCATTGATGATTCTATGGAAATTATGGAAGCACAAGAAAATAAAAATTTTGCCAATGGAGTAAGTGCCAAATTCCAGTTTTTAATTGCTGAAATTTATAATTGGCTTTTTACAGTTTGGACGCGCACAGCCATTGCATTTATTGGGTGATGTTACATCAGCTTTGAGTGGTAATGCGATAATGGGAAGGAAGTCTGATGCAAAAGAATTGGGTAAGAAGACGCCGACTTTAAATGTTTCATAAGTTAAGAATACTTATAAAGCAGTTAGGAAGCCTCTTCATTGAGTAACAAATTGATTTTATATTGTGTACAGAATCCAAGATGTTATTATTTAACGGTTTATACTTCAGAGGAGATTGGGCACAAAAGTTTGAAATGGTAGATGAACTAAAGTCATTCGATTCAGTTAAAGGAAAACAGGATGCTAAGTTTATAACAACAAATGGACTGTTTAAATATATTGAAATTCCATCCAAAAATTTAATTGCTTTGGAAATCCCATACAAGGTACATAATCAACAATATTGAGTAAGAGAATGTAAAACATATTAAAAAGTTTCTTATTTAGAATGACCGCTATGCTTTTCTTATTGTAATGCCAACTACATTGAGTGACATGAAACAACATTGCAAGCAATCCAACTACAACAACCTTAATGAGATTGTAGGGCAGATGGAACTTAGTAATATTAATTTGTTCATGCCACGTTTTCGATATGAATGTACAAGCCGTGCCGAAAAAGCTCTCGGAAAGGTACGTGTTAATCCGTGCTAATAGGCAGACTGTATGATTTACGCATTAATTTTATAGCTTGGTGTGACAACACTATTTACATCAAAAGCAGATTTGAGTGGCATTACTGAAGATTCTAAAGGATTTCAAATTGAGGAATTGGTTCAACATGTTGCAGTCAGAATTGATGAGGCATCGAGTAGCGAATCTGTATTGAGTGGTTTGTATATTGATTTTAATATGTATTCAAAAAATCAACATTTATATAATTTCAGCTGGTAATGTTCATGGAAGAAACAATGGAAAACCAACAGAAGTTTTGATAAACAAACCATTCTTGTTTTACGTCCGAGATACTGTTAATGACGTCATTTTGTCTGCAGGAAAAATTATGGAAATTCCTAAAGACGAAGAACTTGATATTGCCTTTAGCATTTAATTTTAGTGATTATTATTATTATTATTATTTAGGTATATAAGTTGGTACAAGAAATTTTATTGTGATAAGTATTTATTTCCAATCAACATAAGTTATACAGTGTTATACACTCAGCATAACAAGCCTGTAAACGAAATTTGCATTTAAATTTTCGTTTATTTAAATTTGAATTAAAACCTAGATTTTAAGATACAAATTTTAATGTAACGACTTTTCGTAATTCAAAATGTCAAGTTCAATATTTGAACCTAATTTCGAAAAGTCGATCTTGCTTTTGATTGGTCAATGACTTAGGCCTATTTTTTGATTGGCTAAGGCCTATTTGAATTGAGACATCAAACTGTAAGGCTGGTCATAAAAAAATCAAAGGCAGATTAAAGTGAGTTATCTATTAGAATATTAATCATAAAATTAAACTTAAATAAGAATTATTTTTTGTTGAATTAGGTGAAATAATCCTTATCAATTTTAAACATCTTATCGCCAAATATTCTCATTAATTGGCTATTGGCAATTGTATCCATTGTTGCAATTACTCCATTGTCTTCGCACAGCCATTGTCATTGCACACAATCAGTTCATTTTAAGCACACACACACACATACATTGAAATAAATTTCATTCATCTGAAGGATTATTCACGAAAGTAAAAATGGTAATTTTTGATTTATTGATTTAAGATTTCAGCCGACAGTAAAATTATTTCACTTTAATTATTATTATAATTAACTTGTGAATTTAATTTAGCTAATCTAACTAAAGTTGAAAATATTGCTCATTCTTAAAACTGTCATTAAATTTTTAAAAACACTGTGCAACTAATACAACGAAAAATTATTATCTCGGTGTGTGTAAGGAAAAAATATTGCAAAAAATTAGAATTTAAAATTAACTAATAAAGTTTAGAAAAGAGCCACAAAATCAATATAAAAATAGTTTGAAAGTGAAAGTAAAGAGTGTTATAGCAAGAAGATTCATTAGATTTAAGCCAGGAAGTTCAAAAAATTAAAGAAAAATTAAAATCAAAAAAAATAATAATACAAAAGTTACACTTCCACATCTATAAGTTTATATGTGTTAGTAAAGTTCATGTGCTTGCCAATGTGTGTTTATTTATAAGTCAAAATTAACAGTGCTTAAGAATAATTTATTGTGATCGTATTTAGCAAAAAAGTGTTTGACTAAGAAATCAATTTACGGTAACAACCAATTGAAATTTGAAAATTCATTACTTTTCTTCATATCTAACCAAATTTTTATTTTTTAAATCTTGAAACATCCGTTACAAAACTGAGCAACAAAAAAATTCCACACACGATAAGCGAGATAATTGTATTTTAGTAATCGTTGTTATTGCACGAATATTTTAATAATAAGCCATGAAGAATTGTGAAGGATGTGTGAATAGTTATGACAGTGCATTAGAACAGAAAATTAAATGTCTGATAAGAGGATGTAAAAGATGGAGACACATTGGATGTGCTGAGAATATTCAATTTCTTGGAGATAAATGGTACTGCAGAAATCACTGGAATGAACTTTCGCAATTAATTCAAGAAGGAAGATCGATGACTGATATTGAAGAAGTGATGGCCAATAGTGAATGTCAAAATGAAGATGAAATCAGCGATAAAGACAGCAGTATTTTAAATGGTGAGTCTATGATTGAAGTGTCCAATAGAAAAAATAATTTATGCGATAAAACACCATCTGATAAAAACAATAATAAAGCGAATGTGGATTTAAAATCGAAACATATGAATCCACATAGTACTGAATCGCTAGTACCTTATGATAATGGAAATTTTAATAATCCATTCGCAAATTTCTATTGTGAAATCTGCTCTAATAATTTTTCTGAACTTAAAACTGGCGTTCTGTGTATAGACTGTAGAAGTGTTTTTCACGTTGGGTGTTTAAATGAAGTTGAGATAGAAGGAGTCTCTAATAATCAATTTTTTTGCCAAGATTGCATAGTTAATAGAACCAGAATAGAAAATCTTAAGCAGAAACAAAGGCAACAAATGAAAAATTCTAAAAATAGTACTCACAAAAGAACCTTTGATGATCATGATAGTGCAAAAGATTTAAACAGAAATGTTAATAATTTATATAGCCAAAACATTCCATGTAGCACAAAACTACGTGAAGGAAGTCACAAAAACAAGAAAAGGTCGAAAAGGATCTCGAGACACACAAGTAGCTCAGATGATTCCGACTTATCTAATTCTAGTTTATCCAGTGTTGATTTAGAAAAGAATTATCGTAAAATAAAAAATAAAAGTTCTTATAAGAAACATAGTTATAGCTCATCGAGCGAAGAATTCAGTGAAAGTGAGACGGAGATTGATAGTGCAAAGATTATAAGCAGAATTTATAAATTCACTTCTATAGATAGAAAAAAGGCTACATATGAAAAATTGCCTTTAGTCGAAAAGGCTGATATGACGTGGAAGGTATTTTTTAATTTATTTAAGGAATCCAAATCACTGTTTAATGATTCTGAGAATATTTTAAGAATACAAAATTCAATTAAATGTAGAGAAATTTTAGACATTGGAGGCATCAATCTGTATGATCCTCTTACTTATTGGACAACATTAAAATTAATTGATAAGCGACTTTGCAGCTCTTATAATTTACTTGCTAATGAGACAAATGAAATTATTAAATTAAAAAAAATGAGAAATGATTGTGAACCAAAAAAAGTTATAGAGTTCATAAATAAAATAATCAATTATAGTAATATTGTAAATAAACACGGAAAGAAAAAGGATAAAGTAGATGACAGAATTTTATCACACATTACCAACGTAATGCCTAATTATTTGCTGAATGGTTGGCATCGCAAAAAAGCCAAGTTAGAATCTAAAGATAAAACAGTTTATATAAAGTATATTGCTTCTTATCTTTCTGATCAAGTTGATTACTTAAATTCTAAAATGCATGCTGAGAACAATGATCCTTGGAAAGATAATAAGACAGATAAATTGGCGAATAAAAAAAGACTTTAATGAAAAATTTTTTAAGAGAAGTTATTACAATATTGTTTCCAATGATAAAGTTAAGTCCAATAATAGTCAGTATTGCTGGTTCCATAAGACATCCAATCATTCAGCATTTAATTGTTATAGTTTATGGTCAATGTCTGGCAAGGAGGTTTCAGAGCAAGCAAAGATTAACGACATGTGCACATATTGTGGCCAAAAGAAGCATTTTAATTGTCCAAATAAAAGTAGACTTAAATGCAGAATGGAAGGCTGTTCTTTGAACCATCACATGATGTTTTGTTACAAAAGAAAAGGCAAAAAGATTGATAGTAATCCGAATAGATTTAAATTTTCAAACGACAATAAGAACAGAAGCATAAATAAAAGAAATTCACAATACAAAACGAATAATATAAGCAAACCTTCTTGTAATCTTCATATCAATGATAACAAATCTAGTTCCAACTCTGAATCAGAAAACAGTGATCAGTCAGAAATTGTAACAATACCTCCAAATGAATTTTATGTGAATAGAGCTCCCAAAGCTATTAAATTAAATGCACATATAAGTCAATCTCGTTCAAAATCCATTAAGCACAGTGATATATCTTCGAAGTTGTACAAATCAAATATTGTTAATATCCAACAAAATACTAATCCTAACATGAAATCATCTTCTTGTATATTAGGGGTATTAGTCCTAAAGTTTACTGATTGTAATAAGAAGGCAGCCTTCCTATTAGACTCAGGAAGCACAGTAAGTTTGATTGAACAAGATGTGGCTGATGATATGAGAATTAAAGGCTTATGGCATCCAATTAGTTTGAATTGGTCTAGTAACATTAGTCGAACAGATTTTTGCTCTAGGATAATTAAAACAAATGTAAGTGGAACAAATCCTAATGCCAGTAGACATGTAATTTATTTTCGTACCATTAAAGACCTACACATGGAAGATCAAATTTTTGATGCTTCTGAAATTATAAATTTATATCCACATTTAAATAAGATGTATTTACAGTCTTATGATAAAATCAATGGAATTATCGGTATGGATAATGCATGGGTATTTACACAGTATAAAACATTTAAGCCTAAAGAATGGAAAAGTAATATTCCGTATGGTATTCGTTGCCCTCTTGGGGATTATGTGATTGGGAATTTACAACAACTTGAAGATATCTATAATTTTTTACATAGTCAGCACTTAGTTTCTAATGGAAACAAGAATTTATCACACCACGTTCATTTAAACGAAAGTGAAACTTACGAATTAAATAGACTAGAAAATCAATTAATGGGGCTCGATTATAAACAACCTGCTGAAAATGACAATAATAGTTATGAACATGAGATTGCCTTAAATATGCTCAGTAAGCACGTCAGAAGGTCTGAAGATGGGATTCATTTTGAGGCTCCATTACTTTGGTTGGATGAAAGTATTAAACTTCCAACACAACAGTCATTTAAAATCGCATTAAGAAGATTTATGATAGTAGAAAAAAATTCAATTAAAAATGGGACTCACGAAGAATGTGTTATGCAAGTAAATAATTTATTAAACAAGGGTTATGCTGAAGAAGTCCCTGCAAATGAAATTAATTGTATAAATGACCGAACTTTTTACATCCCAACATTCTTTATTAAACCAAAAAACAAAAGAACGAGATTCATCTGGGACGCAGCCACAAAAGTCAATGGTCAGTCGCTCAATGATTGTTTAGCAGCCGGACCAAATCTTTACAATGATTTTCTCAAGATCATTTTTAATATGCAGGAAAGAAAATATTTAATTAAAGGCGATATAACTGAAATGTTTCATCAAATAATGATGAGACAAGTAGACAGGGATTCTTTGAGATTCATTTTTCGTTCCTCTCCAAATGAGAAAATAAAAATTCTAAGAATGAGGGTAATGATTTTTGGTAGTAAGTCCTCTCCAATAACTTCCCAGTATATTAAAAATGAGGTAACAAAGGGTTATGAAGATAAACACCCAGCTGCTGTAAGAGCTATTCGAGACTTAACATATGTTGATGATGTTGTGACATCAGTTAATGATCTGAAATGTGGCCAAGAATTAATTTATGATATACGCAATATATTAAGCACTGGTGGGTTTGATCTCGTTAAATTAAAAAGTAATGAACCCAAGATTTTGGAGAAAATTCGTAAGAATTTAACATCAGAAGATTTGAAAGATGAAAAGCTATTTAGCAATGAAAGTTCAGAAAAATTATTAGGCTATGATATTGATTTCGAAAATGACACTATAGGCATAGCATTGACTCTTGAAAAAATACCAGAAGAAATTCTGGAATGTAAAATCAAACCTACTAAAAAGCAAATATTACAATTATGTATGTCCATATATGATCCTGTAGGATATTTTGAATTTCTGTTGTCAAAGTTTAAACTCATTTATCATTTCGTCATTAAAGATAATTATGAATGGACACAGTTGCTTGATGATAAGTACTTTCCATTGTGGAAGAAATATATAAACTTATTGATTAGAATAAAAGAAATTAGAATTCCTAGGTGGTATTCTCCACACATAAGTGATGCAAAAATAATCCAGTTGGTAGGTTTTAGTGATGCAAGTACTGACATACTTTGCAATATAATTTATATCAGACTATTGGATGTAGATCGTAATCAAATAGATTATAGATTCGTATTTGCTAAATCATACATAGTTCCGCTAAAACAAAAGCGTACAATCCCTGATTTAGAGCTGGATGCCGCTGATAAGCTAGTAACATTAATGAATAAAGTAGCAAAACAACATACATTTGTATTTAATGAGTTTGTATATTGCATAGACAGTTCAGCTGTAAAAGATTGGATTATCAACGATGCAAAAAATCCAAAAATATATGTGAAGCGTAGATTATTAAAAATTAGGAATAGCACAAAAGCAGAACAGTGGAAATGGGTACCTACTGATTTTCAACCGGCCGACTTTGGCACAAAAATTACATCCATCCCTGGCATTAAATACGACAATGAATGGTTTCATCCTAAAGTGTTTTGTCTGCCGGAGGAGAATTGGCCTCAAATTGAGACCAATAAAGAGTCATTTAAATTACATAAACCTGATAACGATTTAATCCTCGATAAAGTAATCGAATATGAGAATTATTCAACACTGGATAGTTTATATCATTTAGTAAGAAGTTGTCTTAGGTTTAAATATCTCGCTCATATTCATAAAATAAAAAATCAGATCCAGTCACTAGAAAAAATCCCTAATCGAACCAGAAAGCAGGCAGAAAAGATTAAAGCCGAAATTAGTAAATTTAAAAGGGAAATTGACGAAATGATAATTGAGATGAACAGAAAGGATTTAAAGCATACACAAATAGAATTGGCTCTAATCAGAATGGCTCAAAAAGATTCCTATGTTGATGAATATGAATGTCTATATAAAGCATTACCTTTGAAAAAGTCTAATCCTTTAAATAAACTGTTAATTTATCTAGATGAAGAGGGTATTATGAGGGCTAAATCTAGAATTGCAGATAATCCAGAAAATCGAAAGAAATTTGGGATTGACCGAATCAGTCCAATAATTCTCCCAAGAAGCAACCATTTAACAAAATTAATTATACTTCATTATCATAATGCTCAAGCCCATCATAACGAAAAAACAGTCGTGATTAATTTATTGCAAAGGTTCCACATTCTTAAAATTAAAAGAACCGTTAACAATGTAATTCGGAATTGTTGTATGAAATGTAAAATATCAAGAGCCAAACCAGAAACTCCTTTAATGGGAGATTTACCCAGCGATCGTCTAGCATTCCATTTACCCGCATTTTCGTATGTCATTGTTGATTTACTGGGCCCAATAACTGTTAAGGTTCTAAGAAACGTGTTAGCAAAGCGCTACATTCTTGTTTATTCATGTCTTACTACTAGAGCCTTGCATTTGGAAGTTATTGAAAACCTAGAAGCCCATGCCACTTTACGTGCTTTACAGAACACATTCAACTTGAGGGGTGTCCCAATTAGAATATGTTCTGACAATGGAACAAATTTTGTTGGAGGACATAACATCTTGAAACATCATTTTGATAGATGGAATAAGGAATTGCTAAAAAGGGTGCTATTATTCATCCAATAGAATGGGACTTTTCTCCACCAAGAGCACCACACATGAATGGCTCAGTGGAACGTATAGTAGGATTGGTAAAAAAAGCCTTAAAGCACATTCAAAAGTTTATGGATGATCGTTGTGGACATTATGATGATTACGGCATTAAAGCAATTATTTGTGAAGTTATTAATATGATAAATAGCCGACCAATTGAAATGCTCGCTCATGATGATAATCAACATGAGTACCTTACTCCTAATCATTTTATTATGGGGAGGCAAAATGCCCAATCAGTTCCTCCTAACACAGTTGAGCCAAAAATACTTACACAACAGTGGGAAGATATCAAAATGATAAGTAATTTAATTTGGGAAAAGTGGATGAAAACGTTTCTTCCAACAATTTTAATGAGAGAAAAGTGGATAGAACATTCTAAACCTTTACAAGTGGGCGATGTAGTATTGACAGTAGATCCTTCAATAGCCAATACATGGCGCAAAGGAATAATCATAAAAGTGATACCCGGCTCGAAAAATCAAGTCAGAAAAGTAATAGTAAAATTGGGAAAAAATAAAGTAATTGACAAAATTAAGGCTCAAAATCAACTTCTGAAGGAATATAAAAATGAAATTGCAACAGTGGTAATAAGACCTGCAGTTGCAGTTGCAAAAATAAATTTAAAAGCTCAATAATTTTTGTTGTTAAGTAAACTTTGTTGAAACATATACAGGGGATCGGGTTTTAGTAGTTTTGTGTTTATAAAATTTCGCGTAAAGTATGTTGCATATGATTCTGAAAAGGAAATTTATGCCGCATGCTATGTTTGATGTACGACATCAAATTTCATCAGGTCTAATTGGACGTAATCGTGAAATTTTTGATGGAAAAAGACGTTAAAAATATCGAGATGTATGTTTTTATATACATGAGTTCTCACGGACTTTGCCTGCCTTGAAGGTAACTCAGATATTTTTGTAAAAAACGTAAATGTGAAAACATTTAAGGTACATAAACATCTTTAGATAATTGATTTCATAGGACTGCTTTAAGTTGATCTCTTGGGGTTCATATGGGGTTTATTTAATACAACGCAAAAAAAAAAAAAAACGATAGTCAGAAAAATAATTTATGTGACGACTCTTAAATTTTGTTTGTATTGTAAAAAAAAAAAATTATTAAAAGTCCATGCTGGGACTCTATACTTTAATCTTTGTGATAGAAACGTCCATGTTGGGACAAATAAATTGTTGATTAATTACTGTGAAATTCCGGAAATATTATAAATTTTAGTTAAACTTGATGGCCACAAGTTAACTTTAGTTATTGTTTATTTATCAGATTATGTTATGAGTAATGCATTATTGAATTAATTTATTCGTGAGAACGAATTAAAATAAATCCCATTATAAATATAAGAATTTACTTCTTTTTAATCACTTCCAGGTGCGGAAGAATTTAATCAACGCTAGGATGACAAGTTCCATCCATACACTATCTATATCCACAAAAAAAGAGTCTGAACTTCACAATTCTGGCAATGACATTTTATAGAATGAATCTGAGCATATGTTGATCAAATTGGTTACTTTGACCCAAAAATATATATATATATACATATTATTAATTAAAACTGTCGACATCAAATTTATATACTCTAAGCAAAAATAATTCCTAATTATTATTTATCTACTTGTAGGCATCTGATAAAAATCTGATTAGATTTTCTAAAGTCCCTAAAAATATGAACGTGGTCGATTTTATTTTGAATGTTGGAAGATTGCTAAATTACACCAAAACCAACTATCAGGACTTAATAGCAATATTTGTGGAACCGATGTCTACCAATCCCAACAAAGTTCATATCCATATATATCCAAAAAATGAGAATATTATGACATCTTTAAAAAATAGGGCAAACAATCAAAATGATGAAATTATGTTGGAAGTAGGCAATATTAAAATAAATGTGCAATTCCCCCCTCTTAACAAATCCATTTTCTTAACGCGTCAGTTATCGTCAGAAAATGAACTTAACGAAAAGATTCTTGAAATTAAATGCGACACGCAAAGTACTATTGTCGACATTATGATGCTCATTCAGTTAAAAAACTACAAATTCTCTTACGTCTTATGTGAAGAATATAAAAGTTTTGTAGCTTTTGATGATGGAACTGATGCGATGCTTGTCATGAATTATTTAGAGGCAAAACGTGTGGAGGTGAAATTCGCAAACAACTTTGCCTATATTCATTATACTGAAATAGTCAGTGAGCAATTAATCCAGATACCTGTCACCAGACGAACAAGCAGAAGAGGAACAAACAGAAGAGGAATGGTCAGAAGTGCAAGAAATAATTTCAGATCATCGTATCGCAACCAAGATAGAGAATTTCAGCCTGCTAACCACAATCGAGGACGTCGAGGCATCACAAGGAATAGACAAGTTAGATTTTCGAGAGTTATCAGAATGGTGGTTCCAAATGAAAATCGTTATTTGGGAAATAGACGCTTTTAGAGCCATATAATTGGAATTATTTCTTTTTGCGCGCTGGAGTGTAAACGAAATTTGCATTTAAATTTTCGTTTATTTAAATTTGAATTAAAACCTAGATTTTAAGATACAAATTTTAATGTAACGACTTTTCGTAATTCAAAATGTCAAGTTCAATATTTGAACCTAATTTCGAAAAGTCGATCTTGCTTTTGATTGGTCAATGACTTAGGCCTATTTTTTGATTGGCTAAGGCCTATTTGAATTGAGACATCAAACTGTAAGGCTGGTCATAAAAAAATCAAAGGCAGATTAAAGTGAGTTATCTATTAGAATATTAATCATAAAATTAAACTTAAATAAGAATTATTTTTTGTTGAATTAGGTGAAATAATCCTTATCAATTTTAAACATCTTATCGCCAAATATTCTCATTAATTGGCTATTGGCAATTGTATCCATTGTTGCAATTACTCCATTGTCTTCGCACAGCCATTGTCATTGCACACAATCAGTTCATTTTAAGCACACACACACACATACATTGAAATAAATTTCATTCATCTGAAGGATTATTCACGAAAGTAAAAATGGTAATTTTTGATTTATTGATTTAAGATTTCAGCCGACAAAGCCTCTTTGCCCTTACTTTTGATAACGCAAATAAAATGTTTTATTTTTTATAAAACTTACTTATCACTGTTGTATCTTTAATATCTGGGGTCATAAATCTTTGCCATAAAGTATGGAACGGCATATCTTCTATCAACGATGAAAACTGCAAATGGTTGATCAACAACAAAATCTGTATGTTTAGTTTCTGGCTGAACAGTCAAAGCAATTGCACTAAATGTAGTAGTTGATGCTCCAACACTGCCTTCTTCGTCAACTTCCAAGAATGATTGCTGCAATGCACTTCCAATTTTCATAGATGGTCCATTTTTGTAGACTTTTAGAGTTGATTGACTTGTGAAAAGGTCATTAATTCCCATCTATTGATAAATGTTGATAATGATTTTTTTTTTTAAGTTTTACAATAAATTTCAACTTACCTTCTGCAATGGTTTAGTCAATTGAACAGTGGTTTTCAGCTTAAACTTAGGTAAAGTAATGTTAACAAAGTTCATTGTTGGACTACCGATGACCACATTAACAATATCATTAATATCATTTCCAGTCATTTTTCCAATCACATTATCTAATGTTTCTCCATCTTTTGGCATAATAACAATCATTGATTCTGTTGAGTTGTATGGAATAGCAGCCCATCTTGCCTTTATATTATCAAATGTACCAGAGTGGAACTTTTTACGAATTCTCATTGTTTCAACTCCAATTTTGGATTTTTCATCGTTTGGAATTAAATAAAAATCACTCGTTTGAGTTGTGTTAAAAGTAAATAGCCACTGTCCTCTAAAATACACCGTACTTGCTAGCAACAACTCTGTGTTTTCATCAAAATCTGATTGAACACTCTTAAGAGCACCGTTTGTTTGATTGCTAACCCATTGATTATATGTCATTTTTGTATTTGTCATGTCTGAAAAATCGACTCTGAAACCATCAATAGGACGATTTCGGCGTAACTGTTTATTTTGTCCTTGTGGACTTTGTTGTTTATCTTTTATTATTTCAGCAAATGTGTCTCTTAATCTAAAGAATTTTTAAGTTAAAAACATACTTAAATTTAGTTTCAAATAATGTTTTTTTACCTGTTTTTCTTTTGTTTACTGACAAAGATTGCATTTCCAATTTTCAATTCACGTTTTGCTCCGTCTTTTTGCATTTTATTCAAAAGGTCTTCAAGTTTTGATGAATCTTCATAGTTAGTTGCATTTACAATTTCAGTTCTAGTGTTTCCATCAGTTTCTTTTGCTAAAAAGCTTAATAAAATTTGAGGTGATAATGGAGCTACAACATAGTTTTCACGTGCTCCATCATTTTCAACACTTCTGAATAAGTTTATAGCAAAATCCAATATTTCAACTTTTGGCTTTTCAGGTTTTGGAGGATTTGGGTATCGTGATTCAGATCCAGAATAACGTCTATTACCATAAGGATCAATAACATACGTCTTTCCTTTTTCATCGTAGTAAAAGTCTAAATTAAAAATTTAAATAAAATTCTTTTAATAAATGCACGCAGTCTTTTAAGTTCAAACAGTCATCATATAGAGATTATGATAATGATTCACATGCAAATTGTATTATATTTGTGGATGATAACGTTTGATTTTCCTATGGATTTTAAGGTTCAAAAATTATTGGTGAGTGTATTTGTTACTAGGACTGGTTCAATGTATTGAGATTATTGAAAAAAAAATTACAAAGACATCGTTTTAGCACTTATATTTGAAATTTTAAAAACCGTTTTAAATTATCACATCTAAATTAATTTATTCTTCAATTTAAAACAAATATTTCAATTTTTCCCGTTAATTAATGGATAACTTGCAAAAATTATACCAATATAGCTGATTAATTTGACAAATATTAATTAATATGATCAATAACAATTTTGCGTTTTTACCGTTATTTTTTTATTTAAATTTCGGATGCTAAAAACCGTACAAATTCGTGCTAATTCAACTGTCAGTTATTCCGTTGGATTGAATGTAATAACTAAAGTGACGTTAAGTTACTTACCTTGTCCTGTAACGCATAAAGCTACCAATGCACAAAAAGTGCAAAGTCCTGCAAAATAAGAAGAAGAAAAAAAAATTCTTAGAATTTTCATCGGCTTTAATTAGCTTCATAAAAGTCAGAATTTGTAGCATTTTAGCACAATTAAGTTTGTTAGCTCTTGATTAATAATGATTTTTTCCTTGTAAAAACCACATATAAAATTATTTTATTTTGTTTTCAAAATTGTATTTTTTGCTTTGCTTTGATAAGAAACTTGCTGTTGAGATCATTCGAAATTTAATCTTGGAAAACCCCAGATTTCTTTCTTACTTAGAATAATATTTAATACAAGTTAATTTAGTATTTTATGTTTTAATTCTGACATTTTTCGATTTTTTACTTAAATTTTTGAGGATATCACAATTTAACAATTATAAAATGGATTTAAAACCACAAATTCTCACCTAAAATTAGTTTCATATTTTTTAAAACAGAGATTGATTTACAATTATCACTTGAGTATTCAACAGACAGAACACGAATGATCAAAAACAAAAGCAAATCTACAATGCAACATTAAAACATTGAAACATTGAAACATTGAAACATTGATGCATTGTAAAATGAATAAACCAGAATTTCATATTGTTTGCATGTCAAAAAGTAAAAATAATACATATGAGTAATAATTAAAGTGATATTTCAAGTTTTTTTGTTTGCTTGTTCACAGATATCTCGATGTTCTTACTATAAAAGCTTTATTGGTAATGCTTAAACTAGGTAAACACTAAGCATTGATCTTTGCTCAAAATCATTCAACAGTACAAGATTGTGCTCTTGAGCGATAAGACGTTAAAAAGACATTTTCTGCAAAGACTAATTAGCATTGATTGTTTATCATAAGACAGTTAATTTTTAGTTTTAACTAGTTTGACTTATTGATTATTCAAAAAAATAATTTCGCCAAAATTTTGTTTAAAGTTGAAACTTTTCAACATGAGTGGTAGAATTGGTATGTAAATTAGTATATTTAATGACTTTAAGTTCCTAAGCAGTAGAAATATGAATTTTCTTAGTATTACCAAAAGACCAAAAAAAGCAAACAAAATAAAAGCTTGCACCGGTCATGAACATAATAAACAGACACACTGGAAAATCCCAGTTTCTTTAAGAACAACCTGTTTTGTCTAAATACTAACACAGTAGTCATTTTTATGCAGAAACAAGTTCTTTATCATTCATTAATTAAAGATGTCTAATTGAATCTAATTTTAGTCTTCCTTCTATTTTGTGCTGTCGTGATTGTAGAATGTCGTAAGTTTTTTTTGGAAATTAAATTATATCAAGCAAAATTTGTGTTTCATGTTAATTTCAATTTCATCTTCTAGAATCCCAATTTTTCCCCATTTTCTATCCGGATTATCAAATTTATACAATTTATAAGGAAAATTCAGCAAGGCCACAATCAGCAGGAAATTTCGGTTCGTACCAAAATGGGTTTCCTCAAAGTCAAACTCATTATGGGTCAACTGATAGAAAAGGACCAACACAATCAGAAGGTCAATCACCTGATTCGACAAACCAAAGATTTGATTTGGACTCTAGAAAACCAACGGACTCTTCTTTAATTCGAAAAAAACCAGTCAAATCTACATTACCACCTAGTGAGAAACTACAAGATACGTTGAATGATTCAACAAATCAGGAAACAGATGGTTTAAATGGTTCTAATAATCCAGCCAATAACCGTAGAAATGGATTATCCACAACAGTTCAACCTAATAATTATCAATATGATTCACATAACATCAGACCTGTGCAAACATCATTTAGTTCCAAAAGACCATCTGTAACTAATAACAATAATAATCCATTATCATCTAGTAACCGTCCTGATGAAAGTTTCTCTTCAGCTCAATTTCAACCTGGACAACAAACATTTGGACCTAAAAGACCAACTGAAATTTATAACAATAATAACCCATTTTCATCTAGTAACCGTCCTGATGGAAGTTCCTCTACAGCTCAATTTCAACCTGGTCAGCAATCACTTGGAGCAAGTCCTTACAATTTGCAACCTAATCCCCAAAAAAATCCAAACGGTTACCGCCAAAGAGAATCTGAAGAAAAATTTAAAGATTATAAGCCAATAACTGATTTTTCCTGGAATCTTTTCAAGGTATTTTTAATGATTCGATATTAATTTAATTTATTAATTGATTGCTGTCTAATAATTAGAGCGTAAACCATGATCAAGCACCAAATATTGTTATATCTCCACTGTCCCCACAACATCTTTTGAGTTATTTAGCAAGCGGTGCAGTAGGTGAGACTAAGGATGAAATTGTTAGAGCCATCCGATATAATTCTCCGAATCAGCTCAATTCATTGATTACAACAATGTTAAGAGAACCTGGAAATAAGGAATTACAGGTAAATAAATTTGCTTTTAAAAGTATTTCTGAATTTAAGATAACTATTGTTATACTAGCTTGCATCAGCATTTTTTGTATCCGACAGACTTAGGTAAATAATCAGCATATATTATACAAACCTGCTTTTGCATTAATAAAATTTAAATGATTACAGATTAAGGCCCGATTTTAATAAAAATTTGGTTGAAAATACGAAAATCGTTCCTACAGATTTTTCAAATACAGAAAAATTCAATCGAGAATATAACAAGTGGGTTGCAGAAAAAACAAAAGGCGTGCTGTCAAATTCTCGTCTTAATATAGAACCTTCAACAAAAATGATTATGTCTTCTGCAGTATACTTTAAAGGAGAATGGGTATTTAAGTTTAATCCTGGAGGTATTAATGACTTTTATGTAACTGAAGACACTCCAGTAAAAGTTCCAATGATGAAATTATTGAAGAAAATGCCTTACGGAAAATTGCAGAATTGTGAATGGATATCTCTTCCATATACTTCAAATGATTCTATGATCATTATATTACCACGAAAAGGCATAACACCTGAAAACTTGATGCGAACTTTGAATGTTCAAGAAGTGTTCGATTCAATGACTAATGAAAACTATGGAAATGTTACATTGACAATTCCAAAATTCAAAGTTGAAAGTAGAATGTCATTAATCAATCCACTCCAGAAAATGGGCATCAGAAACTTATTTACTCCATATGCTCAACTCCCAAACATTTTTGAAACGACTGAACCATTAACAATATCAAACGTCATTCAACAAGCATCATTGGAAATTAATGAACAAGGATCCATAGCAACATCATTGACAGCATTTGGTGTTGTTGCACTTAGTTTTGCACCACCTACACCTGATGTTGAATTTACGGTCGATCGTCCATTTATTGCGATGATTATTGATCGTAAAAATGATTTCCCATATTTTATTGCAAAAGTATCAAACCCTGCTGCATAAGTGAAATTTTATAATTATTCTAGGAATCACCACTTGAGTTACAAGTGATTCTTAAGAATGAACAAAATAATCATTAACAATCATACAATAAATTGTATATCTTTTATTTTCTGTTTTTTAATATCTACTAGTTTTGCATAATTTTCTCAAATTAAGTTGAATAATAAAGTACTAATATTGATATCAGATTCTCTTCTTCTTCAAACTACTTACAAGTGTATGTTATTATGCTTTATGTTAGAAAAAAAAATATTTTTTTATAGCTCTTAAGTAAATCTCCATTCTTGGTTGCTTGAAATAAAATTCTAGTTAATAATATCCTTGCGATAAATTGATGATGTTTGTTAAGGAATTATTCGCATAGTGATTTATCCGTAATTTCAAACTCTAAAGGAAGAAACGAAATTAAGATCATACAGACATGGATACTAGAAAATTTTATGACTTACTTGTCTTCTTATCACAATTTTCAAATCTCAGTACGCATTCATTGCTAAACTTTCTTGCAATTCCTTTGTCATCGACGCCACATATAAAGCCAGAATCAATTAGTGGCTGACTGGCACAAGGGACACACTCATTTGCCATCACCTCATTTGAATTGAGCAGAAGCAACACTATGACAAGAAAGACTAAAAATTTTGATACGAGATTAATCGTTTGAAATTTAAGGTTATAATTATCAGAACTCGAATTTTAAATGAAATTGAGTCGGGTTTTCCATAAAAAATCTTAGTCGTCTTAGAGTTATAGAAATTATTTCATGGAATATCGTACAAGTTGAAGAATTCTAGAAAATACGCACAAACTTTATCTATTTAAGTGATCCATTAAAAAATGAGTTTCGTTAAAACTTGCGTAAAAACCCAAAATCCTTTTATTTTTCAATAAAATTTGAATAAAAGATTTATGATTCTTTTTGGCTGATAATTCGTACCTAATTCCTTCATCAGGAAACCTTAGTATTTTATTACAAATGTTGAAAATTTAATTGATTATGAAGGTATAGTTCACTTTAAGCTATTTAATTAACTGGATACGCATTTTTTTCACGTCGAAGATTTCTTAAAAATATTTAAGATAGAAAGGTTTAAAAATACAAGAAAATTTAGTGGAAAAAATAAAAACTGTGTTTTATGATGAAAAAACTAATTGAACTGTATACCTTAATAAAATTCGGTGAAACTGCAGTTTGAAAAGAATATTTTATTTAATCAAAAATCTAAGTATTTTTTTTGGAAAAATTCAGTTTAGATTTTTCTAGCAATTTTCTACTCAAATCTACAGTTTAAAACTAACTATTCTATGCAATTCAAATTAAATTTCAATTAAAATTGTAACATCCGAAATCATTTTTAAAATTCTTTTGTTGAAAAATATTCATTAACTTCAATATTTGGAAATTACGAAAATGTTCAATCCAGAGCTCTGGTTTGGATGAAAAAGTCGACTTTCAAACAAAATTTGAGTCGACTTTCATTCCTAATTCCAATTTCGATTATAGTTAATATAATGAATATTGAAAACTAATCACTAAAACTTTGAATCTAATAATTTCACTATATTTTAGATATTTCGGCAGCTCCAATTTCATTCATACAGAATTCTTCAAGATTCTGTCTTTGCAAATTAAGAGAAATGATTAGTATTTTCTGTCCCAAATATTTTTGCAAAGTGTTAATCATTTTATTAGTTGGTTCCATTATACATTTTCAGATTAAACAATTTTACACTTAATTTTACAACTTAATTAAAATCAGAAATCTCTTCCTTAATGTTTCACAATAGATTTAAATAAAACAAAAAAGAACTAATTATGCTTACTTGAAAAAACGTGCAAAATTAATTTCATTTTAGAATTCATTTCCTCTCTATTTCTTAGTATGTAATCACAACAAATTAAAACTGAATGTAATTTATTTGTTCTTAAGAAATGAAGAAAGAAAAATATGTATACAATATTCACAATTTTTTTTACAAGTACTCGGTTCTGTATCTAGCTCAATCAACGTTCATCGAGAAACTGAGCTGAAAATTGTGAATTCATATGATTTATACATTTCATCGTCGCTTAGAAGTGTATTGCTTGTTAACTGAATATTTCACTGTGATCACATTTTATTCTTCTTCTGCTCATGCTCTCATGACGTATTTTCATATGTATATGCATAATTGCACATATGATTAATATTATTTCTCCATTCTTGCTAGTTTCATCTTCCTCTCAATAAAAAGAAAAGAAGAAATTTATTGAAAAATAATATCAATAATAATAAATGTAATAGAACCCGTCATTAAACTGTTTGGTTGTCAGTACAATGTATGTCTTCATGCTTTTAGCTAAGGGGAAATTGAGGAAACATATAGGAAAAATTCCCATAAACAAAACTTTTTACTAAAAATTCAACTTAGAAGAACTTCTTTGCAGCCTTGGTAGAACTTTATATCAACTGGACACTAACTAGCCAATACCTATTTGTAACTAAATTTTTGTCCACCCGGGTTTAAACTAAATTATTTGGTGAATGAAGTTTCACTGTATAAATTGAATTTT
This sequence comes from Chironomus tepperi, assembly GCF_022539635.2. Taxonomy (NCBI): domain Eukaryota; kingdom Metazoa; phylum Arthropoda; class Insecta; order Diptera; family Chironomidae; genus Chironomus; species Chironomus tepperi. The sequence goes on from NW_027226222.1 coordinate 644,353, forward strand.
GTATAACTGAGATTTATTTTTGTGCACCTTTATTTACGAAAGTATTGAAAAATCTCATTTAGGTCCATATTTCTGATAGTGCACAACTTGCAAGGAGACAGTTTAATTCAGTTACATCTTGTAATTTTATTCAGGCAAAATGATGCCTGACGACTTTAATCAATAACAACGATGTTTAATCTTCAGTGATCAGAAACAAATTAACTTTTATCAGAAAGGGGTTTTCAATTATGTAAAATATAAATATAATTTGAATTATAAATGACCGTTTTAAAATTATGCACACAAAATAAGCAATTCACACCCCGCTTTACTTGGTGGGAATCATTTATAGTAATATCAATAATCTTTGATTTAAAATACATGAGAGAAGTCATGAACGTCTGAAAAATATAAAATTTCCACTTTATAATTTTTAAAAGAAAAAAAAAAAAAAAAATATGAGAGGACGAAAGAAAGAAAATTGTAAGTAAATTTGCATTTCAATGTGCGCGCCGAAAATCTTCTATTGAATCATGCGAATGATTTTTTAGCGCCGGTATAATACATTTAATATTATCGTCGCCAATAAGAGAATGGTTTATGAAAAGATAAAGAAAAAAAATTCAATCTCTTGTCATCACTTGTCAATCAAATTATTAATTTGTATGTCTCAAGCGCCATGCTTATGATGAAAAATATTCATTTTTCTTGCTTCTTCTCGAAAAGAAGAATGAGAAGAATACGAAAAGAAGGGAGAGGAGTAAAATAAAAATAGCTGAGAAAGTAATGAATGAGAAGAAGAATACGTTGAAGGACGTTGATTGTGAAATTTCTTGATCGTAAATTAATAGCATTACATACATATCCATTTCCATATGTTTATATGTCGACACGATTCTATTTTTAGAATTCATTTACTTTATAAATAGATTTCATTCATTAATTGAGTTGAGTCTTTTGTTTATACATCAACATGCTAATGCGACACATTTTACAACTGTCTGTTATTACTTCATTCTGGGATTTTTTGTGTTATATTATGAAACAATAAGCAATCCATTGACATATGGGACAAAGCTTCAATCTTAAATTGAGTCAAAATGATGCGTCGTCAAAATTTAAATTTGGAAAATGCGCTAAAATGTTGATATCCATATACGTACCAAGCACATGTTTGAGTGGCGCACATTTTATAATCTCTTTGATCATTTGAGTCTAATAACGTCTAGTCAGTAATTGCTATCTTAGCAGCCACGACGAGAACGACGCTATATTGTCGTGGATATTGGATTTGTTCATAAACTTTGTAATATACTTATTTAAATAAGATTTCAATGTTCTATAATCATAAGAACGTAATATTCATACATTACCTGTGTTAATAATTTTACTAAACTCTCCCATTTGGAAATTATTTGTTCAATAAATTATAATTTTTTGTTGTCTCAACACTTTCTGTACGATGTCGATGATTTATGTCTAAATGGTGGCGCCAATAACTATAGTATTGCTTTTCAGCTCAATTAATAACACATTTTGTTCTGAAAATTTGAATAGGTCGTTGATTCTTTCAAAAGAGTCTCATGTCTCTTTTCAATATCTTTTTTTTTTGTTTTAAAATAAAAGAGTTTCTCAAGATGTTTTTTTTTTTTCTCATGTGCTGAATGGGATGAGGTGCAAAAAATTACGAATGTTTTATTTCATTAGAATTTTAAATTTTTTTTGGACAATAATAAGATTATAGCATGGGAATAGTCTGCAAATTGATGATTTAATTTTCTAACTTTCCTTTGTGGTAAAATTAAACCAAATGTCATGATTATTGCTAACACTTGATAAAGATTATGTAGCTTTAGTATGTTAGACGCAAAATCAAGGAGTGTATGGTCAGCATTCTCTTCCTACAGCTTTGGACTCGGAAATGGTCAACCTCCCAAAGCGTATCGTTCATAAAATTTCAGACCAACTCTTTACCTTAGTATTATTTTGTATCTTATTGACCACTGTCAGTGTTGCTCAAAAGACTACTATCTTACCTGATCGGGACATATTGAAATGTTGCAGCCACTTGGCGAAAACATTCTAATTTGCTAATTGACAGTCATTTGAATCTGAGGGATTCTTAGTATACTGTCGTCTCGTCGCTGTGGTGCCAACATTTGAATGTGTGCTAATCGGGTTATATTTGTCCTTCTACTTCTCTGACCATTCTTTTTTTACTACGGATGGCATAATTTTGCCACAAAGGAAAACTTTGCCAAATTTATGCAAACATTTTTCAGATGAGTAATTTTTTTATGTAACATTAAATATAGTTTGAATGCTTAAGTTTGAAGCAATAAGGCGACGCCTGCCAAAACCCATTTTGCTGGTTTATCTTTTGTCTTTAAATTGAATGTCCAAATGTATGTAGGACCTCTTTGACGTGTTTTATACACGGGACATTCATACATATTTCTATTATCTTGCTTATCTTGTGTAATGGCTCTGATGTTTATTACAGGCAATGATGGATAAAGTTCCTTCAATTTAGAATCAGCAATGACTCCTTGCCCTATATCCCATCTAGCTCCTTCCATAAATATTCCATGAATATAAGCACCATCTCTTGGAACAGATGTAAAATCTTCTTTCTGTTTCTTCATAACATCGCAATAAAGACACATTTTATCTAAAGGCAATTCAAATCTCCTTGCTGTCGACTGCATAATTGCAGTTAATAACGATTGTGGATTGAAGAATCCTGCAAGCCAAACGCAAATGGGAAGAACAAAATCACTAGACCATGCCTCTAATTCTCTTAAACGTAAGACCAGATCATTGAACCATGCTGACAAACCGAGCAGTGATGGATATGCACGTGCTGCCCATATTATTGGAACTTGATCTAAGAACAATGAATTTTCTAATTGTTCCATATCACTTGTAATAGTCAATTCACCCTGTACATAATATTAAAAACAATTAAAGGAAGTCTGAGATATAAACAGCAATAACATTACCTTCAATCCCAAATCTAATTCCTTTAAGCTTCTTTTGATTTCACATGTTAAATAATTCATTCTTTCGCACTCTTGAAAAGCAACAATGACATAAGGTGTACGTTCTTCTACTTTTCCCATGATTTCAGTCATATTAAATTCCTCAGGTAATTTTTCAAGGATTTCATCTAAAACTTGTTTGACTTTATCTTCTCTTGTCACTGTAGTTCCACCCGAAGCACCAGCATCTCTTGGCTGCATCTCAAAAACTGTTCTGAAAAGATTTTCACTTGTTGTTGTTAAGAAACCAATTTCAGCATTAGGATGAAGACCATAAAGATATGGACTTTCAGCTGGCATCATTTCATCAATATAGTTGTGATATCCTAAATAATCTGTGTTGGGTGGAGCTGGGAAATTAGGTGCAAGATATAATTCTCCATCAACTAAATCAGATTGCATGTACTCTTCTAAATATGTGATGCACAAACGTCGGTCCCTATGCAAATAGAATTGTTGAGTTACGTATATCCATATTTAAATTATTTTGAAACTTACCAATCATCAGTTATATGTCCACCATACATAATTTCTCTACAGAAACAGAATTATGAATTAAATAATGAATTTCATAATTTAAAAAAATGCTTACCCAAAAAGGTATCGTAAATCTTCCCATGGTACTAGTGGCAAAAATAAATCAATGTTAATTACTTCAACAAATAGTTACTCAATTAATCAATACCTTTTGCATTTGCCTCCAAATAGTTGTACAGAACAGACACACTTATGTTCAAATCACCTATAATGTTTAAAAGATAATCAATAGCTATTGGATATACTAAATATTATACACATACCAACGTTGAAAGGATAGATTTTATTCCAGCCTTGTGGACCAAACTTTCGTCTTTCAGCAACAACAGCATGGAAGTAGCACAACGAAAACAGAATGACTTTAAATTCAGCTTCTTTACCACACATTTCTAGTGTTTCTTGAGAGAAGTTATCGAGGGCCTTGTGAATATTGGCTTTGATTCCAGTAGGTGGTTCATTCGTAATTTTAATCGAAGATTCTAAAATACCCTGTGGTATAATATGAGCGGAAGCAGTTGCTGCTGGTTCGGCACTAATGAAGACTCGATAGTTCTCATGTGAGCCTTCTGAATAATATTCAAGCTTTTTCTCAAGTGCTGGCAACCATCTTCTGACTAAATGGATATTCTGTAAAATAACCCAATGTCCATTTTGAGCACCTTCGTCCATAGCAACTTCTGCGACAATTTCTTGACCTTGACCCAAAGATACATTATGAAAATTGCCATTATCTTCCGTATATCCCATTAATTTTCCTAAAGCTTCAACATCCTTTAATGGATTAACACCAGGAGATAATATGAAGAATATTGATGTACTTGGACTTGCTTCTTCAAACGATTTGGAGAATTCCATCGTTCTATTTTTGACATATTTCGATCCCAACTTCTCCTCAATAAAATCACTTTAAATTAGAAAAGAAAATCAATTGATTCATATTCACTGTTCATATATCCAATAAGATAAAAATAGAATATATTGCTTACGTAAGCGCATAACACATACGATCCGGCCTCAATGCCCTCATCATGCATAATCTTTGCAAAGCCGTTTTATTTTTCCATTCCTGAGGGAATTTTTCCTTTTCTGGACATTCAGACTCGATAATTTTCTTCCATCTCTTTGCTTGATTTTCAATATCTCTATCTAAATTTCGGAATTCTTCCTTTGCAGCTAAAATTACATGATAAACAAAAATGATTAAATAAGAAACTCGTGTCTGGGATCTTGTAATATATTTCAAATGCCAAACCTAAAGAACATATTCCTCCCCATGCATAATTTGAAATGAAATCAACTGGAGATGTGACGTGTGGTTTTATGGGAAAACGTAATAGAAAATCAAGTTCCATACTTGATATTTCTTCAGATGCAAGAAGAATTTGGAATGCCATTTGAGACGAAAAAATCAACTTATCACATTCAAATAAGCCTCTTGTTGTGTATTGGAAGACTTGAAAAGTGATACAATCAATTAATTTTATGACTCGTTCGTGGACAGTCTCTTGTCCTGTAAACTCTGCCTTTATTATTGCGTTTTGAAACACAACACTAAATGCTTTCAATGAAAATTGGTATATTGGATTTATGGCATTCAAATCATTAAGAATGAAATACAATAAACTAGCCCGTGCAGCTGCAGGTCTATAAATCTCACGTGCAACATCAATTTCTTGAGACGTGATTTTTCCTTCGGCTACTTTCTCTTCAATTTCAGCTGCCGTTTTCTTTGTGGTCTCCAAATTTTCAACAAGAGCTGTATCTGCTAAAATATTTTCGCCTGCTGACGATAAACGGCTAAGCAAATCATCTTCAAGGCCATTAAGCATAATTTTGAAATCGTTTTGTTGTTTCGTCAAATCTGCTTTTAACTCTTCCAAATCAGGTCTTTCTGCTTTTACAACCTCTGCCAATAATTGGTCTTCTAGACCATCTCTAGTTACTGTGAAATTAATAAGCGTTGTTTGAGCTTGCATTTCAGGTTTATAATGTGGATTTGCCAGCTTTGTTTGAAGAATCAATCGAAAATTGGAATTAAATTCCACTTCTTTGTCACCAATCTTGATTGCTTTTCCTTTCTTTATCAAGTTTCTTCCAAGCAATGGATCAAGAACAGGGTCGATGTTTTCGTCAATGCTTTCAATTAGTACAGTTGACCCTTTAATTAATGCTTGTTCAATCACCTCTAAGTAACCCTTTTGTCCTAATCTGATGACTTTTAATTGATCACCATACTTTTGCTTAATCCACTTTAATCCTTGAAGCTGTCATTATTTAATTAATTTTTAGTATCGAAATTTAAACGAATAAGAACAAATTACCTGTGGATCAATCATGAGTGGCCAACGATCAGAATTGGTAAGTATAGTAGCATTCTCCGTTGACATTCTATCTGATGGAAGACCTTCATTGAACCAATGAGCAACAGTAGCTTCATCTGTTAACATTTTAAGGATATCCACACTGTCATTAATTGGTATAGCTGGTTCTAATGCTCTTATATGAGGCAACCACATTTTTGTCAAAAGATCATTTCTAAAGGCTTTAGTAAAGCAGCCGACATAGGAAATAAAAGCAGTGACAAGTAAAATGTCTCCAGGTAATGTAGTTCCTTGTTGCATAAATCTTTAAAGAGAATAAGAATTACTTAATTCAATAGTAATTGGACATAATTTTATTTACTCAGCAACAGCTTCAGCCCATCTGACATTTTCTGAAGCCAAACCTCCTACGAGTCTATTAGCAAGTTGAATTGTAGCTTGTGTCGCATCGGCTTCCTAAAATGTTTGTTTTACTGAATGTTAAAAATCTATGGAAATAACATTTGTTATACCTGTTGACATCTTAATTTATCAGCAGTAGCTTTCTCGAAATCTGCCGTTAATCTTGCAAGTTGTTCCTCTAACGAGACAACCTTTTGTGTAATGACAGTAAGTTTATCTTGAGCATTTGCCAATTCCTGGTTGGCGGCCTCTAAAGCTCTTCTTTTAGGCTCCACATCGCAATAAACTTCATAGAACTTGATAATATTGATTACCCAAGCACAAAGACCGGCAGCGGCTAAAAATTAATTTGAATTATAATTAAATATTTTAAACTTCACTAAAATATTCAAATACCTGCTGATTTAGATCTTACGAAATCCGGTTCAAATTCTGGATTTTTTAAATAAGGTTGAATTGCTTTTATGACCTCTGGATGAATGTTTTCTTTGTCATAATTTATAAGAGCGTCTAAAAATGCATCAACTTTAGCCATCATGATCTTTCCAGCTTTCCATGAACGATCTTTTGGAACTTTTCCTTTTGGTGCCAACAACACCATCACAGCTGAAGTAACGTTTGTAACAGTGCCTGGTGGACTTCCAAAACTTTTCAATTCAGTCAAGTTTGCTTTGTTTAAGGTGTTCAAAGCTTCCTGCGCAGCTGAAAGTGCAGGTTCAGCTTTAACCAAATCCTCTTCACAATCTCGTTGCTTCTTTGAGACTTCTTCTGCTATGAAGCCAACCTTCTTTTCTTCTTCATCGGCAATGGCTTTCTCATTTTGAACTTTTGTTGTTTCATATCCAACAATTTTAATAAGCTCGTCAGCAGCTTCATTCTTTTCTTTTAACTCAATTTCTTGAACAGCAAGCTTAGATTTTAATTCATCAACTTGTGCTGCCGTAGATCTCAACTTATCAAGACCATTTTCAAGACGTCCAACTTTCTTACGTAGTTCATTGAATTTTTGAGTAAGAAGCTTACCATATAAACTGATTTGTTCCAAGTATGATTTTGGTGTTGTATAATTGTATCGTCTTTCGTTTTGTAAATACACTCTTGACATTGAATTGACTGATGTATGTGCATATGACATGAAACGTGCAACCGTTTCTTTGTATTCATATGGAAGTATTTCAAGTTCTTGAAGGAAACTGAAAGGCAAAATTTACTTAAAATCTTTGCACTTTGCTTATTAATTAACTTACAAAAACGTTTAATAAGATGGAAATAGTAAAATAACATTGTGTTCAATGATGTTTGCATGTAGTAATGACGATATAGTATGAGCATGTAAAAGCATCTTATGATGATAAAAATATGTTTGTTAATGTTAAAAATGTAAGTAAAGTAACCACATGAAAATGATATTGAATGATCTGTGTCGAAATACCTTTTTGAAACCGAAATCAAAGCTTCTTGCGGCCACTCGTGGAACCTTTAAAAATGACATGAATTTAGCAATTTGAATATGATGAATTTTAATCAAATTTTACCAATTGATTTGAGTACAGTTGATGATGGCTGGGAATTTTCGGGATCGTACTCTTAATGTACTGCCGACAGGCGAGAAGCATAACACAACTAAAATTATGGAAGTTAACTAAATATCTTATAGAAAATTATAAAATTCCTTTACCTTTCATTTGCCTGCGAACTCGATCAATGAAGAATTTCCAACAATTTTCTCTTGTATCAACCAAACCTGCACCTTTGACTTCATTTCGAACTCCTGCCAAAATATTTTCGACTTCATCATCTGGGAATAAATCTGGAATCTCTCCTGATGCCAATAAATCATTGATCAATACAAGAAATTGTTCACTTGGAACCTGTGCATCTGTCATGAGGAACATTATTCCTACGTTTTTCATTCCTGATTTTAAATACAGACCAGCAAGCTCTTTCTGAAATGTAATATTTGTTAATGTCATTTAACTCAACAGCGCAGAAATTGATATATCTTGCCTTTAAATCAGGAATTCCATATCCTTTTTTCAATTGAATCTGTGAAACTTCCAAACTTGAAATAAATGCTCCTAGACGAGACAAACTCTGTTTTCCACTTCCACCAACACCTACTAGTAAAGCATTACCTCTTGGTAGCTCAAGAATTCTGTTAATACGACACACATAGTTCATAGCATCTTCAAAAAGAACGAGATTCATCGTTGCAATAATATCGTTATATGCAGCTTGAGCTTCTTGTAGTAATTTAGTTAAATTTTGCCAGTCTGAAATCTATGAAAAGTGTTTAATGAATACATTCCAAATGAGTCATGTATGTCTAACTTACAGGCATATATTTGGGTTCACCAATACCACCAGCAAAGTGACAAAATATATTCGGCTTATCAAATACCAATGATTCGTCAAGCTCTTCTACAGATTTCTTAACAATATCTGTTTGCATTTTTGTAAATGCATCAATATCCTTATCATCAGTAAATTTGTCACCGTATACACGATGTGACTCATGAAGCCATAAACGAACTACGTCAGATGCTGTAGTTAAACATTCACTTGTTGAAAACAATAATCCTTGATAGACATTACTCATGTCTCGTAAATTAAATATGTAATGGAACTTCACGGCTGTTGGAAGAAATACTTGTGCTACTTTTGAATGAAGTGATAATGATGCACTGACAATCGAGTGAGTCACTTTTGTAACAGCTCCATTAAATTTCTGTTCAGCATTAGCATAATGTTGTGTTAAAATTGACGAATAAATTGTTGTCAGAGACTCTTGTCCTGGGAAACAAGTAGCGAAAACAGCAAAGTGTCTTTGAAGTCTAGGATTGATAGTAAAACTTCCACTCGTTGGATTCATACACGATAGGTATTGACAGTTATGTATATCCTTTATTGTCAAACGATTTCTATCATACCAATGACCATAGTCAAGATGTTGTCGAATTAACGTGTGAGGACTAACTGTTCCATATTCATCTACCTCTGGCATATTCATGTCATCTAACGAAAGTTAACAAAATGCATTATGTTCTGTGACTGATGATTACTTCATAAACTTACCAATAAAATAAATCATTGACTTTGTTCCTGGAGGACCATAATTTCTCCCTGCCTTCTTTTCAAGTGGTTTCTCTAGAACCTTTTGTAACATTTCCGATGTTGTGTAGAAGTTAAATGGAATGTTAGTAACAGCAAAGTTCTCTGACAATGAATGAAGTTTATCATTGATGATTACAGTTTTGCCAACTCCAGCATTTCCAACCAACATAACAGGATGTTTAATATCCATGAGAAGATCTAAGAAAAATCTAACTCGAATTGTTTCTACTGTATGTACTAAAACTGACTGAAGAGGTTGATCTGCATCCATTTCAAATTTAGGTAATCGATCAGTCCATGGCACCATTTGCTTATTATCAGGATCGATGTAATAGTCGAAGACGGTACCTTGTGGGGGAAACTTGACAGCTTTGAACTCATTAATAAACCACTTACTAAACTCAACTCTATGGTCAACAATTTGATCAAGGAAAAGAGAGCTTCCAAATGCCCATATACAACAAAATACGAAGTAAATCTCATGCCACTCTTTTGAACAGTCCTAAAATTTCAGGCAAAAAACATTAAAACATTTTAAAAGTTAATGATGCCAAAATCTACTTACAGCTGGAGTATTAGAAGGTGTTAATAGACATTCTAAAAGATGACACAATAACTGAATATGAGCCATATCGGGTAATGGTGTTATCTTTTTGAATCGAGTTCTGACACTTTCCAAACATGCCGGTGTATACTTATCGAATAATATGACCAAGTTAGACTTCTCTGCCGGAATTGTTCGAGTTTCAATCCACGATGATACTGCGGGATTCCAGCCTAAGTCCTGAGGGTTGATATAAAGAATACCAGCTCGCGATACTAAAAGATAGGAAAAAGAAAAGTTGAATAAATCAAGTAAATGTAATAATCGGATTACCTGTAGCAGGAGTTGCTGTTCTTAGGTTAGAGATCTCAAAAAGAAGTCTCATTGTGGGTGTCAGTGCAATACGCTCATTACTAGCAAGAGTCAATACACGATTATCATCCATAACAGTGTTTAAAGACTCAATCCACATAGGGTCAATATCGCCATCAAGTACAATCCATTTTGGATTTTCACCTGTCAATCCTGCTTGATCTCTCATAATCACAGAAAACAGTCCATCCTTCCATTCTCGTGTTGCAGGATTAATAATTCCAAAAAGTTCATCATTTGTAACAGCTTTAGGGTTCAAGTCATTGAAAATTGGTTTCTTCCCAATATTTTGGTAAGCTTTATAAAGAGTTTTCCAAACTTGAGTTTTTCCAGTGCCAGCATTTCCCACAATAAATACTGAATGACGGACTTCAAATAGTTCTTCTAACTGCACGACTTTTAGAACGAAATTATCCTCAGCTTGAAGCTTCAAATCAGTCGTTGCTTGTTTCACAACTTTTTCAAATTCAACATCACGCTTTCTAGGTACATCAAGTGCTGGAAACAAATCAGCAATCAACCCAATAAAGACAGGCATATCATCAGTCACAATTTTTGGAATATTGAAATCTCGCAATGCTCTCATAAGAACTTCTTCCTCAGGTCTTGCACAGTCACCACGCTGGAAATAAGTTAATTAAAAATAATTTTTTAATGAAACAAATGAGTTTACCTTTAAGGATCCAGCAACAACAAGAACAGATTTTATAGCTCTCAATCCCCAATCATAATGATCTTGTTTTGAAAGAAGTTCTTTACACAGTGTATAAAGTGTAATGAACTTTCGAGCCAACACTCTTGCATCTTGAAATCCCTCAGCGACCAACATAATTTCGCAAATCAATTCAAAATCAGGAACAACCATAGCCTAGATTTTAAAATATTATGTTTAAGGAAGTGATCAGTGATTAAATTTATTGATACTTACACAGGGTCTGAAGAGTGCTTTTAAATTCTCTGGAAGTTCTGTACGACCAGCGTAACCGGGATTCATCTGGAAATAATAAGTACATCACTGTATCTTGTGTCATTTAATTAGGAATTGATTTGTTGAAACTTACAGTAATGAAAATACCAACTGTTGGAACCAATGCAATAATTTCACCCATGAAATTAAATGTTGACTTTTTGTCTCGAATGGCGTCTTGAACAGATTTCACTTGTACAGCCACTACAGACAATACTTCGACGGATATTCGATTGAACTCATCAAAGCATCCCCAGGCTCCTGTTTGAGCTAATCCTTTATAAATATTTCCACAACTTTTATAATCCATCTGTTCACTACAATTGAATACATAGACCATGATTCCAAGAGCTCTTCCTAAATCTTTAGTTGTTTCAGTTTTTCCAGTTCCAGCAGGCCTTTAAATAGATACACACAATATAATTGAAAAAGGAATTAATTAATAAATGTACTACGTACCCAGCTGGTCCACCACCCATAATTAAATGCAAGCTTTGTGTCAATGTAATGTAACAACGATCCGTAAGTGGCGTAATGACCAATCGAGGAGTACATCCTAGATACTCATAACTATATGTAAATTGAGCATCACAAATATTTGCAAAACAGTGTCCTTCAGGTTCACCCCATCGATGTCTCAATTGAGATTGCCATTGAAAAGCTGATGCTGTTTCCACTTTTGTGTGAATCAATTGACTAACGACGTCTCGGGAATGGACATCGACTGTACAAATGGTCATAATTTTTTGACGATCTCCTTTTGTCAACTCTCCAATCAATAAAGTAATGAGAGTAGAGAGCTGCGAAATTTGCTTTTTATAGTAATCTTTAAGAGCATTATCATAACCTTCTTCTAAGCGACTGAATGCAATGTTTACTTCTGTCGTCCACCAAATTTGTGTACCACACAATGATACTTGTGCAGGATAGTCAAACAGCCATTGTTCTCGAGATTTTTCTTCATAACTAGTAACGGCATTTGACATATAAAATCGCAAGCTCGATCTCATTCTTATTTGGATTTTATTCAGCCAAACTTCAACAGCTCCAATGCATTCGGACTTTTCATCAAATACTACATATTCTCCATCTTTTGCATACATTCCTAAACTACAGATATCATCATTTTCATTTTTACCCAATTCTAATTTTGCAATAGAATCGAACAGTTTGGTTAAATGCTTCATGACAAGTTTCGGTTGGTTTCCAATACTTAAAATGTCAAGTAAATCAGCAGAGCTCACAAAATAGAACCGAGGGAAGAATAAACGCTTTGTTTCTAAATATTCTGCAAGAGCTTTCTCACAAAGGACAAGTTCCTGTTGTAGTATTTCTAATCTCTCACATAATCCTTCACGATTTGTTGCTTTGATCACATTATTAGACACTGCCATTTCCTCCATCAAAACTTTGAAACCACGATCAATCTTATCAAACCTTTCCGAATCAATCGGAAGCTGCTTTCGAATATCTTCTGAAGACATGAAAATACTCTCCAAGTGGGTCCATGTACGCTGTACCTCAAACCAAACGCTAATTACTGAATCAGCCATCATCAACTTTTTCTGCCATGCTGAGACATCACCCAAAAAGTGTGCAATAAATTTAGATGTTATCAGATTTTGCAAGACTACTTGATTCTCTTCTAATGTTTCAATCAGTTCTTCGGATGTTTTCAACAGTCTGTAATTAAAACGGTTGAGTAGTATCCCCAAACAGACTAAGAGCATGCTCAATTATAGGCGAGCATACTCATTGCCTGCTAGATATGTTATGTCTGTAAAGCTCACCTGCATTGAGTGCGTGGATGTATTTCACTATCGAATTCCATGACACTCCATGTTGTATTCAAATCTCTCAGAATTTTTTCCATCGACATTTCCTTAACTGCTTTATCGACAATATTCTTTACCTCTTCTTCACATTCGTGTAGATTCAATGCAAGCAGTTCGCTGAGCGTTGTTTCTTGGTCCATTATAAACTTGACCTATGAAATCATTTCAGGAATATTATAAATTAAAAGATTTTTGAGAGTATGACTTGAGACAAATTAATGTGTGAATGTGAGGATTACTATATGCTAAATATACAACGAATGAATATTTTAATTTTAAATATTTATATTTTTAAAGGAGGTTCAATTATTTTTTTTTTGTTATTTTACAGAATGGGATAATAATGATGAAAGATGATTTGATAACCAAGCCTTACTTACTATATATTCAGGCGGAAGAGATGATAATTGCTGAAAACAGGAAATCAAGGAAAAGTGTATTTACACAAACATAAAAAGTTGATATTTGGGTATTTGAGTATCAACTCTTTTATAATTTTATGATTCTCATTCAGACAGGTTTTGTGCACTATCGGGTGAAGCGTTTTATATACAGAAATGCACTTTTCTATTGTTGATACTATAAAATTATAAATTATTAGAGAAAATGAAAATTTAAAAATTACTTTAGTTGATGTCATCAGTTGATGCCAATGACGTTCACGAATTGCTGGATTTTGAAGTTCTCCAACAGCCCTCAAACTTGTAAGCATATTCTTAACAGTCGCTTCAAGTTGAATATATGTGTCCCATGTACGCATTTCCTTGTCGAGTAAACGAACATCTTTTGCAAACTTTTTACATTCAATGTCCATATTCTCAACATCAATTTTCCTCCAAGGTGTTGTTTTCCAATCCTAAAAGATATTCCAGCATATTATTGATAGTCATTAGATTAAAACTGCATTACTTACCTCAATGCATGTTTGAACAATGTATACGTAATCCCAGAGTTGCTGTAAAAGACATGCTACAATAGTTATGAAAATATTAACAAAGACGCCTATACCTTCAACATTTTTAATTCACGACGACATTGTCTTAGGAGTTTGAATTCAGGCACATTTACTTCAAATAAACTTCCAGAATCATTAATTGCTGACATTTCACCCTCCAATCTAAATATATCTTCACTTATTCGATCAAGAAGTTCATAAGGCTTCTCGCAATCAAATTTGAAGAATTCGTATGTCCTGAATATATCACGAAAAACTGCAATATGTGCATCGAAATTTGCAATACGAGTTCTTATAGCAATAACTTCTGTTGCTTGTAATGGTGCTACTTGTTGTTTTACTGTTTGAGCTAATTTCTTGGTATTATTCCATTGTTCGGGAAGTTCTTGCAATAGGACATTTACTTCCTCAGAAATTTCCATGTCATAGAACTTTAATAAATCAATTGTTTCTTTCATTGGCTCAAACATTATGTCAGTTGTAACACCACGTTCTTTGACTTGCAATAGGAATGCCATTATAGACACTAAAGTATCATAATCATTGACAATTTGCAGAAGACCTTGGTCTGCTTTATGTATGAAATTACTCAAATTCGTCAAACTGTTAGTTACATTATCGACAAGATGATTTTGAAACATATTTCCCCATTTCCTTACAATATTTATAAGTGCTTGTCTAAAAGGTCGAACATCAACTTGAAAGAATCCATTGAAAACTTGAACTGGTTGAATTGTTTCAATTTCGGTGTGTAAAGATTCATATCCATCAATCATTTCTCGAAAAGCTTCAATTGTTGGTGGACATGGTTTTGGAGCTTGAGAATCATTATTCATAACCATATCAATTTCATCCGGATCCAAAATTCTACCATATTCTAAAAATAATTCCATACAGTATTCTCTATCTTCAAGCCATAAATACGAATATCGTTCAAAATCTCCACAAAATTGCGTTGCTTCTTCTACAGCTCTTTCAACGCTTAACAAAATTTCCTGCTTCATTTCTTTAACATCGTGATCATTCATGATGACTTCTTCATAAGTTTCAGTAACATCTTTTCTTAATCGTGGTATTAAGCTTGCCATATGAAGTATATCTGCGAAAAAAAATTAAGCATTGAGTTATTTTGGTGAAAATTTATTTTGAACTGACCATTGACTAAGTTATGAAGCAGAATGCTAAAACAATTACTGTCATTTGGATTTAAGGACGGAATAAAAATCATTCTTGGAATTTCCAATTCAAGTCTTGACTCGAATAATGGTGGACAATTGTTTTCTGGATCCATATTTTCTGCAATATAAGCGATGCTTACACCAACAGTGTGCAAGAGATTCTTAAGGATAATATCATCACAATATGCTATATAATCATCCCAACAATCTTCATTCATTTTCCCTTCCATTTTAAAAAGTCGTAGATTTTCCTCCAATAACCTTGAAGAAAACAAAATCGTGATTATTGAATTAATATATATATATATAGGAATTGACAACATACTCATGAACTCGGACAGCAACATTTCGTATTTCTGCATAACGTTTGTTTGTTCTTTCCTGTCGTTCCTCAACACATAATGTCGCTTCTTTCTTGCCATCTTTTCTTACAAATAATGGAGCTTTTGCCCATGATGTCATGACATCTTTAATTTCATTTAAATTACTTTGTATTTGAACCATTCTAGAATGCAAACATTCGACAGGTGCTCTTAAATCGTGCATATATTCTGTTATGTTTTCAGAATTCCAATTTAATTCTGAACAACCCTTTTCAACAAATTTGTCCGATAAATCTATTTCAGCTTGAATCAGTCTGATTTCAACTTCTGAGCAATTTCGACAAATCTGAAGATAGAAATTTAATTAACATTAAACATTTGAGGTTAAGTGTGTCGTGCTCAAAAAAGTTTAAGACAAGCTGTTCTAATTGATTACTTACATTATTGTACCATTCAACACTTTTCTCTAAATTTAAAATGTATCCTCTGTAAGTTTCCTGTTCCTCAGAAAAAGCAATAGCACATCTAGGAACGTCACTTTTATGCATTAATCGTAAATAATGAACTTCTCTTAAAATTGCTGAGAGTTCAGGATCAAAATTTAAGGTTATAAGTTTAGAGTTCTCGACTCTTGCTAAAAGTGACTTTTTCAAATTATTCTCAATTTGTTGAGAAACATTGTCAGACCATTTTTCAAATATATCCTTTTCAAACTTCCTTAATTTGCCCATTAAGTTATTAAAACGTAAAAGTAACATTTGTGCATCTTCTGTTTGTACAATAGGATGTTGAAGTGCTTGAAAACTCTTTATTGGAGTTGCTATTCGTGAAGATATTTGATGAACCCATCTAAGTGCTGACGCTACTGGAGGTGCTCGAAGTTCTACATTTATACATCCTCGTGCACGATATGATGCCATTTGCTTATCATAAATTGATTCGCAAACAGTACTGAAAAGAATTTATAAGAATCTTATACTTTATGTGATTGTATAATACTCACATTTCATCATCCAACATTATTAAAATTTGTTGGTATTTGTATGTGAATTCCTCTTTAATTTTTGGACGCTCTGTAAATTATTTAAAGTTTGAATTAATACTTTTCCTGTTTACACATATTATTTTACCCAATACAGTTCCAACTATAGATATCAATTTAAATACGCTCTCTAAATTATGACTGTCATCAAATGCTTGACATAAAATAGCCTAAACAATAATAATCAGCATAAGTAAGTTACTTTAAAAAGCAAATTTTAAATCATTTACAGCTAATTTCATGTCAAGTTCCAATATCCTTTCCTGGAACTTTAAAAAATCTCCTTTAAAACTTTCGTCATCTGGATCCAAGACATCATATGTTTTTGAAGCAAATGATGAAAAACATTGATTAAATTCTAAAGAAACAGCTGATATCCTTGCACTTAGAATTCGACCTTTCAGACCTCCTATTTCAACCTTTTCCAGCTTCAAAAATTCTATAACTGTATAGAAGAACCACTGGATTGTATGTAATCGATCCAAAAAGGAATTAAAACGTTCAAAAACTGCATTCGGATGAAATGTCCACTGTTGAACTGTAAAATAATTTATTTTTATAAAAATCTGAATAATCCTATTTTTTTTTGTTGCAAACCTGGACGTTCGCCGAAAAATGGAGCTAAACTTTCTTTGTACTCATCAAAAACGGTGCGGAAATATTTTAAGATTTTTATAGTTTGTGAAATACGTTGCATAGCTTCATCAATGTCACTGTGGAATATTGATGAAGGATCTAGAAATCTTTTTGCTTGGTGTATAATCATGTTGCATATTTGCTTAAGAAGAACAATTAATTTTGCAGATGTGCGATAATAGTTTGAATTAGCCCATAGCTATAGATTGAAAATAGATTAGTTGAAATTTATCTATGGATGATTTTGATTTACATCTTACCAAACATACGACATGCATCAGGGGTTTTAATAATGGTTTACTTTCCGAAAAGTCAGTATCTTCAAATTGCAAAAAGTGCTTCATAAGAGGACTTAAATATAACGTTATATCACGTGCTTCAGCTAAGGCTGTTACTACATTCTTAAACATAGACTTAAAACAAGGAAAATATGCTGAATCGGTGTGCTGAAAGAGTCGAAAAAGAAGTTTAATGGAAATGGATCTTATGCAAGACGTGATCAAGTTGAAAGGCTTACCTCTAAAATAAGTGCCATACTTTTAATCTGTTCATTTCTAAGTTGCTCATAAATATATCTGAAATAACGTAAATATGTCTCTAATTATTATTGATAATAAAAAAAAAATAGTTTCGCAAACGAGGCAAAAATTGCTAGCCTTGCCTATCTACATAATCATGTAAAGTTCAATACTTACGTAAGATTCTTTAAACGGTTATTCCAAAAATTAATCTCTGTAAGAAAATAATAAAATTGATGAAAAATTATTAATTAGTGATAGATTGCGTAGATTAAGCATGCAAGAAAAAATCAAGAATAAGATTGTTTTCGCATGGAAGTTGCTAACGGAAAAATTCAAATTCTGTAAAAGTCAACGTTGTGGAAAAAGTCGACGCTTTAAAAAAAATCTTATTATTTTCGTAAAAGAAGGCTTTTGGAAAATGAATAATATTTTTGTTAATATTTAGCCCGTTTTATTGATTAAAACTTTGACAAAATCGTGTAATATTAGTAACAAGTCATTGTAAATTGTGTTTTGTGTAAAAAAAATTTAAAATTTCGGCTAATTTTGTGATTTGTAAGTAAATGAAAGTTTTGACGAAAAATGCATCAAGTGAAATTACCAAGTCGTGAAAAATGAGAAATGAATCATCGTGAATGAGCTTAATAGAAATTTAATTATATATTGTGCATTAATGAAGTCTTATCTGTTATTATAAGCAGGTTTAGCATATTTTTTGATATAATTAAAACGTTTCTAGTGAGCATGCGCATAAAATAACAGAATTATAAAACTTTCATTGATTTTTTTTGCTTATACAACAAAGTGTTAAATTTGTGTCGTCTGACTTTAAAACTTTTCAATTATTTTTGAAGGAATTAAGTCCTTCTTTAGCTTTTAAAAATAATGCATTTATAAGGATGATACTCTGTGATATTTTAAAAATATAATAAAATTAATGAGGCTCAACATAAATTCGAGGTGTCTACAATAAAGTTTTATGAAAATATTTCGTCCATAGTATTATAATCAAAAGTGCTTCTTGTGCTATAATTAAGCAATAATTTTTCTAATTGGCTTTGCAAAACGTAGTAGCATACATAAATAAGACGTTCGGAAGCAGATAATCTAATTCACATACATATATAAAATATTTGATATGTCAAAAATATTAAAAGAGTACAGAGTGTAAGAATTCATCGCCAATTTAATTATACCTAAAAGCTGAAGAAAAAAATCGATTATTGTGTTCTTTTTTTATTATTATACTACGTATTTTTATGGTTGCATTGGAAGTTTTCTTTTCATTTATCGAAAGACCCGTTGTTATGATGAATATTGATCTCACAAAAACATAATTCAGTGACGGCGAAAAATTAATCTTTTGTTCTATGAATGTACTATGCGATTATTTTCTCATTTCCGTCTTTCTGTTCATATTAGGAAGAAAATTGAAAACATTGGCAAAATGACTCAAATGACACAAGAGGAGATTGTGACGAATACCAAGACCGTTCTGCAGGGTCTTGAAGCTCTTCGACATGAGCACATGTCTATTATGTCTGGTCTAACGGAAGGAAAAAAAGATCCAGATAAGATAGATATAATACAGAAGAATATTGAAAATATTGAATTGGGTTTGGGTGAAGCTCAGGTATGTCTCATTTCATATTCATCCTTTTATGATTATTATTTGCTTTTTTGCTTAATTACTTATTGTGTACCTTTTATGCATACGAATTTCAGGTCATCGTAGTGTTAGCGTCCCATTTACAAAATATAGAAGCAGAGAAACAGAAATTGAGAACACAAGTTCGGCGACTTTGTCAAGAAAATGCATGGCTTAGAGATGAGCTTGCAAATACGCAACAAAAACTTCAAACATCTGAACAGATGGTGGCACAATTAGAAGAAGAAAAGAAGCATTTAGATTTTATGCAATCAGTTAGAAAATATGATGAGAATCAAGATGAGATCAATGAAAATGAAAAGTCAAGATCTGATCCTGTCGTTGAATTATTTCCAGAAGATGAACAAGAAGAGAGAAATAATATGTCGCCTACGCCTCCAAGTCAATTTGCAAATCAAGCAAATGCAGGTTACGAAATTCCAGCACGTCTACGAACATTGCACAATCTTGTGATTCAATATGCATCACAAGGACGATATGAAGTGGCAGTGCCACTTTGCAAGCAAGCCCTCGAAGATTTAGAGAAAACGAGTGGACATGATCACCCAGATGTTGCAACGATGTTGAATATTCTTGCTTTAGTTTATCGTGATCAAGTATGACTAATTGAATGAAAAGTCTAGACAATGATTTTAACAATATTAATTTACTTTTAGAATAAATATAAGGAAGCCGCTAATTTATTGAATGATGCTCTCACTATTCGCGAGAAAACGTTGGGAGAAAATCATCCAGCTGTCGCTGCGACATTAAATAATTTAGCAGTTTTATATGGAAAGCGTGGCAAATACAAGGACGCCGAACCTTTATGTAAACGTGCACTTGAAATTCGTGAAAAGGTTTTGGGTAAAGATCATCCAGATGTTGCAAAACAATTAAATAATTTGGCATTGCTATGTCAGAATCAGGTACCATTATTATATGACTCATAAAATAACAAAATGACTAATCCTCTTTCATTTATTTTTACTTTAGGGCAAATATGAAGAAGTCGAATTATATTATCAAAGGGCATTAGAAATTTATGAGAATAAGTTGGGTCCCGATGATCCGAATGTAGCAAAAACAAAGAATAATTTGGCAAGTTGTTATTTGAAGCAAGGAAAATATAAGGAGGCTGAGATTTTATATAAACAAGTGTTGACACGTGCTCATGAACGAGAATTTGGCACTATTGATAGTGATAATAAGCCAATTTGGCAGGTACGTAAAAAAGTGGTTGAAAAATAATTTAAGAGTAATTAAAAACAAAAGACATATCTTGTACAATACAAAAAAGCCAAACTTCAATACATGCACTACGTTTCCGTTTTAATCAATCATTTACAAAGTTAGATCTGATGATGAAATGACTACATTATATATTTCTATATAAATGAGAAAATTGCATGACTGCACTACATGTGTGTTTTGAAATATTCATATTATATCTTCCAAAATTAGCTACAAGCACGATAATGGTTGTACCTTGTGAATACATATGATGTGTGTTCTATCCTGATGCTGAATTTCATTCCTTTTATTATAAAATAATAATATATGACAATATCAATTGGGGCATAACTCATAAATTGCGCTGTTTAATTGATGCTTTATTTTTCTTGTGTTTTGGTTGTTTTGTTTATCACACATATTGGTAATGGACATTGTTGACAAAAATATTAATTAAATTCATTAAAATTTTGACCTCCAAGCTTGTCATCGTAATTTATGAAGTAGCTCAAATTAAATTGAAATTGGCGAATCGTTCCATCCTTTTCCCACTTATGAAATAAAACAAAAAAAATATTTGAAAGTGATAGCCATTGAGTGCATTAAAATGGAAACGTTGTTCATTTTGTTTTACCAAATATAGGCATCGAGTCGGTCAAGAAGAAGTCAGTTTTAGAAAGATTATTCTTTTTGTAGTCAGTCGATTATCAGTTTATATTTATTCTTGGGTGTGCTAAATTTCTGTTGGCACACTCTGATATTGTTTATGATTTTATTTTTTGCTTGAGCAAATTAATATGAGAAAAAATATTGTCCGAATGAAAAACAAAAGATGATAAATTTCAATTTCAAAATAAGGTTGCGGAGGAACGAGAAGAAAATAAGCATCGCAATAGAGAGAATACTCCGTACGGAGAGTACGGTGGATGGCATAAGGCTGCAAAGGTTGATTCACCGACTGTTACAACAACTTTGAAGAATTTGGGAGCACTCTATAGACGTCAAGGAAAATATGAAGCGGCCGAGACACTGGAGGATTGTGCGATGCGATCGAAGCGAGAAGTAATAAATCCGAATAATAATTCTAATCCTACAACTGAAACTACACCAAACAAAAAAATTTCTGATATTTTAAACTTTTTCAGACGCTAGACTTAGTGAAACAAGCTAAAGTGGCACAAATACTGGCGAGTGATGATAAACGACGATCACGAACTATTCGCGGTGATGGTAATGATCAGTATGAAGGCATTGAAGATGCAAACCGTCGTTTATCGAAATCATAAAAAGTCGTATAATTTGAGCTACAAAAAAATAAACAAAATGCTTTGAAACTAAAAAAATAATAAAAGATCATCCATTAATAATCAGTAGCCTCTCTCACATCACATAATATTTATTTATCATACCTATAAAATTATTACTGACTACAAGCTATTAATTCTACTTACGACATTTGCTAATTCTTTTAAAAAATAAATTATTCTTGCATAATTTTATTAAAAAAAGAATAAAAATGGAAAATGAACAACATATGTAGATTTGCTTAAAACTTAGTATGAGGATATCCATAACCCACTACATGGCATGTGAGAAATAACAACAGCAGTTGATAATGGTGGAACTATCATTAGCTACATCAAAAAACTACTAAAAAAAATCATTTATTTTTCTAAAAAATTATGTAAATTTAATTAAATTAACACAATAGTCTGCATATGAAGATTGTACTTTGATGTTGCTTATTTCGCTTTTTGAGAATGTAATAAAAATAATTGCAATTAACATGTACATCTACATTAATTCATTTAGTGCAATATTTTTTTTCTTCATTTTTTAATGGTAATGGCTAATTCGACTTCCATTTGCTTTCACAAACACTTTGTTTTAGGTCTTTGAATTATGGCACACATATCATTTTTAGTTATAATTTAACAATTAGCATGCTTATTTGTAGATATATCTCACACACTATTAATCTCTCCCTCACACCCCCACCAAAATTAATTTATGATTAATCGAATTTTATCATTTTTGTTTATTTTTTGTACTTAAAATTATTTGTCAATGATTTTTAAAGGAAACAGACAATATACAAATTTGTGCACACACTTTAGTTTATCTCAATAGGTCCACGTATGTTTCTTATGTTAATGAAGTAAATAAAATCAATATTTAAGTGTTTTTCACTTATTATTATTATTACCTATTATAATTATAATTATTTTAATGTTAAGTTAATGAATCAAAAACATTTACGAATGTATCGGAAGTCTCTTTGTTCCATGCATTATTCAAGCAGAAAAAATTATTCTTTAGTTGTATTCCACTCGTGGATCATTCAAGCTCATTTCTGTTGAACTCTTGTATCACAAATGTTCATTCAAACTAAGCGTATGCTGATCAAAAATTCATACAATCGAATATGACGACAATATGAATTCTATAGCTATGTCACAGTGGACTTCCAAAATGTTTTTAAACTTTTTTTGCTGTAATTTTTGATCAACATAAGCTTGATTTGTAAGAAAATAAGATCGGATCTTGGAATGATACAATCTTGTAGGACAAGTTTGTGAATAGATCAGGAAGTTCAGTGAGTTCAGAAGTGGGCTTGGATATTATTTAACGTTTTCCATCATTTCTATAAGACGCATTTTTAACAGTTAATTAATAATTTAAAATTTAAACAAGTGAAATGCACGTGCTTAAAGCACAATAGTAAATTTGCAAGGAAATTAAAAATTTTCATTTTAATTAATTCAATGTGCATGTATTAAAAAAAAGAGTAAATCGTTAAAGGAGATGTCTATTTCCTAAAAAATTTAATGAAATGAGCATAATTATGATTTAATCTAAAGATTTATGTTTTAAATCTATCATTTATTTACTTGTATACTTATTATTTAACTGATTAATTTAGTACCTTAATCAATCAATTTATAATTTTTATTGCTTTGTATAATAATAAAAAAAAAGTTAAAGAAAAGCAGTTTCAATACATTGAAATTATGAGAAAAATGCCTTTTGAAAAATAAAGCAGCAAAAAAATTAAATGCAAAAAAAATCTTCCTAATCTAAATTATTTAAATCTTGTTACTTGATAATCGAATTACTTCCATATCTAGCACAATCTACATGAGAAATTTGAATAAATGATCAGTCACTCACCGACAGCTGGAGTTGGATTTTGTCCATTGTTAAATGCACTTGCTGATGTTTCCATAAAGACATCATTAATTTGAGTCACCCATTTTATAACAACGCCTTCTATTGCAGATTTTAGGTACAAATCAACAGAACATTCTGCATTCGTTTGTAATTCCCGTGCTGTAATAACACATTTTTCAACGCCAACAGGCTTAGGCAGAATTGTTTTCCCAGATACTTGCCCTTGAACCTTTATTGAAATAATCATTTTATTCTCTTTAGTAAATGTTATTGGAAGTGAAAGAAGAAAGAAGTTTATTCACCTGATATACAGTGCTCTTCAAACTGTGAGTCTATTCAAATAAGAATACATATTGTAATGTTGACCTTGATGATAAATAAACAATATGTATATACTTACGTGTTTTAAGACATCTTGAGCGACCCTGAGAATGTAAACAGTTATTCATTCTAGAATGTTTATCATCTTAAATTCCATCTACTTACATTTCTGGCCACCCTTTGTGGTTATCGGTATTGGATAATAAAGGAACAAAAATTTCATCTACTAGACATGATAATTGATCTATTGAACGTGTTGCTAAATCTCCACTAATTAGCCAAAATGCGCAATCTTCACGCGGAACTTCAATCGGAAGTCGCTTAACAAAATAGACACCTAGGAATATGTAAATAAATAATCTCAGCCATTTAGTGACTATTTCTAGAATGTAACTTGCCTTTTGCTTTTAATTGGGTCAAGGGGAATTTTATCGTTGGCAATAATTGAGCGGACTGTGTGAATTGTATGACTAGAACCATTTCGCTTGATAAATCTAAAAAATCTTTTATGACTGTTTTGTGCTCCTCAAATGTTAACAATCGCTGCCACTTTTCAGGTTTCAATTTTAGGGTTTTCTGTATAAAAGATCCCATAAAATCAAGCCGCAAATCTGGTCCATCATGTGGTGTCCCTTCCATGTTTAGTTATTATTATATCTATAAATACAGCATTCTTATTAGATTCCAGGAATTGTGCTTGTATTAGTAAGGATATGATCAACAGGTGGATTTTGTCGTTGCTGTATTTGTGTAAAGCTTTTACAAACACATTTGAAAGTTTCAACTGATCACTAGGAGCAGCAAACACTGTTGCGCATTTCCATAGCAATCTGTATCTATGGAAATGACCCAATTTTCCAGTCAATGAATGATCATTTATGAATTAACTTGTCATTGATTTACAATTATGAAAATATTCATAACTTTCACTAAAAATTTTAGGCTGACTAGATGTTTGAAATTGACATTTTTTGGAATCAGCTTCCTGATGCTGGGAGTGTTCAGAGAGGGTTAATGAGGCAATTCCCACCATTTTTGGAAAAGAAACTTCAATTTGCTAGGGTTTGCTGGTTGCGACCCTGTACAGCACTTAAGTCTTTAGTCTATCCTACTCGACGAAAACGCAAACAATTTTCAATATCAGAAAAAAAACCTTTTTTATTCTTCTTCGAAATCAAGCAGATAGTCAGCCTACATTTAAATTCCTTTTTGAATTGTTCTTTTGGATTAAAGTTAAGGCTTGAAAGTGGAATTCCTTTTTAAACTTTTAACTTAAACTTCATTAATCGGCATTTAATTAAATAAATCTTAAATCTCATTGAATTATCCTTTCCATTCACAAAAACCAAACTTGATTCCATGTCGTCACTAAATTGCTATTCATTATGCAATCACAAAAGATCGATTCTTGAGACGCCATGTTGAAAAATTGAAAGTTTTTTTGCAAAAATGCTTTTTTGGTGCGAAAAATCAATTTGAAAATATTTCCACGATCATTTTTAATTAAATTAACTAAACATGTCACGAAATAAGCACACATTTCCTATAAATTTGCTTAATACTTGAATGATTACGTAACATAGATTGATGAAAAAAATTGAATTTTAAGGCATTTACTACAATGATATTTACTATTGTGTATATTCAAAATTAGTCCCGTGTATTAAGGCACATAACAAGCCTAATTTGACTTTAAAATATTAACATTAATTTTATTAACAAATTTCGAAATAAAATTAGATCACGACTTTGTTTTGTGATATCCTCAAAAAGACTAAATAAGTCCTGAAAATTTCACCTATAAATATATTAAAATGACAAAATACCTATACAATAGCAAATTGTTTATTATTTATAAAACAAAATAAATGTCGTAGCTATGGAGAGCAGTGTCATTCAACTAGGTAGGCAAAAATCAGTGCTCAATGAAATTCAACAGATGTTTGACTTGTTGCATCGTCTGTGATCGTAATTATTGGTTATGATTCTTTTTGTTATTTTCTACGTCATCGATTAGTTCCTATTATTTATGATATCATTTGACATTCAAATTGTGCCAGACATAAACATGCTCCATTTGGCAATGTTTCAGTCTGTTCTAAAGAAAAATGCATTTACGATGAAATCCACCTGTAGATATGGCTAGAATTTTATAAAGTATGATGATAATTCTGAACTTGAAGTTTATTCACCCCAATCGTCTAGTGTCTATTTAGGACAGTGTCACTCTTTTCTGTACTGCGACACAGTTCAGTCATTTGAGAAAAATGTCACACCAATAAGATGAACCTGTTTACAATTCATTGACCTAGTTAAAAAAATTAGATATAATACAGTCTTTTCAAAATAAAGAGGTAGGGGATGTGGCAAGGGAATGGGGTTCGTGGATGTTAAGAGCAGCAATTTCTCGATATACTTATTTACTTGATCTACGGTCACAAGCCACTGATCTAATCCATTAAGGAAATCTTACTGAAGAAACTTCTTAAAATATCAATTCATGCTTAACGTCATTTAAAACCTATCCTGAAGAGATCGATATCAATAGGAGTAAGGAATAAAAATCCGAGCATTTTGAATAAACAATCAGTACTTCATGTAGGTAACCCGTGCGACACAAATAAAGAAAGCTCCGATAAACCTCATTATTAACATGCAATGGAAGCCAACTCCGCTTGCCAGCCACGCAGATCCTTCTTCATTTGTGTCGCACGAGTAAGAACATTAGCTTCTCTGAAAAATAATAGAAACTTTCAAAGCAACTTCACGTTTAGTATATTTACGCAATGACAAGATTCGAAAATAACATTTCTCATTAACACCTCTCGTGACTCTGCAAATCTCTATTGGAAATACCACAGGTGGACAGATGCAAAACATACACAATTATCACATATTTGCCAAAAAATTTATTATCAAATCAATTTTTCATCACTTTCCATTTCTATTGCAAAGTCATGGAAACATTATTCTAAAAAAATCAGTTGCTTATACTGCCTGACGTCATTTGTTTCCAATTTGACTTTTTCACATCACTTATTCTAATCGGTTCTTTATTCTTCATTCTCTCGAATAATATAAAAGATCCAGTGAGTATGAGCGACAGTCCAACAATACAAA
Source organism: Chironomus tepperi (assembly GCF_022539635.2). Classification (NCBI taxonomy): domain Eukaryota; kingdom Metazoa; phylum Arthropoda; class Insecta; order Diptera; family Chironomidae; genus Chironomus; species Chironomus tepperi. The sequence continues at coordinate 671,616 of NW_027226222.1, forward strand.
TGATAATCTTCATGTAAATGTCCTCTTGGACGTCTTGAACAACTACACCATCATTTGCGTCATCTTTTCTCCACCAATTCCAAGTGTTGTTGAAATGTATAGGATCACACGATGGGTCAGAGAATTTACGTATTGAAGGCACCATGACGTTAGAATATCGTTTTAATCCAGAAAGTAGAAATTCAACTTTTTCAGGATATGACTCAGCAAGATTATTCATTTCACATGGATGTGACTGAAGTACCACGGCATGAAGTGTCCGATTGGTCTGAAACTTTGTCAGAATTAAGTCCATATTGTGTCCATTTGCGTCCAACAAAAAAATATTTTCGTCCTACTTCCAGTTCCTGGATATAGCATGTTGAAGTTTTGGTGATTTATGCCGTCGTACTTCAGGATTTAAAACGGCACTAAAATCAACTATAATTAACATATTATACATCAAAATTCATCTACTATTTACGTCCATTTACGTCCCGCAAAAATTTTGAGGAACCGATGTCTCAGACAGAAGTTATGGCCTCAAAGTTCCTGACCAGGTCAAAATATTTTTTTCTTCCAAAAACTTTTTTATTATCATGTTATATATCAAATCAGATCTACTGTTTCCCAGCATTTCAAATTTGAAATAATTTTTTACGTCCAGATCAGCGTTTAGGACTTATGGCAGTTCCAGTTTTAGTCCCGTACCTGAATATATGAAAAGTTTCTTAACTTTGCCCATACATGTTATATGTCTAAACATATCTATTTTCATCAAAAATAACGAATTTGTAAAAAAATATTAATTTTGAACCTGTTTTAAATCACATATGGTATTTAAAAATTCAATTAAATAATTTTTCAAATTGAAATTTCGATAATTTGAAAAAAAAATTTAGTATTTTCTTCCCCAAATTTTAAATCTCAATAATCTCAATAACAATTGAAAATTCTGAACATTTTTAGAAAATAATTTTTTTTTTTTGGTTTTAAATATCCGATAAAATTCTTAAAATATATTTAATTACTGTAATCTAAACTTAGGTGTTTTGATAGAAAATTAAAAATTATTTGAAATTTTTTAAAGGCTAATAAGAAGAATTTTCAATTGTTATTGAGATTTTTGAGATTTAAAATTTGGGAAAAAATTAAATTTTTTTTTCAAATTATCGAAATTTCAATTTGAAAAATTATTTAATTGAATTTTTAAATACCATATGTGATTTAAAACAGGTTCAAAATTAATATTTTTTTACCAAATTCGTTATTTTTGATGAAAATAAATATGTTTAGACATATAACATGTATGGGCAAAGTTTCTTAACTTTTCATATATTCAAGTACGGGAGTAAAACTGGAACTGCCATAAGTCCTAAACGCTGATATGGACGTAAAAAATTATTTCAAATTTGAAATGCTGAGAAAAAGTAGATCTGATTTGATGTATAACATGATCATAAAAAAGTTTTTGGACGATAAAAATATTTTGGCCTGGTCAGGAACTTTGAGGAGCCATAACTTCTGTCTGAGACATCGGTTCCTCAAAATTTTTGCAGGACGTAAATGGACGTAAATAGTAGATCAATTTTGATGTATAATATGTTAATTATAGTTGATTTTAGGAGGGGATGCCGTTTTAAATCCTGAAGTACGACGGCATAAATCACCAAAACTTCAACATGCTATATCCAGGAACTGGAAGTAGGACGAAAATATTTTTTTGTTGGACGCAAATGGACACAATATGGACTTAATTCTGACAAAGTTTCAGACCAATCGGGCACTTCATGCCGTGGTACTTCAGTCACACTCACATGGATCATCAATAATATTAAACAAGCATGGAGATGATTTCGGATTACACTTTGTTACTGGAATGTTTTTGTTACACATTGTTGAAGCTTTTCTCATTAGTTCTTTAATTACTTGAGATTCCATCTGTGGAAGGCTTTTAAATGCACTTGAATTCTCTATCATGCTAAGATATTCCTCAAAACTTGTCTCCATATAATCCCCTGATCCACCAAGCCATCCAGAAAAGTTTAGATTCTCACTTCCATTTACAAGTTTCCATCCATCGATCATCAATCCACTAAAACCTAGAACTGATTCGATTTGATATAAAATTTCAGTTCTATTTGTCGGTTCCTTTTGTGATATAGTTTTCCATTGATCGATTCCATCAATTGATTTATCGTTAATTGAAATATTCGCAATTGAAGCCATTGTAGGAAGAATGTCAGTTATATGCATGAATTCATTGCTTACTCTTCTATTTGATTGTATTAATGGACTGTAAATACATGCTGGTACTCTACAAGCACCTTCCCAAACACCTCCTTTTTGACCTCTTAATGGATAATTACTGCCTTCTGTTGAATGAATTCCATATGTAGGACCTCCGTTATCTGTCAATAAATGGTAAAGAATTAGCAATTAATGTCAAAAGCAATGACGTCATAAATACTTACCAGACATAAAGAGAATCACAGTATTGTTTAGTATTCCTTTATCATGAATAGCTTCAATGACTTTTCCTACTCCTTCATCCAATTTCGATACCATTGCTGCAAGTATCCTTCTTTTTTCCTCTCTAATGTAACTGAATTTCTTTATTGTTTCTTCTGGTGCTTCCATAGGTTTATCCTCATTGCCTGTATGTGGAGCCAAATGTGTCAATAGCATAAATAATGGAGTTTTGGTATCATGATTCTTAATTAAATCTACAGCCTCATTTGTGAACAAATCTGTTGCATAAGTTCCAGCTCTATTTTCTGTTTCATTATTTCGTCGCATGTCATAGCCTCTTGAATAATTTCGATCAAGCATAATTAAGGAATGATCATAATATCCAATGTATGGACCTAAATATCCAAAAAAGTCGGAAAATCCTCTTAAATTAGGAGTGAATTGCTGCTTATAAAATCCCAAGTGCCATTTTCCAATTAATGCTGTCCTGTAACCAGCATCTTGAAAATAATTCGAGATGAGCTTTTCATTTAATGGAAGTGCCCAAGGTTCATCAGATGGTATTACATAATGTTGCATGCCTGTACATTGATATAATTGACACAAGATAAAATGAAATGGAAGTAAAACAATCATAATTATTTTACCAAGCTTTATGCTATTCTTTCCAGTGATCAAGGACGCTCTTGATGGAGAGCAAAGTGGAGCTGTATACATTCTAAATATAAATAAAGTACAAGATTTAAGTAAATGGACAGATATTTCACTATCACTTTTAGAAGTAAAACCTGTTAAGAATAACTCCATTATAACAAAGAGAGTCAATGTTTGGCGTTGGAATTTCTAAACTGCCATGAAAGCTCACGTCATTAAATCCGAGATCATCAGCAACAATTAATATAATATTGGGTTTTTCACTATTTTCACAAAATGCAACAGCACAGCAAATAATTAAAATTATTGAAAACCTTAAATTCATCATTTTTTCTAGCACAAATTTCAGGCACAAGAATTTGTCCTCTATTTTGTAGATAAATATTTAATTAATCAGCTGGAAATTTACGACAATTTTCGAATTTAAACTACAACTCTAGATAACACGATATGCACACAGACACAATCAGATGACTACTAAATAACAGATGAGACTGACTTCATAAAATGAGCAGCAATCGTGATCGCTTCATATTTATTTAAAATAAATTGTGATTAATTAAATGACTTTTTCCTTGCTGTATATCCAAAATATCAATAAAGTATGAATGTTTATTGTTGTTGAATATTGCAACAAGAAGTGTTAAAAAAGACTGAAAGGTTACTGAAATTATTTGCATGCTTTTATATGCAACAGCAAGTATCCTTTGAATCAGTATCAGAATTAATAGAAATAGACAAAATCATAGTTAACAGATATTCCGCGCTGATAAGTAGAATGTTCTATGTACGATATAATTATTTTTATTGCTGTCTATAAAGCTTTTAAGCATCTCAGCAATGATTTATTTCAGTTATAGGTGTTGGACGTTTTAATTCCGCTTTTGACAAATCTTTGGAACTAATTATCCTGATCAGCACAAATTTTTCATGGAAGGCAGAAGACGGTTACATGGCAGTTAAAATTAAAATTGTCATTCGGCAACCGCAAGCTGCCACACTTGCCGCTACTTGGATACCATTGAATAATGTGTGCAAATCAGACATGTAGTGCATTAATAAAATGTGTTGTGATCAGAGCTCGAAGTCGAGTGAAATCGAATCGAACTTAGATCCAATCGACTTCGAGCTCTTCCTAATAGAAAATTAACATAATCACATAAATGAGCGTGCTCATGAGTATAAATAATCAGTATAATTGAGCCTTTTTAAATTTTGAAAGTATTCTCATGACCATCCTTCTTGATCACTCCCCAGGCTTAGCATTTTCGAAGAAAAATTTTGGACATTCCTGTAAAATCAATCGATGAAACTTGAAAATTGAAGCCACAATCAAAATTAAACCTCAGGTATTCGTGAGAGACCAAGGATTAATCAACTGAGTAGTATCGCCGAGTTTAATTCAAGCAACGAAACAAAATTCTAAACTTAATCGTGGAAGTATGAAAACAGTATGAAATCATGAATTTTAAGAAATCAGACTGCCGATGTTAAATGAACTTTGTAGAACTTCAGTGCACAGGTTTTTAATAATTTTTTTCATGTAAATTTTCAATGTTAAATTAGAACGGCAGTTGTTGTTGGTTTACTATCCAGTTTTTTATTAATTAATTACCTATCTTTTTAAAATCATGAATATCTATTACTTTATGATCAATAATTAAATATGTTTGCTTAATTTCTAAGTCTAAATAAATGCATAATTAAAAATGATCGATGATTTTTTGAGTATAATTTTGTGGCACATGGCATAATAACTCGTCTCCAACTTAAAATTGCCTGAAATCATTCTAGACAAAAAAAATTGCAAGGGGTCGTGTATTTATTACGTAACACTTTTTAGATTTTTAATCGATTTATCGTCATTTACCCCACCTGAATGTAATACCTAAATGACACTTAAACGATTTTTAATTAAACTTCTAGGAATCTTGTCTGGGAATGTCTGGATCCTCAACAAACAAAAAGATCGCTTTTAGGACCGTAGTTCTTTATCATGAAAGCATTTTTGACTGTTAGGGGTACATTTAATATCATGTAATGTACAAAATCCATGTAATACATATCATGTTATATAATAATGAGTTAACCTAACTCTGCAAGAGCCACAAATTTGCAACATTCAGAATTACCAATTAAACCCAAAAATAAAATAAAAATCTAGATATGTAGAAGCTAATTTGACAATTATTTCCATCACACACGTCATACGGTCAAATCATGCTACAATTTTGTTTTAATAGTAGTTCCTTATAAATTTGCAGAGCGATTACCGAGAGAGACATGCGAAAAATTGTGTATCTGTAAGAAATCAAACAACATCAGAGAATTACACAAACAATATAAAAATTATCTCGCATTTAGTGCCGAATTTGATGAGAACAGATAATTAGCATAACAATAATAAGTATTAATTGGATTTCGTACATTTCTTGACTCCACGAAAATCTATAAAAGCCGAAGTAAATTGAGAGAACATTCTAAGTTTTATTTTGTTACTCGTTGGATAAAGAAAGTCAGTCTGCGCGAGAAGAAGACAAAATAACCATCGGGATGAGAAATTTTCTGTTTAGTTCGATAGTTTTGGCATTCAGTGGTGCTGTGTTTTGTGGATCATATCGTAAGTGATATGAGTGATTAATTTATTTATGAAATTTAACATCCGGTTGCTTATCAACAGTTTTGTGATATAGAATAGCCAATTTAGGCTTTAAAATATGAGAACAAATTCTTTGAGGACTGTTGAATTAATCTGGTGCCATATTTAATTTAGAAGTTGCAAAATTTATTTAGTGACTTGCACAGTGTCTGCCAATCAGTGTTCTGTAATATATTTATAAGAAGGATTAAGATTATTCAGTTTTTTGTGGCATTAAAAAATTCCAAAAAAATAATTGAAAAGTTCAAATTGAGAATTTCGGCAGGCACTGCTCTAGCTTTTATTCTAAAAAATATAATTACGACATTCCGGAAGTGATATTTTTAAGTTGCTACCTGGTTAATTAAAAATCAAAGTATATAAAGGTTCCTCTAAATATTACAGCAAGCAGTTACCCACGTTGTCATTATGGAGATGTAGAATGCATCACAAAAGCATTTAATGATGTACTAAAATTAGGAAAGGATGGAATTAGTGAATTAAATATACCATCATTTGAGCCATTAAGAGTTGCAAAGGTCGACATCATACAAGATACCACAAGCAACATCGCAATTAATCTTGTTCTTCATGACGCAGACATTTATGGAATTTCAAATGCAAATATCTATAGAGTAGTGTATGTGCTTAAAGAATTATTTTTAAAATAATGAAGTAATGGTAATTTCTTCTATCAACAGTGGATTTGACAAAGACATATCCAAATCAAAATTTGAAGTCAACGCACTTATTCCAAAGCTGAGAATCTCATCGAAATATATTGTTGACGGAAAAGTTTTAATTCTGCCTATTACTGGAAGAGGAGACAGTGTATTAAATTTAGGTAGGTCAGGAATACTATATAGTAAACATGTAGTCTTTTATAGACTGTATAATGGATTTATTTATATATATTTTGCACTGTGCTTCCTTAGTGTTAATATTATGATTCAATGATGATTTGAAGGTTGTCTGCTTGTTTCTTGTGATAATATCAAGTTGCTTGACAGCGTTCATTTAAAAATGTAAACAGATGTGCCCTTCAATACAGAAAAATTTTAATTCCAATTCAATCAATACTGCCTAGTCTGATGTAGTTACCCAAATAGAGAAAAATTTGTTAATCGATCCGGTATTAAGCTGGTGTGACTCAGACTTGGTGTCGGTTTGAATTCGGTTTGAATCCTGGAACAGGATTTCTGATCGACTAACCAACTTGTGCTTCTCGGGTTAATCCTTTGTGGATTTTTTCATCCGACCAGCATAACATAATTTCTTACGGAAAATGCTACATGGATGTGTTAACTTCAAAAAAATTCTAAAATACTTCATCATCCCCACCAGCACTATGCGTCGGACCCAAAAATTTGTTGAAGTCTGCCATCACGTGTCATCAGGGCAACTTCCCGTTTTACTGTTATTACAACAACGTACCGGTTCCTCAGTAAATTTTACCGAGATGAATAATTGACGAGTTCCAGGTATGCTTTGTCGCTATCGGGATCGAGATCGGAATTTTCCGAAAATTTATCGGGACCGGGATTTCGAGAAAGCATACTTCCAGGTTGTCAACAGGGATATATATTATTATTCTTCAGGGAATGAAGGTTCCAGAAACTTCTCCTTTGTCCTTTCCTGGACTCATATCTGCATTGTTTCGTGCTTTTAATAATTATCTTACATCTACATCTAAATACCTAAAAATTTAAATAGGCACACAGTTATCATACATGAGTTAGGCATACTTAAAGATTAATAAGCAGATATATAAATTTTAATTAAGTGCTAATTGAATACAATTCTTGAGAACTTCCTGTTAATCTTTACATGTCTTCATTACAGAGAATGCTGACGTCAAAGTTAAATTCAAGATTGAACCTTTTGTCAAAGATGGAAAGATGTACGGGAAAATTGGAAAACACAAATCCCTTCTTAACACATCAAAACTGTCACTTAAACTCGAGAATTTATTCAATGGTAAATTATCCTATTTTGATGCTTTATGACTGACTGGTAACTAATCTTTGCTCATTATAGGAAACAAAGCTTTAGGAGACAATATGAATAACTTTATAAACGAAAACTGGGAGATAATCTTTCAAGAACTTAAGCCAGCAATTAGTGAAGCCCTCGGGAAGGTCATAATGGATATTGTAGAAAATGCCTTCTCATCGATTCCATACAATGAATTGTTCCTTGAATGAAATGTTCATTGATAAGTTCAAAATTTTTTAATAAAATTGTCAAAAAATTTAAAGAATTTGAAAATGTTGAAGCCTATTTTTGATACTTAAAAAGTTAAATCTTGATTGTATAGGAGAGTAAAGGAAGTTGGTGATAGAGATGATTGGTATTCGAGATTGGCAATTGGAACCCAGCTGCAGGCGACTTCAATGGGAGGTTATGGATCAAAATTGATATGTACGACCAGCGAAGTAACTAACTATTAGAGATCACTTTCCCAACAACTTACTCCGAACGAGATGGAATCCTCATCCTACGATTTCCGGTCGTATGCTCCAACCCAGTGATGGGGAACTAGTGCCAAAAATAATTTTTGAAAATGACATGAACCGCCAAGGCGTGCCGCGAAAAATAAAAGGTTACATACCACTGCTCTAATAATCAAATTATCAAGGTTGTTGGAAGTCCTTGGCAGAATGTCAATACGTAATGTCTTAAACGTCATTTGGAACCTAATTAAAAAATTTAAATATTTTTAAAATTGGGATGTAAAACTTACTATAAACACCATCACATCCATCATTAAAAATTTAAGTAGCAATAAGTAAGAAATATGTATAGAGGTAGACCATAAAAATTTCAGTTGAAAAAATATTTCATAATTAATATACAACTGTATCATTGTTCAAGTTCAAGGAAAGTCAGAACATCATGTAGCACTTATGAAGTATATCGGCATCTCGTTCATTCATGCACAACAAAATGTAAATAAATAAAGAAATGTGCATAAGCATGCGAAACACGAGTATGAAGAAAAAAATGTGTAAAGCATTTACACAGCAATGAAAGTGAAACACCTTACATTATTACTGTATACAGTCAATGTACATAAATTGAGTAAGAATTCCGGTTGTCCTTGAGCTTGAGAGAGTTTCATTTTCTTTAGATTCTTGGATTCTCAAGGGTATATGCTGTATGTTTATGTGTCATAGGATTCTATATAAAGACAGTGGTCAAGACTGCATCACTTTTTATTTTGCATTCTGAAGTCATTGTGATAGCAAGAAAAAAAAATGTTCCTTATAGTGCTGTTGGTCCTTATCACTTACTTTCAATCAAATATTAATTGTGCTAAATTTCGTGAGTGTTTGCATCATTAATAAATATTTTATGAATGTGAGAATCAATTTAAGATAAATACATTTCCAGCTAATGAGCTAACAAAGTGCAATTACGGTGATTCGGAATGCATACTTACAAAAGTAAATGATATTTTTCAAAATAAACATAAAGGTGAGATTTGTAGTGAGAAAAAATAAATTAAACATTGAAATGAAGACAAATTGCTTTGCAAATGATTTAAAGGATTTCATGGACTGTTGCTGCCGTCTCTTGATCCGTTGCATATAAGGAAGCTTAATTTAGTACAAGGCTCCGGACATCGAGTAAACATTGAACTATATTTTAATGATATTGACATACTTGGATTATCAAAAGCAACAGCTTATAAAGTCATTGGATTTGATCAAGTTCCTTCAGAATTTATCGACTTTAGATTTATGATGCCATTGCTTATTATTAAAGGACCGTATAAAGTTAATGGACAAATTATGTTTTTGCCTCTTAATGGACGTGGAGTGTCAGAATTGACTTTGGGTATGATCTTTTTGTCACAAACTGCTGACGTCCTTCACAAATAATTTCCATAAAAATGTATGAGATTGAGATAATTCAATGTCTCGAATGTCATAATGAGTGAAATCGCATTTGTCGTTACTACGCGTCTCACCATTAACAAGGCGATGTATCGGTGCATTAGTGGGCACGGCATAGTCTGATTGGTGCCTACTATTTTGAAACAATGACAGTGTATGACATCATCAAAGGATGTCTAATATCTCATATTTTATGGATGTAATATGTGAATGACTCATCATGTGACCCCAATATTAAGCCAGTCCTATTAAGAACATTTAATGTCATACCAGATAATGTGCATTTCATAATGAAGTTCAAGACAAAAATGTACGATAAAAATGGAAGTACTCACCTCAAGCTTGAAAAATCAAAAATGAATTTCAATACAACAAGGTGAGTCATTCATGACTAGCTGCATAAATCAACTACAACTTTTTTTCTCTCCTTTTCTTTTCTCACTTACTTCGCACATCCAACAATAACAACAAAATGTGATACGAAGATTGCGGATGAACTTCACAGACCTATTCGGCGGCAATCAGCAGCTAGGATTGAACACGAACAAATTCCTCAATGAAAATTGGAAGGAAATTTTAGAAGACCTTCACATGACAATTGTTGACGGTTTTGGTGAAGTGTTCAGTACAATTATCAATCACGTGCTGAATAATTTTTCATATAAAGAATTGTTTAATTAAATTTCTTCCAACAATTTACTATTATTCCTATAAATATGGCTATTTATCACATAAAATATTTTTTTTTTCTATTATCCATTTAATATTTTAAGGATCTAATGCTGATATAAAAGCACAACTGATTATCTTCAAAATCATCAGTTACTCTAATCACTTCCAATAATTAACTTACTTAGTGATAATTGTTAAGGATTTAATCTTTTTTTTAGGAAAAATTGCAAAATGTTCTCGAAAGCATTGTTCCTGCTTTTTACAGCTACTGCCTTTTCTTTACGTAAGATCTAGAATTTGCATCTTAAATTATTGTTATTATTCCATAACACACAATTAATAATTCTACTTCCAGCAAATGACGTTCAAATATGCAGATTTGATGATCATGACTGTCTAATAGCATCTGCGAACTACGTGTTAAAACATTACTCTAATGGAAATCCTGATTTGGCTTTTGAACCAATTGAACCTTTCAAAATTGATGCAATGACAGTCGACCAGAACTCAGGACCTGTTAATATTCTTGCCAAGCTTAAAAATTTTGATATTTTGGGATTTTCTGGAGCTGAAATTTACAAGCTTTCTGGATTTGAAAATGATTTAATTGATCTCCGCATAAAAATGCCTTTTGCTACACTTGTTGGACCTTACCAGATTAATGGAAATATTCTAATTTTGCCGGTGAATGGAGCTGGGAAAATGAGACTACATTTTAGTAAGTTATTTATGGGGTTCATTTTAAGTGACGTCAATAAGGTTCTAGAGCAGTGGTGGGCAACGTATGTGTCACGATAGACTAGTGCCACCAATTTTGAAAATGTCATGAACCGTATTGCGTGTGCGTTTTGAATAAGGTGCATCATGGTGTGTCGTGGTACAAAATGCACAACAATGCTCTATCCGATTCTTATCTTACATCCAACACCATAGTAGTTCTTTCAAAATTAATTGATATTTGTATTCACAGAAAACTTTGACATAAAGATGAAGCTTCCAGTTGTAAAAGAGATCAGAGACGGTAAAACATTTATGAAGATTGAAAAGCCCGAAATGACCTTCGACATAACTGGGTAATTACATCTTTACTTCATGTATTAATTTTGATAATAAATTTTTTATTATTCAAACAGCGGTGACGTCAATTTATCTCATTTAGGCAGCTTCGCCAATGGATTTTTAAACTCAAACTTCAACAGAATCATCAGCTTAATAAAGCCAGCAATTAGCAAATCATTAGTGGAAAAGTTTACATACCGAATCAATTCAGTTTTTACTACAATGTCATATAATGAATTATTCGCAGCCTAACTGTTAAAGATCTACACATATGCGTATTACATGTGAATCTTACATTTTATTTTATTATATTTTAAAGCACATACTTATTTACATCTAGATTTTGAATAATCACTAAAGATCTTCTTAAAAAGTAATTCACTTACATGATAATTTGACGAAGATACAGTAATATCAATAAATATTGATTCTACGAATTTTACCGACTAGTAATTATAATTTAAGCAATTAAAAAAGCTTTTTTAATATTCTAGCTTATTCTCTTAACGTTTACCTTAAAATAAAGCAAACAAGTTTATTTTTGAGAGATGTTCTGTAATGTATAAAAAGAAATGTTTGTAGGAAATTTTTCTCAGTTTACAGCTTTCAGTGAATATCGTTAGAATGGTGGAAGTAAAAAATATTATCGTTCTGTTTGCCTTGTTTTGCATCGCGTCACCATTTCGTAAGGAATAAATGGAAATATGAATTTTAGTGGATATCCGGAAGTTTATAATTTGTCATAATGTCAATTATGTCATTTGGTTGACTTGTGAAAAATAATTAGAAGAATCCAATGTGGATTAAATTATTTAATGTTGGTGATAAATGGAAGCAAACATCATTAATTGCCGTGAAAATGGATCGAAATTAGTCGTCACAGTGCCGGCAAGGCTTCTTCGCATCTTATCGTTAATACAACGACTTCCATAGCAGATACAATTTGCACACCGAGCACAACGTGTTCGCTAGGACACCATTGCTTCATCGTATAAACAGCAAAGGGCAAAGTGGCCGTGACGGCTGATTTGGATCCATTTTAACGGCAAAAACTGCGGTTTGCTCGGGTATCTTAATCAAATATCAAGACTGTCACTTACTGTCAGTTTATAAATGAACCATAAATTGAGTGTCACGGAGCATACCCGAGTAGAGAATAATATATTAAAAATTGTTTAAAACAAGTCAATGCGTAGTTAATGACAAGTTTTAACAATTTTTTGTTCACTCGGGATAGTTTGAGAATCAAATGAGATGAAGCATGCGATTGCCGTTTTTCTCTCATTTGATAAAAAATTTTGTGTCTTATACAGTCTAATACTAAGTCATACCGTCTTATTTCTTTTTAATATTTTAATCTCGAGTATCCACTAAAGTAAATATGTCTAGTCATGTGAAATACATTCATAACAATTTTTTTTTTTGTTAACACAGCACAAGAATTCAAGAAGTGTAAAATAAATGATGAGGCATGCTTGGTGAAGAAAACAAATGAATTGATCAAAAGCAATGAAATGTCCCAAAAAATTGGACTTAGTCAAATTGATCCATTGCGTATCAAAAAGATGGACATTGAACAAGGAGGAAATGCATCAGTAGCAATAAATTTGAAATTCAGGAACGTCGACTTGATTGGATTAGCTAAAGCTGAGGTTTATAAAGTAACCGGTTTCAAAGAAGATCCAGACAAAAACAAATTGGAAATTAAATTTAAAGTTCCACTTGGAACAATTCAAGGACCATACCAAATTAGCGGAAAGATTTTAGTGCTTCCTATTCAAGGCAAGGGTAATGTAACACTCAACTTAGAAAATCTTGACATTACCTTGAAATTCTTAACGACGAAAGTTGAACGTGATGGAAAAACGTACATGAACATAGAACGTTCCAAATTCAGTTACACAGTGTCAGGAGCTAATGTGAACTTCTCTAACTTATTCAATGGTGATAAGGCATTGGGTGATAATATGAATTCATTCTTGAATATCAACTGGAGCATTCTGCTTGATGAACTCAAAAAGCCCATCACGACATCTTTTGCTGACGTTTTTAAGAACTTATTGAATGACTTGTTCCAAAAGACACCATACGATGAATTCTTTGAAAAGTAATTCAATTTGCATTTGTTAGCTTTAACGTATCTATTTATTTACCCATGTGATATTTTTTTTAGTAAAATTCATTATTTTATTATAATTTCTGTTGTTTCAATAATTAATGCTTCACTTACTATATTCTTTTTCATGCATACTCTGCATTAGTATCCCAAAAGTTGATAAATCCTGTTCCATTTAAATTTTTTGAATTATTAATCAAAGGTGACTTAGGTACGATTTATGAGATAAATATAAACAGGGATTTAATTCAAATGGAGATAGGTAAGCATGATATCAGGATTAATGAGCTTTTGAAAAATTATTTTGTGAGCTTTTTTCAGCCGGAGCTTTCAGTAGACATTGTAGATCTTTGGTAGATCAAATGTTTGTTTATATTCTCGATTCCCATTGAAATATTTTTAAAAAATGTTAATTAACAGGTTTATAGCTAAGAATTTTGTGCGATATTGCTCGTACAAGCCAATTAAAAGGGTGAATTTGAATTCTGCACCAAAAAAGGCTTATGTCGAGAAGAAATTAAAAGAATTTGATTTAGAAAAAGTGTTGCGGTCGAAAATTGAAGTTTCTGGGCCAATGACAGGTAATTAAATTGAATAAATGTTCAATAATTCTTAATTGTTCAATTGTTTCATTTTAGTCGCATCATATATGAAGGAAATATTAACAAATCCATCAAGTGGTTATTACATGTCACGCGATGTTTTTGGACTTCATGGAGATTTCATTACATCTCCTGAAATATCACAAATATTTGGTGAATTAGTAGCTGCTTGGTGCCTTATAGAATATCAAAAGATTGGATCTCCAAAGCCTTTACAAATAGTTGAGCTAGGTCCTGGACGAGGAACTTTAATTCAAGATATCTTACGTGTTTGTTCTAAATTAAAAATTATTCCTCCTGAGAGCATCTCGATTCATTTAGTAGAACTAAGTCCTTATTTGAGCAAATTGCAATCACAAAAATTATGTTACACATCGACTGAATTCGATAAACAGGAAGACTTGTCGTTCTATAGAATTGGTGAAACTCTTTCGGGAAGCAAAGCTTATTGGCATCGTAGCATTGAAGATGTTCCAAAAGAATTTTCAATAATATTAGCTCATGAATTTTTTGATGCTCTTCCTGTCCATAAACTTCAAAAAGAAGGAAATATTTGGAAAGAGATTTTAGTTGATATTGATCCTGCTAATCCAAACAAATTTAGATTCATCTCATCGAGGAACGAGACACCTATCTCAAAACTTTACTCAATGATGTGTCCTGATGAGAAAAGAAGTCATGTTGAAATATCACCGGAAACTGATCTTATTTTAAAGCATATTGCAGAAAGAATAGAGGAATTCGGAGGCTTTGGGTTAATTATGGACTATGGTCATTTTGGAGAGAAAGGAGATACCTTCCGAGTAAGTTAAATACAAAGATGTTCAAAACCTTACAATAACATTTAGAGGGTTTTGACAATTTAAATGGGGATTTGTAAGGTTTTAAAGCATTTTAAACCAATTGGATTTTAACATTTTGTTTTTTCATTCAGGCATTCAGGCAGCATAAACTACATGATCCTTTGGTTGAACCTGGTACTGCAGATTTAACAGCAGACGTTAACTTTTTAAATATGAAAAATATATTGGAAGCAGATAATAGATTAATAACATTTGGACCCATAGAACAAGGAGTATTTTTGAATAACATGGGAGCCAAGGAGAGATTAGAAGTCTTACTGAAAAATTGTGATGAGAGTCAACAGGAAGCATTAAAATCTGGTTACGACATGATCGTTAATCCTGAAAAGATGGGCACTCGTTTTAAATTTTTAAGTCTGTTTCCTTCCGTCCTTAAAGATCATTTGACTAAGTTTCCTGTGAATGGATTTTAGAGTTTTAAATAAATCAGTACAAAAGCATGCTTTTTTAAATAGATTAAATTAATATTAACATGAAAACTTTATTTACTTATCCTTACTATGCTACACTAAAGAGTGAATATCACTTCCTTTTACCAAAGTAATTGTTAATTAAAATGAATTCGGACTCATCAAATTTTAACACAGCCCCAATTGCATTTAGCATCTTCTTTTTTGCTTGGGCATCCGAAGTCGTGAGATAACTTATAGTTACATTTTTCAAATATTCTAAATTAGCACCTTCTCGTGACTTCATTTTCTCTAAATAGTAAACTTTTTGCTCCAGATTTGCTATCTTCTCATCCAGTTCTTCTTGAATCATTATTTTTTCCTTTAATGTTTGCCTGATCAGTTCCTCACTTTCGCGTTTTGACTTTCTAACACTTGATAATTCCAAGTCCTTTCGAGCTAACTCATTGGAATAAAATATCATGTACGTTTCAGGTGAATTGCCACTATTTGAATTTTGTTGATTTAAAACCATCCCTAAATGATGCTGTGATGTACTTGGTTTTCTACTTCCATTCGATTGTGTTTCATCCTCACATTCTGTTGATGATTTCTTTGGAATAAAAAGTTCATATGAAGTTTTAAGGGCTCGAATTTCATTTTCCTTCTCATCCAGCAACATTAGTGACCTCTCACGTTGTTTCTGTAGTTGCTGCTCTAATTGAGATATTTTTGAACGGTAGTCGGCCTCTAAATTATTAATGGTTTCTCGATTTTTAGTCTTTTCAGCTTTAAGCTCATTATTGAGACTAATTGATTTGTTCTTAATTTCTGTCTCATATTCATCAATGTTTCTATTTAGCACAATTACTTTTTCCTGTAAAGTTTTAAGGCTTTCATTTTGATCAGTTAGTTGGGTTTTAAGAACTTCATTTTCAGCAACTAGCCTGTCTCTCTCATTTTTAATAAGAGCATATTTTTCGGCACTAACAACTGTCTCATCATCTTTATTGTTTGGATTTGGAAAGATGTACGTTAAATCAATTGGATGTTCTAATTTTGTATTTTCATAAACTAGAAGTTGCTTTAGCTTCTTAAGCTCATCGATGATCTGATAGACATTGGAAAACTTTCTACAGCTAGTATCGGCAAGTGAATCATCAGAACCTTCTGATGGTTTCTGAAGTTCTGATATTTTCTCCTTTAAAAGGACAATACTTTTTTGGTCAGATTCTCGCAACTGATGATAGTGGGCAAAGTTTTTCGACAATTCAGCTATTCTGGACTCTAAATTTTGTACTCGTTCTTCATGTAATGCCGTAAGCTTCTTATTCCTTTCATTGGCTTCATTTGCACGTTGCTTTTCAACCATCAAATTATTCATATGTTGTTGCTTTAAATTTTCCATTTCCATTTGTAAGGTTTGCAATACATTGGAATCGTCTTTTAATTTATTATTTTCATATGACTTCAATTTCTTCTTAACTTCTGACAATTCCTGATTTAAGGAATTTATGACTTTATCTGAATTAGATGTTTGTGAAAACTGTGTTTTCAGCTGGTTGAGTTGGGTCTCTAAATTTTCTTTTAGATGTCTTTCATCATTCAATATTCTATCACAATTGAAAAGCTTTGTTTTTAAGTTCTGTCTTTCAATTTCTAGTGCCTTGGATTTTTCCTGTAGATCTTTGATGACAATATCTTTAGTCTGAAGTTCTTGTCGCAAATTCTTCTTGTCTGACAGAAAACTTGCTTCCATTTTCTTCTTCTCATCACTTAATGTTTTTATCGAATCCATCAACACAGTAATTTGGGCAGTAGAATCACCTGTATCTACTTCCGTCTCAGTTTCTGTTACTTCTTCCCCTTCTTGCTTAGGCTTTTTAGCACTAAGAACTGCTTCCAATGCTTGTTTTTCATTTAAAAGACTCTTATAAGCTGTGACAACATCTGTAAGTTAATTTTTCATGAGAAACTTTTGTTTTCAAATAATTAATCGAGTTTTCATTGATTCTTACCTTTTAATCGTGTCTGATATCTTGCTATCTGCTCCTTTTGAGCTTGTATTATAGAATTTGGATCGTCCATCGTATACAATCACTGTAAAAACACAAAATTTAATACTTTATTTTTCTTGAAAATTTTCACGTCTACAAAATAAACTTTATTTTTTTACAAGGGATTTCAAGGCTACGACACTCGTCAACATTTTTCATTATTTTTAGTACAACTCAAGTGTTTTTGAAGGAGTGTCCACACCTTGTTTGTCGTATTAGTCACCTTAAAAAAATAATAGACAAATTTATTAATAAATTTTAATTTCTTTATTCGTATTATTTGATCGAGATTAATATTCACAAATAATTTACAAAGATGGAGTGGCTTTTTGGAAAGAAAATGACTCCAGATGAGATGCTCAGAAAGGTAAATATTACTTAAATTCCTTTATGTATTGATTCTACTTATTGTTTTTGTTGCTTTTTCGTCTTTTCCATGTTCTTCAATTAAGAACCAACGAGCCTTGAACAAAGCTATGAGAGATCTAGATCGTGAGCGAATGAAAATGGAACAACAGGAGAAAAAAGTAATTGCTGACATCAAGAAATTAGCAAAAGACAATCAGATGGATGCGGTTAAAATAATGGCAAAAGACTTAGTGCGTACAAGGAGACAAGTTAGGAAATTCATGCTGATGAAAGCAAATATACAGGCAGTTTCACTCAAGATCCAGACACTTAAATCACAAAATACAATGGCACAGGCTATGAAAGGTGTTAGCAAAGCTATGATGAATATGAATAAACAAATGAATATGCCTCAGATCCAACAAATCCTCCATGAATTTGAAAAGCAGTCCGAAATTATGGACATGAAGGAAGAAATGATTAACGATGTTATTGATGATGCTATGGAGGAAGAAGGCGATGACGAAGAAAGTGACGCTGTTGTCTCACAAGTTTTAGACGAATTAGGCTTACAATTGACTGATACTTTATCAGGCTTGCCACAGGTATGCACACTTTATCATTTTTATTTGTGATATATTCTAACAGACATATGTTTTTAGGCATCAGGTTCTTTATCGGTTGCGGGAGTCAAACAACAACAACCAGCTGCTGTTGCAGCCGGAGGCGGCGGTTCACCAGATGCTGATGATGAATTACAGAAACGCCTTGACAATTTACGTCGCGAGTAATATGCTAACTATTCTTTTTATAAGAACACCACAGGATTTTATTTTTAATATGTATGTAATGTATTAACATATTCAGATCAATTAGGTATAGTATCTGAACTTATCGTTACTTCTGCAATTCTAATAAAATTTCATCGATTATTTTTAAATTAATTCTCTTTATTTAAAATTGATTTCAATAAAATAAAATAAAATTATAACATGTTTAAAAAAATAATAATAATAATGTTAATTAACTTGGGGAAAATAGATTAATTGTGCTATAATTCGCAGTATTTAAATTACAAATATTTGATAATCGGCTAATGAACCAACACCATTAGTAGAATGGACATTTTGGCTATAAGCAATTAGTCACAAAAAGTACGTCTTGACTCAAGAAATTGCTCAATATTTACTCATAATTTAAGTCACTCAATTCAACCTTAATGATAAGTGATGAATGCACATTTGCTTAGCAAAAATGCCACATAAAAAGTCATGCCTTTTACGAATATTTATAACATTTACATTACAACTTGCTTTTCGCACCTTTTGGTACTATTTGGATGTAGGTTTTTGCTAATGGGTACAACTGCTTAGAGGATTTAAATATAGCGAGATCAGTTATTGGTTGGTAATCTTTTGATGGCTTTGCTTCCTCCTCTGGAATCTCAACTTTCTCAATATTTTCTGGATTTGAGACAATATGTATCAGAACTGATTGACGTGATTCTGCATCAGGAGCTATAAATAGCTTGTAATAGTCAAGAACTTGATCTTTCGTTATTGATGCCAAAATTTCAACTTCCTTCTCAGATCTATCAAAATGGTACTGCTGTAATGAAATCTCGTTGAAGTATTGAGAGTATTGTGCTGATAATCTTTTTGGCTTTTCTAATTTCGCTGCTTTTAAGGCTTCCTTGTGTCTTACAAATTCTTCATCACTCATCTTTTCAATTTCGGTCTGAAAAACACAATAAATGTTTATGACTAAGCACTGCTGATATAGATAAGGAATACTTACAACCATCGATTCCAAGAACTTTTCTATCCTGTGATCAACATATTCTAAATTTTTTGTTGACTGCACAAGGATTCTCATACCTTTTGCTCCGTTAGCCTTGCGAACACCGGAAAAAACAATATACCCAAGCTGATCTTGTGTCCTATAATTAGATATATACGTAAATACTTTAATTTCGTCTCTATAATCGATGAGTCATTTGCGTCTCACCTTAACACATTGTAACAAGGTTCTGACAAGATTTGAGCTACTAAATCTAAAAACACATTACTACTATCTTCCTGGACACCACATTGGAGATATAGACTAGAACAACTGCTTTTATGGAATTCATTTTGTGTTTCAAATAAATACTTTTCACCTATAATTAAAGGAATATGTTTATTGTGCTAATTAGTTCTTCTAAGTCATGCATACCTTCGTTCAATTTATATTCCCTCTTAAGGATTAGTTGACGGGCAAGCTGAGGTAACACATAAGCATTTGTGTTTTTCAGCTTATTTTCAATAAGCTTTGATATTTGCGTTGCCTTTTCCTTGTTGACATTTCCGTAGATGAATGCTTCTGCATGCAATCGTGAAAGTATGTCCTTGATGAAATCTCTCAATCGTTCAGCATTAACCACTAGAAGGACGAAAAATTTTATTAATGCATTAAAGTACATCAACCTAGATTAATTTGGATTTACATTTCATTGCGTCAATCAACTCGCGTTTTGTCCATGCTTGTTCAGTTAAAATCACGGCAAGATGATAAATGGCTAACTGATAAGGTTGTTCGGCATTGAAATTCTTCAATCCACGTTCGTATTGTTCGCACATGATGTCAAATCGCTTATTGTCAAAATCAAAGCTGAATAACTTATCCAAAATAGTTTCAAGCAACTTGCTTTGTTTGTCAGAATATCCGCTAATAATCATGCTGATTCCGTTTGTAGTATTAGAGATATTGAACCGTAAACCAGCGAGCTCAGCGGCATAAAGAAATTCGTTGATGCTGTCTTTAAATAATGACACAAATAAATGAGTCAAATTGCAATTCAAAGGATCAGAATAGACGTTAGGATTGCTAAAGTCGACTCCAATAAACATTTTCGGCTTTAAAAATTCGTTGTCTTGTTTATACCAAACTCTCATCCATGGCATATCGTTAATGATATACGGATGAATCCTTTCATTTGTCTCAAGTGGTAACAGTCTAAAATCTGTTGGAATAAACAGGTTTGGTTCTGGCAAGTGTAAGTTCTCATTTGTTCCACAATTTGTCCATTCCTTAATTGTTTCTAGATCGATTTTTTCAGAATGATATTTTGTTGAATACCATTTCTCGGTTTCAGTACATTTGTCTGCATTCTTCTGACCGACAATAGTAATTCTGCAATTTTCAGGATTTAATCTTTGCAGGATGTCATTTATTAAATCTTCACGCCATTCAGTAAGAATATAGTTGGCAGATAAAACATCAGGTAATGGATAAGTGATCATTTGATGGACAATATTTGAGACTAAAGACAATGGATTCTCCTTATCTTTAAATCGGAACTGCATTTCATTCAATTTACAGTATTCATCAAATATCCATTTTTGTGGACCTTTTTCTCTTAGCAGGTTCAAATATTGAAAGATGAGCTTAATAATGTCATCAATATTCTCAAATCCTGACTCGGTCAAATCAACGGATATTTCAAAGAATCCAAACCCTTTCGCGCTTGAACTTGCTCCACCAACTAAATTGTTGCACCATCCTCTAGATTTTAATTCCGATAAAATCGATCCTTTACCTTCGTGACCAACCAAATGCGAAATATAATGTTCAGGCTAAAAATAAAAAAAAAAAAAATAATAATCATGAATTATGTGCAACACAGTACTGTTGATTATCATGTCTTACTCCGCTTCGAAAATGTTCATCCATGTCAGGAATTTGGAAGGAAATGGTTAAATTTCTGGTGTCTTTAATTGGTACAATGTAAACTTTTGTCATTTTTTGATCATCAAGAAAGATTTTATCGCTCCATACTGGAAGTGCTACATTCTTATTTTCAATTCCAGAAAAGTATTTAGTTACCAATTCCTCTAATTCATCGAGACTTTCCTTCCCAAATATCGCGAGAGTCATTAAGTTGGATGAATAATATTTGTCATGGAATTTAATTAATTCAGCTCTCGTATCAATGCCATTTTGCTTTGGTATGTCCAACAATGTCTCTTTATTTCCAGTTCCAAATTTAGAGAACGGATGGTCTGGATTTGCTAAATCTTTTTGGACTTGTCTGATTCGCCATACATCAGTTGCTATAAATAAAGTAATCGACAATTGTTGTTATTTATTATTGTTGCAGACCTATCTCAACACAAAACAACATGTTACCTAGATTTTTTTCGTGTTCTGAGTGCACAGCGTTAATTTCACGTAATGTTGCGCTTTCCGTAAATAGCGGAGCAATGAAGAATTGAGAGAATCTATCGACAGCATCTTCAAACTTTTCAGGCATAACATCAAAATAGAATTTTGTCAAGTCTGGATATGTAGCTGCGTTGCTTGTCCCAGAATTCTTACTTAGAAAACTGCTGTATTCATTTTCGTTTGGATATTTCTTTGTACCCAAAAATAACATATGCTCAACAAAATGAGCTAGTCCAGGAAGATCTACTGGATCACTCATATGTCCAATTTCACATGATAAGCAGCATGCACTTTTATCCGTTGATGGATCGGAAATAAGTAATACTTTTATCCCATTGTCAAGTTTAAGTCCTCTATATAGTCGTTTATCTTCTTCACTTTTTACGATATTATCGAATCTTGTAACTTCCTCATTTTGCAAACTTGACAATGACCCTGACATACTGCTATTTACACTACTTTGAAACTTTTCCGATGTTTTCATCATAGGCTTCTTCGCAGAGTACGATGAAGTATATCTACTGCTTACTCCAAAGATCCAGCCACCACTTCTTTTTCTAATTATGCAAAAAAATGATGACGATTTTATTATTTTTTCTCAATACCTCGTTTTTTCCACTTACTTTAATTGTCCTTCTAACAGATTACAGGATATATGTCGGATACTATACATCAAAACGAAAATGAATCCTCAGTTCCTTAACTAAATTAATGCAATCCTTTAAAAGTGAACTTTATCTCTTGAAAGTTGGATTAATAATAATTATTCAGTTCTAAGTTATTTGTGTTCTTAGTACACAGCATGTTATACTCATAGAAAACATTCAATAGAAATCACTTTGTCTGCTATAAATGTTGTGAAGGGCATTTACAATTTATGAATTATTTAATAATTTTAATAATGTATTAAGCTAATAATGCACTTTATTTGCTTTTAAACAAACCTTGACTTTGTTATGCTGATGTTTAAAAGTTAGTCACATTTTCAATTTTCAACAGTTTTATAAAATTCGAATTTGTTTTAAAAAATAAACTTTTCTGACGAGTTGTTTCTCCCCTCGATTAAAATCAAAACAATCATTTAAATTTGCCGATTGAATTTCACAAAATAATTAAAATAAAGGTTTAAAATGGCACTTGTCCAAAAGAGACCATATTCAGAGACTACAAAAACAATTCAGGTTTGTACAGAATATATCAGAATCTAAATAAAGTAGAAGTAAACACTTATCACTAACAAATATAATTCACAGGTTGAAAATGTAGAACCACCAAAAAAGAAAATTAAAATTCAATTGAAAGGAAGTGAAAGATCATTTGCGGCCTTATTGAAACGTCTTGAAAGCAGTTCCAGTAGCAATGAGACATTACAAATACTTACGGAAATTTCTGACACTCCAAATTTCTATGATTTATCACTGGATGCTGTGAAATTTTTGGTGAATATGTTTCGGAAAGAGAAAGACTTCATACGAGTCAAAATTCTATATTTGATGAGTGATTTTGCAATTGATCATGCTATCGATGCATGTTCACTATTAGAAGATATTCTAATTCTAATGAAATCCGAGGAATCATCAAAAGTCATATGTCAATCGTTTAACTCAATTTTCAACATAGGTCAATCTGGTCAAGTAATTTCACAAGCTATATATTTACGAATCATAGAATTTGCTAAGTTAAAATTGTCATCCACTAATTATAACGTACAAAGGCATGCAATAAAAATTATTGGAGCGTTTGCTAGTAAAGAAGATGCTGAAAAAGAGTTAATGCTCTTAGTTTCACATTATATGGATAGTCCTGATGCTAGAACTCGTGCACAAGCAATCAATTCTATTTTGTGCATGGGAAATAGATCAATTCAATTATCACAAACGCTCTATGCAAGAGTTGAAAAGCATCTGAAGGATGATTACGAATGTGTCAGAAAAGAAGCTCTTCAGTTAGTTTTTGAGATCAGTCAACGACATCCAGAATTGTAAGTTTAAACAAGAATACCTAATATTTTTATTAAAATTATTTCATTACACAGCAACGTGAAGCTTCTTCAAGGGAATGACAGTGAGATCAGAATTCGTCTGATTGACGATGCTTTTGGAAAAGTCTGTTCCGCAATATCAGATTTATCGATGCAAGTGAGAGCACAAGCAGCTGAGTTGTTGGGACAAATGAAGCAAGTAAACAACGAATTTTTGTTTCAAACGCTTGATAAAAAACTTATGAGCAACATGCGACGCAAAAAGACATCACATGAACGAGCATTTGAAAATTTCACAAGTGGTGAATGGTCAAGTGGACGAAAATGGGCAGATGATGCTCCTCAGGAGTTAATTAATACAGAGTCTATTTCACTGATTGATTCTGGTGCATGTGGTGCTTTGGTTCAAGGTTTAGAGGATGAATTCTTAGAAGTTCGTATGGCGAGTGTAAACAGCATGTGTAATCTTGCATTAAATAATCCTCCTTTTGCTGAACTTTCTCTTGACTTTCTTGTCGATATGTTTAATGATGAAATCGAGGATGTACGATTACAAGCCATTTATAGCTTGACTAAAATATCTGAACATATTATTCTTCGTGAAGATCAACTGGAAATTATGCTTGGATCATTAGAAGATTACAGTGTTGAAGTTCGTGAAGGACTTCATTTGATGTTGGGAGCTTGCCGAGTTTCAACAAGAGCTTGTCTCACTTTAGTTGTACAGAAAGTACTGGATGTTCTGTCAAAATATCCTCAAGATAAACTTTCAGCTTTTGGCTGCATGAATAAAGTTGGAAGCAAACATCAAGAATTATGCATGTCTTTGACACCGCAACTTATTCAAGATCATCCGTTCTTTGACAGTGCTGAAAAAGATGTTGAAGATCCAGCATGTAAGTTAAGGTTTCGTATTTAAATTGTCAAATACTTAAATAATTTCATTCACAGATGTTTGCGTTCTGATTATGTTGTTTAATGCTGCAAAAAATATGCCTCCAATGTTGAGCTTATTTCCCGATATAATTCTTAAGCACTACGCTTATTTAAGAGATACGATGCCCAATTTTGTACCATATTTGCCAGTTCGAAATCAAACAGAAATGACGCTTGTTGGAACAACGGGATCTCAACAGTTTTTGAGAACTTTATTAAGTAATATTGAAGCTACATATTTTGTCAAAACAGCACGCCAATCATTACTTCAAGCTGCTCAAGAGAATCTTAGTCGATTAGCTTCAATTGATCCTGAGTTATCGGGTACAGCAAATTTTACACGCGATTATTTGGGAGCTGAGCTATTAATGGAACAATTGCAAATTAACTTAATGACTCATCGAGTACCATCTAAAGAAAGTCTTAATCAGTTAATTAATAAGTGCTTGAGACTTCAAAATCTCTTCAATAATTTAACGCCCGAAGATCATCTGTTGGTAAAGCAGATTTGTATTCGTGCCAGTGCTTTAAATTTAGTATTAGTTGTTAAAGATAAATCACAATCGGCTTTACAACCATGCCAATTATTACTTCATGTTGCGTCGGATGTTCTTGAATTTCTGAAACAAAATCCAAGTAATTATTAAAACTTAATTTTAATTATTTGGTTCCGATATTAATTAATATTTGTTTTAAACAGACTTATCTACAGATTTATTCACAAAATCCATTTTGTCGTACTTGGAGACTGTGAGTGATCCGAAGCCAGGCCGAGTATCAAGAGGAATTTTACCTGTAGTGCAATCCTCTAATTATCTACCAAACTCATTGTCATTGAACTTCAATGTAAGTATCATTAAGAAGAAATTAATTAGCATGTTCAAGAAGAATCAGTATCTAAAAATATATTTTTAATACCTTAAAAAAATTAGATCAAAATGTGCACAGCCAGAATCATTGAGCCTGATGAAGCAATGTCTAATGAAAATGTTATTAAAGTTACTGCTGGTTTAATAGCAGCACTTCCGATACATGCTGAAATTGAACAATTACAAGAATCTCAGCGTGAGAATTTGAGGATAAAAATTAAATATCCAGATCAAAATATTCACGTCGTCATGCCACGCTTAAGAGATTTGAAAAGAATAATTGGAGAAAATGGAAATGAGATGTTAAACAGTTGGCGATTAAGAACAAATATATTGTTATCTCAGTAAGTTTATTTGTTGTTGTTTCTTTGTTTTCTGTCCACTTACAATTTACTAATCACTGATTTATTATCACAACAGTGGAATCTGGACAGAGCCGTCACAAGTCGACATATCAATTTGTTTATCAGTAAAGCCATCTAACGAATTGGAATTGTGCAAACCTGTAAAAGTGATTTTCTCACCGAAGCCAATAAGAAAAGGAATTTAAATTTCTTCACTTAGCGTCTTAGCTTACTTTGTAAGTAAATTAAATTTAATTAAATTGAGGTTATTTACAAATGACATTTGTAAGCATCTCTGTATGAATCTGACAGTATACTTATCTTCAGAAGAACTTCTTTATATCAAAGACGTCACAGTCGAATGGCTTATTTTGTCATTAATATTTAATTGTTTTGACAACAGAAATATGGATAAGACGCAATGATTTTGGGATTTTATTTGCGATGGAAGTGGAACTTACTGTAAATAAGGAAATTTTAAATGACAAAAACTATTAAAGTGCTGTAAAATAATACAAGTTGATAATGGCTTAAGAGCTGAAAATTAATATGCATCTGAAATAAAAAAAGTCAGCACTGCTGACAGTAAAACAAAAGAACATCAAACAATATTTTGATAATAAATTATATTTTAAACTAACATTAAAAATAACGAGTTTTATAAAAATTTTACTAAATGACAAAACATAAATTTCATCTTTTCATCTCTTTCTATTCCTTTCATGATCATCTACAACAGCTAATGGTAATCAAAATTGTATTTCATTCATTTGTTATAAAATAGCTTCTAAAGTTCTACTTACTACAACTAAAAGTGATGCTTCATCAATAAAAAAAAATGTTTATTGAGCACATCAACTTATTGTCCCAACCGGCAGTGTCGTTTCTAAAACGCACATTAAATTTCTTGCATTTTCAATCTAAACTTAATTGATTCATAAAAAAATGAAAATTGGAAAATTTATCTCATACATATTTTTTTATGTCTTTCAATATTATCATCGAGAGATTTAAAAGCGGTTTAACCGCACATGGCAAGCAATGGTCATTGTATGTATTTTTTCTTTCTTCTTTCTTCTTTATAAGATTTAATAAATTATTATTATTATTTTTTGTAATCTCTTGATGACAACAACAAATGATATATAGCGTTATTTAGAATAATAAATATAATGTATTTTGCTTTAATTTCATTTAGCTATAATATGAATATAATTAACTAATTAATAAACAATTTAATTTAATAATAAAAAAAATTCAAAAAATACAGTAAACGAAAATCACAGCATGAATTTTTCGTGGTTTCTAGCATTTAAATTGAAATGCTTACATGTTCCCAGGAGTCATAATTGAATATTAATGATTTATTGGATATGCTTGGTATTTACGATTTACTTCTTGATTTATAGATTGGCTGCTGTTCACTTTTGAACTTTTGATACATTCTGAATGTAGCACATCATAAAAAGTAACGTATTTTATTATTTTGAATTTTAAAACCTATCAAATGTTTTCAAAATTTTAGAATTTGCAAGTTTTAATAACGGAAAATTTGTATTTGAAAACCTTACAAATTATTTTTTATTTTTCAAATAATTAAAAAACCGTTAAAAACTTAATGAGCAATATTTCCAATAAATCGTAATGTATATTCAATAAAATCAACTCCTGCTAATTTCATGATTTTATAACAGAGAAAAAAACTATTTAAAGATACATAAAAGTAGTTTTAAATTGCTTTTTGTATGAAAATTATATAATTAGAGATCGGAAATTGCATAAATCTTTATTCCTTGATTCAATCATGTGTATAGTACGTACGTATAGTTAAAAATTTCTTAAACAAGAACAACAAGAAGAAATCTTTTTTCATCATCAAATTCATAAAAGTTTCTCAAAATTGATTCGATGCGGCGTTAAATAAAAAAATTTCTCTAAATAAGAAATGCATTCCACTAAATATTCAGTCTACGTCATATATGATTCATTTTTTTCATCTTGCTAAGATATTCATTCATTCTAGGAAATAAGAAAAATATAGAAGAAATAATAAAAGCATGAGCGATGCAGTTGCGAGCTAAATAAAAATTTTTGCAGTTTGTATACGGATGTAATTTATTACTGAATAGTGAAATAAACGTTTTATGTATTAAAGTATATATTATGTATATATCAACAGTCATTACAAGGAAATTATTCTCTCTCTTAAAAAATACAGAACCTAAAGAGCTTTTTTTTTTGTTCGCGCTTCATTTAAATAATATGCAGTTAAACTTTTTTGAATGGCAATTAAGACTATTTTCTTGCTATTAGCACAACGCTAAGTGTCTAAAGAGATTTTATACATTTTAAAGTGTTTCTTTTTTTTTGTCGTTCTAAAATGACGTCTATTAAATAATTGGGATTTTTTAAACCCCCTTTGTCATCATGTAGTTTACTATTGAGTTTCAAAAATTTGTCTCATTTTAGGTTAGACGTCATTTATGAATAATCCCTAATAATATACAAGTTTTTTTCATCATATATATTATACATATATCCAGAATTTGTGGATGAGACTTATTTCTCAATGGTATCCAATTTAGGTGTAGCACGAAAATGTTAGTTTGTATAACAGTTAATTTAAGTCAGGAATGTTATGAAAAAAGCTGGATGTGGGATATCGATGAAAATATAATCAATGTATTCCGCATTAAGGTAGTCAGACCAACACGGGTTTTTTGCTAAAATTCCAATATCGAGACCGAGACTGAGAAAGAGGAAGCTTTAACTCATTTCGAATTTCCGTACAAAATCCAAGTCGATTCCGAGCTCTACCCTAAACCCTCTCTGTCTTATTGTTAAAACATTTTGTCTAAATTTGGCTAGATAAATAAGGTCTATCCACATTTTCTGGATGAATGTAAAGTTGTAAGCTTCGTCATACTTACTTACTTCATTAAATAGATACTACCTATGTACAACAATATTTCATATCTCGAAAATATCTCAGTAAGTATTTGTTAATAATAAATAAATAAGACGAGAAAGAATTTGCATTTTCTCTCTTTTTGTGGCAGTAGTGGCAGTGGATTATGAATGCACATGAATTTATCTACCTGCTACAACATTTATCACGTTGAGATTTGGAGTTTGTGTTATAGGTTGTGATGATGTCGAATTGGCTATGGAATGTTTTTGATGATGCTTTGATTTCACATTGCCACCGTTCGTGCTCTTTTGTAAATGCGTTTGATAATGCTTCGCTAAGTGCGCTTTCTGACGGAAACTTTTACCGCACAGGCTACATTGAAATGGCTGTAAATCAACGAAAAAAAAAAAAAAAAAAAATAAACTTAATTTGTTGCACACATATGCTTTATAATGAGGCAATTAGAAACTAATAAAGTAGGTATTTATTTGTGCTTAAAATAGTTTAAATGATTTGGACTTACCTTTTCACCTGTATGTGTACGAATATGAACATTCACTGAATATTTATCCTTGAAACCTTTTGAACAAATAGAGCAGTAGTGAAGTGAACGTTCCTTTCTGATACCATTGCATACAGTCGTTCCAGCACCAGAGCTCATATTATTTGAACTACTATTTTGAACGGATGATGTTGTGGTAGTGGCGATTCCATTATTATTGATGATATTATTGTTAGTTGAATTAATTGGTTTTTTGTACTTTTTTGTTGCTTTCATACTTCGCGATCCATCCGATGTGATGAGAGTTTGAGACCATGATTTTTTCGAGTCCGTCAATATGCCGTTTCCGTTCGTTAAACCATTTGAATGAAGCGTGGGCGACGTAATATCTTTATCGTTTGAGTTGAACTCATTAACATCATTTGGATGGCGCGGTACTTGTTTCTTGCGGATCTATTTAAATAAAAAGATGAAGATGAAGTAAATTAATGTCAAGTGGATAGCTCCTTGAAGTTGTTTGAGATCACTTTAATACCATAGAACTTAGCGTCAATACATACCATATTTGTTCTGACATCAGGCTCACATGTCTCCCAATTCTTTATATCATTTCGATCAATATTCCATTCGTTGTTATTATTCAGCTCTTCGCTAAATGCATTGTCGAGTGTTAGAAAGATTTCATCTACAACACCTGCCGTTGTTTGCGAAAGTGTTGATTGAGGATTTTGGCTGTCATCAAAGAGAGCATTAGACAGCGTGGAATCGGCAAACGTAAGTGTTTCCTGCGCAAAATTGACACAAAGAGAGATGAGATTGAGGAAAAAAATTAATTTACATCGAATATGCATTTTCTAGCCTTTATTATTTTTTTCTCTCTTGTCTATAAACTCACTTATTCATTCATTCAATTAGATTCATCCGTTTGGAAATGAAATAAGCATGTAATACGAAAGAGATTAAAAGCTTTTATGGATGGGAGATTTGTTAAACGCATTTTTGCTGAGTGTCATGAATGATTTTATACAGTCATTAGTCATGGAGGTTTTATGTTCAGTTACAAATGACGGATCTTTGTGGCTTAGGCTATAAGGAAGCAGCAACCATTTAATCCCTTAATTATGTTTAAAGCTACCCTGAAAATCCCCGATAAGCCTTTATTTTCGATCCGTGTCAAAATTTTGAGTTTTGTTACTGACAAAGAGCCACAAATCTCTTGTATCAAATGTATATTAAACAACTAGAGCCCAAAGCTTCTTATAATTGTGGTAAATGTAGTTTAATCAAAACGAATCCGTAATGGATTAATAAATAAATGAGATGTTTATTCATCCGAGTTCAAATAAAAACTGAACTTTTTTATGAAAAGGGAGTTTCAACTATGTAGAATGAATATTATTCAAATCTCAAATGACGGTTATAACTACTGTGTGTTATTGCACCCCTAGATGAAAATTCTTCTAAAGAGACAACCCAAAGTGACAAGTAAGTCGACAAAAAATTCAGCAAAAATGCATTTACATAAATGATATATGGATATAGCAAAAAAAAGATGTTTTATTGAGTCACGCACTTGATCATTGTTGAATAAGACACGCCGAAGCTCTTCATCTTGCTTTATTGTGTTCTGTGACGGAATGAGCGTCTGTAGATGTACTGTTTTCGCATAACCTTTACCCTGTAAAGCCGATCTCAGTAATGATTCTGGTGATTCCTGTATTATGTTATTGATGGGAGATGTTGTAGATAGAAAATAATCAATTATTAATGCGGTATAAAATATTCATTTTTAAATAGAAAAGCAAGTCGGTAAGCAGACATAGCAAGTATAGCAAAAAAATATAAAAAAGATAATTATCTTACATTCGATATCGCTTCATTTGTTTCCCAGTCTTTAATTTCATTCTGCTCCATACTCCACTCCGCATTATTGTTTGACACATCGGTATAATTAATTAAATCGCTAGACGCGCTTAGAGTACTTTCAAGCATAATACTTGTCGTGGTAACATTTGATTGTGGCTGAAGAATTTGTGGAGTTGCTGTTCCATGCTGTTGTTGAAAATTACTTATGTCGTCCTTTGAACTAAAGCCGCTGTCTTCATAAGAAAAGCATTCCGTTTTAACGTACGGATAATTGTTCAATATTGTGTCCAAATTGATATCCAAGCCGTTTGCTTGTTCACTACTGCTGCTCGTTGTGATGTCTTTTCTTAACCATTGATCCGTTGATGAACTACTATTCAGTACGGTTATCGTGTAAATCTTTGTTAGAAATAAAAAAAAAATGATGTTATTTTTTTTTGTGAAGATTTTAAGAATGGAATGTAAAGGAACGAGAGAAAAGAATAGAAAAGAGAAAAATAGCAGCTTCTATAGACTTCAATCAAGTGAGGCCACTAGTGGGGTCACTTAATTCTATTGTTAAAAATCAATACCTGTCCATCAGCATTGATCAATGAAGGACCTGAAGTAGTACTGTTGCTACTGTTATTTGTGGCAGTTGAGATTGAAATGTTGGCTGTGTTCTGCTGTTGATTCCAACAATAACGATTTAAGTCTTCAAATATGGCAGTTTCTAAGCGTTGCTGTGTTTCTTTTTCTGCACCCCAAAACTGAAATTAAGCAAAAAGAATTAAGGAATTGATCAGTACAAACTAGCATGAATTAACTCAAAGTATTATGAGCAATTAGATTTAAATACCATAATATTAATGATTGTGATAATTTTGCTACAGTTGATTATCTCTTTAAGTAAATGCTACTTATATCTCTCGTGTGTAAATTTGTACGTATTTACAGTCTGTAACATTTTTCATGTTCACACAACAAATCTTATATAATTGCCTTAAGAGTTTCTTTAGCTTGCTAATAATTTACAGCAAATGATAGATTAAACAAACAGATATTTTTGACGCACAGACAAAAGGTTTGGTCAATCATTCAATTAAGACTTAATTAGTTCATATCGATTGTACCAAATCTCATAGTCGGTGCTGTTGGAGTCAAAGTTAAAATATCACATAAAAAACTAATTTAAAACTTACAAAATTGGAAAAAAGCTTGTTTAATTATGATGTAAATATATTAGAGTCATTCGTAAAGTGCGTAACGCAAAAAAAGACAGACCTCATCCATTCCGATGGCATGCAAAAAATCAAACATGAAAAGTATCTCGAATGCAACAGACTGCGATTAATTTCTCGCGATCGTGTCTGCTAGTTATAAACTTAACATTTCTTGGCATGGAACACAAATTTCAAGTTATAACCAGACATGTGGTCGGCTAATTGCAACCTGTTCCATTTGAGTATGAGTTCTCGACGGTTTGATTTCAACAAATTCTCATAATTTTGGGATTTCTCAATTCTGTCTCGAGAAGCCCGTATTATCCCTCAGAATTTGGACTAGTGTCAAAGTAGTTTTGATATCATGCTGTCGAAAGGCAGTATTGCACTTGCTAGTAGAAAATGACAGACGGAAGCAATCGAAAGTGCCAGCTTTAGGTTCCATCTGAGGGAGGCCATAGATAACAATTGACCTGTTCTATCAAGTAAAGAACGTGGCCGACTAGTGAAATTCGACCCTATATTTTTCTTAAAAGCCTTGTAGCAGTGATGGTTTAATAATTGCAATTGCGTACCTACTTCAAAAGAGATCCTTATTATTTTCATATCTTGATGGACGTCAAAATTTCGAAATTGTCATCACGTGTTTATGACCTCAAATTAAAATTGACTAATTATAGAAATTGACAAAGTAGGCAAAAGCAGCACAAAATGCGTACTTTCAAAAGTATGCACACAAAATATTAGCTACATTGTATCTTGTTTTGTAAACTAATCAATTATATTGATCAAACATTGTACCGATAATCTAAATATTCTACAAAATGATCGATTGTGCCTACACATTAAATTTTTTTTTTGGCTACGACAAAACAACCTTGTCGGATATTGATCAAAATATTAATTTTAAATGCTGCAAATGCTGGTCATTGTGCATGTCCATGTGCTAAAATATATTAATGGAGTCCGAATGAAATTTGAAAATATAAAATATTGACTTTTGATATTATATCCTATTTGCTTAACAAGCTATTCAGAAATCTCTTTTATCCACTACTCAATGTTTGACTATTACTTCATTCTTGGGTAATTTATGCAGTGATACTGCTTTTAGATTTCTGAGAATTTTGATGCAAACAAACATGTGTGCGCACATGTCCGTGAAAATTTGCAAAGTGAATGGGGTCAAAATTTTCAGACTGGAGCTCGAAAAGTCTTAATAGTCAGTTTATAATATATTAAAGTTAAATATTTATTTTAATAAATTTAGCGAACGAATTTAAGATTTTGTTCCTAATTCCCTATTCATTTGATGTGGTTAGCCAGTCTATGTGAATATAGCTTTGCTGCAATAAGTTGCTGAAATTAACATTTAAATTCACACTGCATTCACGTGTGAGTCACGAGATTATAAAAGGTTGTAAATTATGCTGAACGAAGCTAAGCCTATTCGTGAGACATTCTATGACAAGAATATGTCCAAGTTGGCATTTTAGTCTACACCGTGCTTTAATAGATTAATTACTGAATTACGCCTAAAAAACAAGGAGCATGCTCATGAGTAGTCAAATATGATTTTGTGAGCACGTTCATTTAAGTGAGTACTACATTAATTTAGATGATTTAGGTATGCTGGTCACAAATTAGTCTATTGCAACTTACGTTTTCACGAAATAAAGGGTACGCGATTCATATATCATACCTAGTTGTTCAACTAAGTTATCAATACTGACAAGATCATCTACCCAGCGAATGAGAATATAAATACCCAATATATTGGGTAAATAAATATTAAGAATCTACCAAGAACTTTGGACAATGATTCAAACTGCTTGCGATTTCTAAGAAAATTTGTCAAAAATGTTCAAATGTTTAAAGTAATTTTAAGAAATTGACAAGTGCTTGAAGCTTGACACTTGAATATATTTGTAATTTATTCTTCAATTATTTTGGAACATAAGCATGTGTAGCCAATGAAAAAGTGAATTCCAACGATTAAAAATTAATTAAAGCATAAATTGCACATTAAAAAGTGCTAAATCAAGCAATCAAGTTTAAAATCCATAATCCTAGGCATAATTTTCCGCAAACCGATAATCTCCTTTAATCTCAAATCTCTATAATCAGCATGTAATAATTAAATTAATACACATTAATTAAATAACATGTGATTTATAATTTTCCACTTTAATGCTCATCTAACTTAATAGTTTTCTTAATGCGCACATTCGTTCATCTAACTTTAAAAATCTCTTTTTTTTCAATAATATTCTTTTAAATAGATACATAGGATGTTGTCATGAAAAAAATATATATGTTTTTGTAAATATATGTCAACAGTTAACGAGAGAAAATATATTATCGCACGTTGTGCTTATCATCTATCAATTGCAAAGTTATTCCAATAATTTTTCCATTCATGGTATTCGCAAGAGGAGAAAGAAAATTGCCAGCAGTAATAAACAGACGGAGATTACTTACAATTTACACAAATACCCGTAGACCATGGCATTGAAAATGTTTGTTTGAAAGGTTTTATATGCAATGTGGCGAAAGCGCATTTATGCTTGATATAGTATATTTGTTACGATCCAGATTACGATCAATTTGGGAACTAGCAAAGCTTATAGATGGAGTGTTTGAAATTGATTTAAAAGTATTCATTCTACAATCCTGCGATGTTGTACTGAATCTTTTTAAATTTGTGAATATTTTGAGGTTAATTTAAAGAATTAAATTAATGATCAGAAGTTGTGTTCAAGTCTTTTTGTAATAGATTTCTCTGGTTCGACCTAAGAGGAATTAAGTCCGATCAAAGTATTTTCATTTTAAATTTAAGTCATTGTCTGCACATTGTACAAAAATAACGTCTAAGAGTTCCTTTGGTCATGTATCTGAGGTAGATTACTACATGTCAAGAAGAAGTACCAGAAGTACCAGAGTTGCCCCGAATGTTCCGTGTACCACTCTAGCCTTCGTCTATAGATCATCCCAGTGCCCATGACTTGTTATTTATCTGACTAAGTTATCCTTTATGTTTAGCTAATTTTTAACTGTTTGAGTCACTCTGGTTAGTGTTTTTCAAGCTTCTTCTAGCACGGCACAGTAAACCACATATTTGGTATAATTCGGATTATTGCTATACGTTTTGAGACACACCTGAAGTTTTATGCGACATTCTCGTATTTTTCTCACGGATCAAATCATTGGTCGAAATGTTAAGTAGGAAGCAAGGAATAATGACAGTTATAGGAAGCGTTCAGTAAACAACACGGAACAATACGATACAGTAAGTAAAAGATAAAACTAAAGTCAATTTACAATGTTCACGAGAGCAAGGATAAAATGAATGGAGTACATCTACATACACATTCTAAAATGCAAAATAATTTGTGTGTATAATCAGTTTTTAGATTAGAAATACGACAACTTGGACAATACTTCTAATCTGTGTGTCGAGACAATGAAACAAATTTAAAGCAAGTCGGACATGATGTTTAGAAACAAGCTAATGATAGTAAATAGTAAACGAAGAAACAATGAGAATTTATATATTTGTAATATAAGAAAAAATCATTACAACAATGAAATAGGAAAATAAAAAATGAAGATGAAATCGGTGGAAAAATACGTGAAACTCTATTTGGTTTTGGCATTAGACATGAATATGTTCATTCTTTAACTGTAAAATTACATTTTTCCCTCTCATCATACTGATAACTTACATCTTTGCATATGTATGCACATTATAAATTTATAAGTACAAAAAAAAAGAGTTGACTTTAATTGAAGAAAGAATGAAAACACATTTTATAGCACTTTATAATTTGAATATAATTTTTTTCATCCTATCTCATCTTGCAATGTCGAGGCTGAGATTTGCTTCAATGCTATTCAATGCACGATAGACGATTACAGACGATATGAGAAGAAGCTAGTGAGAGAGATCACACGATAAATAAATAATATACATTTAATATTATTATATTGGATATATATGCATAACACAAGAAGCGGTTTAATACTTCTTTCCTTCTTCTCTTTTTTTATTGCGAGTAAAAAATAAATTTACTACTATTAGTAGGTGATGGGGATTAATGTTGAATAAAATCTGATATCGTTACAACGGATCGAGTACGGATTGTAATGCTGTTTCCATTTTCAACAGAAGAAATGCTATTCATTAAGTAATTTTTTTTGCTGCTGCTGTGTGTCTTAAGAAAAAAAATCTCAAAATCGATTTACTGATATATAAAAATTAGTGAGTTATTAGCTTTGATCTGATCGAAGTATAGCACACGAATCTAGTGATTTATAGTAGCTAATGGCTGAATGAAGAAACGATGTACAATTTTAAATTCATTTCAGTTGCAATTATTGAATCTTTGAAGTTGATTGATGAGGATGGAATTTGAAAAAAAAAATTATCTAAATGGGGTTAATTAGCTCTAATTCTTTGTCATAAAGGACTTTTAGATACAGTAATTTTAACTGGAACAGATCAAGAATTCGATTCAGATTTTAGTGGATTTCATTGAAAACTTCAACTGTCGTTTAGTTTTTAAATTATAGTAATGAATAGAATTAGTTGATTCTCCCCTTTTATAGTTGTTTACCCTTCAAGTAAATATTTTAGTTTGTTTTCGATATTTACACATTAAAGATCATATTTTCATACATTCCCATACAGTAAGGACTTACAAGTTCCTTCATTTACAAGTTATAAACACCTATACATATCTTCCGTACTTTGGTCTAAATGTAGGTCTAATTATCTCAAAAAATCTTTTGAAAATGTTTTTATTAAAAAGTATGTCAGGAGACAAGAAGTAATCTTACTACTGCTTTAAGGTATCGATAATAATATCATCTTATTTATAAGGCAACAGTTGATTTAAATGGCTGATAAAAAGTAAAATCGATATCGCATGGAAATTTGAACTTTTACAAGAGATTTAAAAAAAATGAAACTTTTCAGGAACTTCTCATATATTTTAAAGATAAGGGTTCTTTAATTTCGCATCAGCCCATAATAATCATTCCTTACTGCCGCAATATCGTTTAAAATTTATTTTCACACGCAATTTTTTATCTTTGAACGAAATTTATAGACTTCATCTTGACCAAGCATAAGAAAGTCTTGTTGTAACTTTATTGACCCGTTTGAGTATGAGCGTATATAATCTTCTGACACCTGCAGAAAAGAGACCATAAATTATGAAGTGTTTATTTCTTCATTATTCTTCTTATTTCCCATATTTTTGTTCCTATATCTTCTTTTTTTCACATTCATATTTATTTATTTATGATTATTTATATATTTAAATTGACTTCATTGCTATGAAGTGAGTATTGTTCATTCCGACATTAACAACAGCATCATCGAAAAAATATAAAAATGAGCTACAATAATAACAAGATAAAAAGGTAAGGTGGCAATTGGAGAAACAGTGAGATACAAATGAGTGAGAGAGAGAGAGAGACACACAGACAGTGATGATGAAGAAGGTTGAAAATGAAATAAAAATAAAATTAATCTGTCCACACGAGTCTCTTTTCTTTTTATCGAATCCGCTGATCATGTTGATTTAAATCGCAAAAGTGTTATAATAATAATATTATAACAATAATAAGTATGTACAAAAAATAATACATCGACAGTTAATTTAATGAATATAGAAGGTAAGAGCGAGAGAAATGAAAAGTTAACCTAAAGCAATTTTATAGTTACAAAAAAAAAAGTAAGATACAAAGCCATATATAAGATATTTAAAAGACGATGCGTGTCAGAAAATAATTATGTTAAAAATTTATGTTATGAGCATTTTTCACATTTTTCTCTCCATCATTACGTTTTTTTTTCTCCTTTTCCGACTTTAAACTTTTTTTTTCATCATATATATCTTCTTTCACTCATCTTCACTTCAACATCACACAGTAAAATATGTGATTTTTCCTTATTTTTTTTGTGCATTTTCCATTGGTTGGAAAGATGTTATTATTCGATTTCTGTCCTGTGTATTGTGTCCGTCTGATTGTTTAAGTAGGTAGCTTTAAGACTTAATTGCGAGTATAATTATCTGCATGTATGATTATTGACTTTGAGTCTTATTGTATCATCCAAATTATAATAAGCTGATGTGACGAATATCAGAGTTTTTCAAACCCAACTTCAATGAATTTGGGCAAAACAAACAGAGTTCTACTTAAACTAATGCTTCAATCTGTATTTCCTGTGTTAATTATATTAATTTCACGAATTTTAATAAACTTGTCCTTTTCTTCCACGTCACGAAAATGAAAAAAGGGGTTAAAACTACGTGATAAATTTTTAAACTCAAAAAGTTCGTTATATTTTCAACATAACAATTCATTTGGAATTTAATAACTTGATGACATCGAATAAAAATAACGTAGAAGTTATGCATGAATATAGATCTAAGATGCATGTTTAAGATCGATATGCGCTCTATTGGTCACAAATGTTACGCGCGCTTTTCTTTTCATTCCCGATCTTTAATGTTCATTGATGATATTCAATGAATGCACATATATGTAAGACCAAACACTGTATAGTGAAATAAGCAAGCACAACTTCGTCTTTTTTTTTGATGCGAAGAGACGAAAAAATAATGTTTAATGTGAATGAAAAGAAAAAGTAAATTAATGACTGCTAATTGATAAATTGACATAAATGTTTGTCTTTTTTTCTTTAATATTTTTTTGTGTGTTCGGCTTTTTTCGTCGGCAAAGGCGAGGTTATGTCAAAAATTTAGTTGTCATGCGAAAAACATGCTATAAAGTTAATTTGGCTACCTATAAAAATATCTGTGGGGCAATTTTATGTTGTTGTTATGGCAAGAAATTGCTAATTGAAATAAACTGATAGCATAAATTTTATTAAGGAAAGACAAAAAAGAAGAAAATACAAAAGAATGTTGTGCGTTGATCGGCTGGGATGTTTTATTATTAAACATAAATGTAAACATTGCATTCATGTAATTAACTTGTGTGTATTTATTTTATAAACTTGAATAATCATTTTAATAAATTTATCATGTTATTCCTTTCTACATCATTAAATTTTCTGTATGCGCATCTTATGTTAACATAAGATGAGTGCATTTATGTGTGCTGCATGCATATGGCTATTATAGAATGAAAGTAAAATTATTATCAGACTTAGTTGCATTCTATGCTTAATAATGAGCATTTTGACTACTTTATGGTTAAGTAAGGCTATAAAATATGCTAAAACTTTCATAAAATGAATATTAACATAGATGCGAATCTAGAAAGCTGATAAGGAAATGGTCAAAAATGATGTTCTTAAATAATTACTTATTAACCCGTGTGATACAGAAAAGGAGGTTCCATCACGAATCTTTTAAGTGTTTGGTGTTAATAAGCGAACTTTGATAGAGCCTTAAAAGCTCCGTGGCCGAGCCTTCCTTACATGTATCGCTCGGGAAAGACATCCCCACTAAGACTTTGTGTCGTTATGGTCTAGGACGTTAATATCAAAATTCAGGACAGTACTACTACAAATTGTCATAGCCTGCTTGCAACGCACTAAGAATTGAAAGTTATTTTGCTAGGATTGTACAAACATACGTTAGCACTAGACATCATCTGGACATTAACTAGCTATCAACTTTTTATAATGTATTTTTGTGCATTCAAGACTCTGCAGCTGTCTGTGCTTACATCTCAGTTAAATGCGCTAGAAATCCATATTACTTAATGTGTCACTAAGCCACTCACTCGATGTTTTCATATTCCCATCAAGTCTGTCAAGTTCTATTAAATGCATTAAATCAATCTATCAATACTAATAAATTATTTTGAATTTTTATTTACTTTACTTAAGTTACAGCATTGAACTACCGTTCAGAGACAAAAGAGAATCACTTAAACTCTTACATTCCATAAACAAAAGATGCTTATTAACTCTTTGCATTAACTTCCCATCACATATATTTTTATTTTATTTTATTTATGTGATGTATAATAAAGAAAGTGAGTGAGAGAGAGAGATAGAAAGAAGAAATAAAGAAATCAATTAAATTGACAGTCCATCAAAATTAGTGATGTGTAAATGGATTTCTTTGTATTAATCCATTACCATCAATTAATCAGTTCAAGAAGAAATGAAAGAAAAAACATTTATTATTGGACATTGAGCACACAAAGGTAAGAGATGACGTCGAAATTGTTACAATTCATTTTCATCTCTTTTCAATTCAATTAATTCCTTCATCAAATCTTATGAAATGTATGATGATGATTGAACAAATTGCTCTACAAGCTTGGTCCGATTATCGCGATCATCACGAAAAACACTTTATATTCATTTCATCATGAACAGTGCACGTATTGGTGCTGATGATTCTTTGAGATCATCGCAATGAGAAATCTCTTTTTATTGACTTCATTATTTGACTAATTGATTGCATTCAAAAGGCAAAATTGTTTGCTTAACGTAAATTAATAACTCCATGTGGCTTTATCAACATAACAAATATTCATAAGCTGTTTTGATTTCAATGAAATTTTTCATTTCTTTTATACCCGAAATCAATGAAGGCATTTTTTTTTATTTTATTTCTTTAAAGATACAGTCAATGTGCTCATGATTGATTAAGCTTTATATTTCTTTCGTTTACTATTTCATTTATTCTCCGCGCGCGCAATGTGTTTTTATGAATAAAATGACTGATGGATATATGTGTATTTTTTTTTTTCATTATTTGACTCTGAGTACCATCCGAAAAGAAAATCAAACTAATTTACTATAAGCTTATGAAGAGCTTACAGACTTTGGGTCTCAAAAGAAGACATTCATTATTTTGTGGATTAAATTTTCCTTTGAAAATATTTTGTTACTTTCATTAAGAAATTTATTATTTAGCTTATTTTCTTTTATGTCTTTAACTGAGACTTAATAGGTCACTTTGACTTGACTTTGCTCTGGTTGTTCTTCTGTAGAATTTTGTGAACTTTAACTACCTATAAGCTGTTATATGATATGTTGTATGATATTAACTTTAATTTTTTTAATTATTGCCTGGGCCAAAATCACACTGACCGGAAAAAAGTACACATTCAGAATAAACCCCATACTAATTGCTGGAACACAAAAATTAACCATGTGGTGCACTTAAGTACACCTCCTGTGACCAAGGATTGAAATTTTACTCATTCTTTATACTGCATACTCCATAAGATCCATAAGATTTACTTGAGTAATGGATTACCATACTAGTGTTATCCTCATACTCAATTATTCTTATACTCGATACTTATAACTCGAGTGAGTGTTCGAAAATCGATTAAGCATCAATACCTGCCTGAATTACATCATTTGATCATCACGGTAGAATAAGTACACTTCAATAAAATTTAAGTAGTAAAACAGTTCAGATTATCTCAATATGTAGAAGAAAAGTAAAAGAATAATTCAGTAAGAACGTTCGGTAGAAGCGTACCAAAAGAGATGTTATGATGTCAAACCTTCTATGTCTCCTTTTTATGCAGCGTGTTATACGAAAATAATTTAAAATTGAATTGAGCCTTTAATGCATAAAGAACTGAGACAAGTCAAAGCATATAGATGACATTAATCAATTGGGGCTTATCCACAAGCAAATAGTTAAAAGAGTGGAACTAGAGAAAATGCGTTACTTGATACTGTGTCTAACTTACTTCCA
This sequence comes from Chironomus tepperi, assembly GCF_022539635.2. Taxonomy (NCBI): domain Eukaryota; kingdom Metazoa; phylum Arthropoda; class Insecta; order Diptera; family Chironomidae; genus Chironomus; species Chironomus tepperi. The sequence continues at coordinate 713,888 of NW_027226222.1, forward strand.
AAAAATAAAATTAAATCCTCCCAAATTGCAAAAAAATAAATTCCAGTTGTCGAATTGAACAATAACAAAAATCAATACTAAAGAGAATCTACCGTGAGTACACATTGTAAATGTTTGTATACAGATTTTCCTCTTATTCAATCTCAACAACAAATATTCAGATGCTGAAATAAATGAGAAACATTTTTCTTTTCAATACATGCCACTTGAAGCACCTTTAGTGTTATTATGGCACATTGATGGCATGATTATAATTGCATTGAAGTCTGATTAGATACTAAAAAGCCAAAAAAACCTATGCTAAACTTATGTTTTGTGAATACACAAGACAGGAGGAGAGAAATATTTTTTTTGTACTTCTTTTATCTTAAACAATCATCAATTGTGTATGGTGTGTGATATAAAAAGTTTAATATGTCCATTCATGTGGCGATCGTTGTGATAAATTACACATCTTTTCTTTTCATTCTTATTACCATTTTCAGTTACTCCAAGTCGAAACAAAACAAAAAAAAAAAAAATCAAGTAAGCGCGCGCAAAACAAGCAATAACATGGAGAAGTCAGCACGAGGAGGAAGGCAATTATTGAAGGATTATTTATCAAGTTGCTTATTAAACGTTAACTGTTTGCAATTAAAATTGTTTCACCGACAAGATTGATGATTCGCAGCACTTATTGTCTTTCATTCACACCATTGGGTCGAGTACTGAAAAATACATCATTTACAGTCAGTTGAAGGCACAAAAAAAATCATTTTTTTTTCTTCTCCTGCTTTGTGTGAAAAATAGTCTAACGATTAAATTAGAAAGAAAGGCAACAACAGTCGGCGGTTAAAGGAATTTTTAACACTTTAACCGTTCAACTGTACGTCATGTTCGACTAATGGGTGAAAATTGACACTAGATTTATGACCATATTTATGTTTGCGATGAAAATAATATTTACGTCTCATTCCATTTATTATTGATTATATCCATTGAATTGGATGACAATATACAGAATTAACATATCGATGTTTTTATAACCTATACGGCAAGTCAATCGACCATAAAATTATCAACTATAAAGACATAAATTAATAATTTCTTCTGTTGCGAATTTATTATAGTCAATCGCAAGTAATGAAATGAAAGAATCTGCAAATGCTTTTAGTATTCCGATCGACGCAATGCGACGAATCGTATTTTACGCTGTAGAAAAGTGTCAGAATAAGCCTTCATTATGCTTTCAGGGCAACTTGGTTGGTACGGCGATGCAGTAGTGCCCTACTTAACACATTGTGCTGTTCGGGTGTATTTTCTCAGAGACATTGATGTGACATGTTGACTAATAGGTTAGACATGATGATTCTGGAAATATTGTCTTTGCAGGTTGCAAGAAGTTAGTTAGTTAACATAAGAACACATGCAAAGACATTGTTGACAGAGAATGTATTGCAGTTGGCATTAGAAGTTGAGAGTTAATTAGAGCTAATTATACGCGACTAATATGAAAGGTCATGGATCAAACTGATCAGAACTGTCCAGTAATGGGTAAATTATGGGCACATCTTGGTAGTATACTTGTGCCACAACGGCACACAGGTTGCACACCACTGGTATAGCCAATGAAATAAATATGAGTGGACATCTCGATGCCATCATGTCAAAACCACATTTTAGGGAGATCGAGTCATCAACAATTTATTCAAAAAATCTTAAATTTAATCAATAATTTGCAAGAATGTCAATCAAGATATGTAAAGAGGACATCCGAACACCCACCATGCCAAACACGGAGAAGTAATAAAATCTCCAATTCATTTCCTCAAAAGACACGCTAAAATGAAACTCTTTACTTTTATCTCTTTTAATTTTAAGTGACCACTCGAATGATTGGATGCTTGACAAATTAAAATGACATTTTCATTAATGATGCCGCGAGAGTCCTTTACAACAACATGAACAAATTTGGCATTTTCATACTTACTCATATACACAAACACAAGTTTGGTTACGGTATAAAAAGCATCTATTGTATATCATGCAAACGATATTGAAGCTTCTCTTATAATATCAAGTACGCTTGTACAAGTGCAAGAAGAAAGAAGTATGAAGTAAGACAATCCGGGCATTGAAGTCTTTTGTTCACTACATTTTGTGTTTTTTTCGTCTTTTCAACATCTGCATAATAAAATAATTAAATGACTGCACACACAAAAAAAAGAGCACTAAAGCCACCTTAAAATGTCAACTGAACCGGGACTTGAGCTAAGTAGCAGAAAAAATATGAACAGCAACAAAAAAATAAAAATTTCTCCATCATTACTGCTGCTGCTGGCTTTCCATAAAAAAAAACTCTTTTCCTTGCTTTGCTTTGCATTTCTGATTAAAAAACTCTCGCGTTTGTGTATTTGCATGATACATGCGTTTTGCCGGTTTATTTAAATTGCATTAAAAAAATGAATATATATGGGCTTATCATGTACTGAATATTTTAATTGCATGGCTGGCCAAAACAAGTCTTTTTTTCGCCTCTATTTGCCTTCTTTTCTCACTCGCTTACTCGTTCGCTCCAATGCACAGATATCATATGGAAATTGAATCAAAAAAATGTATTCATTTTTGCCTTCATAATGTATATTAATATGTTGCTGCATGCTTAAATCTTTTATTTTCTTCTCTCTCATTTATGCGTTGATAGCATTAGTGATTATAATCGCCTAAAAGAGCGCAATTTCTATTGAGCCGTAACTCATGCGCAACACACAAAATGTATGCATGTTTCTCGAGGAGGTTTTTTTCTCTTTATTTAAATTAAATTGAAGTTTTGCTGATATTATTTTATTTTTTTTTTCATTCGATTTATCTTGAATCGGCATTTATGCAAAAATGACTCGAGTCTCGAGAGTCGCATAATATTATATTGTTGCAAATTTTTTTACAAAGTTTGGAATGAGAATGCATTTATGTGGGGGTTATTAAATTATGGCACCTGATGGTTTAACAGAGGGGAATATAAAGATGACTGGGTGGCAATTTAAAGTATTTTTAATGTCTTGAGCACTGCATGTAAGGATTTTCGATATCGAGACCAAGATTTTAAGGTAATGATATCAATTTTAATCGAGACTACAAAGAAGTTCATAGTCTTTATCTCGATCCTAGTCTCGACCAAATTTCAGTCTGGATTCCGGTCTCCTTTTCAATCCCGGTCTCCTTCTCGATCCCGGTCCAGGTCTCGGCTTCGATTTCGGTCTTAGTCACAATCTCGATCCGGGTCTCAGTTAAGTAAAAGAAACCTTTACTGGGTGATCTATTGGTAATAATGATAATGACCAATACAGTGATTCGGTGGAGATTGGATGTTGATGGGAATCGAACCAGCATTCTCACAAATTGAGAAAATTGCAAGCTTCTGAACTGATTTACTTGCAACTTGACCATATATACCTCATTCTTGAACTGGCTGGAACTAGCAGATTTTTCTACATAATCCATACTCAATAAACAATTTTGATGGACATCATTACTAAATAATCCCTATGAGAAATATATGAAATTAGTTCAGATGGATTTGAGCAAGGCATATTGCAAGTTCTTTGATATCACATTTATGTAACTTTTTTTTTATTTTATTTCTAGCACAAAGCAAAAAGGTTCCGATGTTTTTCCTACATTGCCTTGATCTAAGATAATTCATTTTGGATTAGCTTTTATGTTCATGAATGTAGCACTCGATTAAATGCCGGTTGTTCATCTCCAAGAATACAATATCTTTGGATATACTTTGAACTACTCATTTTGTAAGACATTCCTAACTTCTATAGAAAAGTTGACTGTAATAATAATTTTTCGCTGATAAATTTTGACACAATTGGGTGTGGACATATCTGTGACAAAATTTTAAAGTCATATTCTAGGAAATTCAAAGCCAGTAATCGACTATGCATTTAAAGTATTATTTATATTAATGGCTACAACAAACGTGTGCATTAAACCGTTTTTGATATTTATTACAACGTTTAGTCTACATCGTGTAATACTCTCTGTAATGCTGCAACGCTTGTTCAGTTAAGTTAGTATGTTTATCATATTTAATTCCATTCCCTGACTCATATGATGATTGTTTTGATCGCAATACTTAGAATATATATATATTTCATATCCATAACTTACATACATTAAGTAGAGATGATGCTAATGTGTGATACTTTTTTTTTGGATTTATGGAACTAATATCTATAAAAATGTAGAAGATTCAAATAAAGTTTGCATAAAAAAATGACAAAAGTCATAAAGATAAGGAACCACTACTCAGCATTTATTAGCAACAAAGAAAAATGGAAACAACATGTAATACTAGTATGAGCATTTTATGTGAGCGATGTAGACTACAAGGCATTTAATAAAGGCTTTTCTGTGATATTTTTTTTTTTGCTCATTTCAAAGGAGTGTCATTATAATAAGATTTATATATATCTAATGTGTGTATATAGTAAAGGCAAGGTAAATGTTTTGTGCAAAAAATCTATATAACATAACATAGAAACGCGTTAACTATCTATGTAATCTTAAACTGGTTTTTTCTGCTTTAATTTATGTGACGTAATTTTTGTAGATAGACTTACGTTACATTATTTTATTTTGCCTCATAAAAAATCTATCTATAGGTCTGAATTTAATTTATATTTATGTTACTATTCATCACAGACTCGTCTGTGTATTTAAGTCAATGTATGACGAGACAGAATGCTGAGAGGATGCTGTGCATGAAATTACTAGATATAATAGAAACAGTACTCATGACAGTTAATATAACGAGACTTCTATAGTGCCTCAATTCATTTTTTTTATAAATCTATATTCATATAAATCCTGTAGTTTTAATTAAAATAATCTCCGATAAAAGTCAGTGGGAATGTATCATTCTACGCACATATTAAAATATTCATTGCTATTTAGCATTTTTCGTTGAATTTAATCATCGATGACTTATATTTGTTCCATTTATGGAGCATTTATGCATATATGTATTAACATGCGACATGTTTTCGAGAACTACAATGTATAATATTAGAACCATTAGTCATTGGTAATTAATAGGTTTACGTGTTCATATTGCTTATGTATCACACACATTTTTTTAATAGATTGTACGTAATGCGCGTGTGCTCGAGCAATGAAAATAAGTTTCAAGTGATACTTTTTCAATAATGCCTTTTTTTTCTATACTCACGGTATCGTTTTTGCTATAAATTGAAATATAGGCTTTAATATAAATGCTTTAAATGAACTCAATGCCTGTGCAATTGATGCAGTTATGATAAATGACAAAACTTCTGTCTAGTTTTACCTCGTCTCTTCGCAATATATTATATTATTGCAATTTCTATCTCGTTGTGCATGCTTGTTGAAGCATGTAAGCAACTAAGGAGCCCTAAATATTTTTTTTTCATTTTTCTTCTTTTCTTTCGGCTTTTTTTTCCATTTCGAATAAGTGAATATGAATGTGCTCAGCTAGACACGGCAATGCCATGCCTATGTTGTTATTTCTTCTCTCACTCTATCACTCTTTTTATACGTTTTACTTCTTATTTTTCTTTCATCTAACCAGCATAAAGTGCAACAAACAATGAATGGAATCTGCATGCAATTCTTGAAATTTTCCAGCAGAAAATAACAAAAAACTTGTTGTGAAAAAAGACTTTACGGGAATCGCAATGGCATAATATGTAGAAAAGAATTTCACTCTATGACCATTACAAAATTTATTTAATTTCAATCTCACGATGAATGATGAATTTGTAACTGGAAACGTACATGCGAGTACTGCTGTGATACGTTTCAGTTTCATATTATCACTTCCTTTTTATATATAAATGTGTACTTTTTTCACACTTTTCTAATTGTGGTACATATCTGTGTCAAGATCAAGGTGGGTTAACTTTGAATGCTTTTAGGATTTTACATTAGTGGTTCTCAAGCTATGCTTCACGATATAGTTGTGTGTTTAGTAATATTTTCAGGTTTTTCTTTCTTGACCAAGTTATAACTTGTTATGTGGTCTTCTGTGAGTCAAAGTGGTTCGATACTTTAAGTCGATGTGGCGGAATTGTTTAGCACTTCGATACCCAATTATTGTCCCTCTAAGAATAATTTATGGTGCCAACCAGACTCACAATTTTCCTTTATAAACTACAGGCAGTAATGTCGTCAATAGAGTGATTCTGATCCCAGTATACACTACTAAATGCAAATGTTAGAGGCCCTCTCACTCAGAAACGCTCTAGCACTTCTGGATCTTTCTCTGATTCTGATGAAGAAATCAAGAGTAGCAAAACTTGAAGAGGCAGTACTTTTTTATGCAGATTTTTTAAAAATTACTATGCACTTAGTCACATCAAGCTGGATATTTAAACTCAATATATTCACTTGACAACAATGTTCATGATTGATGTTGCATATAAAATTAACTTGTCCTGCAGGAAGCAAGTAGTTAGCAATATTATATAAATACACACTAATTTGTGCGTTCACATCTGTTATTTCTCACTCCAAATGGTCAAAAATGATTTATTTTTAGTTTCATATGTCTGAACATTTCTGTCACACAATGAATAGATTAAGTGATTTTAAGCCATAATTAGCATATACTAAACAAAATATAATAAATTTTTGTTAGTCTTAAGCCAATTTTTTTTTTTTGAAAAGCACTAACAACAAGTCATTAGAATTAATTTAACTCTATTTCCTTGAATTGTAATGTGCTAATGTTACTTAACAAGTTCTTTGACTTTATGTCTATTAACACAATTTCTTTAGCTTTTTAGGTTAGTTTTCGGACAATTTCAATTCGTTCTAGAGAGAATTTCCCAATGTTCTAAATTGAGGTACTTGAACTTAAATTAGAAAATACATTGATCAATGTAAAATGTTCACATATACAGCTACAGTACATTGTATTACGAAAATTTGAAATCACCATGTGTGACAATGCATATAAATCTTCGGTGCTTCTTCTTAGTATGATAATTAGCTTTCAACATCAATCTTTTATAGTATCTTTTATATTGGAAACGAATCAATTAGCTTTTTGACAAGAAGTTGCTGCTTTAATGACAAGTGGGCATATATACTGTTTGTTCTATGGATAAATAATTAAAGTTTAAGATGTATATGAATAGCTTTTGTACTTGCATGTTATAACGAAAATGTGAAGTGCCTTATTGAGTTGAATTGCCTCATATATTATTCTAGAGATTGATTGATTTAAAATCAATGAAACATTGCACACTTAAGGCGCTAAAATAATACATTTAAATTGCTACTTAACACTTTCTGATCATTATAAAAATGGACACTTGTTATCTCGTTTTTTAGCAAATCTGTTAAATACGAAAGTGCTTAATGATTGAAGGATAAGTTTATGGTTTCCTGTACAAAGAGTAACATCTCACACGATAAGATTATTTTCGACTAATTAATAATCCTACAAATCTTAATTTATTTTTTTTTTGCTAAGCTTTAGGAATCGTTTCACATTATTCACAATGACCTTAATAGCCTATTCAAATAATCTTTAGATGAATGAATGCTTCTGCTATTTTCATCAAAATCAAACCTTGAAAAAATTGCAAGCATTTAAATCTCAAGATTTGTTCTTCACAACGCAAATTTTTGGCTGTGATTCCCCATAGATGAGTTTTAACTTTTTTTAATCGAATACGGATGATATTTCTATAGTGATGAATTTGTAGTTCATAATAGTATTACAAGTAGGTGGTCTTCGATTTATGCAAGGTGTATCCTCCTTTAACAATTGTTATGCAGTATTTCAAATATTTTGTTATTTTATCCGAGCGACACAATGTGGCAAACCGCATTTTTGCTGTAAAAATGTGGCAAAATCAGACGATAATGCTTGTCGATATGGCAACATGCTCGGCATGTTCGGGCTACTTTTAAGGATTGGGAACTTTTCATTGAACAGCCGAATTTGGCGAATTAAAAGCCAATGGAAAATATTCGAAAATCTGGCCAAACTTTGACTTTGTGCTGAATTTGGTTTAGATCCAGTATCATGCCAGAGTCACGTCAGCCTAAACTGAAAGGTGACATGAAAGAGGCACTTCAGCCTGATGCAGGATTTTTGATTGATCAACTAATTTGTGCTATTCGGGTGAATTGTACAATAAGATAACAACAATTCATTTTAGGATTCTATAATGGCACTATTGATTGTCTACTAAAGTTTGAGGCTATAAATTTCAACTTTTCATTGCTTGAATACTAAATATTCTCATGCTAAGACTTCAAAATAAGGATCACTAAATTAGTATTGCAAATTTTTGGTTCCTAACTGATAGACCACAGCACCGTTATGAGAATAAGCTACCCCCGTTGTTCGACAGTATGAATAATTAACAATATTCAGATTTCTAATTCATAATGTCCGAGTTGGCCAGAAGAATTCTTATGCATATATAAAACGATGAGGACAAAGCTCACAAATGAGAAAAATAAATTCTAATTTACATAAAAATCTCCTTTGAGATTCAATGTCTATATTCATTCATGTCTTTCTTCTGTTTTTAATAAAACAATAAAATAATCAACTTTCTTAAGCCTTGATGATGTTGATAATTCAATAAAAATAAATTTTTACAACATGATTACAGGTCAGTTGGGACTGTGTAATCTCGAATATTTCCAATTTTAATTATTTTTCTTCTCACATCTGCGGCTATTGTACATACGTATAGTCTAATAATAAGAAAGAAGAAATTGCATGAGTCATAAATATTTTTATGGTATTCCACCTCCTTATGCTTCTTATCAATTAATATTATTCTTTCCTCTCAATTATAAAGAAGGTAAAAAAATAGAAGAAAGACAATTAGACATTGAATAGCCAATATCAATATTTATAGTTAAGATGCGAGTCGTCGTTCAAGTAACCTAGAAAAGCAACCGGTATTATAAAGTCAAAGCAATTCAATACGGCTGAAGCAAATAAAAAAAATTGTTTAATACATTTTTTATACTGTATATAATGGTGCTTTTACTATTAAAAGAGATTTACTGGTTTGCGGCATTTGATACCAGAAAATTTCCTATTATTCAATTATTAGACGGTACAAGTTGTTGCAAATGAATGAAGAGTAAGGAGAAGAAAAAAAAAATATGAAACTTCTTGGACATTAATTCACATACATGTTTCTCTTACTTATGTTTTGATTTAAACATTCATGGTGCATTAAGCGATTTAAAATGCTTAGTTTTAATTCGCCAAGATCTCACCTTAATTATCGATTTCGATTCGAAGATGGAAATGGGAAGAAATCACATAAATTTGATACAAGTATGCGTTACTTACTTCTCTTCATTCCATCTTCATCTTCATTCATAATGCTAGCATTTTTTTTATTCATTATAGCTTGTCTTATAAATCTTTCTTAGCATTTGTCTATGTCCATTTAAAAAAATATTCGCATCAATCCCAATGTCTTTGAGAAAGGAAAAACTCATCTGCAATTTTTTTTATACTTTATTATTAAGCATATACAGCATAGTGAGTAAATGAATGAAAGTTTCAATTACCAAAGTTCCATAAAAAATGATATGGAAGGTCAGTAATTCAATCATTTTTATCGTATGCAAATTTCTTCCTTAATATCAGTAATGATCAACTAATTAAATCATTTTGATTACTGTTTTATAGGAACTGCAACCTATAAATTATCATAACTTGATAGAAAGTTGCCAATAAAAAGATTTAACTGTCAAGTTTTATTATAATTCTTGTGAATTTATGAATCTATAATCGGGTTGATAACAGTTCGTAAATCAAAATCGCTTCTGAATTATTCAACCTCAAACTGAGATATTTGGGTATTTCCCATCGAATCACTTCAGTAGATCAATTTTAAAACAAATACTTGATTTTATTCGGTTTCTTAAACATCATGCTAGAATAATAGTCTTTAAGTATGGAATAGGTGATTCACAAACTGTGTGACGTGATACACTCTCGATCGACACTTCTCAATTCATGCGTTACTGTTAGGAATTATCCACAACAGACGTACATCAAGAGATGGAATGTGTTATTTTTAAGATTCTTTAAATAAGGTTCTTTTTTGGGCTATTTGTAGACATGACTATACAAAAAATCACAATTCATTAAGTTGTTGAAAGAAGCAGAGGCTTGCTTGACAAAAGAATAGCTTGCAAATTAGGTCTAACTTCCAACCTCCTTCTCCTTTATTTCTGAATATGTCCAGGTAACTGGGTCGACTTAACTCCATTCAAAATTCGAAAATGTCCAAATTTTACCAATCATTTGGGAACTAAAGAAGGTTTCAGATAACATTTAACTTGTTGATTCCTAAAAATATCACTTTAAGATTAATTATATTTCCAAACGAGTGTGCCTTAAAGAAGTAATTGGCATCCAATAAACCAAAAAAAAGTTTGTGTATAACTGGCCGAGAAATTCAATTTACTCGTTCAAGTGATGACTTGAACAGTTTTTGGAAGAAGTAAATGTTGAACATGAAAAAGAATGAAGAGCACATGAGAACAGACACACAAAATAATAATTAAGTTCATTTGTATTAAAGAAAACAATTGTATCAGACAGAGCAAAGAGAATATAAAATTTCATTACGTTATGATCCCCCGCTGATAATCTTTTGTAGATGTATTTTTATTAATATAATTATTTATTCAATCCATCTCACTCTCTCATCGTCAAAATATAAAAAAAACTTTCCAAATCTCGCATTTTCTCAACACAAAAATAAGCAAAGAAATTGTTACTGCTAAATTAAATTTTTGGCGATTCACGTTAAATTAAATTCGAAGTCAAATATTTAATGTTAAGACATGCGTGCTTGACATATTCTATATGATGTATATGTAGGCATGTCTTTTTTCTTAATACTTTTTTCCCATGCTTCATGAAACATCCATAAGATATTCTCCGCGAATGCGGGAGCAAACCACACAAAATATAAAGTAAAATGCACATCGTTTTTTGATCATATTATGTACTGTCCAATTCTTTAGGGCGGCATAATCATTTTTAATAAAAATAATAAAAGTAAATTTTTTACAGCATAAAATGAGAGAGGTCGGTTCCAACAAAAATTCATTTTTCATGTATTCTTGTCCTGCGTTTTTCAGCACAATTTAAGTAATTTACGAAATATTTACCAAAAGCATAGGATAAATAATGAAGGAATTAACTTTTACAAGCATAAATTCTTTATATGCGAAATTAATTTAATTTAATTTATTGAAATGTTTCTTTATAACTGTTTGCTGCCGAAATTACATTTAAAGAGCTTAATTTATTAACGAAATGATGCAAGAAAGGAAGGAAAAGACAGAGAAAGAGAGATGGAAAATTGGCGTATGTATCCATCCCTTTCACTCATATTTAGGAATATATAATATATCGAAAATCCACCTGTAGGCCATCAGTGAATATTTTCAATCTCTATATTGATTTCAATCTCAATTCAGCAGTGTCTGTCGCAAGTTTAAAGTAATGAATAACTCACTATTAAGATAAAATCCTTTTGATAATTCAGCCAACGTAAGAAAATTGATTTCTTCCTCTTTTGGGTTTTTATGAAAGATTAAGTTAAAGTGATGTCGGTATGTATGGCTATAGCATAAAAGACGCATTTTTATATATATATAGTATATATCTTACTAAGTAATTTTAATAATAACAGTATCGTAAAGTGTAGGACACAATTTTCCAGAGGAAGGGAATTTAAATAATAACAGCATTGATTTTACGATACAATTTTCGTTGAAGCAGTAAAAAAATTTATATTAATAATAATCATCATCACCATTAAATAATAGGTCTACACTTATGGGATTATATACCTATAAAAATCTTGTTCGTTGCTTAAAACATGATAACAATTTTTAGTAAAGAGTTGCCAGCTCAGTTATAACAGCAATGATGATCGATGTGAAAAGTGGCAGAAAAAGTCACGTAAATATGCAAAATTTAATTAATTTACATAAGTGGTCTTTTGATAATGTTACAGGATCTTCTTCAAAAGTAGAGTATTTGTATCCTAAAGGCAATTCTGACATTTCAAGTTTACATATTTTAAGAAATATGATGATGATATTCAATTATCTCCTCGATGATGAGCAGCAGGTTTTGATGTCATTCTTTTTTTGACAATTTTATGATCAATTTACGTGATTTTTGGGATGTCTTTAATTTATATTGGCATTTTATCCATCATATTGATGATAATACCAGTCATAATCATCTAATTTAAAGCATATAGATGCCAAAATCGTTAGAGTTGAGCTGCATATAGAATTAAAAGCTATTTACCGATATACATCCATAATATCTCATCAAGCATGACGAAGAATTTTGTTCGGAGATTTCCTTATTATTTCATTAAGTACCGATCAATAATTTAATTATAGTGAACAAGTTACTGCAAATTTTTGGTTAATGTCGGTTTAAATGTTTTTATGGCAAGATATTACACGAAATATCATGTTCTCGTATCTTGGACACAAATCGATTTCTTGCAAATTTTCGCTGATAACGAATTATTCGATAATCGCTATCAGCCTTAAGAATAGGTCTTGTAAAGTTTAATGAATGGTGTAGAACGGCAGACACAATAATGAAGAAATTTTGTTGTTATAATTACCGACAAAATAGTGATAATTCCAGACTATATTGCAAGAAAGAGTGCACGAACAAAATCAAGAGATAATAAAAAGAGAAAAGTCGATTAAATCGTTTTAAGTCACACATTCATACACAACGTAACTTGTTGTTTATTTCGCCCATTTCCTTTTAACAAGTTATGAATGCTTAATGAGTTTGGTCAACTGTTCAACTAGGACATTTTAATCATTACATAATGATCAAAGATTTATCTTTATAAGTAAGCACATGATCTCATTTAAAGAAACTGCCGGTTATTCAATAAACAATAAATATTATCATAATCGCTCTTGATCAGAGCTAACTATATGTATTCATGTAGTTTTAATGAATTTTTATGCCGAAATACAGAAGGCATAAGAAAAGAAATTTATTTAATATTAAGAAGTCTTTAAAAATGAGAAAAGATGAAGGGATTGATCAATAAAATTGGGAACTTTAATGAATTCACTAATAAGTATAATTAAAGAACTTCCTTACGGAATTAAGTAAGAATGATGTTTATTCTTCGGAATTTAAAAACAAACTAAATGTTTATATGAAGGGGCCAACAACTATAAAAGGGGAAAATCAACATATTGTAACTTCAAATATAATTTGAATATTAAATGACAGTTAATATACTCTTGCAATAGAACAGAATTCTTAAGAGCATGAGAGATAAATTCGATAGTAACTAATTTATTGAGTTACGTAGTCATTGAATAACTTCTTGTGGAGTCGCAGAATGAAAAAAAAAATACTAAATAAACTTAAAATATTATAATTGCTGTATAATAAATTGATATACTAGGCTTCCTTGCTTTAGCATTTTGGGATTGCCTTACACTTTGTTAAAGCCATTACAATACATTTGTCAATGAAATTGTCGTCAACAAATAAAAATGGAAATGAATGACTAAAAAATTGAAATTTTCGTTACTCAAGTCAAAATTGACTAAGCTCAATGAAAAATTCCTCAAAAGTTATGGGAAAAAATCATGAGGAAGGGAAAAGATGTTGTAGCGATCGAGATCATGTGTTGGCCTCTTATACTTTTTTAATTAACAAAATTTATCACGCCGCAATTAAGGCGTTCCACAAAAAAAAAAAATGTTGAGTGGCATAAGTTGGATTTTTTATTATTATTATTTTGGGTATATAAATTGCACAAACACACTTACTTGATCGAAACCCTGTAGTGGCTGCTGATCATTATTACTATTGCTATTAACATTATTGCCGCTCTGAGTGCCTTGATTGCTTTCTTGCTCTTGTTCCGGAGGTGCTGTTACAAAATCAAAAAAATCTGTTTTAGACAAATCTTCGGGTCGAAATGATTCGCTAATGTCCATGCTTGTTGCTGATGTCATTTCATCCGATCCGTTATTGAATATAGGTAGCATATATAAAAGTCCAAAAATTTAATTTTTCACAGTTCTTGTGTATTTGTAGTTTTATTTTTATATCTTTTACTGCTGTCTTCTCTCTCCTCGTTCTTTCTATCTTTTTGCGTCAACCAAATGTCGATGAACGAATGATATTATTTCTTTTAGGTATATTTATATAAACTATACTGGTATTTTTTGCTTGCTTATTTGTTTTACGCGTTTTGTTATGTCTTTTCGCTGTTTTTATATTATATTAATACATATTATATTTTTCGGCTTTTTTTATGGATTAGTCTGATGATTTGTTTTGCTACGTGGTTCGTTGTTATTACAGCTTCTACTCGCCTTACTTTTTTTTTTACTTTTTCATTGATGATAATGACGTTGACTTTTTCTTAAGTCGTTTTCTAAGAAATCTTTTATACATCATTCGGTGGACATAAAGTAGCTCATCTGTGCAAAAAATTAAATAAAAAAAATTAAATTAGCAAAAAAATAACTTTATTAAATTAGAAAAATATTTTTATTGAGGCTACTGAACAGTGATTGAATATAGAACCCTTGCAAAAAATAATGTCAAGCTTTAGTTGTGGATATCTAATGTCAACGTTGTAAGGTGTGCTATTCATAGGAATTATATGGAATGATTCAACATATTCACATATATAAAATATTTCATACAATATTATATAGATGAGGGCATGTCTAGTCTAGATCTGTAGATTTATGACTGGAACGATGTATGGGTCTCATGAAGCTATACTGTGGTAGTAAACTGGACTTTTTCGCAGATTAGTTTTGTTGAGCTATTCCGTAGATTTTTCCCGCAGTAAACTGGTGTGTTATAGAACAATCTAAGGTATGCTGAGAATTTTGGGACGTGATCAGTCGTTACTATTACGTTACAGAATAATGAACCTTTTTTTCAAAATGGAATTGACGGAATTTGGATTGTTTAAATGAAACTTTACTTCACAGCCTCAACATCTCCCATTTCCTTCCACCTCTGAACATAAACCAAAGTGAACCATGTCTCAAAAAAGTCTGGACAACACTGTGCCACAAATTGACACATTGACACACAATTCGTCTTCAATATATTGTAAAACGATCAAAATATGACCAAAGCACCTGCAAGGGTAAGGTGGAATTACCCATTACAATTGAATTTCTTTTTTTAAACTCAAGCGCTTTTATGAAATAAATAAAAAAAAAACTTTATTCAGTTGAATGCTTAGGCATTCCACATGAGAAATTTGTAATGGAAAATTGATCGTGAGACATAGATATGAACAAGAATGTTTGTTCGAAGGCTTAAAGCTCAAGCTTTGCTAGTTTGCTAGCCACTTAGATACATTGAAAAAGAAGAAGAAAAATTGTCAAGTCGTTTATGTATTTTTATTGAGATTATAAACTTCTAAATTTATTTTATCGAAGTCACAGCCATGAGAGGTCTGAAACATACTAAAATAGAATATTGATGGATTTATATACGCAATTGAATTGACATATGAGATCTTCGTAATTATTTTTTTTCAATCTGTCTATTTCTTCTTATTCTTACGTTTGAGCATAGAGGCATTACATTATGGATGTATAGTGAATAACATGTTTCTCCTCCACTGCCTTTGATTGCTTTTTGCTCAAAGCTATTTACTATGATTTTAACGAGTCGAAAATTGACGTATTTGCTGCTTACATCTCTCACAATACTCATCATATATATTTTCTTCCCATTGCAGTCTTAAATGAGACGGGTGTAAGGTACAAAAATGGTAAAATATGTTTTTGATGATTAATTACTCGACAGATATAAAAATATATAATTCTTCATTAATGCTTGCCTATAATGCTTCAATACGTGTCTGCCCTATTAACAGACTATAAATTTCTCATTTACGTGAAAAAAACAAAAACACAAAATTGACTTCTTTTAAACAGCTATGATCGTACTGAAATATTTTTTTTTTCATGGGTATGTACATCTTCTTATAAATTTATAATTTTTATTTTGTGAGAAAATGGTCTTGAGCTGAAGATTCATGCAGTTTTAATCTTGTATATACATACAGATAATTACGATTGCCAAAGGAATTTCTTTCGCTCATTTTTCAAATTAATACGACTACTAAAAAAAGCAAAAGCATTTAATTGCCTCATAAAAAGCTCCTTGGGGTCGTTCAGTTGTTACGTAACTCTGTTTGGGGGTGGGAATCATCTCAAACAATCAAATTTATTTTCTCTTTCGAGATTTCGTTGCGGAGGGAAGGAGAGTGAGGAGAATGAAGACGTCAAAATGTCAATTGTTCACGTTACGTAATAAGAGGATGCCCCCCTTTGTATTTCCGAAGAAAAAAATTTAATAAAATATAAAACGAAGAAATTTTTTTTGGGATAAAATTTAAAGTCATAAAAAAGTAGAAGCATCAATGAATTTGTTGCAGTTGCGGTGAGAATAAAAATAAGACAAAAAAAGAAATTGCATTTTATTATTTTCATCTCAGGGGTTAAACATTGCATGAAATAAAGATCATTAGTTCTGACAGGTATGCTGTGTTTAAATTTTCTTAGTGTGAAGCTTTTCTTCAGTTAATTTTTTCACAGAATTCGTGCATAAAGTGCAATTACGAATGAAGGCTGAGACAGTTTATTGCGTATGTGAAACAAAGCTTTTACTTTTTCAACTTGATCGGTACTTGCCCGAGCGACAACAATGGAAAAGACTCTGACATGGATCCTGATGAAAAAGGCTGCAGTTGGCGTCTAAAGCAGGCTCTCTGACTTCTGTCAATTCCAAAAGTTCAGAATTTTTGTTTAATTTGGTGTAAAATTCTGAATTTGAGGCTTAGATTAAATTTACATAAAATTGCATGCATATACAATTAATGTGCAAAATCATATACGCAGAATTCAAATTAATTCTAACAGACATGCTGGCATTACGGCATCAAAGTAGCATATTATTTGACTGTTTTGGTAAGAGTCCCAAAATTACATGTAAACAATCAAAAATATTTGATTTTGGTCGGTTTCGAAAATTCGTCAAATATTCTTGGAGGCAAGGCTGTATACAAGATCGGCTTGAGGATCAAAAACCCTTCTTATTTCGGAAAAAAGATTGATTCTTCAATTTACTAGAATTTTTTATGAAAAAATCCAAAGACCTATTTTCGATCCATACAAAATAAAAAATCAAAACCTCTTGCTGGCTACGTCCCTGGCTGGAGGAATCATGTCATTCATCGAAAGGACATAGACGTTTATTCTTGATTTTCAAGTACCGCCTAGGCCAAAATGTTTATTGTTAATTTAAAAACTTTGAACAGCAAATTTCTGACGAAATTCCTTGTAGTTAGCCATTGTCATGTAATTGTGACCTCTCCCTCAAATAATAATCTTTCATTTTTTCCCTCATATATCTCCATTTCACTGACTGCTGTCACTACTTACTAAAAATCATTTTAAAAATTCAACCGTAATTGTTTTCTCTCTTCTCGTGATTACATACATTGTTTGTGAACAACTTTTTATATATAATAAGTTTTATATTTTGAAAACTTACAAATAGTTAATAGTCTACATACGTCTCGACTTGTTATTTATTACAGAGAAATTTTTCTCTGACATCAAATTGAATAAAGGAATGAAGTGAAAAAAATTATTTTTGTAGCTGTGATTTTTTTTTACTAGGAATTTATGTTTAATTCAAAAAATTAATATATACGCGTGGATTTTTTAATTAAATAATATGAAATTCATTATGATTAAGATAGAGGGAAATATAATTACTTACAACAAAATCTCAATTCTATTGTAGCATGTAAAAACTTAATTATGATTCCAGACAGTAACGAATTAATTACAATTTCTTCTCCCTCATCAGGGATAGACTTTGTATTAATTCAAACTTGTTCATCTCGACTAGTTAATAATTTGTCTAAAATGTTCAAAAAGATCGCTTTTTTTCATCTTTTCAATCAATAAGACGTGAATCAGAAGCACCATATAAGGGAGAATATTATTTTGATGTTTTTATGTTATGAAGCGCATTTTTGTTTGATTTTGGCAGTTAAGGTGTGCAGCAGAGCTCGGATTTTGAATACTTACGTTACCTTAACAGGCAACGAGCATGCTCTTGAGAGCTTGGTCTCCTTTAATATACTAGTTTTGCTCTTTAGATCACGTTCTTGGCCTACTAGGGTCAAGTCGACTAGACGCCATACACAACTCAAGTCGACTTCAAGCTTTGGTCAAGCTTTGGTATACCTTATGAAGCATAGCAGCCCTATGAGAGCCCTGCCTTATGAGCTGGAAACATTGATTTAAATCTGTTATACCACACCCTTTAGACCTACAGTAGTAGGATCCGAACCACTTGCATGCAGACTGGAATCAAAAATATTCTCAAGTGCCAATAATTGAAGGTCAATACAGAATAACTAGGTTAGTCAGCTACTAATGGACTGTAATAATGCAGCTTTTAAAATCAATCAATTTAAGGCACAAAAAGATTAGAAATTCGCAAAAAATAAGAAATTTTGAGCAGCACACAATAGAATTATCACAGCATAATTAAAAATATCTCACACAACATGTCAAAGTGAAAGATTACGCACGAATTCTTAAGTAAAATGTGCTACATGAAATGTTAAACTGCTTGATAGATGCGGTACGTTGATAGATTGACATTTGATGCGAGATGCTGCTGTTTGATACACACTGAACATAGAAAGAAGTCGAAGAGAAAAAAAAAAAATAAATTGAGCTTAGACGTTTCATGTGGTTTACTTGCGTGCTACATATGCTTTATATATACAGTACAGTAAGGCACAACTAAACGGTTTGATAAAAAATAGATATTTAATTATCTTCTTAACCAATTTTTTTTTCTGCTTTACTGATCTCTAATTGATTGTTGAAAATACACAATGAATAGCAATCGAATCAAATTTGACTTCGGCATTGTATAAAAGAGAGCTCCTTTAATATGCATTCAACTAACATGGTCATGTATTTTGCTATAAGAGTGATTAAGAAAAGAAACGGACGCTTATAATTTCACTTTGGCTGGCTGGATGAGTAAGGCATGAGATCCGATCAACCAGGCATCGTTGAGAGCTTGGATTTGAAGCATTCGTGATGCACTATCGAGTTACTGGCTTACTGCTTGATTTATTAGTTTGAAACTATCGATAAATGCATTAATTAAAGATTTTTCTGCTATTATTTACAAAACTCCTTGAAAGTTCCCCTCGACAAACAATTTGAATTAGTTTTGACCGTTAATTTTCAAAAATATTCTAACAGTTATTTTTCATGAAATTTTTATTGTGAATTCTACTGTGTTGATACTTTTTGTTAACCAAATATTTATTGCTGTGCAAAAATGCGCTTAAGTCTCTCGAGATTAATAACACGAGGACTTTAAACATTTTGTATTTGCTATGAGAGTGATTAAGAAAAGAAAATATTTTAAGAAAAGAAAAACTATTAGAAAACCTTGGGAGGCCATCATCTCATTTGAAAGGAGATGGAGAAAGACATACACACAGCACCATCTTATAAGAAACATCTTAAGGGCATCACGTTGCGCTAGATCACGAATAATAACATGTTTTTATGCTCACAAAAAAATCATTAACATGTTTTTCCTCTCTTGAAATTCAAATGTTTAAATAGTCGAGTAAGCTTTTCTTCTTATTGTTTAGTTATTTGATGCTACTGCCTTTATTTGCATTTATCATAACCATCTTCGTTTATTGTTTTGAGTCATTAGATTTAGTCAATATTTGTGGTTCATAAATCTTTGTCTTTTACGTGTAGCTCTGGACGAAATGGGTAGGAGGAGTGAAGGTCATTAAGGTTTATACCTAATTTTAGGTACTTAAATGCTGAGATAACTAAGTTGCACGACTTATTAAAAATTCACGGATTCTTACTTCACACTCTTCCCTTTGCCTTTGCCTTACAACATAAATATGTAGATTTGTAACCGAACAAGCCTCCTGTCACCAGAAGCCATATAACAAGCATGCCAGAAGCTTTTAATGTAAATCAGTTGAGTAAAATTTGTTAAAGTTTTTATGTTCATTCCATTTTGACAAAGAAGTCGTTAAATTGAATATGCAGCATGATTCTTGATTAATTTACTATCTATAAAAAAAAATATTCTGCATCGCGTTGGCATTATAATCTCGCATTATTGCAAAAAAAAAAATATTTTTCACACGATAATCATAGCAAGGAGAACTCCAACACTTATTGTTATTCATAACAAATTCTCTGTAAAGAAGTTAACGCTTTTTATTGTCATTTGTTGTGTTATGCAAATTATGTATGATTGTTTTTTATTTTTTCATTCACTTTTGCCGTTTTACTGAAGAAAAATAAATATAATTTCATAATTCTCTTTATTTTTTTACCTACGACTTCAGCCCCGTAAGCAAGAATCAGCATAAAAACGATAAATGAATTTTTATGCAAAAACGAAACATTTGAGCATTATAATGCGACATTTATTGAATGGATTTTTTAGATGCACAAAATTGCACAATTTTTATTTTTTTTTTTTTTCGTTTTACTTTATGTCTCATGACTTTTTCAGCTGTCTTCTTAGAAAAAGTAAAATACAAAAGTATTTATTGCAAAATTACTAATTCTAAGTAAATGCGATGACGACAATGAAAATATTAAAAAAAAAAATCAATGCGCCGATCCCTAAGCATAAATCGACCAATATTATAAATTCAAAATGTCTTAAATGCCCGAGCAGCACAATGAGTTTGCTAAGGTACGACTACGTTGCTGCAATAACGAAAAGACTCGAAGAGTCCTGACAACATCATGAAGACTGATTTCAATTAATTTTTACAGCGAAAATTCGATTTGCAGTATTGTGACGCTCAGGATGATTATGCTTAAACCTTGCAGTTTACACACATACATGCTATCTAGCTGCTTGACACTATCACGTGCTTTTTGAGAAACAAACAACTTCTTTTCTCTTCTTTTATTAATTTGAACTAACCAAATCCGACTTTGAATGCAGAAATTAAGAAAAAACAACTTTAAGTTCCATGAGACATTCCTTAAATGTCAAACGCATATATCACATCCATAAAGATAAGAACCGCAACCAAGAGTTTTATCCGAAAGCTTAAACTTTTTATTGCGAAATTTATTTTGTCTGTCCCGTACCTTTTAAGATTTAACCTATGCATAGCCAAAAATATCAACAAAAAACTGAATACTTTCTGCTTGATAGCATTTCTATTGATTCTTCTTTGTATAATTGATTTGACTATTTTGGCACGAAACCTGTTTGGGACTCTAATTTTCTATATTATTTCACTTGTTAGTTTGATATCAAGTCGAGCTTTCCTAAAAGAAATGTATTAGTGTCAATATTCCACGAAATAATTTAAATATTTGCAAAGAATTCTGCAACTTCGGCACTGTATTATGTCTATAGCGAATTGGATCTAATTATGGATTCACAGATATTTGAATATGTAAATTTGAAGCTGAGAATTAATTTTGCATAATGATCATTAAATCTATTTTTGTTTAATTTTTTATGGCATAAAGATGCTTTTATCATCATTATAATAATCATTACCGTTTAGTGTGCTGAAGTTAAATCTAATTTTATAGAAAATGACTTATTGCCGTCGTTTCTA
Source organism: Chironomus tepperi (assembly GCF_022539635.2). Classification (NCBI taxonomy): domain Eukaryota; kingdom Metazoa; phylum Arthropoda; class Insecta; order Diptera; family Chironomidae; genus Chironomus; species Chironomus tepperi. Next base: position 735,643 of record NW_027226222.1, read on the forward strand.
TAATACACCGAAAAAAATATTAAAAACAACTGTTTATGACATCGCGATATCGTATCTATCAAATAAAATCTATCGGTGAGGAAGAAAAGAGAAATCAAAAATGTGCTTAATAGAGTAATTTACAACCTGTTTCTGATGGAATTTATTAACCAAACTTTATTTATTCATCTCTTTATAGATATTTTGACTGTCTTTTTGTTACTATAAATCAAAAAGCCCCTTTTTGGTGCTCCACGACATTGAGATGTGATCTAACAAATCAAAAGATTGACATGCTGAATGAATTTATTTAGAAAAGTTTATACCTGTGAACATGTTTTGTATTAAAAATGGGCAGATTGATGAGACATGTTACTGGATTTTATAAATATGTTAATGAGTCACTCAAAATATATAAATATTATTGAAAAATGAAGCGTCATATCAGAAGTTTCTGCTTTTTTGCATCCTTATCAATCTGATGGAGATTTTTGGCGACTTGCAAAATTTTTTGTCTTTTGGAATTCTCATTTTAAAATTTCATGATGATTTGCAAAAGCAAGTTTCGCGATCATCTCTTTTTTTGCTTCTGTTATCTCATGTTGTGAAATAAATCGATCAATTCAACAGGATCTGTTGAGTATATGTCAACTGTCGTTTTATATTCAAATTATGTTTGCAACTTATTAGTTGGTTTTCCCCTTTTATAGTTGTTGACCCCTTTCTGTAAACATTTAGTTTGTTTTTGAACTCCGAAGAATAAACATCATTCTTACATACTTAAATACGCAAGAAAGCTCGTTAATTTTTGTTATATTTTCTCAACAGGATCATTATAAACAAAAGGACAAACTTATTACTTCTTTGGAGTGTTCAATAAGACAGCTTTCTCAAGATTAGTGAAGTAAATAAAATGTTGCTTGCTTTAATCGTTTCAATTCCAAGAAATTTCAAGAAATGGTCAGGAAATTGAATTTTTGGAATATTGGTAGAACGGACGATGAATAGTATTATGTAACCTCTCCTTGTCTTTCTATTGATAACACTTGACAATTTGAGGTTGCCACTTGTCTATAAAATAATCCCCTAAAATAATTTTGACAAGTTGCCGTCACTCAAAGTAATTTCCGTACGAAAGACATTTAAAATTTCATATTGATTTTTTTAATTAGGGGGGATTCACCCATTTTTCAATGACATTCACATGCTGTTGAAATCTTTTTATCTTCAATAAAAATATAAAATGTTCAGATGTAAGATAATTTCAGCTTATCTTGTACCGTATTAAAACTATGTGGACCAACATCTTCAACTTTAAAAAACTTATTAGGCAAGTAAACTAAACGGCAGTCTTGAATCAAGAGAAAAAAAATTAAAAGTCATTCAGAGGTTAATTAAATTAATAGTTGAGTATCTCAATCAATTAACCTTCAGCGATATTTCTGGTTTATTGGATGACTAGAATTATTAGGAAGATGTTTGGTTTTATTACTTGAAGGCTAATGTTTTTAAAGGATTAAATCACGTGCTATTAATGAATGAATGATTTCATGATTACAAAATATTCAAAAACGGTCAAGAAACTCAAATAATAAAATACATCTGCCTGCACATCTGACTTTGTGACTCGACTACTTAAAATGGATCTAGATTAAAATTTTAAGGCTTTTTATGGCTTTAAACATTTTTATGTCCGATCAGATTTTCTCCCATGTTTGCACAACTCTATTCATATTAAATTACTTTTATAGCACGACAGTCTTCTATTTGAAGCTTTTAAGCAGTATATTAAGATTGATGATTCAATAAAAAAATTTTGTAGATCACAAAAATATTTTCATTCTTTCATTTTTCATATTCGTAATAAATACAAGTAAGAATAGCATATACAAGTGAGCTTTAATGAGCCTTTTCTCAATTGTCAACTGTCATTTAATATTCATAATATATTTGCAACTGCAATTAGTTGATTTTCCCCTTTCATAGTTGTTGACCCCTTCAAAGAATAATTTAGTTTGTTTTTGAACTTTGAAGAATAAACATCAGTATTTTTGGAAGTTAGTAATCAACGCCATACCCAAAGTGAATCAAACTTGTTACAAAACAGTGTTAAGTGCTATAAATCTTATGAAATACATATTATCATATAAAATCACACCACATATTTCCATACCATTCTTTTATTGCACGATGACTCTATCAAGCCAATTTGTTTTATTTTAAGCTGTTTATTTGCATCTATAAAAGAGAATTCTGGATGATATTTATTGAGCTCTAGTTCCAATTCAAAGCGATTAATATAGAATACTGATTATATTCATAGAATTTGCATGAAGAAAATATCAAATTTATTTTTAAATTTTGATTTCCACGACATTAAAAATTTTTATACAGTTGCGATTAATTGTGCTTCCAATATTTGAATCTTTGGTAGATTAATAACATGTCCAGAGCACCATTGAGTTAATGATATAGATAAAATAAGAAAATTTTTATTTTTTATGCAGATGTACAGTAATATATGCAAATTTTTCCGTGTTTTGTATTCCTTTATGTCTTTTTCTAATCTCACAAAATGAAAATTAATTTTATTTTTGTAGCTTGTAAAAAAATTCTCTATTTTTGAGGGAAGTCTTATGGTTTTTTGGTCATTCTTCTTTATCAGGATAATAAATCGTTTGGAACGAATGCTTTTAACAGAAAACTAGTGTTGATGATCTCGCAAGGCATTTGTTATTTTTATAAAAGCGCATTCTTTCAAACTTTTAATATTTATCCCGAGCCGCACAATGCGGCGATTTGCATTTAATGGCTAGACGTCAAGTTGCTTTAACGGGGTTGTGACAGGTTTATTCCATCACTTTTAATATCTGGCTTAAAAAGTGAATGAACCTTTAGTAGATATCTACAATATCGAATTTTATAGCCAGTTAGATATTTTATGAAGACATTATGTCCTATTATCCTTTTGGAAATCTGTTTAAAATAGCAACTAAAAATTCGAAATTCAAAATCTCACTAATGATGATGACGATAGAAATATATAATTATGAATATTGGCAGAAAATAAATTAAAAAAAAATAAAAGAGATTAAGAGAAATATTTTTGGATAGGTTCAGAGCTGAATAAGAAGGAAGAAACATGATTGCGAAAAAAGAAACAGCGATGATGATGATGATGGCGATGATGATTAAGAAGAAGATGTAAAAAAATTTGAGATTATTAGAAACCGGATAAAAGTGGGTTACTTAGATTTCAGTACTTCCCGTTTTCGTATTTTTCGCGATTGTGTAGTAAAAAATAGTAATAATATAAAATGAAACTACTTGCTAACCTCTAAGAAAATATTTTGAGTGAGCTCTCAAATAGATTTATACATATTAAGTGTACTCATTTGTAAAATAGAATAGCCAACTTGACAATCTTATAAGTGCCTCACATTTGCAATAAAACTTCTTTGGTGACATTAATTGTTTTATCAAATTTTTCATGTCTTTCTCGCATCGTTTAATTCCTTCATTTATTTCTTTTTTATATTTTCTTTCTTTCTTGTGCTCGGCGAGCATACAAACAACACGACAGGTAAAATTGCACCGTTATACTATGAATTTCACACGACAGCCTTGACATTTAATGAGCGCTGATTCTTGCGAAAAATTCATTGTCAATGCTAATGTGAAAATTAATAAATATTGACTGGATGTAACTTTACTTACAGCCAAGCAGCATACCGCAGACAGGCATAAATTAATATGCGCAACAAAAAATGCATTATTAATCAAACTGAACAGAGAAGTAAGGAATAATAAAAATAATAATATTGAATGAAATCATTAGAATTGATGTTTATTGCTTTTGATCGCAATGCAAATAGTTTTGATTGCTGGTATAGTAAAACTATATATTTTCTTCATATCTATTTTGGTGTGTGTGGGTTTTTTGTCTGCTGTTTGCTTAAAGGAATATTCTCTTCTTCTTTTTTTTTTTATTCCTTTGTTTTAGTAGCTATTTCTTTTATTTACAATATGTTTTCACATTCATTTTGTCTATTTTGGTTTCAAATTGCGGTACTTTATTTTAATTAATGGTTCTTGTGTTTATTACCATAAAAAATCGATGGATTCAAAACAGAAGTTTCTTTTCAAATTGTACTTCAAAATGTTTCTTTTGAAATTACTTGAGAGTAATTAAGGAGGTTCAGGTACCACCTTGCTAGTTTGTTCATTTAAATTTTATAATTTATTATTTTTATTTAATTTTTGCACTGACATTTTGGAATGTTTTTTGAAAGGTCTAATGTCTGAATAATATTTCATGTTCCTTGATGCTATCTATCATCATCAGAAAATAAGCTAATATATAGTTAAACTGTGTTGTCGATCGGAGAAATTTTGAGAATATATTAACCTTCATTTATTATTTAAAATCTATTTGCAAATTAGAATAGTTGATTTCCCCTTTTGTATTTATTGGCCCCTTCATGAAAAGATTTAGTTTCATTTTGAACTCCGAAGAATAAACATCATTGTATTTTGAGAAAATGCAATAAAATTTAGCAATAATTTCCTGTTAGGTTAGAGCTTAACATTAATATTTGAAGTCTCTTTCCATTCCTTTCTTAAATTACTGTCTTTTACCATAACTTTTCAAATCAAAATTTATCAGCAATAACTTTAATAACAGTTAGAAAATATCAAGAATTTCACTTGGAATTCCAATCGAATAACGACATTTGAACTTATTGCTGTTAAGCGCTCTATCGATTTTCCATATTGTTTCTCTAAATGAGCATTGAGAATACCTTCTCTATTGTTGCATTAAAAATTATCTTGATTCTATGTAAGTTTTTTGTGCGGTTTATTTATTTATGTTTACCTCTTCTTCTTTTATCTCAATTGAGATTCTCTACGCAAAACTACAATCAAATGGTGCTTTTTTGTATCTCCATAAAAAGGTATTGATGCAGTTAGCTTTATTTTTTGTTGGTAAAAAGAAATAATAAAAAAATTTACTTGATTGTTCATTGGCATTTTATTTGAAGCTATTGATTTTCACTTCTGGTTATGTTTATGTCTATAAAAACATTTTTCTTTTGTACTTTTTTTTTATCAAATAAGGAATCGTTCGTACATCATGTTAACCTAATTATCAGCACAAAAATAATTTTTTCGCCTTCTTTTTTTTTCTTCGATGCCAATTAATTTAGCTTCTTCTAACTTGACTATGGATGTCTTTATTAATAACACTATATGATCTTGTACTGGATGAGCAGGTTGGAAAATCAAATAAAAATGTTTATAGGCTTTATGGCAGCTGAAGAGAGCCTTATTGTTGTTCTTGGCAAGTTACAAATTGATTTTCACCAGAATCTGAGGGAGGCGATGATTATATCGAGTTATATTGCTGCCCCAAGCAGTCTCAACTAGTCATCTGGCAGTCACATGAAGGTGGCTTCCATTAATTGCTAATAAAAGAGCAATAAATGTGTAAAGTAAGATAATTCGATTTGCTCTAATGCGAGTATATGGTCAGACTCTCATCCAAAACGTATTAAATCAGGTGAAATTCGATATAGATTTGGAGATAAAATGGATGTAATTCCAGAGTAATTAGACACATCAATATATGGGATCAAGTCTGGTGTCAACATAATAATGATTCCAGTAGTCATTCAGACCATATCCAGGACATAATATAATCAATTTACTCATTTAAAAAACATAAAAATTTCTAATAACAAAAGACTTAAATGCTTGCAAATTAAGGCGTTAAATTTAAGTTTAAAACATGAAAACTATTAAACAAAAGTTTAATTTATTTACAAACATAAATATTTTAATTTTATTGTCCGAATCTACAAATGTGAAGTTTTTAATGTTATGACGTGCTATACCAATAAACTTAGAGCAATGAAAATTCCACAATTTAATGGTCCATTAATGAATTAATGCTGAAAAATTGCTTGCATACTCGTGAAAATGAAAATAACAAATTTTTATGCAGTAACACAAATCTAGTTGCAATTTTCAATGAATAAAAGAAGGTAATAAATAGCTTAACATGCTTAAAATAGTTATTTTTGTGCGCTAAATGAGAATTAATGGCGGAAAAAGAGTTTTTAAACGTTTTGTGATATATGGCATAAAGCATCATAAGCCACACACATGATTTCGTAAAATGTAAAATAAAAAAAACAGGCAGAGATATAAAGAAATAAAGAATTGTGAGAATGTGCTTAATTAATACATTGCATTTGTACAACAACGCTGCGGAGCAGGTATAATCATCAGTGCGCCACCAAAACGCGCTTGTAACATGAAGAGAGATAGATAGATATGAGAGGAGGAATAGCAAAACGAACTATTCAGAAAATTGTAACTATTGCGTTAATTTCAAGACTCACGCGAAGCACGATGAATTAAATAGGTTAAATGGTTAAAATAAATCATCGGCTCTATATAGCAGTCTCTTCCTAAACATTAACTTGCAATTTTTTTTTTATTCATCTTCTCTTCTTCATTCGTTTTTCTTCAAGGGTATGACACTCGTTCATGTCATTTCTTTACAAGATTTACATTTTTTTTATTGCATAAATTTGAAACATACGTGATTTTATGCCATGAATATACATGAGCATGAATAGTTTTGCAATGTTCTTTATGAACTAGAATATTTAGGTTAAGACCAGTTAATTTGCAATTAGTTACTGAACTCTTGCTGAATTCCATTTGCCAGTATTGTACATATCATTAGCAATCGGTGCCATGTACGGAAACCAATGGATCAGAATCTGATCTGTTTGGTCAACAAAATATATAAGCAATTTGCTGGATTCTAAAATATTGTCATGCGAATGGCATTCATACCGACAATCTTTATTTTTGGTAGTTATTATCCAGGGTCAGCCAATCCATCCTCCTTTTTTGGTTGGGATTTTTGAGGCGAAAATCAGACATATTCCTCTGAATTTCTGATGGTGCTCTGCTGACTGTATACCTTCTGACTGTAATTTAGGAATTTGAAGAATATTCGAGAATTGATTTCGACTTAATACATGATTTTTGATCAGTGATCAAAAAGTCAGGCAGAAGCCAGATTAACTACCAACCTGATCTGGATCTGCTAACCATCAGCATATCAAATACTAAACAATAATGTCCGAGCCTAGTTTAATTTTAAGCTGAAATATGCATCAATTAATAAAGCGAGTGAGAAAGGAAAAGAAAATTATTTTGTCTGTCTGTCAAATTACGCTAACCTCAAATGTTTATTCATTCTCATCCTCTAATAAGTTTTTAACATTTCAATTTTGTTTTTTTCCTCTTTCTTTCTCTTCTGGATTATTAATCTTGTTAATGAAAATTATTACTTTTTTTCCTTCTAAAGCATAAAATTAATTACTCTATGAACTGCAAAGGTCTAATGTCAGAGTTAATCTAGTGTTAATCAACCACTTGTTTGTGCTTTCGAATGATGGCTTTGGATATGTAGGTATATAAATAATTATTACGTTTTATTTGTTGTCATGCCAACTCAAGGCATAACTCTGTCAAGTACTTAATTCTTTTCTTTTTGTTCACATTTCTTCACCATTGCACCTTTTTTTATTTAGCATGCAACATAAATCTAATAAATCTCGATTATTGTAGTATGAACAATATGGTACAAAATATGTGACTACGACAATGCTGCTGTTGCTGCTGCTGCTGCGGTTGATGATGATGATGATAGAGAAAACAGATTATAAAGTAATAAAAAAATTGACCTTAGATGTCATGCATAGTTTATGTCATTAGCAAGCCAGGGCAAAAATTGTGTGGCGAAAAAAAGAACACTAGTGACAATAAAGAAAATGAAGAAAACAATACGGTAGCAAACAGCATCAACGTATACTGTCTGCATTTAAATTGCTAAATAAATATAAACGCTTATTTCTTTCCTTTCTGCTTCTCTTTATTTACAATGTCTTCTTGAGTATTTTGCTGTACATTTTTTTCTAAATAAATATTCGACTTAGTCGTATTATGTCTATTTGTAGTGACTTTGAGGAGCTTTGGAATTTCTAATGATGAGCTTATTTATCTCATAAAAAATTATTGATTCTAAATAAGTTTTAGATTAACAACTAGTTAGTAAGTAGCATCGCAATGCGATGAACCGCATTTTTGCCGTAAAAATGGATCGTATTCAGCTGTAAAAGTGTCGACAGGACAACTTTGTATTTTATCGTAAATATTTCGATAGATGCGATGCCCTAACAAACACGTTGTGCAGTTTGGGATAGTAAGTTACCCGAGCAGTAAAATGGTTGCTATATACATGAGCAACTGTATTCTATCCTGTATTCCAATTAGATGCCCGAGTAGAACAGCCCGCAGTTAATCGATCTTAAGTTTTATAATAAAATTGACATATCATGATAAGATCCATAAGTATTAAATGTGTAACTCGGTCTGCTTGTGTTGCTCGGAATTTTAATCCATGTTGTCTATTCCAGACAAATTTATATCAATTGAATCAATAAAATAATCTTAGAAAATTCATTAACAATTGGGACATTTGCGCTCTTTTAAAGCTAGACCAATAGAGTCAATGCCACATTTACTTGAATTGCTTTATATGTACCATAATTTTTTATTTTGAGAGAAGTTTCTCTCTTATATTTGTCTAAGCAAGATTTATAGTTTGTGATTCTTTATACAGTCAGTGACATGTCTTCTTATTATCCACGTTTCTTGTGTTTTGTTTGACTAATTCCTTTTTGTTTCTGATTTTTGAAATGTTTTTTTCAGTTAATTCCATTATAAATTCCTCTGTTTAGTTAATTCAGCATACTAATTGACAAATTTTGCATATTTCCTTATCATTCATAATTTAAAGTCTTCTGGCATTTTTAAAGCTTCTTCTTGTGCATGTCAGATTGAACCTGGTTTGTGTAAATTTTTTTTTTTTGAAAATGTCACATGACATTTTGAGTTTATCAAAAATCTTTTTATTTATTTATGACTACTGAATATAAATATGTCGATTTGTAAAACGACCTGTAAGCTCAAATTTTATTTTAGAAAAATTAATAAATGATGACTTTTATGGGTTCATGAATAAAGTCATGTCCGAGAGACACATATGATAAAGACTCCGACATCGAGCTTCTAAATTTGGGAGATATGTAGGAATAAAGTTGTCGATACAAACAGTATTACACTTAGTATTGGCAGATGCAAACCAATCATAGAGTCAGCTTTAGGCACATTTGAGGGAGGTCATGGATCACAAATGATATGTATAACCAGAGAAGGATGTTCATAAGTAAGTAGATGCAACACAGAAGTGGCTTCGGTTTAGTGGTAATAAAAGAGTGGGTCGATCTATATCCGAGTGGACAAAACTACGTTAGAACTAGTCATCAACTGGACATTAACTTGCCATCAACTATTTGTAAGAGTTTTTGTCTACTCGGGATAAAGCACAGACGAAATTCGCAGGCATGCGCATCTAACATACAGGAAATGCCAAAAAGCTTAAGCAGATCCTCAAGAATTACCTGTCGAACCCTTCTATATTTGTGTTGCTCGGGATTTGTATCTAATTTGAATATTCATAATTCCCAAACATTTGAAATTCACCTACATTCAACCAATCTAATGATACAATTTTTCAAATTTTTAAGACGTCTCCAAATTCCCCAAAATTCTCTTGTATATCATTTAATATGGTCATAAATCTTCACCGCAGCTCTTTTTTTCTAGCATACAATTTTTTTGTGCAAATTTTTGTTGTATATGGACGAGAACAAAAAAATTGGGACAGTGAAAAATTTCCTTAATGATATTATCGGAATGAAATAAGAGCAGCTTTTAATATGAAAGAATATATATAATTTAACTGTATTTTCTGAATATCTCCCACATGGAAGGAATTACTTATTATTATTTTTTTCATCATCATCTTGCATTCCGACCACAGAGAAACTCGTTAAGAAATTCATCGAAATGTATCAAAAAAATGATCATGATTTGTTAAAAAATTACTTATTGATATTTCAAAAAAGCAACAAATTTACTTTAAATAAGGCAGGGATTAAAGTAAATAATGATAATATTACATTTGCCTTTATGCTTTTTTGCATGAATTGACATAATGCCGACAACGTGTGTCAAATTCAATTTATCTCAATGTCCGAAAATATTTTTCGCATTTCAGACCTGCTCTCTTTCTTTTCCTCCGAGGGATATAGCTATCAAGAAATGAAATCATTTCGCACTTCTAAAAGTGAGTTTAACATCAAGCTTGATGTCTGTTGTTTTGCATGCAAGCAGATGCGAGAGAAGAGAAATATGTAAAAAATACCGGAGTTCATTAAAGCACAACACAAATAAATGATAATATATGAGGAGATGTTGTAAGTTATGATCCATAATCTAATCAACAAACATTTTTTTTTATAGTTTGTGTTCCCAGTCATTGTGAAGAAGTAAAAGCTGATGATCGTTATGAGAAAATTTAATAATGATTAATTAACGTCGCTGATCAAAACAGGAAATTTTTCTTGTAGCATCAAAAAAAAAGAGTGGAGACAAGAAAGAGATATGACATGGTGTTTTTCGATATGCATGTAAGGATGCTCAGCATGTTCAGTTTAGTGCTTCCAGCCAAAAGAATATCGGCGGTGAGTTTTACTTGTGAATTTATTATCATTCCAAACTTATTACATTGTTGCAGATGAAAACAGTATGTAGTGGGTAACATGACATATAATAAGCAGACATTAACTAGACTTTCGATCAATTATTGACATTTTCGCGGGAATATTTCGTAAAATTTGTAATTAGTCGACCATAAGACATTGTATCAAGTTGGCCACTTGGGGATTGGCACAATGAATTGATATGGTTCAGTGACGTAGTGGATATGCTTTTGATTATTCCAAACTCTAGAATTCATTGCAGTGATCTGAGTTCTCACTTGTCGGTCCCCTGGACCTTAGCTTCAAATTAAATAAGGAAGATGACTTTGCATAATTGGGGTTCCATCTTAGGCACACATTGGAATTAAATGACTAAAGTGAACCAGGACCGAAACAGCATACGGAATGCGGTTCAAAGTATTTCTAATAAACTCACATTATAGACGCACTACTGAACCAGAGTCTTAGAATCTACAGACATTTTATGGCTATACATCATTCCTGAACGAGCCTTAAAAAATGCAAGAAAATTCCGTCTCCTTATAGGAACATATTCCCTGATCAACGTTTAAATTATCTTGATGTAATTGAATACCTTGATAACAACATTAATGCTCAGTAACTCACTTTAATAAGATCAACATTTCCGTCATAATTTCTGAGTAATTTTAATGATTTCTGAGCAATTTAATTGATTACATAATAACTTTAAGACGTACGTGAAAGAATTTTTTGTGTAAATGTGAAAATCACGTACTTTTGCGTATAAATCACAATACATACATGTTAACGGTATGAGATTCTACGACTAATTTTGTTTACAAAACTTTATTTAATCAGGAAGGCTGAAATTTTGTTCAGTCATGTGACTCTGAAGAGACATTAAAGTCATTGAAACGTGTTTCGTCAAAAATTAAAGTCTTTCACGACAATGTGTTTATTGTCTCAAAATGCACTACGGCATTTACTTCATCAAAATGCTGTCAAACCTTGCAAACTTGTGTGACTTGATCAAGAAGTTTGTTTGCTCAAATTTTTCCTCATTTCACAAAAATTTCGGAACCTTGGAATCTCTATCATGTACGCAAGATATGAATTTCTATATATTAGACGAAGAAGATCACATAAATGGAAATAAGCACAAGTTTTACAATTAAATTAATAGTAATGATAAGCATAGAAACATTAATTGAAGAGAAAAGCGATGAAAATTTATATTCTTAATGATTAAATTAATTAATCTGTTGTGCCAGGTAAGCAAACAGGCAAGTAACCACTCTTGAAGTGTGTATACACATGCGAAAAACACTCAACAACAAGTTTCTATAAATGGCTGTAATAATTGCTGTGCATCGCTCATATCATCAACACAAAAAGTCATCTGATTCTCTTGTTTTATGTTTTTTTTTATGATTTATTCATTTATTTTATTTCTGTTCACTTAATTGATAATGAGTCGGAGCGAAGCAAAATGTATCCCAAAACAGACGCAATAAGAGAATTCGTTATATGAAGTCTTGTAAGCAATTCGGAGCAAATTTCTTTAATATTTCATTTATGTCAAGTAAAAAATGGACAACAGAGTTGCTCATTTCATAATGGAATTGATTGAAAAATGCTGTCTGATTTGTTATTTCTAAGCGCATTTTCTCGATTCTTTATTATTTGCTTTTTTGGATATCCTGGAATGTCAGAAGGGGTCGATCGTAAATGATGTCTTTGAAAAATAGAACTGCTTTATTGCTTCATTCTTTATCTTATAATTTTTCGTTTTGCATTGCTTGTCTGCCCACTTGATGCTGAATTTCATCTTTACTGTTGACGTCTCGACGTATGGGTGTCCTAATGACAACATTGTGCTCTCGGGACCATCGAATAGCACAAAGTGTTCGCTTGGGCACCGCTTCATTGTCGTATTAACGCAAAAACGAAATTGCTTTGACGTGCATGCTGACCCGAAAAACAAACGGCGAGAAAATGGTCGAAAATCAGGTTTCAGGCTGAATTGACTTTGGTCTGAGACCGAATTCATGAAATCTGGCTTAGAGTCAGATTTTTGGCCATTTCTATGCCGTGAGCCTTCTTGATGATAGTGCCACTTTTTTGGTAAGAAAAATGCTATTTACCGGATTGTGTAGCTCGGGATAATATCCCAAAACGTACATAGTTTATGAAATTCAATTATTGCAGCCAAACAATCACATTAAAGTCGCATGATACATCGCAAAAAAAATTGCATTAAAAAATATTTCCATGAATGTATCGAGCCACAAAAAAAGAACAGAAGTTTTATATATAAATTAAAATTAAACTTTTAACAATAATGTCATGTCATCGAGACAATATTTTTTGGTCGGTGTGCAATTCGAAAATTAATTAAATGAACGTTAATATGAAATATAACAAAGTTTTTTTTTGGCCATATTCTTACGCATTGGAATTTTAACGAATGACTTTTTGTGATATGCCATTATTTTCATTATATTTATTTAATTTTTTTTTTCTCCCCTTAAATTTACTGACTATGGTGCCTTTATAGCCGTTAAAGGAATGCTCTTTATTTTTTGTTAATTATTACTTTGCTCGCACACAATTTCCTTCTGATTAAATAGCTATAATGATGTTGGCAAAGTTGGTTGGGTGATGAGGATAATGATGAATAAAAAGTGCAAAAAAATAGCAATATAATGCGTTAATGGATGAGCGTGCGAGTGAGATGGAGAGGCATAAAAAGAAATATAAGGCAGTTATTGAAAACATAACATGATACGATATTAAAGATATATCCGAAAAAAGTAACTTAATGGATTTTTTTCGCTTCTGTTTCTTCTCTCACTCAAAATTGACAATTACAGCACCTTAAAAGTGATAACGAGCAATTTTTTTGAAATCAACAGAAACGACTGTGTTATTGAGGAAGAATTATGAAGTAAAATTGATGAGAGTTAAAGTGAAATTTATGTGCGTTCCCTGCATCCAATTATTTTTCCTCCTTCTCCTCTCCCCCTTGTCTTTATTCAGTTTAATTTATATTTTATTTGACTTTATTTCCATTTACGTAAAGGGAAAAAAGAAGTACATACAATGAATGAGGAATCAGTCTCTTCTCCCATTCATTCTTTTTTTTATACCAATATATTGCGGATATTGTTTTGTGGCTTTGATTGTCGAACGTTTATTTTTTTTTGTTTTATTCAGTCTTAGCGGATTTTATTGGAAGGTCAATTCATACTCTTTAATCCTTTTGTCTTACTGGGTATGATTTTTATCATAGGAAGTACATATTGTGTCTTACTATCTAGTTGTCATGATCAAGCAAGACTGTAGCTGTAGCTGTAACTGAGCGACACAATCCGACGAGCAGGAACGGACCGAAATCAGACTGCTTAGTATCGTCAGCCTACGTGGTATTCACAACTTTGTGTCTTCAAATTGATTCGGCGACATAGACGTGCCTAGAACACGTTGTATTGTTCAAGATTCTCGAGCTAAGATCATGATATTCACGAAAATTCAATATTTCATCAAGTCAAGCTTAAGAGCCTTAGTCCAAATCTGAAATTCGATTTCCAAGGAATCGACCTTCACTACATCACTGATAGCAAAGGGTTTTAAAAGTTGAAATCAATCATGAAGTAATATTAACAGTAATACATTGCTACTGAACTAGCACAAATCCATCTTTATGCGCTCCATACATTTAATGTGCATTTTTCTGCTTGACCTTTTCCCTGCTGTTTGTTGAGAATCAATTTTCTTTTATTTCCATTTCTTCCACATGAAATACAAAGCAAAACGCTTTCTTAAAAGAAAATTTTCGGTAATAAAGCATCAGTTGGAAGAAACTTACAGTGTAGCAGAAGCAGCACAAAAAAAAAAGTTTCTTAATTGGATGTTTCGTTAGTAAATGGACAAAAGAGTTCTTTTCTTTATTTCGTCTCCCTATGTTCATCTACATCTACATAAACTCGTCTCATTTTTTGTCTTACAAAAAGCATAAAAATCAATTATGCTTAATTTGGAACCGATTGAATATTTAAGTTCAGTACGAGATGTTGTCAAAGTTTTAAGTTGTTATCCTGTGCCACAAACAGCTCTTACGGCAACGAATGAGAATATAAAAATAAAGAACGAACTGCATAATACCACAAACACAACACACAATCTTAATTGGGAGACTTAAATGTGCAAAAAGTGTATCATTATAGCCGGCCAGACCCGGCGGAATTGAGTTAAGAGTGGAAAAATGGAAGAGAAAAAAAGGGAAAGCAGATTACAAAAATTTGATAAAATTTTTTTAATGTTGCTATATTTTTTTTGTTCAATATCAATTTTGAGCCTATAGCCTTAAATCACATGTAACGTTGATATATTAACCCAAACCAAAGAAACCAAGCGAATGATTTTTATTCTTTTTCCATCTCACTCTTTCAATATTTTCTCTCTCACTCACTATACATAAATATTTTTTCATTGTCCACTGACATGCATTATTTTTGACAGCACTGAAATTTTAGTCTTGTGCAAAAACGCATTGAAATGAAAATTTTTGACCAAAAATGACAACAATATTGATTTATAAAATTAATTTCGATGTCGATCATTAAAAATCATCAACAATGTTGCATATTTTTTATTGCTTCACTTGCAATGCGGCAATAGATGATAAAGGAAAAATACACGAATGACACAAAAATGAAAATTAATGGTAATGAGTGTGATTTTTTGCTCATTTATGCAACTTTATATATATTTTTTATCATGAAAAAAGCAAATATATTCGAATGAAGGAAAGAAAGAAGGAACAGCAAAATGTTTTATTCATAACTAAATTTCTAGAGCTAATCTTGAATCTTTTAAGAAAAATATTTATTTGGAGGTTATGTGGTCAAGGCGCTTTAAATTAGATTCAAATTTGGGATGAATTTCAGTTTTCTCGATAAAAATCGCCATTTAGCTGTCAGAGAATCCTCACGTCTTGCTAACATCAGTTCGATGGCAATAATTGAATGATTGTACAAAGCTTTGTAATAAGTCAATTTTAAATTGGAAGTCTGATAAAAACAATGACTTAAGAACAATGCTCTATATATCGTTGGAAAGGTCTTGACATGAACTTTATGTTGCTGTCAATTTTGGAATTTTCATAACAATACTATTGGCTCTGTATCATTTGAAATTCATTACGACAAAAACGTGCTGAATCATTCAATTATTGATAATAAAAATGTTTATATTCAGCATGAAGCTCACAATGAAAAACTTCTTTTTAAAGAGATAGAACAAGAATGCTTATTTACAAATAAGTATAATTAAAGAACTTCTTTACGGAATTAAGTAAAAATTATGCTTATTCTTCAGAGTTCAAAAACAAACTAAATGTTTACATGAAGGGGTCTACAACTATAAAAGGGGAAAATCAACTATTTTAATTTGCAAATATAATTTGAATATTCAATGACAGTTGACACCAAATTTTTTCATAAGAAAACATTCCTTAAAGTAGGACATACTTTGTCTAGTCTTACTCTATGTCTTAAAAAAACGTGCTAATATAAATAAATTTTAATTTAAATTTTCATATATCGATTCCCAAATACATATACATTTGTAAATATCGTGAAAATTTAAAGAATAAATTGATATCGAGCAAGATTAATAAATCAAAATCCGTTGCTTTAACATCAAGAAATCCTGTTTGCCGGTTAAAAACATAAATATATAAAATTTAACCACATTGTTGTTGATTTCCTATCAGGCGTCTTTTGATTAAAATTAGTACAGTGGTGTATAATTTATGCATGACGTACCACGAAATGAATGTTTTATTCTGTATTTAGGTTTTTCATCTTTCGTTTCTTTGACGAGTATTGCAAATTTGAGTTCAATTTCGTCTTGTTGGACGAACGTGGAATTTTAATGGCATATATTGTAGTTTTTTTTGTATTTTCATTCCATTAAATGTTCTTTTCTTTTTTGATAATATTAATCGTCTCAAATGATACAGTTTGACACGATCGTTCACATCGGTGATGCATTAAATTAAATGTAAGAAGTAGAAAGAAGTAAGAAAAAAAAGAATGAAGCCGGAACTGCTGGAAACTTTTAACAAAGTGGATTTTGTTCTTATTTTTTGGTTGAATTGATGTTACATTTAGGCATGCATACAAACAAAAAAAAAGAACTGAGGAATAATAATATTCTTGAGCTATTTTATCGTTCATTATTTCTTCTTTACATTCTGTATTTTTTTTGGACGCTGATTTGTGTGAAGATAAATATCTGATCTTGGGAAGAAACTTGAGAATAAGAAAATAACAAAAATGAAACTATTAATTTCTGCTTGAGAATGTAGGTTATATACTCAGTCAGTAAGAGACGAGCAAAATCTATTCCTAAAAAAAATTTTTGTTCACAGTGCGATGCTTCATAGCCACTTATAATCCACATAATTACGAAATTTTTGTTGTATGTCATCATTGACGATTTCACTTGCTGATTATAAGATTTATGATACATCGTCTTTTCTCTCATCTTCACTGGTAGATTCTTATTATTATTTCGATATTTTTTGTTTTGCAGCTACAGCTTGATTTCTCGATCACATTAAGCAAGTTATTTTTGTTAGTGATGAATATAAAAGAGTTTTTTTGCTGGCTTATGAAAAATAAACCAAAAAATTTCTTTATCGACAAGTAAGAAATGTTTGAAACTTAAAGCGCATTTATTGATGCACTTTTGAAGGTTTAGTCAGGAATTAATAAGGAATATTATTAATTTTTAAGATAGTCAGAATCTAATTCCTTGACTATGATATCGAAAGACGAAAGTTGACTGATTTCAATGACTGATTTTGATCTACTTTTAAATTGGAAGGATTTAGTTACTGTATAAGTGGAATAAATCAAATTTCCAACTGAATTGGTAATAGGATCAACTCCAGGATCTTGGCTCGTAAACTCAATGCTCTGAATCTTGAACTATAATGCTCTATGATTTGAACTGTGGTTCTCAAAATTTTAAGCAGGTTGTCCCCTAATTTAAAAAAAATTGAGTCATACTAATATCAGCAATGAAGCAGAAATGATCTATTTTTGGTAAAAATTTGATTAATAATCTATCATCACATATCCTGCCACTTGTCTGTGAGTTTATTCAAAGATGGTGCTGGAGGTCAAAACCCCCTGCTTGTTGGAAAAAATTCTCAACTTGTTAAGGGTTTGCGTGAAAAATCCAAAACATTCCCAAAGTTTGACGATTAATTCAAAAACAACTCATCCGTGCTGCAATATCTGGCTTCAACTCTGCACAGCAGTGTGTCATGGAGCAAAGTTTGATTAGCGCTGACGTAGATCTTAATAATTACTAAGCATTCCTTAGTATATGTGAAATTTATGAACGATCCAATGATTCAAGAAATAATCCGAAAATATTTCATGGATGTCCCTAATTTATTTAGACAGACTATAAGTGATTATTTCTGAATTCATAAAATGTTGCTAAAAAAAAGATACTTTGGAATGAGAAGAAAATATTTTTATATTAACAAAACGATTGAGATTAAAGATTTCTGCCAACAACAAGCATAGTCAAGAGAAGAAAGAGAGGAATTAAAGAAGAAATCCCCGGTAATTTGAATGATGTATTGTTTCAGAAAGAAAAGTCAAAGAAATTTTACACTAGTTGAATATTTTCAGTCTTGAAATATTGTTATTATTTCAATCGGTTATTGTTCTTCATTGTCAAAAAAAAACAACAAAAACAACTCATTACGGCATAATTGAATATATGAGGCGTGATATTTTTATCATCGTGTAATAATCTATTAAATTTCACAATATAATTAAATCTTATATTCTTTCGACGGAAATGAATGAAGCTTTTAATGCTGGAATGAAGATGAAAAAACTTAATGTAATGAACCCAAATCTTTATTTCTTTGGCTTTTTGAGCTCGGACGATATATTCAAAATTACTATATTTTATCATTTATTACATTTTCTTAATAAGTATATTCGGTGTGGTTTCAATAATATATCAGCATTCTTGTGGGTCTATCTCTTGCCGCACATGAAAAATTTCTCTCTTTTTACTGTTTTTATTCTGTTGTAGCGCAAAAATATTTCATTTTGCTGCCTTAACCTTTTCATCAACAATACATAAGAATATTATCCGTATGCTGCACTTAAAAATTTTATATTATAGACTATTGTGAAGAGTAGAAGTAAAAAGAGAGAAAATTGATATCGTTTGAAATGCTTGCCTTAACATAAATCTTTTGCTAGTTTGTACCAGGATGAATGTTTTCATACAATGTATGGCTTGATTTTATTCAAATCGTGTGCTGTTGTCAGGAAAAATATTAAAATTTACAAAACTGACCGAAATTTTTAAACTAGGTAGACTAATTTCGAGAAATAAAATGATTTGGACATTTTACCGAGCAGCACAAATAAAAAATGTTCTGCTAAGTGAAACCCGCCTTTATATGCTCTCAAAGCCCAGAGACGAATGTAACGTGAAGCTATTGATCTTTCAGATCTGACTAGCATATGAAGGCAACTTTTATTGATGCCTTAAACTTGCGGAGTCTTCGCCAATTGTGTCGCTCGGGATTTGTATGTCTTAAAAGATGAATTTCGGACCCACAAGTCACAATTTCTTAGAAAATTATTAATTTACATTCCCGTGCTACACATCCCGATAAAGGCAGTCACCGCAATTTTTCTAGATTGAACCTCATTATTTTTGCAATGCTGGACTTAATTTGTGATCAATCATTAACGTTTTTGGCACCTCAAACGCTTTATTTCATAACCTACACCAAGAAAATATAACAAAAATAATAATTCGCCAAATGCCATTTTGTGTAGCTCATTTCTTTTTTCAATTTTATAATCAATGAGTCAGTGCTTTTGGAAACTTAGTTTTGGAACACATAAAAAAAGTAAAGTTTCTTGCCCCCAGATCAATAAAGTAAAAAAAAAAGTTTCTCTAAAAGAAATGATTCCGCTTTTTAATTTAATATTATTTTATTCCATCCTTCTCTCTCACTCTTCTCATTTTTTTGATATAAGTACAATTAGAAGCAAAAAACTAGTCTGACAAGATTTGAGCAAAAATGTAAGGAAAAAGATCATGTATAGACAGCGCAAAAAAATTCACAATAAGAGCAATTTTTTTATTTTTGAAGATAGGAATTAATAATAATTTTTTTTTAGTTTTCTTCTTTCCTTTCATACATTGAACTAAATTTTAAATGCTGGCATCATTATAGTATGGGATGCCGAAAGGAGAGAAATATTTTCGGTACATATGAATTTATCAAGTATAAGAGAGACAGCAAAGAAAAAAAACTAGATTAATAACGCAAACGAAAAAAATGAACTCATTAAAATTATCGTGACTGTTGAGTTTTTGCTTATTTGAAAGAAAAACTAAAAAAATAGTCAAGATGTGGCAACTTATGACTGACAAAAGCGCATTTCTCGCTCAGAATTGAATTTCACTCGAATGTGAAGGTGATAACATTTGAAGAAAAAAGTATCAACAACGGTAAAATAACAGTTTGAAAATAAAATATCTTTGCTTCGAGCGACCTCTAAACTTTTGAGATTACGTACGAAATATTACGTACTCAATACGCATCATTACGTCCATAATACGCAATATTACGTACATAATACGTAAAATTACGCACACAATGCTTCATATTATGTACATAATACGCAATATTACGCACACAATACGCAATATTACGTACATAATACGCAATATTACGTACATAATACGCATTATAGCGTGTATCATAATTGCATGTAATAATTACGTATGCGTAGTACGTAAGTGTTTCTACGTAACGTATTTTTACGTAAATTTTAAATTCCTGACATTGATAACCTAAATTCTGCATGATAAATTTGATTTGGATTTTTTAAGGAGCAGATGGTTAAGACCCTAACTTCCCGAGATTTGTCGAGAACTGGATTACGAATAATTCCTCTTCAATCTAGTTTTCGGCCTTGGAATTTCATCCAAATCGAAACCACAAAAAAGTAGACAGTCAGAAACTCAAACAACCAAAACGAATACAATATTGTTCTTGTTTTGGAAAATGTGTTGAAAAAATTGTTCCCAACATGGTCCACAAAAAACACAAAAAATTATCGTACAAGCGCGTAGTATTTTCTGTTGTTTGCGACAAAATGGATGTAAGAAGGAAGACGTCAATTTTCTTTTTAACAACATGAAAAAAAAAGAAATAAATTCATAATGAAAACTAAAAAAAAGAGAAATATTAAAAGCTATTTAAGATGAAGTTATTAGGTGTTGTTGTGATTTAGCCAAAGCGATTATTCACTTCTTTTTCAACGCACTTGTATAAATTACAATTAATTTTTGTGACATAACACGCAAGGCGAAGCCTTGTTTCGTGCTTGCAGTTAATGTGAATTTAAAGCAAATAAGTAAGTAGTTTTACAATGTTAGTAATAGTTATAGTTATAGCTGCTATCATATCAATTGAATTACAATTCACTCTTGATGCATTTGAGATTATATTTATATAAAGTTATGTATTTACAATGCATATAATTTTCTGATTATGGAAATAAATATGTATCTCTCATTGACTATTGTAATTATCATTTTAAATTTGTTATAGCAAAGATCAACTTGTTAATTGGTGATTTTTTCTTATTTTTATTTATTTTCAAAATATTAAAAAAAAAAATTAAAAAAATACAACTTTCGCGCATGAAATCAAAATTTTAATTAATCTCTTTTAGCGTATGTTTTCAAGGTAAGAAATTGTTAGTCATTTGTAATATATCTGTCTGTTTTCATCTTGTCTAGATCCGTTTCGTGTCTAATATTTAAATTCGTTTATTTATTATTTTTTATTTTGTAAATTTCTGATATTTTTTTCTAGATTTATTTTTTAATTATTAGGATCTATTTCAACTACTTTTAGCATTTTGTTGATTTTTTATGGCATGGTGCTTGAAAACATTTTTATGAGCCAGGTTCGTAGACACACTCATAAAAAAAATTACAAATAAACTATTTTTAAAAATTAGTTCGAAAAATATTTTAAATCTTTAAATCTTAAATTTTTAAAATCTTTTAAAACATTTTTTTTTAAATATTAATAAATATTTTTAAAATCTTGAAGACTTTTGAAAATTTAAAAATTTTAAAAAATTTAAAAAATTTGTTTTTAAAATTTGAAAAAACTTTTTTAAAATTTAAAATTTTTTTATAAAATTTCAAAAATATTTAAAAATTTAAAAATTTTTTTTTAATTCAAAAAAAAATTTAAAATTTTAAAAATTTAATTTTTTTAAAAAAATTAAAAAATTTAAAATTAATTTTTTTTTTTGAAAAATTTAAAACGGCTTTTGGATAATTTATTAAGATTAATTAAATTTTTTTAACAGAAAAATTCAAAAATAATTTTTATTATTTTTCTCACAATTTTAGTGCCTTAAATTTCGTTGAATTAAAAACAATGCTACAGTCCTGTTCCTAACATTTTTAGAATTTTCTCACAACCTCAAAACTATGTCACAAAAAATAGTTTTCAATTATTAAATATTTAATAATTTGCCCTAATTAAATTCACAATCCTTAAAAATGCGCTAATAAATTCCATTTCATGAAATTCCTTCATTCCATCATATTTCACCTCATTTATTAAAACACAAATCTTTACATCTAATGACAACGAAATTTAAAGCTAGCAATAAACAAAACAAAAAAACTAATAATTGAAATTCAATAATAGAAATCGATTGAACAAAAATTAGAAATATTTAAGTCAAAATGTTTAATACATTTTTGAGAGAAAAACATTAATTATAATTACAACAATCATGACCTTTTCCGTCACTTCTTCATTTTTTATATATTTTTTTGTTGCTGCTCTTCTGAATTGAAAGTATTAGAAGCATTAAGCTCTTACAAATATATGTATAAATGATTTTTTTTATTCCATTTCTTTTTCTCTCTTCTTTAAGCATTAAGCGCGCAAAAAACATTTTTATTGAATTTCTTCATGAATGCCTATCTTTACCTCTAAAATGTAGATACATACATACATACCTAGATATAGTCATGTACATATATATGGATGAGATTCTTCTTTTTTTTTCCTCTTTTCTTTTCAATGTTTGTTCAATAATCAGTTGGGGTTAAAGCATAACTGCTAAGATTTATGTTGTGAAAATTGCCTTCTTTCTTCTTCTTCATCAATATTCAATTCATTCCATCCAGAATGATTTGTGCCACCTCCGTGGAGATAAAGACGTTTCACCAAAATGGGTTATAGAGTGGTGGCACATAATTTGATATAATTCACAATAAATATTGTTAGCATTGGATTAATTTGAAAGACAATAATAATAATAATAATAATACAATAAGAAGCTATAAAAAGAGACTTAAAGACGAAACTAGGCAGAAAAAAGAAATGAAAACAAATCGTGGAAAAACATAAAAGATGAAATCTTTTAAAAACTACAAAATGACTGAATCCATAATGAACAATAATCAATTTTAATTAAGTACACAAATGCTTAATCTCTCAATGCACAAATTCAAACTCAATTGCCATGATGATATAATAATATTTAATAACAAAACAAATGGCTCATCTATTTGCAACACAAACAATTAGTCGTCTCTGTTACTTAAAATTCATGAAATAGTAATAATATTAATGTATATATCGAACAATTGATCGAGAGAGTATGAAGTATAAATAGTATATTAAGGAAAATGGAGAATATAAATTCTAATTAATTCCCTTAGATGCTCAATTATACTGCCGCAAAATTAGCTTGAAATTTATTATATTCGTTCATGAAAATTTAATACTCTTAATTGGAGGAAAGAGAACTTTTTTTTTTTGCTCTACAGTCATGCGGGGTTTGGCTTATAAATGATGCTGATTGCTTTGTGATCTACTATAGACTACATAAATTCCCCATTAATTTTATGTCTAAATAATTCAGCTGTAAAACTAGAAAAATATACGAACGTGTAAAAATCTTTTTGATGGCACATTGAATGCAATTGGATTTGGTTGATCTTCTTTGTGACTTAGTTTACTGCTTGACTGTTCTTAATTCAAACAGTAAAAAATGGTAAAAAATATGATCTTAATAAAAAAAAACTTTAATTGTTGAAATTGATTTTTATTCAACAAAATAAGTATTTTCGAGTTCTTGTCATGTAAGGTAAAATACAAGGATCAGGCACTATCAAAAAATTGTAGAAATTTTAATTTTCACTGAAATTGAGACTTTTACAATTTTTTTTGAAAAAAATGAACGAATCATAAATTTTAAATTTTAAATTTGACAAAAAAAAAAAAAAAAAAAAAATTATGTTTTCTACGATTTTGGATCTTTACGATAATGTCTGCCTCTTGATAGAATACAGAAATGTTGAAAATCCTCGTATTAATACTCAAGGGATTTAAGTGCATTTTTGAAAAGCGATCAGTAAATATTTGATTAGCAAAAAAAAAAAAAAATATGCAGAGTAATAAAATTCAAAAAAGGTAAGGATTTGGAAATAAAATTAAAATTGGATAGAAAATAACGGTAATTTTTTTCGAATTTTAACGGTAAAAAAAATTTAAAATTTCCAAGGAATAAATACATGTGAATTGTTTTGTATTGAACATTGAAAATTGAAAAATTCTTAGTTAAAATATTTAACCATGATTTTTAGCTATCAAACTAATCGATATGCTAGGAAATTGATAGAACTGAGCTAATGTTTTAAACCCGAGCTTTGTATTGTACAATGTAGGGTAGCTGAAATCTCGCGCTCAAGTCAGCTAACCAGCATACCAATATTAAGTTAAAAGAATATTTTTTTTTTCAAAAATTCATTAAAAATCTTATTCAGATCTTCAATAATTTAATACAATAATTTAAATTTGATGGAATATCTGTTCAGTATTCTTTAAAGTCTGCATTGCCTTTATCAGAAAAGTGATCTGAAGATTTTTTTCATAAATTTTTGAATTGAAAAATAAAAAAAAAAAAAAAAAAAATAAAAAAAATTAAAAAACTTGAAATTTCTCCGAAATTATGTTCAAGAATATATTCTCAAATTATTGCCAGTGACAGATCACATGTAATGCATTTTTAAGTCTATCACAAGAATTTCACCATTAAATCATAAAATTTGAGATATGAATATTTTCGAAATTCCAAACGCAGCCCAATTCTTCTATGGAGCAGATATAATAATTTTGCCCTCATTATTTAACAACTAATTTTTGACCTGACTTCTTTTCTTTTTGATTTCCAAAAAAAAAAAAAAAATCTAAATTCGCAGAAAACTGATAAGAAGAACATTTTTTTTTATAAATTTAGACGCGAGGCGAAAAGAAAAAAAAAAAAGATTTTCTTCTCTTTGAGTTAACGAGTCAAGAAAGCGATATAAATTTATCGAACCAAAATTAGATCTGCTTTAATGCATACACTTATGTGTGTATATAATATACGTTATGTCTGTCTATGGCATGAAAAAAAAATAAATGACTTCAATGCGTGTATCTAGGCAAAACCCGGCGAAGTCCATGGTAGGCAATTTTTATTTTATTCCTTCTCTTCTCAAACTCCTCTACAGCATTAAATATGATATTTTAACTATTTGAGATCATTAGTTTTTTTTATTATTATTAAAAGAGACTTTGCGCTATGTTAGACATATTTGAGTGTATGTAGTTCAAAATGTATGTATGTCTTATGTAGTTTGTCGAGTACAATAGATTTAGCTTCGGGCGTGTTTCATGGAGCAAAAAAAAAAAAATTATAAAGGAGAACACAACTAATGACATTTAAGAATTTCAATCTGATTCAATCAATTTTGCTTTCTGCTATAGCGAAAAAATATACAGCAAAGACGTAACTATACTCACCGAAATGTCTGCTTTTCTTTACTCCAGAAATTCAATTTAAAGATGAGAAAATCCAGGGAAGTGCAGAGTCTCAAAAAAAAAATTAGGCAGGTGATGAGTCAATGTAAATTAAAAATCTTCACGAATATAACAGTTTTAATATTTATCACATTTAAGCACCAATAGATCAGAAAAATTATTTATTAACCAGTAGAAATGTTCTGTGTTCCTCTATGTTAGTTCTTTTTTTTTTTTTTGTTAATTTCTGTAGAAAATTATCACCAGATTTGGAGATGATGCATTTACTGTTTTATGATTATTATTATTGTTATTTCTTCTTCACTTTTAAAAATGTGTATATACTTTTTCTGTGGGGTAAACATAAATGTTTATTAGGCACTATCAAAAATTGTCGGCATACATATAAATTCACTTCAAAAAAACTTTCATGAATCAAGCAGCACACATGAGATTCAATTTAACATTTCATTTATTATTTTTGATAATAATTCATTTCGTTTTGTTTCGCTTATTTTTTTATAGATGTGTTTTTTTGTTCATCCATTCGATATTTGCAATCATAGTAATTTAACACTTAATTGAACGTATTATTAATTTTACTTCTTCTTTTACTTCATTCATTCATCTTCAAAAAGAGTTTTTCTTTTATTACTATTTTTTTATTTTTGGTTTCTTTTATTATTTTTTCCAAACTATACACATCATATCATATTATTTTTTGCCGATGTATACTTCACATTAATGTTTAGTCTTTCTTTACTTCAATTGAATTCCATTCTTGATTTTATCCAATCTTATATTATTATACAAAAATGTGCACTTAATGTTAACAACAATAATGTGTGTAAGGAATTAAAATATAAAATATGTAGAGCACTTAATGTATGATACAGATACAGATGATAATCAACACTTCTTATTCAATTTTTTTTTATATATATTTTATTTAATTTGTAAGCAATAAAAAAAAGTCTTAAATCGAGGGGAAAATTAAAAATAACTAACGTTCATTTTCAATCCTCGAATCCAACTGACCGAGTAATATAGTAAAATGCCTTTTCGCGAAGCACGAAGCTGTACAAGCACACAACAGAGTTCAGAGAGAGGAGAAGAAAAAAAAAACTTTATAAAAATAAAACACAAGATACAAGAAAAAAATGCGATTTGCTTCTCTTTCTAGCGTGTGTATTGAAAGAGTTAACAGGCAGTTTTGCTTTGGCTTTTTTTTTTCTACTTGCTTTGATCAACTTCTCACTATATAATTTAATATTATATGAAAAAAAAAAAGCTTAGACTCGATTATATTTTCTCTCTGTGTCTCTAGATTGTATTTGTGCAATTTCAACTTGCAATACATTGACGAATGTTGAGACAACAACGAAAAAAAAAAAAACAGCAGCAACGGCACTATCTAAATTGATTAAAATTGATTTAATTCATCGTGTATTTATTTATTTTATTAAAGCTTGTTAATGAAAGATTGAACGCTGAATTTAGATTTATTACATATTTACAGCTGAATACTTTTAATTCAAATTTAATTGTCAATTTAGTCATGCTTAAAAATTCAAAGCATAAATTAAACATATCTTATTTGGCTGAATAAATATGATTCAGATCTGTATGCTGAATATAACCCAGTGACGTATTTACATAGCAAGGGTTTGATGATAGGAACTGCGTCACATATTATTTACGTAAAAGGATATCAAATGATTATTCTTATGATGCTACATACTACGTCATTGATTCAGAATCACATTGTGAATCACACTGATTTGGAATGCTGTAAAAACATTTTAATATTTTTTTAATTTGGTTTTTTCAAAATTATATTTTAAGTTTTGTCGATCGAACCTCTCTTTCTTCCGTAACAAAGTATCCATTTACTCTCTAAAAGAATAGCCAATTGAGTGAAAAATCCAATAAAGGAAGCGTTAGATGATTAGGTTACACTAAAACCATCGTATTCAGAGTTCCCTGTTAAACAACAATCAACCCCCCTTCCCCCTTTTACCCCCTCCTTCATCAAAGCGGTTTGTAACAGAATCATGAACTGCCAAAATTTGTAATCCATAACAAAATTTTTCTTGCAAAGAGGCTGTTGATAGAAAAAGTATAGTATTTAGTTTTGGTACTTGGCACAGGACAGCTAACCATAGAGCCAGTTTCAGAGGTCAACTAAGAGAAGGTATGGATCACATTAGATCTGCAAGGCCAGTGAAGCAAGTGAGTAAGTAACAAAAAAATTAGTCTCTATTTCTGTTCTAAGTACTCCATAATTTCTGAATGTTCCCTAAGATGCCTTTAATTGGACCATTCCTAATCACTTGCTTACTAGTTCTTACAAGCCTTTTTTGGAATCAAAATTTGAAAACTGATTAAACAGGGTCCAAAACCCCACATTTTGTGGAATGATTCACATATATCAGTGGTGACCAACTGTTCATTTTTCGCAGTGAACCCTGGTGGACAACCTTAACTGAAACCACGTACTGAATATGGCTCATGGCATTTCCAAAAAAATTGTTGACATACACCCTTGAATTATTTGAACCATGCTCAATAAAATTCTCTAAATTCAAAACTTCAAACTAGTGTCAATTTAAAATAAAATGTTCAAAGTCCTCGTGTTATCGAGGAACATAAGCGCTAAAAATAAACGATGAATTCTCAAAATGATTCAGCATGTTAAAAAGTTATCGAACGTCAATATTATTGTGTTCTCAAAAAAAAAAAACATCTATGAACGAATGAGAGAGATGACGATGAGAAAAAAAAAAAATCAAATCTCTAGTTGCTAAAAGCTCATAAAGATTTCTCTATGTGTGGTAAGTTTGATTGCTAAAAGCTCGTCATACAATAATAATAGTTTTCTCGCTCTCATGCTTAAACATCTTTAAATTCCAGTTTTACACTTCGTCTTCATTTCATTCATTTTCATCTCCAATGCAACAACGAGATATATTTTCATTTTCAATTTCACACGCATTTTTTTGATTTGCCGCAATCAATGAAATGAAGACGGAAACGTCTTGCTCCTTAAGTGCTTATCCAGTTTTTTTTTTATAATTTATATATTTTTATATATTTTCGTTTTGCAATACCAAATTGCACAGGTTGAAAGTTAAGTTTCATGCATATAAAAACAGCTAAAATACGAAAGGTATAAAAAAAATTTAAGAAATGAGAAAATTGATTTTTTTCAGCTTCTTCTTCTTTATCTTATTGCTGCCTTTTAAAACACAAATAAAAAATCACATATGACTAAAAGGACTATAATTTTTTGATTACACGAAAAGAAATTGCATCATTGCATTGAATTAAATATTATTTTCGTTTTCTTGCCTGCTTCATGTGTATGCATCAGCATATCATTAGCTTCCGAATCGAAGACGATCGAAAAAGAAACGTGCATGCATATATGTAGATATACGAATGATGATGATGATTCCACACTCGAGAAATGAATAAGGAGTATATTATGACTAGATTGGTTGAATGGACTGACTGACTGACCGATTGATTGAATTGTTGGTAGAGATTCCATTCTGTCTGTTACATTGTTGTGTGTCGTTGCGTGTTTTGTGATTTTATGGAGGGTAAAAGACTGTTTAATTTATTAAACTCTGTATGAAGGCTTGTTAATAAAGTGATCTGGATTTTATTTTTAAAATTGAGACACTAACTGTTGGATACTGAGTCAAGTGGTGAATTTTGGTCGTTTTCACCATATATTTCAAAGTATATTGATGTCGCTGCACAATACATAGTTGCAACATTTCAATGTAATTCGAATGGGCGAGTGTTTCATTTAAGACACTGAATATTAAATGCTCAAGGAAAATTAAAAATTAATTTTTAATTGCTTTTGATACTACTTGTGGTGTATGAGGTAAGTAGAATCTGGGGTATCAAGCCATATAAAGGCGAATCTGTAAGTGCGAATGATAGTCCTATTTGGACTAGTGGTTTGGCAGCAAACAGGATATTTTTTTCAATCATTTGTACGCGCGTGGGTTCCACTCCCATCAATTGGCAATAGAAAACAAGCGATATTAGAGCCAGTTTCAGACGGCATCTGAGGAAGACCATGGATCATATTTGATCTATACGACCAGTGAAGTAAGTAAGTATAGAGTGTTGTCGATATGACAAAGATTTGCCCATTGTTCACGACATTGCAGAATCAGTCACTGTCAAGAAAACCCATTAGAAATTCCATAGTCTTGTGAATCCATAACCTGATCCAACTCTTCAAAAGAGACAAACAAAATTACAGCACATAAATGGAATTCCTTAATGAACAGATTTCCTTGACTTAAAAAATAATGATTTTTTGAGTCTTTAGCATTCAAATGTCATAATTAGCACAGCCGACAGTTAAGATACGCTAGCACAAACCGATAAAGAAGAGAAGATGGTAAGTAAAGAAATGAAAATGAAAAGCGAATCCCAATATTCAATTATTTCCGAAAGTTTCTTTATTTTCCTTCTTTTTTCTGTAATTTAATTATTATCAGCAGTCATATCATGATTTCTTAATATTGCTGATGGGTTTCTTTTGCGATTTTCGGCATGAGAGTTGTAATTGAAATTGGGAAATTCACTTTTACGCATAAGTTTTCATTAACTTCATTAATGTGGAATTGTCGAATTGCATCGTGCTGATAAAAACCTGTATTTAGTTTTGTGCCAATTGAATTTATTCATATCTCAAAAAAATGAAGAAGTAAAATAAATAAAATATATTATTTTTTTTTGTTGTCTTCTGTCTTAAATTTTTGATCATGTTGCGAACCTTAATATAGTTCGCGACAACATTACTAAATTGGAAGGTTATTACGATGAGATTGTATGATGTAAAAAGAATATATTAAAATGTCTCTTTTAAGTGTTTAATGATTTTACAATAAATGTTCCAAATTACGTAAAATTTGAATAATTATCAACAAAAGAGCTGCAAGCCTTTTTTTAAATGAGCCTGAATATATTTTTACTTTTTTTCTGTTAAAACATCAAACAAATTCATCTTTTTTCTTGAGGGACGTACAGTCCAATATACATACATATATGTGGACGTGAAGAACAAAAATAAAAGGAGGAAAATTCATCATAAGATGAGAAATTGGTATTTTATTTTATTTTTATTTTCTTTAATATATATTGGCTATATTATATAGGTGAAAAGATTTTTTTTTTTTGTGTATGGAAAAATGACTTATTGTTATAGCTCATTATTTAAATTACTTAATTTAACAACGGATCGTTGTTTGTGTACTTTGTGTACAGAACTTATTATACTTTTATTGCTTATTTTATTATCGCAGATCGCAGACAAAATGAACATAAAAAATGAAAGAAAGAAGCGCTTGTGAACATCTCACAGCGCTCGATATACTTAATATAATAAATTAAAATTTCTTATAAACCTGATAGTACTGAAAAGGAACAAAATTCATACATAAATAATTTTTTTTTTGTATTTATACAGAAATTAGTATAAAAGTCACATCAAGATTAGTCAGCATTTAAGGCGCACTCTTGTTGCTCAATTAGTAAAGCTGTAATGCTGCTTTACTGCATGAGTGAGGATATTGATATTTTGAAAAACTGACAAGCACGTAAATTATATGAA
This sequence comes from Chironomus tepperi, assembly GCF_022539635.2. Taxonomy (NCBI): domain Eukaryota; kingdom Metazoa; phylum Arthropoda; class Insecta; order Diptera; family Chironomidae; genus Chironomus; species Chironomus tepperi. The sequence goes on from NW_027226222.1 coordinate 766,886, forward strand.
GACTAACGTAATTGTGCATTCGATCCTTGGAAATGTTAAGTCGAATTCAGCTTGTATATCCACTAAGATATCAACTAAGGATTCTCAAACCGAGATTAAGACTTCCCAATCTCAATCTTAATCGAGAACGAGACTTCATGCTTTAATCTCAGTATCCGAACGCAACGAACCTATGTTACTTGTCATAAATTTGTCCTTTCTTAATATTTTTCACAATCAAGCTTTGGCGATACGGTTGTTTGTCACTGAGCGTAGTTTGAGAAGCACTAAGTTGGGTAAATTATTTAGTTTGAATTCAATTTGTGCGAAAATTGAAGGTTTAATTCGAACATCAATCTGAACACATCATATCCTTGTGCAGTTGTGTACAGTTGCTGACTAGAAGACTAGATAGAGGTTAAGATCAAAACCAGAAGACGATGCTTGAAAAATTCATATAAAATATGAAACGATGTTATTAGCTAGCTAATCTCTATAAATATTGAAGCAGTCATAATAAGCACTGTAATTAGCTCAAAACATTAATGATCAAAGTCAAACTGAACGTCATCCATGCTTTTGGATCTGCAAAAAATTCAGCTAAAAACGAAAGAGAAAAAAAAAATAAAGTCGAGATCAGCCTCATTTTAACAGAGTTTTTTTGGACCGACCTTTAAGTCGATTTAACCATCGCAACATACAGCCAAACACACAACACAAAAAAATTCCATCTTGATAAGAAGAAGTTTTCATCTCATTAGAGATTTTTAAATGCCTACATGAGACATTATTAAGGACATATATAAAGCCAAATGGTAATGTTAATGATACGAAAATAAGAAAGAAATTTGCATTTAATGTGAAAAATTCAATGACTTCTTAAAGACGATTTAAAGGAAGAGATTTTGGAGCAAATTATAATGAATCGTAGTTTTTTGATGATGGCAGGAATAAGAAGACCTAAAATAAGCAAAATATTACAAAAAGAAAAATTGCATTCATTAAGGTTCGATGCCTTAAATGGTTTTGTCTGTAAAGAAGATTCACACTCATCTTCTTTTCTGACCTAATTTCATTTTTTCGCGAATCTTTCTTATTTAACGGAAGTGGATCGAAATTATCGCAAAAAAAGGTTTTGTAAATTTTTTGTCCAACTTTTATTTTGTCTTTCACGGCTTTGTGATGTCTCCGAAAAAAACAAAATTAAAGGAGCATTAATGACACTTAATTCAGTCAGCAATAACAGTATGGTGTATGCTCGTATGAGTCTGGTGCAATAGCTTAAAGGCACTGGAATTACATTTCTTTCTTTCGTTCAACGTTATATGATAAGCTCGTGGTGTTCATAGAGAGTAAGATGACAGAGAGAAGACAAAAAATACGTAGGGTAACTCCTAAACACGCATCGTCAATTATGTTCCTTTCCAACAGTGATGCTTTTGTTTTCATCAGAGAAATGCCAGCCAAACAAGTCAGCCTGTTCTTCTGGCTTACATATTTATAAAGAAAACAGTAAGAAAAGATCGTGAATATGTATATATCTCATTGTGAGGCATTCGTAATTATGACGAATTATTTTTTTCTTTCTCTTCCTTCGTTAAGATGCTTTTTTTGACTGTTTGGCAAAGAGAAGAAAAAAAAAACGTGTGAAACATAATTAAATGTAATTTTGAGCCCACCAGAGACTGCCGAAATACTGATAAACAAAATAAATAAATAAGTATGGTCACACACAGTATTTCAGCAATTTTATATTCAATTCAAGACGAAATGAAATAAGAAAGAAAAGAGACGTTGTAACCAAATTTGATGTTAGCGAGCAGCTCTTCTTTTCTTCAACTTCATTCAAAGAAGCTATCATAAGAAGACAGAAATGAAAACTCTACAGTGCCAAGCTATCTGTTATTAGCGCAATGTAAGTAATAAAAAGGAATTCTTTGGTATTTTTTAGTTGACACAAGAAAATGAAATGATATAAAACAACATGAAATTAAAATATTTTCTTTCATTCATTTGAACGTCGTTTTCGCATTATAAAATCTGTTTCTTTCTGTCTTGCATGTCATCTTTGCTCCTGCTATAACGTGCAATGTACTTAAATTATTATTGTGTGTTAAATGACAAAAATTGCATTTTATTTGTGTTTGAAGTAAAGGAAGTCATGAGCGTTGTCATAAAATTTATCTAATCTTATAACTAACTAATCTCATATATTCAATAGTGTTAAATAGTGTCCCATTTAGTATACTAGCTTTTGATTTTCTAAGTGCCAGCCAATTGCTTATATCCCTCAAATTAAGAAAAATGTTCATTTGAATGGCGGAGGAAGCTATAAAAGATAACTAAATAGCAGATCAACTGTAAATTTCCTGCGAATCAAGAAATTCGTTACTTCAATCACTGATATTAACATTTTTCTGTATACAAGACCAGAACGGTTGATAAAATGAGACTGTCCAGAAATATACCAGTTAATAATAGAAGGAAATCCTTGATTCAGAGATAAAATATTAGAATTCTAATTTTGAAATTGTTTTATGTAAATAAATTTAATCCTGTAAGTATAACCTACCTTAGGTGTACCACATCTATAAGATAGTGTTAAATTTCATCCAGTTTACAGATAATCAATAATGCTGTTTGATTTAATATATAAATATGATGTTTATTCTTTGGAATTCAAAAACAAACTAAATATTTTCATGAAGGGGTGGGAAACTATAAAAGGGGAATAAAAACTAATTTAATTTCAAATTCAAAGAAAATTTGAATTTTAAACGACAGTTGATATATCCTTAAGAGATCATATTTCACATTACTAGAGTATGGAAGATGTATAAAAGAGAATTCGGTCAGGAAGTTATTCAATAAATAAGTTAAACTTTAAACTTTCTTACAAATTTCACACTGCAAAAATTAAAGACAGTAGAGACTTCAGAAAGAGTAAATTATTATGCGACATTTAAGCTCATCTGGAAGTAAAAACAAAATACGGTTTCAATTTACAATAAATGCAAAACAAAAAAACTTGCAGACAGCAAAATATTTTCATGTAATTTTCATAATTTCGACTTTTTGTTGCTTTCTGAACATGAAAATTATGAAACTACTCATTCCTACCGTATTAAACTATATGTTATTAAGGGATCGAATAACTACTGCCAACTCATTTTTTCGGCATTTAATGGAATGATGAAGAAGAAAGATCTTGTTTCATGTAGAATGCTCTTTTTTTTGTGAGTGAATAAGTTATTTGGATAAATTAAAAAGCTATACAAGAATTTTATCAAGCAACAGCACCAAACGAGCCCTGAAGGTTGCACGAAATTCTTTTTTTCTCTTCTTATATTTAAAATGAACTGTTGTGTCCTCGGAATTGGCACACATGCATTGATAATCATCAATTACATCGGTCTTTTTAACATACATTAACATTCATTCATATCAGGCGTATGTGATGAGGAAAAACACGAGAAACGATTTATGTAATGTGAAACGCACTTTTCGATATAATCACTTAATATGTAAAAGATGGAATCAAGTTCCATCAATCATAATGGAAAAAATTGTATCATAATTCAAGTCGCCAAAAAAAACTGTAAAAACTTTACGCATCCCATCATCTTTAGAAATCCTTAAATTTATCTCATGTAATTTCCGCTTTACTGAAACATTTTTTTTTTATTGATTAAAGCATGACGATGTACATAAAAGAGAGGAGGTCACAGGGTTGTAAATACTGTGCATCAAAAAATAAGCAACAAATTTCATATCCGATTTATTGAATTTTTTTTTTCAATATAACCAAATTTTTTTTTTTTTATTTATATTATGTGCGGCGTCTCGCATTACTAGCCTATAATTTTCGATTCAAAAATCAATTTATGTTGGCTGTTCCTTTGCGTCTTCTTATACAGTAATTATTAAATGCAGACTTTTTTTTCTCCTTTTGCATTATAAGCCAAAAAGTCTCTTGGTATTTTTAATAAACGAAGGAAAAATTTTCTTTATGTACAATCGGTACAATATTTATGATAAGATGGGCACACACAACATTCTCAGCCCCAATGATGCAGAGAGCTTTGATTGTTTATTGCTTATTTCACAATATTAGCTGATTTTTTGTGAATAATGAGCATTTTTGATGCAATTTTGACTATTGTATCATAATTGAATTTTTAAGGTTATGCTCAGAATTCAATTTTAAGGTTATGCTAAAAATTTAAGACATTTAATCAAATATACAGGCTGCATATTCAAATCGACTATAATTTATACTAAAGAGTGAGCATTTCAATAATAATTGTCATTACTCAGCTGAATTGTCAGTAAATGTGGATCAGAATTTGTCAGGATATTAACAATTCTTGAAGATCTTATTCAGACAGGAACATGTTCAGGTGAGGGTAGGGTAAGGTTGAATTTGAAGATCAACCTCTCTTCTTTTTTGGTAAATACTGTCTCTCTATCAATGCCTTTTGACTGTGACAAGTTTGTAGTTAAATTAAAATTGAAGCAGTTCCAAAATCACTGATTTCCTCCCCAAAAAGGCGATCATCCGTAATGTGAATGACCTCTTTGCAGTTAATTCGACCAAGATTTGATCTGTGTCGTTCACAGTTTCGTATAAAATTTGAGACACAATTTTAAAAGTGAAACATTCCTTCATGGTTTTTAACAATCAATTGAACAAGATAAATGCGCTGCTGACAAATAAGGCAAGAACAACATTTCTACGGGATTTCTTTTTAATTTTCATTCATTTTCAATATTAACGAAAAGAGCAGTTTCGATAAGCTCTGTGTGAGCTGTGAAATGATTGACATGGTGCAAAATTTATTTCTTCGGATAGTGAGTGAGTGAGTGAGGTAGAAATTGGTAAGAAAATAAGGGAGAAAATTCATTTTATAATATATGTAATATAAATTAAATGTAAGAGAAATAAAGACTACGTGTACAGTGAGACGAGTATGTGATTTATATCTTTAATATTGATTTAAAAACATTGAGAAGTGCATATAATTTATAGTGTCCAAAAAATAAAAATAAAATAAAACAGCAAAAGTCTACAACGTAGTTGAAGGGATCTTTTCATGTTGGTCCAATGATGTTGCCGCTGCAGTCAACTCTTTCAGGCGAATTATATTTTTATATACATATTTTTTTTTAATTTTCTACAGATTCCATTATGAGTTGAGATTTTTTTATGGAATCTCATTGGGCGATTCAATTATAATGATAAAAGGTCTTTAATTGAAATAAAAATTTATGGACCTCAACGCAATCTGACACTTCGCACTTATAAGACATTATTAACTCTAATTATTGAGATTAATTGAATTTTAAATAAAAGGACAAACACAAAAAAATATTTTTTTAATGTGGGCTTCATTGTGGCATCTACGCAAAGTATTTATTATATATTCATATAATATAATATAATATAACATTATTATACAGTCTGGCTTCAGCAGCTACAGCATTGTTGTTTAACAAAATTATAAAGACAACGAAGAGAACTGAAAAGATTGAAAATGAAAATTACTTAAAGTCGATAAACAAAATGATTGTGCGATGACAAGAACAAAATGAACAAGGTATACATAAATTATTTATTTCGTGGTTAATAAATGAAATATACATATAAAAAAATATAAAATATAACTGGGTCATATGCGATAAATAATGCAAAATAAGGATTTAAGATATCATGAATTTCTGGTCCAATTAAAATTGCTGCTGTACAAGAAATTTTTTTTTTGTATCAACTGCTTAAAAAAAACTTTGCGGAATGAAATTCTTTAAGTAACTAAAATCAGCCGAATATTTTCAAATATTGAGCTTGCGTCTTTATTTTGGCGTGCATGCCGTATTTCTTAAAATTATATTTCCTTATTGAAATGCCGAAACACCTATCTTACCTGGACAGACACACCTTGGTGGTAGCCAAGACCGAAACCGCACCCGACATACAGTTCATGGGATTTCAAAAAAATTGGCGGCACACAGTTTAAACAACGCTGATCTATGTATAGTATAATGTATTCAGAATTGACCAGTTTAAGTCTCGTCAATCCTTACCTACTGTGAAGTCAAGGTAGAGGGGAATATGGGCTATCAAATTATATGTAGGCGAATCTTAAAGTGCAAAAGTAAAGCCTCTGTGGTCGAATGTTTTGGGTACAGACCGGAAATCTGTCATTCGCTTTTGTGAGAATGTGGGTTTGATTCCTATAAGAGGCTGATCTCTTAATCATAATATATGTAGAGTGTAGTCGATATGACATTGAGGATTTGCATAATTCTCACGATATTATGTGGGGCATGAAACTCATGGGTTCTGATTGTGCAGATGAGGGTAATCAGCATGCAAGTTCCCAGATCAGCCTAGTTTTTGATTGGAACAAATAATTCATGACAGTGATATGGCAGTCATATGATGTCCAAGTGGCAATTTTTATGTTAACTGATGCCACGTAGCTGCCTTAATGAGCTTTTATCGATCGCGTTAGAAGTGTTCTTATAGAATATCTGGAGATACGACAAAAAGAAGAAAAAGCCTCTGGTCAATCTCTATAAACAGTCATTGACTAATAAACACTCTATAGACAGAGACCAATGAAAAAATTAATTTCAAGCTTGTCAATTGTTCTTTTGAGATAAATTTTATAATTCAAAGATAAGGCAAGTGATCATGCCGGCAAAAATGCACTTTATTCGTCCTTATGCGGATACTTTTGACCAATTTTTTTTTGTTGTGTCTTTGACTCATTTAATCAGAAACATGAAAAATATTTTTCTTTCCTGCTCGTAATCAAAAGGCATTAAGAATTTCGTTTCTGTGTCTCTCTTTTTCATATTTGTTACCTGTTTACGAACGTGGTTAATAAGTCAAACAAACAAAATAAAGAATGCAATGCTGTGAAAATTAAGGCAAGGAGAGCGAAAAGATGAAAGTGGGTAAAATTTTGTTGTCTGCATTGTAGCAAGCAAAAAGTGGTTAATTTACATAAAATGCCTTAGTAAGGGCTTTTCATCTCTTTTGTGAAACGATTTTCGATGGCATTTTTATGTGTTGTTGGAGAGATGTCAATAAAAACGGTATCAAGAAACGACAGCAAAGGGCCAAAAGCACAGCAGTAATTTATCACTTCCAGGGCTTCTTGGCATTGCATCGTATTCAATTCATCGACACATGTCAAACAGACAAGTCATAAAATGAACGACATATACGCGTATATCGTTAAGGAATAATAAGATGAGGCACAAAAAAGTTGGGAGAAATAATGCCATTAAAATTTTGAATTCGACGATTATTACTCTGCTTAATTCCATACAGAAAGAGTGCATGCATGATTTTATATACTTACTTATTTTAAGTTAATTGATGAAAGATTGGTCAAGACGGGGTCCTTGATATGAAATGGGCAGTAAAATATTTATACTTAGTCGATATAAGTAGTGATTCTATTAAAAAAATGGCATCAGTTCAGTGGTCATCTGAAGAACTTACTTTACCTATTTATTTTGGACTTTCCCTTTAGCTTTATATCTGTAATACAGACAACGAAGCAAAAAATGATAATTTTTTTTGAGAAAAGTTGATTTTTGTATGTGGATGAGTTGAAATTGAATTGACAGTAAACAATGTACATGCAGAAAGTGAAGAGATATGAAGCAAGGCTGATTTTTATGATTTTTTATGAATTTTTTATGGTCTTCATCTTGGGAATTGGTGGATTGAGAAATGAGAAGGAATAAAAAGTATAATTTCTTACTTGCTGAATACCATAAATGTAATTAAAGATGCATTAACCACAAGATATTGAGCTTTTTTTATGCTTTACATAAATGTACATACGAGTGAGAAAGAGAGAATGAGTGCAAAATGATGAAAAATATATATATGAATAAATATGATTGTGCAAGATAATAATCCCGAGTATATTGAAACTTGTGTAACTTGTGTGTTAAGCAGAAAGATAATCATGTACCGCAAATATTCGATTAAATGATTTTTTTATATTTTGTTAAGAAGAAAGAAGAAAAAAAATGCGCAAAACTAAGTGAAGCAGTCAATCGAAAAATCGAGTTAATATTAAATGTAAAATAATGTAATATTGAATTCTCAGACATGAATCCGAAATTTACAATGAATGCAGTATGTGCCAACGAACATTGAACATCATATGTACATGCTCATACATATATCTGGCATATCTGCTGTTTTATATCATGTTTGCTTTCATTTTCATTGAATGTATTGTATATATGTATAAATTTTAACAATTTTTTTTACCTCGTACTTCTTTTTCGGCCACTGAAGTGGACCTTATGTGATTCTAAATACGTGCAACTCGTCGTTGTCATAAAACCTTATTCGAGTGAATTTATATTTCGATGGAATATAAAATACCTATATGTATATATATATATATAAAGAAAAACTCGAATTGCCTCCAATCGAAGTCTTAATCAACCTCTTCGATTTTTCTTCTCGATACACATTTATTCTGTTGTTATTATTATTATGCGCGCTCAAAAAATATTGTCAGAAAACGTGCAGCAGCAAGAACGGCATACAGTAAGCGAAACTGTAAGCAGGAGGAAGCGAAGAAAAAAAAAAAATTGGGGAATTGATATTATTTTATGTTTATTACGAAAAGTTTTTGCACACACAAGCAATATCTCATTATAAGTACGATTTTTAAAATTTTTATTTCTGTTAATTATACAGTGCATGAATGAGAAAACAATATAATTCATTATTTTTGCTCAAACTCATGGCAATTCATCCTTGATATATATATTCAGATACAGTTTTTCTTTGTGTATCAGATACGTGTGTATCCAATATAGAAATATCTCCTTGTTTCACTCTCTACGTGTATTCGTTATTCACTTTTAACTTAAGTATATATTTCTTACTGTTGTTTTTTTTTTCGAGTTTAATTAATTTCTCTTTTCGCCCGACACGAATTTATATTGTGAACTTTATGATTCCCGTAATCAGCTTTAAAGACTTGATACCTGATTCATATCATTGCCCCTAGAGATTAACTTAAAAATATTTTCATTGATTATTGATTATTGATTATAGAAGCAGATATAAAATGAGATAATAAACAGCACTGAAATTCAATTCTTTCATAAAACTACGCAAGAGATATTTTTCTTATGCTGCTTTTTTGTGGATCAAAAGAATGAAGAAAAATTTCTTTCAATAAAAAATTGGCTTTTTTGTTTTATTCATTTTCAATTCAAGGAAGCAAGTGCTTAAAGCGTTTGAGGCTTGACGGAATTCTGTTGATTGTAAAAGATGCTTCGTTAGTTCCAATAAGATAAGCTGTCCATTGAATCTTGATGAAATTTTAAAAATTTGGAATTTTTGATGGTTTTGTTATTTCTGATTATTTTATTGATAATGCTTTTATACTAACATAACTTCTCGTATTTCCGCGTTATTTATTCTAATTATATACTTAATTGTGGATTTAATTAAAAGCTACAAGCGGGTTTGAATATTCACAATGATGTTTATTCTTCGGAGCTCAAATGAATACAAACTGAGCTTTTGTATGAAAAGGGGTTTGAAACTATGCAAAATAAATATTATTCAAATTTCAAATGAACGTTATGGTATCGTAAAAGATCAGGACGGAATTGAAGCTTTTTTAGCATTGGATTAAGGAACGAGCCTTGAGAGCTTCATAGAATTTTGATTCCAACATGTTACTGCGATACAAAATTCATGAACATCAAAAGTTGATGAGATTCTACCCAATATTTATCATGGTATCTCTAATTTCTTGCTGATTCCCGAGCGAACAAATATTCGGTATAACTAGTTAAAAGCTAGTTATTATCCAGTTCTATCTATCCATTCTGCTATCCATTTTTTTCCTGCCATGCCCAATTTTCTTTTTTGTTTCTTAAAAGTTTATAAAATAATTTATTTTTGTACGAATCTCATAAACCAATAGTGCAATTAATCATAATTATCAATTTAAATTTTTGTCTTCTTTGCCTTCATTTTCGTTTGTTTCTCTTTCTATATCCATTTTCTTTCATCTTGCTGCTTGTTTGTAAATTTTAAAATTTGCGTATTTATATTTTAAATGCTGAAGAAAAATTGACAACAGTATGCAGCACAATAATGTCAAAAATATATTGAGAAGATCATAAATCAATTGAGACCAATGCTGCTTACGTATGTACATACATACGTCTTTCATTTAGTATGTGTATTTACAGTATTCCAATCACAATATGAGGATTACATAGCATTAAAGATGTTACAAAATAGACTTAATTGATTTGAATAAAAAGCCTTATTTAAAGATCTTTAGAACTGTCCAGCATATAATCCATTAATTAAGGGTGACAGATAGTCGGATAAGCTTTTTTGTTTATCAGAGTCGACGTAACTGCTTCTTATTGTATAAGGCATAAAAAAGGAGAACAGAAAGGCAAAGAATTACGCAATATTTCATGTCAATTTGAATGTGCGAAAAAGAAAGGGTCTTACCAAAATTGCTTTATCAAGTGGTAATGAGTAGTGAAGGCATGAGCAGGTTGATATCGAATAAAAAAAATACAAAATGCAAACGTCTCAACAAAAGAATTTAACGCAATGATAATTAATAGCCAAACCCTAAAGAAAGATACGATACGGGTATTCGTCCATTCATGAAACGGACAGTGTTAAGAAAATTACGTTTAACGCTACCTTATGATGTCTGCCTATCTCTTCTCGCAATTTGTTTTTTTGGCTGTAAAATATATTGAACGAGCGAGATGTTAAAATAAAATAATATAGGTAATGAACAAAAAATCAGCCTGTATAAGGGCGAAAATACTTAAAAATCAGATAATAATAAAAATAATAACAATAATTTTTTTTGTGCTCCGTAAAATGGGAGTGATTTATACTGATTGACATTTATTGTGCTGTTATTATTGCTTACTTCACGTACATACATAGTCACACATATCAATTTTGGCGCATGTGAAACGCATCATTAATTAAGTTCATTTTTGCCCATTTATTTCCCGAAAATAAAAATAATATAAAATTATATCATTTTTATACATATTCCATCCACATATAAGTGTACATTTAGCCGTGATTGACTGACTCGAGTTCTCGTTTTTTTTTTATATTACTCCACAAAGTAAAAGCTATAAGTTTATAATTTTTCATGCAAAAACTTAATAACTGAGTCTTCATAATAAGAAAATTTTGCCTCACTTTACTTAATGTGTATCGAGGAATATTTTTGGCTTCACATTGTTTCCATGTATCAATACTTATGTGCATGCATTTATTTTTTTTACTGTCGAATTACAATTCTCGCTTGTTCACTTTATTATCTCGTCGCTCCTTTTATTAATGCCACAATTTGAGTAGGATGGTAGGTAGGCAGGCAAGCAAGCAAGCATATATACATGTACCTATAGAGAGAGGTTGATAGGTATTGTAATTTAGTTATCTGGAGCATCTTATTATCATCCTTTAAGCGATATTATATTGTATTTCGGACTTTACATAAAGTCTTTATCGTGATTGTGGAACCTCATAAAAGGAGCATCTTTACAATATTACTTATTTTACATCACAATATTTGAGTCTTAATAACAACATCGATAATATCGCGGAAGGAACAGTCCACATGATGCACTTCCATGCTAATCCTTTAATGCTTCTGTCAATTTGCAGTTCAAGCCATTCCATAATAAGAGCTAAATATCCATTAAGCTTCCAATTAAACTCACATGTCGCCAAGATAAAGCCTGAAGAAAATACACGCAGCGTATACAGTGACATAAAAATATATCAAAATCATAAATTACATTAAATTGTTTAATAACTTACACGCGTGGAAGTAAAAATCGATTGTAAATAAGAAAAATGGTTAATCAATCCTTGAGACTTGTGAGAAAAAAATAAGAGATCTGCGAAAATCGTTTAGCATAATGCGCTATAATTTGGCGAGAAATTTTTCATGACTGTCAATATTGGAGAAGAAAGACTGATCATTTTGGTGTGTTGTGTTGCAGATGAACACGAATGCTGTTGTTTTGACCGCAACCAATTTAAGGAGAAGTTTTTCTTTTTATTTTCTTGTCCGGCCAATTGAGTTGTCTTTGCGAAAGCGTTGTATTATATTCATTTCGTGTATCTACAAAAGATCGTTCGACAGCACAAGAAAAATTGCATTAAAACCAAAAGAGATTATTCAAAATTGATACATGCGTTCAGAAAAATTCGCAGGTCTATAATATCAGCTCATTTTTTTCCAACCATTCTCTAGTGATTTATGAGATCAAAACTCATTGTAAGCAGAATAAAATATACTATATATAAGTAAATATGCACCTTCAAACCTGTGCTCAAAATGAATATATGTAAAAACTGGAGTTCTTTTTTTTTGTGCGTGCGCACATTTAAAATGAAAAAGTGACTTTCGGAATGTGTTTCATATTATACATATAGACCTTATAAAACAGTATTGACTGAGAAAAACCTTTTATTTTATTTCACATGTTCAACATGCAATCAATAAAGTTAATTTTATTCTTATTTTTTTTTATTTCGACTGAAAAATTGATTATGCAAGTGCATGAGCATAGAAATCGTATTAAAAGCCTAATTTAATAACATGGAATAAAAAGAAGAAATATATATGCATGTGACTATGTTTTTCATGTGAATTTTAAGTGACACACAGTGAGATTGCATCGATATATCGATGTCCTTTAATCATTTCATTTCATATGTATCGTGCAACATGCTTATAGATCTTGATTTCCTTCTTATGCTATAAACGATTAATTGTATCTTAATTAAAGAATGTGACCTAAGTGTCTGAACGTTCTAAAACAACGTATTGCTACAACAAGCGTTTTTAGACCAGCTTCCTCGCCGTAAAGCTTTGTATCAAAATAATGAACCAAAATTTCTACTTCGTCACAAAAATACCCTTCCCACTAAGCATCACGTAATATCCGATTGTGTCTTAAATTGCACTATTTAGTTTACAGATTTGTTAAGTATAAAGTAGTTCGGTACTTATTGAACCACGAATGGAAATCCTCCTTGTTTTTCCGAACAACAATACATTTTTTACTCCAAATTGAAGCTGCCTCCATTAATTTTATAATCAATTAAATGGCATATGTAAAGTATACCAAGGAGGATTCCTGTAAATATATTTTGTTATTTTAAGTTTTGCTGTCAGACTAAGAGAACTTTTTGAAGATATGTAACAATTAGCTCAGCTTTGATTCCTCATCTTAATCTGAATCTGTTTAATAATGGTTTCAATCAATGATTTTTATATTTTCACACTGTGATTATTATTTCCCTTTTTATTAACGTATATGGATTTACTGGAATTTACTCGCATAAAAGCTTGATATGTTGAAATCAATAAAGCTCATCTTATTATCAGAATGCATTAATATTTATCCGCAAATCAAATTTATGTCAGGATTTAATTGAAATGAATCGAACGAAAGGATGAAGAAGAAGAGGAAAAAAGGAGGAGGAGAAGAAAGGCAAAGAGATGTTTATTGGAAATGAAATTTCTCTTTTAACTCCCTGTGTAAGCTGAGTGCAATCCTTATTTATTAATTTTTTATCTGCGAATAATCACACTGACATTTCCATTAAATAAACTTAATTACGATTTTCTTCTTCTTCTTCTTCGATCAGCTGTTATCAGCCTAAGTTATTAGCTCGATCGAGAAAATATTTCAAAATGGCTTTATTCCCTTTACTTGTAAAAATATCGCGTAATGTTAAGGAAATATGAAATTATTTCTCATATCGGTTAAATCCAATTCATAAACATAAAAAATGCATAAAGCCACCTGATGATATATTGGATTAAATGAATACGTTTTGGTTTGAATGGCATGCCTTGTAATTACAAATTGATGATAATCAATGAAAAAGGAGTCAACAGATCATTTTTCATTAACCACTCTCGACGGCGCGCAATCTTTATTTTTTTTTTGGAAGTCTTAAGTACAAATAAATACATAAAGGCTGAATTGGAACTGATTTAACAGTGCAAAAAAATACAGTTGAGAAATTAAAGTGCTGCTCATAAATCATAAAAATATACTCTTGCTGCAGTTTATATATACACACATTTTTTCGGCATTTGTTCCTTTGTAGCTTTTAAATTTACTTAATAACAACTTGTAATTCTCGTTAAAGCTACAACTTTTAACCGCAGTACAGTAAGAAAAACATCTTAATTGAATGTCGTTTTTTAATGGCATTGTTCTCGTTTATAAGAATTTGAATCATTCAAATCAGACATACACATTATTTTGTGCTTTATTTCACTCGTTTTTCGTCGTTTTGTGTGTCTACTCGGTTGTAAAAATACAAAAAAATTCCACGCCATTACGAGTTGCGTTTTTGAAGTCTTTATTGTATTATTTAATACGACATAAGGTAACACTAGATCCTGTTTAAATTTATATTCGGTGTAGCTTGTGAATTCTGTTTTTTTTTTTTCATCATTTTGTTGCTAATAAAAAAGTGCAGTCAAAAAAATATGTGTTGGTTCATCATAAAATTACTGCTGTATACTCATGTCCAAAATTAAAAGTTACTACGTACAAAAAGGAATATTAAGAGAGTTTATTTTTTGTGCCTGTTTTTTTGAGAAGATAAAATAAATATTTTGCCGCCAAATAATTGCCGCCTGGAACATTTCAGCAGCGAATAATTTAGCATCGTTTGTATCATTAAAAGTCTTTAATTGATGAAAATTTATCACTTTTTGGTGGTACTTCACTCAGACGCGTCACTGAAAAACGAAGATAATTGGTGCTACTTGATTACTGATCGAGTTATGTGCGAATACCCAACATTTGCAAATTAATGTTGTTGATTTGCTGCTGTAGTTACCAATTTAATAACAAACAAAGAAAGTCATGAATTCGTTCTCCATATGTTCACACCATTGCTGAGGATTTGAGCATCACAAGCAGGATCAAATGTTTTGAATTTAATCTTAAATGAATCTTATTTGCGAGACAGTTGATTATTTATATTTTCTCAAAGCTATGGGTTTGTTTTAGTTCTTATGTTAAGTTTAGGATTTATATAGTAATTATGGTGCTTGTAATTCAATTAAATGTCTTCTTTACAGAGTTTATCTATCTATAATGATGTTTATTCTTCGGAGTTCAAAAACAGACTGAATTTTTGTAAATAAAAGGGTTTTCAACTATGTGCAATAAATATAATTCAAATCTCAAATGAACGTTATAACAATTTGAATCACAAACTTAAGATTCTGTAATATTTGCCAGATTTTATCAGAAAACATGCATCGCAATAAGATATATGCAAGTATACAGGAAGTAATATTAACGTTGCCTTGTCGTTGCTATAAAAATCAAGTAGAACTTGGTGTGAATATGAAAATATTGCTCAACATTTTTTCGATAATTTTAAATGCATTTTAAATAAAGATGCCAACAATAAAAGTTTAAAGCACGAGGTAATTTAAATTAAAATTGTATAGCAGAGCAGTGATATTCAGGAGTGTAGCTAGGTATCGTATGTGACCAAATCTCGATATTGTTGATTGAGATAGCTACATACTTGATTTTACTTGACAACGACAACGCTTTTAAGTGCTATAGTGTTATTAATATCTATACTATGAACGCATGCTTCTTGTCAGTTAGGATTAAGGATTGGCAAGCGTTAGCTAGCTTCAGGCGACATCAAAGGGTGGCAATGGATCACAATTGATCTGTATGGTCAGCGAAATACGTAGCAATCTAAAGAAAATACGGTTAAAAGAATTCAATGTAAGGGACATTTTTAAAGATTTTTGGATGAATAGAGCAATTTTATGGAGGAAACGATATTGAGGACTTTATTTTAAACTTGTGCTGTACACTAAAATAGTCTAGCAAGTTCTATTATCAATATATTGCTATGCAAATATTGGTTTCAATTCAAATCTATGCCAGTTGCTTTCATTTAGATTATTTCCTTATAATAAATTTTGTCAGTCAGTCAAAGCATGACCTTACTTTTCAAACACTGCACCCAAATTAAATGGAGAAAATAAATTTTATGGCAAAATAAAAATGAAATCAACAATTAACCCAAGAGCTGTATACTTGAGAACATTTATCATTAAAATTACCTGAAAGAAATTAAAGAAGAAAAATAATTTCGTCGCTTGTTCTTTTATGTGTCTCTACCTTGTTGATAAATGTAGACATAACAATAAGTGGGGAGACTGAAAAATGGGCGAGTTTGCAAAAGAAAATTAGATTTTAAAACGATTTTAATTGCGTGTTTTCGTATAAAAAATCATTTTTTGGTACTTTTTTGATGAAAAAAATAAATTTTATTTATGGAAATATAAAAAATTTCAGTCAGCCAATTTTTCTGCAGCTTCAATTTTAATGACTCTGAAGCGAAATAAAAGGAGACCTTTGGAGAAAGAGACATCAATTACAATGTTTATTTTTTACATGCTCGTCAAAATGTGGCCATTTTTTAAAACACATGCAAGGAGGTGTATGACTGACAACTTAATCACATCATTCTTTTCAGGCAATCCTTGATTATAGGGGCAATATCCAGCCTCTAAAGAGTCTTATGTTTAAGTAACAATTTTTGTCAATGTAGGTATCATATTTAGCTCGTCTTGTGTTGTTATTGACGGAAGTGGTCAGGTTGTCTTTGGCACATACTTAAGAGATGATCATTTGAGTTTTACACCAAAACCTACACATTTGGCATGCGATTTAGAAATCTTTTACTCATGACGTCCAAGTGGAACCATAAATTGGCTGTGATCCGTTTTGGAGGGCTTCCAGAGAGCATATCCTCAAGTGTAGACTCTAGTTGGGACAACCTGTGTGCCACGGCATACTAATAAGGTTGCCCACTACTGCACACAAATATCGAGTAAGGATTATTGGACAACAAAGTAAAAATTTTCGTGCCAATCTGAAAAATTCCTTCAAAAATAACTTTGCATCATTGTTGAAATGCGCAACATGTTGACTGTCTGCATGTTAAATAAACTTAGTCATCAACAGTTTGTTTTATGCTGAAAAAGCAGATGATATGGTAGGGGGATAATCAAATCACTTCTGCGAACCAACAATATTTTCTTTTCGTTTCATGATTACTTAATTTAACATCTCTCCTCATCAGACCACGACTTTGCATTTAGTGTCTCAGACATCATCAAGGAAATATCGAGTGAGATCTCCTTCCCCTCAATTCGGCCCAACGATAATGAGTGTTTTAATAATTTTATGACTTTATCAACATTTTATTTTGTACTCTTATTTTACCCAAACTTGTTGCCTGTTGCTTCACGGTATGCACATGTCATTAATGATGCCAACATTTTCAATCTTAATTTCAACTCGTTTCATAACATTGTTATGAATCAGATGTGTTTTAAATTACTTATTTATTGCTATCATCATCAACATTTTTATTCATAATCATAATTATTATTAAGGAATGTACTTAAAAAGGCAAACAAAAGCCTGGGATGTACGTGTACATACATGTATACGTATTTCGTATACAGAAATATATTCTTGCTTATTTCATAAATACTATACTTTAAATGTGAGAGAAATGAAGAAATAACACAAAATAATAATAAAATAAAAATTATGATATGATATGGTACATTGTGAGCATGTGTGCTTAATTGTGGATATTCGCCTGAAGCCTGCTAGTTAATTTCGGTGACAGATAAGTGTGCGATCGTGAGTGCTCGTTAAAGAGATGATGTGTTTTATTAAAGGAATCCATTGAAAATATCTCTGGAATCCGCTTATAATTAAGCAAGTGCTGATATGACTGCGATCGTTCTGGAATGGCAAAAAAGTTTTTGTTTGGATTTTATATATTTTTTTTCTCATAATATATATAAATTGACATCGTTTTCGTGAGTTGTAGATTGAATTTTTTTTATGCTTTTGCCAATACAAAGTCTAAGTGTACTTATAAATTAATATTGTTATATTTAATATAAATTTATAGATTAATATATAGATACATACATACATACAAACACAAGGCACATGAGAGAGGAGAAAAAAACACCCATGATACATTAATAAATATACATGACACACATTAAGCTTATTCTTGTTTCGGTCCGATTGAGAATTTTACGTCGACTAATGTTTACAATAGTCATATATAATAAAATGAAATAAAAATAGAAAAAAAAAAGAAATATTTAAACACATTATGATAAAAACAAATGGTATATGGGGTATCATCGGGTACTGGATGATCAAAGCGCACTTATGTTCTACATCATCAGCAATCTGGAATTATCATTCTTAATACTATACATCATGTCTTTTCAATCTTAATTCTCTCTCATCATTAATATGCTGTCATACTTCCAAAAATTACAATTGTGCTATTAAGTCGTACAAAGTGAATACATTAATATTGGGACACTGTTCACAAAATTGACGCTAAAAATATTGTAATATTTATGTAGAAATAAGTATGTAGAAAAAAAAAATAAGCGCAAGACTATGCAAAGGTTCTGAAAAATGGGACATACAATTCCATTGCTATCCATTATAATATGATATTTGTGCGCATTTTTATAATGCAGCATAATACAGAAATGCAATGCCAGTTTTTAGAATCTTCGCATTTAATATACACAACAGCAACGAATACATTTATTTATGAGATTTTTATCATTGCAGCATCTTTCTTCTTTCTCACACACAAACTGCTGCCGCCTCTTATATAGCTTTAAATTTATTCCCACCTGGAGCTGTAGAACGCAAATCATCTTGAAGTTTATAATATTCAGCAAGTTCTCGCGCTGAGCATAGCGGCGTATCGACTTGCACAGTCGCGTCAAATTTCGAGTAATCAATTTCATAGCCTTGCTTTTCCTTATTGTAAGTCACAACAGGATCGAAACGATGTCCCCATAAAATCTCTGATGCCAAATAACTACTTCTAGCTTGTGTTGTCTGTCCTGTTGACTCAACCGTACCTTCCAAAATTACAACAATTTCAAAACGCTCTTGTTGTATGAGATCACTTGCTGACATGTTATAGAGTGGTGAGTCGTGATTAATTTTGTGACACACAATCATTGGCCATATAAAGAATAAATCATTGGAACATCCGTCTGTACCAACATCAAGTTCCGTTGTATATTGACTCATTACTTCGCCTTCTTTCGTTGTTTTCGTCTTAATCAATTGAGCTCGTATGTTCGACGCAATTATGTGACTCTTGCGCATATCACCAACTCTAAACATAAGCGTTAATTCGCCATCGCGTTGACAAATGACAGCATGTCGTGAAAATAGTAAAGTTTGTGTACGATTCTTTGGCCTCGTCATTTTAGCAAACACTATGCCAACCTGTTGATGTTAGATAAATAAATTATTTATTCATAGGTTAAATGCTGCTGCTAGCTGCTGTTGATTCAATTACACTTAATCTCTTTTCATGTCTTAATCTAGTTTTTTTTTTCTCTCTATCTGACTATCTACCTATCTATCTGTCTATCTATCAGCTACTCTATATGTATATCTTTCACTGCTTACTTACCATAAACGCTTGTATCATAACGCCATAAATGCTCTGAAAGCACATTATGAAAACTGCTTCTGGGCACTCTTCTGTTGTCCTAATGTTTTAAGATTAGCGCATGCAAACATGAAATTAATTCAAACACAGAAAGTTTTACTTAATAAATAAATTTTAATATACCAAGTAGTTGTTTTAATGAACATAAATATTAACTGGATGGGTTCAGTGTTTCGATCTTTGTGAGTGTATCCATTTTAGTCATAGCTTTTGTTGATCTGATATAAGGAGTTTGATTCCGAATAACGGATCTCGAGTGGGATTTGAATGAGCTGGACATTATTAGAAGGACCTTTAGAATTAAACAAGGTCTTTAAATCTGACTTTGAATGATTTTTAAAGAACTCGTGGACAACTAAAGAACTCTACGAAAGAAGCTGTCGATAGAGACAGTCTTGCACTTGATATTGGTAATTGGCAGATGGAAGCCAGCGATAGAGCCATCTAGGCGTCACTGAAGGAGGTAATAGATCACAATTGGTCTGTATGGCCAGTGAATTAAAAAATTAAGAGTAAGACGAATCCACGTCCCACGACTTCCAATCCAATGCTCCTATCACTGAGTTATTGAGTGTTAATTGGCTGTATGGCAAAGTGCTCTTTACCCCTTGACCTCCTTGATATGTAATTCAATAACAATCTCACAGCCCACATTTATAATGACTCTGAATATAGTTCTGATAAGATCAAATCAGTTAAGGTACAGATTTTTATGGGATAAAGATTATCAAAACTATCATGTTATTGAAACACTGAACCCACTTTAATAGCACATGGTATGGTATGCAAATATTAATAAAGAGAGAGATAGAACATTTGAGGAAGTGAATGAGAAAGATCGAAGAGGGAAAATATTGTACATAATTACTAATTTATTAAATGAAACTTACGTTCTTACACCATAGCCGATGGTGTGTTGTGTTTCAATGGAAAATAAAAAACATGATGTAAAGCTATTAAGATTGTAGACACAAGGCTTCCAACCTATGGTTAAAAAACAAAATTTTACCGAATAATTCAAGTCTTGCGGAAATAAATGCACGCATTTATGTACTAATTGGTAGTCAAATCCCTTAATCATATAATTTGATGCCAAAGAGTTAAGATTTACGTGCTGTAATTTCCATATATCATGTGTATTTTCGTACCTGACTCTGCTTGGCTTTCGGGAAGATGAGCTTCTTCAAAATCACCGTGAGTGAAAGCAATGAGCCACCAAATGACTGCGAAAAATAACCATGATAAAATGAAGCTTAAACCAAATGTAAGTAGCGTCCATCGCCACTGAGTATCAACAAATGCTATAAAGAAAGGCACGAATATATTAAAAAAAGCGAGAAAAAAAGTGCATAAAAATTAAAAGTCCAAATAAATCAGATTCACGTAAAGAATATGGTTTAAAATTACTTGTAAATGTGTCTTGGAGGAACCTTAATCGTTTTTGAGATAATTTTGACTGGACAATATTGCACTCGCCATTCTTGAGTATCGCACGCTTTCGATATTTCTTAGCTAAGGTAAATAAAATTCATAAAATGAAGCTTGTGAGAAATTTAAATATTTCATCTCATTTTCATGTTTAAAATATATATCTTACTTGTGCCTGGACGAAATGTGCGGTTTCTGTAATAAATTACAAAAAAAATATAAAATTAAAGAATGAGCAAAGAAGGCTACGATAAGTAATCAAAGCACAATAAAATTTATGTTGTTCAATTTACAGCTCATACTCTTGATGAGGGTCTTGATTTCGAAATTTTTTAGTCATTAAATTTGTCTGACGAAATTATTTATAGTGAGACTGTGTCGTGGCTGTATAGTCACAATACTGACAAAAACTAAAAGTTTCTAACTTTTACTGGATTTCATTAAGAAATCTTTCCATACATTTTGTATTATCTATCCAAATATTATCTTATCATTGGAACACATTGGAACTTGAGCTTCTTTCAACTTGTGTCGTCACTTATTCGTCATCATGTAAAGTATGAATATTTACGTTATTATTAGCGATTCACTTGCAAAGTTTTCTTTTGCATTTAGTATTCAATAATCAACTTAAGTTATCTGATACAATTTACTAGAAATATCTTTCATTTGTTATTCCATTAAGAGCCGTTCTCTGGCTGTTTACATTGCACATTAACACATCATGATGACTGTGTATGCGAATAAAAATATTTAATGATATTTTTTACACATATGTTTCGCTTAATTTCACATTCATAAAGGTGGAACGTATGTATATCAATACTTCGTATGTCTCTTCTTTACTTATCATTGCACTTTACTTCCTCATAAGATTGTATTTGTGATGATGAATTATTATTTTTGAACTTGAAGTGATTGACAAAAGAAGCAAGACAGAGAGCATTATGAGAAAATGAAAAATCTTGTGTAGTAATTCATCGTTATCTTCAATTTAAATCAAAGTCGTATTTTATGACGATGATAAGGGCATGGAAGAAAATTGAGGGCAATAAATGATATCTCTTTTCCCTTTTCACTCAATGTTATTGTTTGTTATTAAGTGTCAATGGATATTTTTTGCTTCTCAAGTTTTCTTTTGAACGCTCAGTTCTTGCCATGATTACCGACATTTATCTATGCTTTCTCTACCAGATCAAATAATTTTTTATTAATTTATAGAAGTACTTAAAATAAGTTTTATCAAGATCCGATTCCAAACAGATAAAGTTTCTAAAACAAAAATCTCATGTTGGACTCGGATTTTTCTCAAGTTTAAATTAAGTTTGCTGGGAAGGCTATGGGGTCATTCACTTATGATGTTTGATTTTTTGGAGGAATTCTCTATTATTACTTGGTGTCGTATGAAGTTGGAGTAGGAACACACATAATATTGGTTGACATCATTTATGGACGACGTCTCAGGGGTTGTTAGATCCTCAAAGAGGGGGTAGATGGGGGTATGTGACACAAATATTCCCATTTTGGACAATGGATGGCCATTCGGACCACAGCAGGAATTTAAGATTCCATCTTCAAACAGTAGATATACAGTAGCTATTTGTGGACGTCACACGCGAACGACTCCAAAGACAAATTATTACGAAAAAAGTACTTGTCGATTTCCTACTGTAATAATCTGATTTGAAATATTTCGAAATATTTATGCCACTTGATATTTTATTTTTTCTCTTCTTTCGGAAGAGACGGCAGAGCAATATTAAGGTTATATAATTAGTGCACATACGGAGAATCTAGTTAGCAAGAGTAGCAAGAGAAGAAAGACATAAATCTGTTGAGTGGCCAACAAAAGCCACATAAAGTTTTTATCGCTTTAACATAAATTTTAAATTTATGACTCTTTTGCTACTCATCTTCGACGATGTCGACGACGACTCAAGTGAGAGAATGTCTTTGGTATAATAATTAGCAATACCTTCGTCCATTTAAACTGCCGCCAGGTGATATTGGTGGTCGGGACGTGATTGTATTATATGGTGAGCCAGGTGATGACGGAGAATCAACATAGATTATCTGTCCATTTTGTCCCCAAGGTGGAAGTAATAATTTTTGATCTTCACTCGAACTAGGCGGTGTCTCTAAATCTAGTATTGTTATTTTATCGTTATGCTGTGGCATTTGAGTTAATTTTTTGTTATTTATTAAGATCACTTAAGGGGTCAGATACTAATTTAAGTATCACAAATTGTATCCACCACTTCTTATTCAATATAATTATTATTAAGTTAGGACGCGTCACGCTTTCACTTCTACTCGCCACAAACTATCAGAAAGATCTAAAGTAGAAGTAAGGAAAAAAAATGACTTGTGGCTCATCATCATATACGTGAATGATTTTAAGAGACTTGATAACAAATTATTTACACAATAAAACGCGATTCCATAAGAAACTTCGTATCATTCTGAAACGAAGTATGAGCCAATAAATTATCAAAATAAATTACGCAAATAATAATAAAGTCGAATGCCGACAAAATGAGATATGTGCATGTTCACATGAATACATATATATTTATTGAAAATATTTACGTTTGCAGAGTGAATTTGTTTCAATGATAAATGCACTTAGTAAGTAAAGGAAATGATCATGTGGTATGAACAAAATTTCATTTATTTTCATTTTTTTATGCAATAATATTTATTTGTTTAAGTCGCTTTAAAAATCTTAATGGGCCATTTTTATTGCTTTAAATGATTCACAACGGTGGGTAACTTCCCTTACTGCCACACATACCGAATCGATACCGAATCAATATAATGATTACTTAAAAAATTGGATATCATTTATTAATCGCATATTCACATATGCAAAAGGTGTCTGGTGGGGAAGTCAGCGTACGGGTGATGGTCAACATGCACTGTTGATGTAAATAATTAGGAACTGCATCTTATGACCCTGTGCTATAAATTGAACTTAGATCTATTAACTTCTAGTAATTTCTTTATCATTCCTGAACAGACAAGATGTATGCTCATGAGAATGGTCACAGAATTGAGCTTTTTCAATTATATTGATTGAGTATGTTCATGCGTCCGCAAATTTAGATGAGAATGCTCATTGTCCATTAAGAATTCCATCATATATTTTTATGAAAATTCAGTGAAGTTCATGGCAAGTTCCACAAATGTCAAATTGTTTACTAGACACACAGTCGACTAATTACAGCCTATTCCACTCGGAACTATTAACAAAACAAAATCTAATCAGTTTGTAGTCGACGAAAATATGAGTATGAAGCCTAACTTTGTTTGTACAAAAATACACCCAAAAACACAAATATCCCAGCACATATAGTCTTTGGTATATTGAGTTTCACACTTTTTGCATAGCATTTTTATATCCATTCATTCATTACCTACCTCAAGCTTTCTGGTTGATTGGCATATGATGCTAACGATTTTGCGATACTTGGCACTATCGTGAGTGGAAGATTGCTATAGATTGGTGCATAGATGTAATTTTTTAATAAGCTTTTTCAATAATAAGGCAATCAGCACGAAAACATTTATTTTTTACTACTCATTATTAAGTTTTTTTTTCTCACCTTATCACACTATCTAATGAACTTGGATCTTCCTCTATCGTCGCTTTGATATTGAGTCGTGTTAGAGGTTTTTTCTCCTCATTTGATACAATACTTTTTATACCAGACATTCTATTCTCGAGATACAAGATCAATGTAATTGTGTACAAAAAAAATATCGTGTATGAAGTCTTTTTCGTGAAGAAAAAAAATATTAACCAGATAATGAAGCTTAATAAACGATTACATCAATTAAAAATATTTTTTTATTCGCCTACGCGTTGAACTTTTTAAGCGAAAGTCAATGAAATACTTTATGGCATTAAAAAAAATCTTAAGCACTAAATATCACTTTTTATAAAAAAATGAGTACAATAGATTAAATGTCACAAAGCTCTGTGCTGTTATAAAAAATCAGCTCCAACTAAGCTGTCTTCACAATCCCCCGATCTATGAATGAATGAATCGCGAATGTGAATGATCAATTTAGAACAAAACAAAAAAATAGTAGCAGCGACAAGCTTAATGTTTGATGTAATTGAAATTTTGTTCTGTGAATACACACTCTATAGAAGAGATCTCATCTGAGAGTAATATTTGAAAATTTATCAGTGTCATCAGCTGACTGACATACAATATCTCACGATCTAGATATAATTTTCAGTTTATGAAGACATATTATCTCTAGATCAAATCATTTTTAGTCATATGTGAAAAAAGGGCATTTCGGTGATATTAAAAAGTCAGAAGCTCAAGTCACCGCAACTGAGAATGAATATTTCCAGCAGTGAATACAAAATGATTAATATCATTCTAAACTAAATGATAATAATAAATCACACGAGATTATTACATCACAGTCATTTACATTACCGGTTTTCTATTTAATATTCTACTGCTGTTAGTTATTCGCATAGATAAATAAATGATGAATTTTAATATACATATTTGAAAAATTTCTCATATTTGGAGTGTTCAAGCAACGAGATGGAAGTAGTTAACGTAGGAGAGTGACTTACGTTTTCCGCGCTAATTAGCAAACTATTTTAGTGAAAATTAGTCCAAATAATTGTTGCTGAATATTAATTTCATGGGATTTTAAAGTCAAATTTAGATCATATTCGTTAAAGTGATATATTGAGTGCTGTATTCCTTGAAAATCCATAGCTAATTAGTTAAAAAAAGATGAAGCAACAGTAAACAATTGTGATCAGACTATACAAGTGGTGAGCAATCATTGCGCTAGTGACTAGTGACTGAGCAATACCAGTTTAACTGGTGACCGCAACACACGAATTACCCACCACTGAGCTTGATTAGTGTAACTAGTGACCGAGGCAAACAGATTGCCCACCACTGAACTATAGCAATGTGACTAATGACTTCAGAACACAGGTTGCCCACCACTGAGCTAGAACAGTATGAATAGTGACCGCGGCACAAAGGTTGCCTACCTGGGACTAGTGATTGCGGCACATAGGTTGAGCTAGACTATATTTAAATTAGAAATTGTGACTATATGCATGTAATTTATTCGAACTTCATAGTTAGGACCTACCTCAATATGTTTTCAAACAATTTACTAGAGTTCATGACAACATAATCTGGAAATTGGAATAGAAATGAAGCACAATGAAGATAAATTCGATAATCTTACCCAATTTGTAGATGAATCAATCAAATCTAATAAGACAAAGTGATTAAATAATTTAGAATATTTTCTCCGACAATACAGTTAGCACAAAAGGTTCTAAAGCAATCAATTCATCTATGAATTTATTCATAAATTCCATTTGTTGAATTAACTCGTGTATGATTATTTTGCATTAGTTGCCAGCATGTACTTAGGTTCACTTTTATTACTGATCTATTATAATACGGATAAATCTCATGTCGCTCAGATTAAGCTTATACCTAAGCAAGTTTAAAGGCCTTGAAATGAAATTATTATATTTTTCATGTACATACATATTTACTTTATTTGCTGTAAAGTATTAATCTGTATAATTTCCGCAAACAATTCTTGCTCTCACTCGATCTCTCTCTATATCTATCTCGTATTCGTGTGCAGCTTTTTGTTTGTTACCAACCATGAGATTAGGTTATATGAGACAGCTGGAATAAAATGCATAGTCAATGGGTTTATATGGTAATTAATTGCACGGTGATAATTGACGGCGATTTTATCGTTAAAGTACAAATTTTTTTAATGTACTTGTATATTATTCTCATTCTGTGAAGCTTTATTTTTCTGCCCCTGTCAAAAGCAATTTTCCTATTGATGGCGTTAAGTAATTTAGAGATATTTTATTCTTTTTCAAGAGAGTTTTCTAAACTTACATCCATGTACATAGAGCATGTGTGCAATCGGAAGCTCCAATTTGAAAATACAAAAAAATATAAGAGAATAGACAGTGCTCACGGATGAAAATTGATAATGAACGTTAAAAATTTTCAGTCTATACATAAACAATTTCATTCTAAGGTCATGGTTAAATTTATTTCTCTCCATATCTCATTTTGTTGATCAAACGGCAGAAGCGCAACATAGATTTAGTCGAACAAAATCAGCGAATACGATGATGCCCATGCTTGCTGTTGTTGCTCTTGATGATGATGATGTGAAGTTCATTGAAGATTGTTGATATTACAGGAAGAAATAAATTTTTATGGTTGAAAAAAAAATGTAGTTAAAGTCGCTCATAAAAGAATGTAACAATATAATGTAATATATTTTTTGTTCGTATTTGAAAATAAAAAATTACGAAAGTGCTCGACCTTATCGAGGAACTTTAGCGCATTTTGACACCGCGATCTTTAATTGGCTAATAAATTATCACGAATCAATCTGTAAATTTGAAAACTATTCGACCTATAAAACAAGATCCAGCAGGATCTAACTCGCAATTAATATCCAGAATAAACATTCGAAAGCATTTCTCAATAAATTTATAAATGTCAAGAAGAATTAGAATTTAGAATTTAAAAATTCTAACGGTTGATAAAAATTTAAATTTATTGAAAGCAACGCTTTAATTATTATTTTTTTGTGAAATGAAATTATGCGGAAACAAGTGTAAAAAGGTTGACGAGATCTCGTACCTTATCCTGTTAACTAGTCAGCCAGACGATCAAACTGAAATTAAAAAAGCCACCATTTTCAAGAATGCGCTAAGAATTATAGGTGAGACCCAAATGGGAAAGTATAAATTAAATTTAAAGAAAAAAGCCCCATTCATGCTGATTAATTTTTCTTTTCCTATCGAAATAATTTATGATGTGCAATCTTCTGTAAATTAAAGTGAATAGAAAAAATCAAATTGATGAATAGATCAGATCAGAATATGTACACATAAAAGAGTTCAAAAGTCTGCATGCTCTATATAAAATATAATAGGATAATTTCCAGTTTTTTTTTATTACTTTAAAATATAATCACCTTATCTATCATGTTTCTTTGCCTATGTACAATATTGATATCAATTATCTTCTTTAAATAACTTCTTTGAACAGTATTAAATGTATAAAATGTTTAACAACAGAAATTGCAAGCAGATCATTATATCGTCAGCAAATGGAATCTATTGGATCTATTATAGACAATTTACTTAATTTTCTACTACTTGATTGAGGCTCTTGTTGCGATTGGGACGGTATAGTTAAAGGCTCATGATCATCAGGTATTGTTACAATCGTTGCTGGCATTGATGAGAATGATGTCTTACGTGAATTCGGTAAGTTACCATTTGGAAGATTCAAAGTTAGACAACTCTTTTGCTCGTGATTCGACGGCTCAACCGATGCTGATCTTTCACTCGGCGTTTCTAAAGAAACTGATGATGGAATATGATGAATATTAAATGCTGAATTATTTTGATCTAATTTTAATGTTGTTAAGTAGATTCAATTTCAATGTATAGTATATATTTTGTTTTATTATTTTGGGAAGCATGAAAAGAAATAATTTTTCATGGGTAAATAAGATTTTTTTTCCATCATTTACAACAATTCATAAAAAAACAGTAAGAGAAGTATGGTAAGTAAAAAATAGATAAACAATAATAATAACGATGAAGAGAAGATATAAATTATTATGAATTGAGGAATGAAGAAGGAAGAATATTTTTGTTTAAAAGAAGAGATAGAGAAGAAAGAAGAAAATATTCAGATTTTTTTTTCATGGATGATAACCATCTTAACAACAACAACTCACCTGCTTCACCTTGCGACTGACTCTCAGCTCTCATTTCATTTAATTCCTTTGCCGAACATAATGGCGTGTCGACCTCATACGTATTATTAAATAGAGTGTAATCGACCTAGAATTTATCGAAATAAAAGAATCGGTAGAAAGTAAAAAATATATATTAATCATCTGCATGGACTGTACATAGTAAGTAAGTGAAGCGAGATAAGAATCATTAAATGTTTGATTAAATTACTTCATATTCGCCCGTTTCACGTTTAAATGAAACGACTGATTCGAATCGATGACCCCATAGAATTTCCGATGGTAGATAAGAGCTACGCGCTTGCGTTGTCATTCCTGTCGATTCCACAACACCCTCGAGCATCGTTACGATCTCAAAACGTTCCTTTAACATATCTTGAGCTGATAAATTATATAGTGGACTTTCTTCATCTATTCTATGTACAATTAATGTCGGCCATATAAACATGAGACGATCATCCGAGCCATCGGCACCAACTAACAACTCTTGTTGATAAAATGGTAATAGCTCTCCCTCTTTCGTTACCTAAATTAGAGTAAATTTTTTATAAATGAGAGAAAGAGAATTAGAGAAACTTTTTAGCATAGCTTTACTCATCAACCCCTCAAATATATGCAACAGGCAGAGCTTAATGCAAAAGTTCTAACTTAAAAGCTTAAAGTTCTACTCTCTCACCTTTCGTCTGATTATTTGTGCACGAACATGAGCTTCAATAATGTGACTCTTTCTCATATCACCGACTCTAAACATAAGACATGGCACGCCATCGCGGTGGCAAATAATAGCATTCCGTGAGAACAATAAAGTTTGAGCACGCTTTTTGGGGCGTGATAATTTAGCTATTAAAAAATAGAAGAAGATAAGTGTTAATAATAGTTTATAAAGAATGAATGTATGATAATACACTACATAAATGTGATTGATTTTACACTTATGAGTAATGACATAAAAGAAACTCACCGAATACAACGCCCACCATAAACTACATGCAGAGAAAATAATTAATAAAAAAAGAAATTGAAGGGAATAAAGAGAGAGAGAGAGAGAAAGAGACTGTTATTGAATATATTCAATATAATTTGAACATTATAAACTTACAGCTTGAATAAATACTCCCATAATACTGGAAGTAAAAATGAGAATGAAAATTTAATCAGTAATCATGTTAATGAGGCAATTAAACACAATTTTTTTTACCTCTGCAGACAAAGCATAAAAATGGCTTCTGGACATTGCTCGGTTACATACCTATGACCGTAGCCTTGAAATTAGAATTGGCAATAATTTATTTCATGCAATTTTATTCATGTCTTATTTTATTATAGATAAATTGAGAACAAATTTAAGATTAATCAGGGTTAGCCCGAGTGACACATGGCACGGATTTTACGGTCATACATTTTTTTGGAACTAGAATAGAATTATTTCATTTTTCAAATGGACTCTCTTCAAACTAGAGCTTCTAGTCGACTTGACTGTTCATACAATTCGAGTCTACTTTAAGCTCTGCTTCAAACTGCGTTCACATACTTTAAGGATATATTTCAACAAAAAACAGCTCTCAAAGTCGACAGGAAGTGGAGTCGAGTTGGCTTGAGCCGACTATTCGATATAAAAACCGAGTCGAATTGTAGCTTTAATAAAAATGAAATAAATCTAAAAATAGTTCCAAAATATGTCGACTATTCGATATAAAAACCGAGTCGAATTGTAGCTTTAATAAAAATGAAATAAATCTAAAAATAGTTCCAAAATATGTCATATGCCGCGAGGGTAAACTCAAACCGTGCCTTGAGACAACTCGAAAATATCATTTAGTAATTACATTAACAGCAGCAATAAAGAATAAATTATACACGATTATATTACTTACCAATGGTATGCTGTGTTTCTAATGAGAACAGAAAAGCTGATAGAAAAGAATGAATTTCAGTGACACAAGGTGTATACGAGGAGATATTTAAACTCTTCTGATATGCTTCTCGCTCATCTTCAGACTTATTAAAAAACTCTATGTCACCGTGTGCATATGCTATTAAATACCACACAACGCCCAAAAACAGCCATGATAATATAAAATTCATTGCAAAAACTAGTATTGTCCAACGCCATTGAATATCGACTAGATGTACAGAAGAAGAAGAAAAAAAAGCAATAATTAAAATGCAATATTTCTATTTATAACATTGCAGTACTTTGATTAATGTACATACCTAATGTGGTAAATATATCCTGAAGATTCAATTGGAATTATTCATAAAAAGAAAAAGAAACAACAAAATGTAGAGCAGTTGGTCAATTATGCAATCGAATCAATATATGCATTAATGTAATATTACCTGCAAATATCGTCTACGTCTTTTAGCTACATTTCCTTGAACAACATTAACATCTCCATGCTTAAATATGACTCGCTTTCGTACTCTTCTAGATGAAAACCTCGTCTGTCTATACCTATTTAATGAGAAAGAGAAATAAAAGAAAATGATTAAAATAAAAAATCAACGGCATCTCCTCATGCTGAGAGAAGTGGGCTTTCCATTCATTCTTAATGCACATGGAACGTGGAAAATGTAAATATTCAATAACCAAGTACGTTAGTCACTGATACGCATAATGTAAGGTTAAAGAGCGTTTTAATCGGCAGGTAAATATTTTGAATTTTTGTTGCTACCAGGAGAATTTTAATTTATTGTTGACACCTCCTTTCAGTTCATTGACATTTCTCAGAAATATATTCATTCATTGTAAGTCATAAAATCTACTAAATTGCCATTAAAGTCATTGACTCGTGAAATCTGCTTAAATCTAAGGGCTCGTTTACATATTACGTTAGCTTTTTAAGAAACAGGGGCTGGAAAGGGGTGTGTCTCAAAATTAAAACAGGTCTTTAGCTAGTCATTAACTTGATTTTAACTAGCTATAACTTCTTTTACGTCCACTAAGGATATTAATTTAAATTTGACTCTCATCATTTTCCCATTTTCTTGGAATTATACAAAATCCAGACATTCTGCCTCAATTTTATGTTAAAATATGACACTATACAGAGTGTTTAACCGATTTATCGATTTAATCCGCAAAATAATCAAAGATCTTCAATAGAACCAGAAGAAAAGCAGAATGGCGATTAAACTTTTCTGTTTGATGATTGTTAATTGTATATCATGTGATTGGTACTGTACACGATACTGAACTTCTTATTGAAATACTGACATCTAGATTCAAACCCCTTTAACTTGATTGAGTCCATTAATAACATGAACTTCATTAATAATTGATGGAATAATTTTTTGTTATATGTATATTTACATTATAGGTATTAAGCTTACTATTTGTATACTATCACTTGTATCAAATCTTTATAAGTCAATATTTGGAAAATTCATAAAATATTCAATAACCAAATGATTGGAAAAATCATCGTCGCTTCAATATTTGATAGATAAGAGACTTAGCACTTGTAAAAATTGTTCAAGGACGTCTAAGCTCATTGATTGCATGTTCGATATCTATTGTTGATTATTATGATTATAAATATATTAAATATAATGATTATTTGAGTATTCCCTAAAAGTCAATGTCACTTTTGTGTGCTTTTCCTTGACATTGACAAAGCTTTTTCTATCGCCTCGGATTGTTTAACAACAAAATTTTATGACCGTCGGATGCACGCATATATTAAACATCCTAGTAAGCAATGACAATGGGAACGGGAAGGGAATTTCCAATCCCGGTCCCATCCCGCGTCCCGTAAATCATGCTAGACTTGTATGAGTCCGAGAAAACCTTGAACGCGTAAATGCTCAACTATTATTCAGACTATCAGACTATTGTACAATCTTTTTTCAGATAAAGCACGAGATTCAAACGTTTTTTGGGCAGCAAGCTAAAAATAGTAAATCATCATCATAATAATTGAATGACAAAAAATAAGATGATAAGCCTGAATTGAATAACTGTGAATAAATGTGATACAAAATGATTTCTTACATCATCGTTTCCTCGAGAAATTTGCTTGAACTGCAATCTTATGAATTATTTATGAAATCATTGGACATGTTATCAATCATTTTTTTTTCTCTAACTTGCTTATGAGAGAATAATTAAGAGAAATCATTAATTGACATGTGGTCTCGTAATAAAGCAGACAAGTTTTTTTTTTTGCTCTATTCTCCAATCTCCTTGCTTCTTCTTAATTCCCTATATAAATGCAATTAATTAAAATTTCATGGTAACCTTCCGTGACCAAATGAACACTTTTTTTTTGGAATAGAAAAAGAAGAAAGTGAAATTATTGAGCTTCATTTAATGTTGGTGAGAAATAAGAATGGTCATTTGTCAATTATGGCTTATACAGTCATTATTTCCATTATAATAGTTGACCATTTATTAATTAATAGCTCTTCATAGTTCAAACATTGTCTAAACTGCTTGTGACACTAAGTCAACAGATGTTGTACATAATGTTATACAAAAGTGATAATTTAATGCTCTAAAAGTCTCCTTTAATGAATAAAATGTGGGAATTTTCGTTTGTTTGGATGTTTCTAAAAATAACATTTTTTATTAAGAATCTTTAAATATAAATTCTACACCGACTAGACATAAACTTTCATAATTCTCAAAGGAGATAACCAAAAATATATGCGATTGATTAATAATTGAATTATTTTTATTCATCCTCACTCGATATGACGTAAGAAGAAAAACTGACCTTATTTACACGAGAGTAAATTGTAAACTTTTTAGTCAGCTTACGGCCTGGTCTTGAAATCTATTAAATTGAATATTATATTTCTGTGAATACATGTTTACATGTTTACATCCCAGATATTATATGTGTGTACATAAACAATGTAGATTGAAGAGAAGTGGATTGATTATCGTCGATTGCGCTCATTAAAATGCAATGAACACATTTATAAATAGAGTGTATATGCTCTTCAGTTTCTAATTTTGCACCTTACAGAATTTATTTATTTATTTTTATCCTCAAAAATAAACGTCATAAAATAAAATCATTTACCAACACAATAATCAACTAACTACTGATATTACACATTACTTTGATAGATGAAACAACTTCCGATTTGTTTATTGATCGATGTTATGTGATGTATATTACTAGGAGATTATAAAAATAATAAACACGACGAAATTTTGTTTGTATTCTTATGAAATGATCGTATATAAATACAAAGAAGTTGGGGGATGTACATTGTATCTGACGTAGAGTTCAATATTTTTAGACACGATAATCTGATGAGTAATTGACTTCCTGCAACACCTTTAAAAAGCGTAGGCGCCAACCAAAACATCTACATTATCAACTGTTTTTCGATCAATACCCGAGCGACATAAATGGAAGTTGCTTATTTTTTGCAGCCATATCGACGCCACATATAACCGACTCCTACTTGGCGTTATTAAAAGAGGTTTAGTTGAGCTTCATGCCAGAGTCTTCTTCATTTTTGTCGCTCGGGAGATCAATCAATACGAGCTTCTTGTTTGTACAGATACTACAAAATGTCTACTACACTCTAGTGACCTATTGAGTAAGGATATGATTTTATCGTCATAATTTTACTTCTATTTATATTTTTATTATAGTGAAATGCGATATGCGATGATATTAAAATATCATAAACAAATGTTATTAACTGCGCATATGCGCGATTTTAGTAAAATTGACACTAGGCAATAACTTGATAGAATTTCGAGAATTTTTTTTTGTTCATTCCTTTCGCGTGAAGGTCTGAAATGCATGCCGTCGATAGAAATATTTTTATGGAGAGGAAGTGAGAAATTGTGAATGGTTAAGCAAGAGCGTGTGCTCTAAATTGTTCAAAAGACGCATATAATTTTAAATATTTCCTTTTTAAAATTATTTTTATAGTGAACCTACATACAATCTTTTTCTGCAGATGCGAACATCAGTATATATTTTATTATTGTATGCTCTATACAATTTTCTCTACAACCGAAGTACATTCCGAGGAACCATAAAAATGAAATTATTTTTCATTTATTTTATTTTTCTTTTTCTTGTGTTGAAGAAATGCTAGTCATTTTTATGAAGCTAATTAACAAACATTTTAGTACATTTTATTTACATACGCTACCAATGAATCCTTTGATGAGTCGATAAATTAACGAAAATGAAAATAAAATAAATATCAAGGACACATAGTAAGGTCAGTTATTATATTACAATTTTCAATTATGTACTATACATGTGACGATATTTTACTGTCTCAACGTCTGTGAAATCCGATGCCAAATGTGTTTCTTGCTGGTTTTTTCATCATACATCATTAATATATAGTTCTTTTACTTTTGAAGTATAGGGAAGTATATATACTTCTCATATTATTAAGATGTTTTCCTCAAATTTTTAAAATATAGCGCCTAGACACACGTAAACAAACAGAAAACATAAGCAAATGTAAAGTATCCGATTTTTTTTTTGTAGATTCCAAATGTTTTCTTTTTGTACGAAAAATAAAATACATATTAGTTAAGTATCCAACTGACGACGAGAATTATTGGGAGATCAAAGATTATTTAACGAGTGAGAGTGCGCCAGACCATTGCACTTAATAGACCTACAGTTTATATTGGGATCAGAAACACTCCTTTGATGACGCTATTTTAGCTTACTGCTTTAGTCTACAAAGGAAAGCTGTGATCCGCGTTTTTATTGCATATGATTCGAAAAAGGACAGTTGATAAAGTGTCCCCTGCCGAGTCACGAACCCGTGAAAGCTTGATCGGTGTCACAATAATTAGGTACCGAAGGACGAAATCATTCCGCCACCAAGTAACATCGATTCACTCAAAAGATCAAATTACCCCTACAATTCTTAAAAGACAATGAGCAAAGTCACCTAAATTATTATGCTCATCCATATACTCAATCAATATAATAAAGTCTGCTCGCAAATGGTTTTCAGTCACCTTCTTCATTTACCTCGAAAAATATCAGACTGCATCCCTGAACTCTATTTTCTCTTAAATTTCACATGTTATAAATGAATTCGCAAATTTCAACTTCAAATCTGAATTAAATATTCATATAAATAAAATCATTATAAAATTTTTGTCTGGTTGATTGTTGAATATAAGTACGTGAAAATATAACAGCACGTTTTCAATGTGGGGGAGACTTTTGAAATTTACCACAAAACATCGTGATTTCTCTTTAAGAAAACAAATGAAACCGCAAAATTTACAGAGGATCAGTGTCAAGGTGAATTATTATATTTAGAATAGTGGTTCTTGTATTGTGAGCTATGATAATTTGTAAGCTTGTGACAGTATTGTCATCAAAGATGTGATTCAGATTTTAATACGAGGTGTTATGATCTCAGAAGGCACACGACGAAGAAAATGTGAAAAATTAAGCCCCAGGCTTGCAAGAGTCTAGCATAAAGGTGGTTTTTATCGAATTTGGCACAGACAATAGTCACAATGGTCTGGCACTTGATTATATTTGTAGCTCCCGGGGATATGTTTGAGTTCAGAGGTATGGTGACCTCTCACTTAATAAGTTACCTCCCGCAAGCAAAGAGCATGGTCAGAGTGAGCTACGTTGGAGCTGAGAGCATCTACTACATCATTGATGAACAAGCTCTCGAAAGCATGTTTGTTGCCTGTTAAGGTACTAGTTAAGTAATGCATGTGGAACACACATCTATTGATCTCAATGTTAGAGCAACTGTTAATAGTACAATCAGCAAATTAGCCAAACTGCATTACATTACTCTATATTGAATCTACACGAGTTAAATTCATGTAGATGACGAGTCGGCATATATTCATTCAATAAAGACAAAATTTAGCACAATAAAAGAAATTTGAGCTGGCTATGATTCATAAAACTTCATAGTACGAATAAATTAGATATACAAATTATTAAAGAGATTTATTTTCATAATTTTGACACTAACAAATAGATAAATTAATAAAAATTGCTCATATCCTTGTTAACATGACTAGCTGTTCCTGTCGTGTTCAATTATATTATCAATTAATATCTTCTTATACACATCAAAGAGAAATATGAGTCTTGGAAGCAGAAACAAATACATTTTGTGGTCATGAAAATAGAATTACGCTAATGTCTCATTCTTTCAACGTTAAATAAATTAAGAAAAGTGAGTACTTCTTATTTTTAAAGCACAGTTAAGATTGTGTCGTGATTTCATCATTTTGAGCTCATTAACGTTTGTAAAAATAAAAAAAAGTATAGCAAAAAAAAATATAATTTCTTATTGCTGAATGAGAACTCAAATAATATATGTATGTATATACGTATTATATTAATGAAATCAAATAAACAAAAGGCACTGTAATTTCAACAAAGAAAAGAAAAATGTCTGCATTAATTTAAATATATTTCATTCTTTTCGACCACTATAATATAGTATATGTCGTTATAGGCACACATGACTGCCAAAAATATACGGATGAGCACAATATTTTCTCTTTCTTCTAAAACGTCATGAAAATTGCTTTCAAAGACGTGCGATTTTACTATAATATTTTTGTAGTAAATGCTTACTTAGCAATTGTGTCCTTCAAATCCTCCGTTGAATCTATCACAAAATCATCAAATGACGATGATGAACTTGACAAACGGCGAAATAATTGATACATATTTATCAGTTCTGTACTTTCATCACTTTCTCTACGGTTTACATTATATTTATGGCAGCAGAAAATTTTCTTGATTTCACTAATTTCTTTTTTCTTCTCAAATGATTTTATTCCTTTTTTCTGTCTTTATTCAGTTTCATGGAATAATAAAATAAGCAAAAAAAAATTGATTTTCTTCTCGAGCAGCAAAAAGTAACTTTGAAGCGATTTCGATCTAATTATGAACTGATAAATTCGGCGATTTTGAAATTTTCACTTTACTCATTAAGCTATCGCTGTGTGTGTTTATTCTGATCGTAGTCTTTCTCTGTATCAATATATTTCTTGATCGCGACAGATACAAAATAATTCTAACGAATAAGCATTACATGTCTTAGTATGGCCAGCCCTTTTTGTATGATAAATTTGTTATAAAAATAACACCGAAGATCTTAAAAAGTTTTTCATAATATTTGATATTTGGACTCGTTTAACCAGTGGTGGACAACCTGTGTGCCACGGCATTAATTGTCATAAAGTGTCGCCATAAATTTTTGAAAATGAAATGTACCGTTTGATTTGCGCAGTTTCAGTCGAAGCATACCATCAATATATGCCTCGAAATAAAAGGTTGCTCACCAATGCATTAAACGATTCAACCTGATTTCATTTTAGAATATTAGTTTATACTATCTGATATTATGAGGTGCAAGAGTTTTTCTTCGATTGGGGTAATTAGCAGATCTCAAATTTTATACAAAAATCATTTA
Organism: Chironomus tepperi; assembly: GCF_022539635.2. Classification (NCBI taxonomy): domain Eukaryota; kingdom Metazoa; phylum Arthropoda; class Insecta; order Diptera; family Chironomidae; genus Chironomus; species Chironomus tepperi. The sequence continues at coordinate 805,176 of NW_027226222.1, forward strand.
TTTATTTTGGAAAAACGAGTAGATTTTCTAGGTTTCGCATAACTTTAATCAATCAACTCAGTTAGCATATATTGTAGGATATAAAAAAATTGAAGATACAAGTTGACTTTAACCCCATCTAAAAAATAAATACGTAGTCAGGAATTTATGAATGATATTCCTAGTGATGAGTAAAAGTATTAAAAATGGAATTTTGAAATTGTGATTTCACGTGTCAGTTGTTGACAAAGTATTTCAAAACCGCGAATTGTGGTGAAATTTCGCTATAATAAAGTCATACGATATAGAAAAATTTGAATTTGGTTTCTAATACAATATTCCAGGCAAATGTACTGTATTATGTTCTCCATGACTACGAATTCGATCAACCTTTGCTGACTTAATAGTCAGACAAGTCGACAGGATATGATTGAGAAACAATGTAATAACTTCGCAGGTGAGCTAAAATTATCAGTCAAAGGATCCTATATATCGATCATCGCTTCAATTTACAATATCGGCGTTGAAATGGCAGAATATTGCACGACTCTGGCTCCAGGTCAGAGTTAAGTTGGTTTGGAGCCGAATTTTCATCATCATTTTGCAGTTTGACTTCCGGGTGAGCGTCGTTTTTATAAGAAACTGGGATGTATTTATTAAATTATTGATGTACAACCTGTTTTGTGCCTCTATTCAAATCTTAAAGCTTTCTAAAAATCGTCTATTTTTGGATTTTTCGAAAAAGATTCGCGGTACACAATACGCGAACCGTGGCAAACAGGTTGTTCTTCATTTCATTGAAAGATTCATTACCCTGCATATTACACAAAAGGAGTCGCGACAGCGTCACTATAACATTGGCTACATGCCCCTAGATCTGCATCAATTGCAGTCCTTGTCATCAAGTTAAAATTTGTTATTTATGCCAAGAAAACAAGCGCCAGCTTTTACTCTAGGATGATCCCAGTCATAGCTTACAATTGAATTGAAAAGAAAAATAATAGTGTGAATCACTTCATCCCGAGATTGTCAAAGAGTTTAGCGACCGAAGTAATGAGGAAATGCGTTTCAGTTATTTACGGCTTGTATATTTCTTTCAAAAAGTCAATAGACTTTCGTATAATAAACTTTAAAATATATATTAGTAGAAAATAACCAATCAGATGATGATTTAAAAATTTTCATTGACTATGAGATTGAGTGGATTTAAATGAGAAGGAAAGAGACGAAGGATAAATAAATAAATAATAGTGTGGACAGATTAATACTCACAAACATTTATAAAATACAATCATTAGGTAATTAACAAGTAGTGTCAGGAGTATCAGAACCATTACAACTAATTTACACATTGCACTAATAAATCGTTCAATACTTGATGATCATATTTCGTTAAAAGTAAATTTCAATTTAAATTTGAATTGTCTAAAGGCACTTTTGTCGTATATGCGATGATTTTTCATTTCATTAAATGCACTAATAATTTTTACTATATTTATATCCTAAGTATGTAAGAGACTACGCTAACAAAGACTTGGCAGTCGTATGTGTCTCGTAAAGCTTAGCAATATCATTTTTATTTAATGGTAAATTTAATAATTTTACGACGGAATCCTCTTTGCACTTTGAGCTTATTACTCGCTCAAATATTATTTCCTTTAAAAATATTTTTTACAAAAAATCGCAAAAAAATCTTTTGTTTCACAGACGAAAAAGTGTGATTGACTATTTAGTTACAAAGACAATTTGCAGACTGGCGAAATACAGATTTTTTTTTCTTCCTGAGCCGTTTTTTTTTACAAAAAAAGATGAAAAACTTTTTTTTTAATAATGTCTATTTTATATTGTGTATGTATGAACACCAAATTATATAAAAATAAAATGTATGTGAAAAATCTATAAATAAAATAAGAAATTCTCTTTTAAGCCCCAAACCAAGAGAAGGAAAAAAATCATCTTTTTCTGTTTTAAATATTCCAAAGACGCATGGTTATGACGTGATTCTTACATTTGTCTACGTAATTTACATAATAAATGTCTAATTTATGTTTTCAATATCTTCATTAAATTTTATACACGATTCAGATGCTATAGAATGAATAAGGTGCTTTAGTTTCTGTCATTTTGTTTGAATCATGCATTATGATCAGCTTTATTTGAAAGGGATTAAATCTACAATTAGACTAGATATTCAGGATCCTTTAAAACAGAGGTACATAAAAGACAAAGAGACTTAAATATACTAAGTGAGCATGTTCGTCATCGTTGCTCTTAACTGTGCTCTTGAGACCATGCTCTTTGTCTGTTAGGGTTTTTGTCCCTACACCTAACCAACTCATGAACCAAAATTTCTGTTACGAAATAAATACTTTGGTTCATGATTTGGCACAAAGCGTTACGATGGGAAGAAAAGAGACAATTCCTGGATAACACAAAACGGTTTATTAATCTAGAATCTGGTACCAATCAGACGTGACTCTGACATGATATCGAATTCGGTTTATATTTGCCACAATGCCAGGGTCACGCCAGACTTTGAATCAATTATTCGACTTGTGTTGCTTTTGATTTGAATATCAATAATTGAATGACTCATCCCTAAAGAATTAATTCATTTATTGATAACAGAAATCACAACAAATTCCAATCATGAATCAAAAACTAAAGAAAAATGTGAAAACATTATTTGAACTGTACTTCCTGCCTTATATCTTTGTTTTGATTCATTTTGTCAAAACAATAATGTGTTATGACTTAATATTGTGGAAAACAGCTGAATACCGAACGTCATCACAAGAAATTTGATACCAAACAATTTTGTAACTAAGCCTTGCAGTTATCTACATACTTTGCTACCTTTATAATTATGTTTTCATAAAATAAAAACAAATCACTAGATATGACATGAGTATAGTTGACATAGTATAGCTGACACGAGTGAGATTTCAGATGACTGTCGTAAATTTTTTTTTAAATCCCTAGACATCCTTCAGCACGTTGACATGTTTATAAAGTATAAAACATGCGAATAAATAAATGATTGCAAATGATAATAAGCACGTTTACATTTCATGTGAGGCTGATAACAAACATAATTGTTTACATTTTTTGAAAAGTAAACTACAAAGTCAAGTCGGACGTGAACGTACAAAACACATCCCTGCTTACCCTCTTACTACAAACATACTTTTTTCGGCGATATTTTCACAAATCTTCTTTTTTCTAACACATATACTTTGAGTGTGATTTAAACATTTACCTCGACTACAAATTAAGCATTTAAATAGCACGAATGCTGGCAAAAAAATAAGGATTTTTTTTTCTTCGTAAATTAAGAAACTTTTCTCGTCTTGTTGTTGCCAATAGCGTCGTCGTCTGTTTCGCATTTTCACACACCAAATAGTTCACGACGTGGTGTATTATGCTTGTTTCAAATGTCTTTAAAGACGTGCAGCTGGATGCCATTGACATTGAATTTAAAATGTGTGTGAAAAATGATCATCTTCCGATGTATCGGGAAGAGAAATTGGACTTGTTCTTTCAAGTATGAAAAAAAATGAAGGGAATTAAGCAGTCATGAGTGTAACCGTATCTGGATGCTGTGTATATATTTAAAGCACATGACGAGTGATGTCTTCATTCGTTTAACTCTCTTTTTTTTCTTTATCATTGTCAAAATAAACATAATAAATTTACTTTGTGTCCTAATGAGCAAACGAGATCTCTCACAGTATCTTTTTTCTCACTATATGAATAGTCTAACATAGTCTGAATTATTACTACGAGCAATGTCGACGTTTAAGAAAAAAATATAGCAACAATACCGTACTTTTGTCTCCTTTTATTTAATTTAATCATTTATATGTCACATGGCATTATAAAACATTTCATTTTAGCACATTTCATCATGTTCAGTGTACTGTGGCTATCACTTTATCCATACGTCTACAGATTGCCTACAATTTAATTTGCAAACTATTTGAAATAAATTAATTTTGACATTTCAAATATACAAATTTCAACAAATTAATTTTATGACATTCCTACATGAAAATTCAGGCGTAATAAGGAACAAAGTATTTCTATCATGATAAGTTAATCAATTCATCATTTGGGAATTGATTCAAATGCTTTCGTCATATTCAAAAACAGGGCTATATATTGCTAACAAGGTGTGTCAAAAGGATATTTATAAGTTTTTTGATCTACCCACGTATATACAGTAGCGTGCAAAAGTTTGAAAACACCTTAATTTTTTCAGTTTTTTGGCTATATCTTTTACAATAACGTCTAATATTAACTGAAATTTTTACTAAGTATGCTTCTTAATTAGTTAAATAAATAAAATAACCAAACTTTAACTTTTACTGTAGCGGTTTTCAAAAATTCAACTTTTATTAAAAACACTGCCGTGCAAAAGTTTGAAAACGGTATAATTTCTTTCAAAAAATTAGTAAAAAAAAGACAAAATTGTCATTTTTGCGTATTAATTGTGCTTAATTATAAGAGATAGTTTAGTTTTTGATATATTAGAAGTGAGAAAAATATGGGAAAGACAAAGGAATTGTCAGAAGTTATAAAAAAGTTGGTGATAAAAGCTGTTCAGGATAAAATTCCTTATCGAAAGATTTCTGAGCTCTATAACATCTCAAAACCAGGAATTAATCTGCTTTACAAGAGATTTCGGCAAGGGAATACAGTTGAGAACAGTCCACGTTCAGGAAGACCAAGTATAATGAGTGAAAAGTCTGAAAGAATGTTGGTAAGATACAGTAAAAACGATCCTCAAAAATCTGCAGTTCAATTAAATCAAATGATGAGCAAATACCATGGAGTAAATTGCAGTGTCGACACTATTAAACGTCACCTACATAATAATAATTTATTTGGAAGACGTCCAGTTATGAAACCACTCATATCCGTTAAGAACCGTAAAGCCAGAGTTCAATTTGCGAAGAAACACTTAAACTAAACTGCAAAAGAATGGTCGAAAGTTCTTTTTAGTGATGAATCGAAACTTATGTTATTTGGCTCTGATATTGTGAAGTTCGTACGACGTCCAGCAGGTACTCGTTTTGATCCTTAATACCAACTTCCAACTGTAAAACATGGTGGAGGTAACGTGATGGTTTGGGGCTGCTTTAACCGTGATTGTATTGGTCCTATTCACCGCATAGAAGGCATAATGGATCAGCAGGTATATTTGGACATTATGAAGGACGTGATGTTACCTCATGTGAAGAATAAAATGCCTCGTGGCTAGATATACCAGCAAGACAAAGACCCAAAGCATACTCCAAAATCTGTAAAGCAGTTCTTTACAATGAAAAAAGTCAGACTACTCGATTGGCCTTCACAAAGTCCTGACTTTAATCCAATTGAGCATTTGTGGGAGCAGACTAATTCCTGGTTTTGAGATGTTATAGAGCTCAGAAATCTTTCGATAAGGAATTTTATCCTGAACAGCTTTTATCACCAACTTTTTTATAACTTCTGACAATTCCTTTGTCTTTCCCATATTTTTCTCACTTCTAATATATCAAAAACTAAACTATCTCTTATAATTAAGCACAATTAATACGCAAAAATGACAATTTTGTCTTTTTTTTACTAATTTTTTAAAAAATTATACTGTTTTCAAACTTTTGCACGGCAGTGATTTTAATAAAATTTGAATTTTTGAAAACCGTTACAGTTGAAATTTAAGTTTTGTTATTTTATTTATTTAACTAGTTAAGAAGCATAATTAGTAAAAATTTCAGTTAATATTAGACGTTATTGTAAAAGATATAGCCAAAAAACTGAAAAAATTAAGGTGTTTTCAAACTTTTGCACGCTACTGTATGAAGGCATTTATGGTGAAATTCACTTCTAATTTATTCTTGATTAATCTATATTTTGGATTATAAGTGATCATCTAGTTGAATTTCTCTCTTGTGCTGATTTTCTCACAGACTAAACAAGTCTAAATTATGGGGTATGTTATTAAACAAATGTCCCCGAGCGACACAAAGGAAAAAGGCTCCGTAACGGAACCCTACTTTGTTAAACCCCTTTTATTAAGACCAATTAGAAAACTTCAAAATTTGGCAGCCATATGGACGCCATATGGAGTATCACATAATATCACATGGATCACATATGCTTGAAACTTAAATTTTCTATGATTGTAATTACTAATTTGCTATTGTTACTTCTTGAAAAACTTAGACAGTAACATATTCTATATCTAATCATTTGATTAAATAATTTAGAAATTTTGAAATTGTTGAAAAAAAATAAATTCACCCAATAGTTCGTCCCAAGTGAAAATCGAACCTCACACCGAATTCTCGATTGCCGGCCGATTAAACCGATTAAATCATATGTTGCGGAAAAAATGTTGCTTGCCACTGTGCTTAGAAGATCTAGGTTAGATCTTAAAATACAAATTGATACGTAAAATCTTAGCGAATTTTAGATTGTAAATTAGCCATAGCACTTAATGTCAAGGAAAAATTCAAAAAGATCTAAAATAAATCTAAATCTGTTGACATAAAAAAATTCTTAAATTCGCTTTCGTTTTACAATTTTATGATTTACATGTTTACTTTTAGGTACTCTAATTTCAGCTGCTCCGAGTTTCAAGGTAAAGCCTGAAAATTTATTTACTTAATGTGATAGCAGAAAAAATACTATAAATTAAATTTGAGGTTGATCATACAGTTTTGAAAAAAGAATGAGTGAACATTGTGAACGACTCGAAACATTTCATTTGCTTTTGTCAACTTCATATACTATTCTTTTCGTTCATGCTGAAAACTTTTCTATGTTTTCTTAATAGAGAAAAAAAAATCTTGAATTACAAGTATCGTAAATGTTCGTCTGAAGCATATGTATTTTCTTCTGTTGCATTTGTGCCACAAATGTCATAATGACAGTAAGCGATATTCAATATTTTGCAAATATCGTAAATAAATGTAACAATTTATAATTCAAGTAAGTGAATAATTCATTCAGATATCAACACATGGTTGCATTAAGCATTTAATTTGCAGGTTTATTATTAATTGATGCTGTTGAAGAAAAGAAAACAGTCGTTTATTAAAAGAAAACATCCATGTACATTTATACGATGAAAGGAACATCATAATACCATGATGTAGGATTTGGGAAGAAAAAGAAATAATGTCTGATGAAAAGAATGTTATAAATTTTGTAAACAATAATAAAAGTCAACCGCAAATCAGAAAACAGATTCGAGACGTTTCGGAGACTATGAAGGAAAGAAATGAATGAGAATTGAGAAACAGATTTATATGAATACTAGAGTGATATCTCGTCAAAAATTATGAAACGACAAAAGCGTAGTCCTATTAAATTGAAGATTATTGGCTTTCAAGGAGAAGATCATCAAACACTTAAGGGATCATTCGTAAATTACGTAACCCAAAAACATTACGTTTAAGGGTATACATCTGTAACACTTTGTAACAAAATCATGAACCAAAATTGTGAAACCCCCTTACCCCTGAGCGTTACGTAATTTCTGAATGATCCTCACTTTTCATATGAAAAACAAGGTTAATTTGAATACGACATTTAAATTTACAGATCATCTGAGTAAATTATATTAAATTAAATAATCATTAGCTACGTATTTTTTTAATCACAATCTTTTAATGCTAACTCCCTTATTTTTAATTTGCTTGAAATGAAATATCTGTAAGAAAGATTTATTTCCTGACGGAAAATACAATTTTCATCTCTACAATCTCTTCTCATCACAATTGTTTTTGCTGTTAAGCTTAAATCAACATCATGAGAGTTGAAATTTCGCTAAAAAGTGGATTTGATATATTTTTAAAAATACTGTCTGTGATATTTTGTTTTATGGATTTTAAAATAGCAGTGTGTAGAGATTTTATGACTCAGAATGAATAATGGATAACTTTTGACCCTTTAACTGTCATTTACTTTACTATAAATGCTTTCCATTCATTGACGTATTTGTTTTGCTTGTGCAAGAAGAGTTTGTAAAACAATTTCTCTATTCATTAATTTAAATTAACTTTTACTTAGATTTTTAGAAGCTCATGACTTAGCTATAATCAGTTAATTGCCTCTGTGGAGTAATTTGGAAGCCGCATGACTCACATTTCGTGTGATAATTTCAAGGTCGTTGGTTCAGATCTTGTAATTTCTAAATCCTAACAGACTAAGAACATACTAGATAATATGTTGTATCACTTTATGATTGATTTTTTTTGTGAGCATACTTATGCTGCTTGTTTGTTTGAAAAATTTGAGATATTTCAGAAATTTAGATACTTTAATCTACGAAATCGTGATGAAATTGGAACTCTTAATAAATTTGCATTAAGGAACAGGTCAGAAACAGGTTTCTCCTTAACAACCTTCCCCCTCAACTTTCTATGCTTCTTCAAATGTTAGCTTGATAATTTATAAAACCGTACAAATCCACACAATTTACGATCCAGAAAGAAATTGCATGGTTTTGAAACATCAATTCGCAAAATTAAAGACATTCTGATGAATTGATTTTAAGTCACGAAATGATATCATCCAACATGTACGTTTTAAAGCAAATTATTATTTTATTAAATAAAGCAATTTAGAAACACCAGATTAAATACGTAATCTAAATTTATTCTGTGAATCATGATGACACGACAATGTTTTACAATTTAGAGTCATCGTCCAATTTTCTAATTAATTAAAAAAAAATGAGGTAAAAATCCTTTAAAGAATCTTTAAAAAAAAAACATTTTCAAGGTAAAACTATATAGTCTAGTAAAAAATAAAAGTCTACGATCTTTTTCAAGATCAGCACTAATATGATATTATTTTTTGTGTGAATAAAGAAAATATAAAAGCACTCAATTGTTCACATATTGAAAGATCTTCTAAAAAAGAAAAGAAATGCGAAATGAGAAGGCTTTATTTTTAATCTTTTTTAATGATGGCTATAAAGTTGATGAGGGAAAATTTGTAAAAGATCACACATTTATCAATTTTCATATTTGAAGCACTTGTGGAAATGTTAATAGGATTCTTTTCCTCATCTCATATATAAACTCATTTAGCATGTTAAGTGAGGATTGCGTCTGGTTTATTGGAGCGTAAAAAATAGTTAATAACATATAAAATGTTTACCGCTAATTAAAATGTGATCAGTTTAATGATTGATTGATTGATTGCGATGACAACCTTTATAGTCTGTATTTTAATTGAAATGAAGTTGTAAATATTATTTTATTTAAGCATTTAACCTTTTATGCTGATGCAATTAACGTATTAAAAACGGCATGTGACTTTACATTTTCTCATCGTATTGATATGGTCATGTGACTCACCTAGTTAGTGGTCCTGGCGATTCTGAAACTGCCTTTAATGACATCCTTAAATGTCTGTTAAATGTTCCTAAAATTGATTCACGCCGCTCACGTGGTGGCCTTCGTCCATTTTCATTTGTATTTCCATTTAATTGCACTTCTTCAGGATTCATTTCTTTGGGTTTTTCATCTATTCTAACTATAGTTGGCTTTTGACGCTCCGTTATTAGCTGTGTCCATGAGAGATCAGTTGTCGGTGAAGATTCAGATTCCGGTGTTAAATATGCCATCCTTGCATTTGTGGTTCACTATAAAATTTTTTTATACATCACTATGATTTCATTATTCAGGTAGTGTCTAGGAAAATTATGGTTTAATACAATCGGAAGAATCGAAAAATTGAAATCCACTGAATAAAGTTGAAAATGCTTTTAGACACGCAAATATTATTACGGCATGGAGCAACCTTGCAGAGCATTAGACAAGAAAAAAAAAGTATGAAACTTCTTTTTCCTCGATTGATCGGCTAGACGAAAATATCATTATTACTATTATTATTATTGGGATATTCAGACACACTGTATACAAGAGAAATTGAGAGAAAAATAAGAAATCATGTGTAAAATTGTTTTTTGATTTCAGTTCCATCCCAAATGATTTTCATCAATTTTTCTTTTCATGACTGTTTATTAATTGTGGGCATGTTTAAAAACCTTCTACGAGAGGTATGAATATGTGATGTGTGCGATACGAGCTTGATATTCTATTCAAATGAAGAAATTAAAATAGTACTACTAACTTTATATGTTATTAATAGATATATACATGAAATTAATTCATTATTATCAGCACAATACAACATTATGTGCGTGCGATAATACCATGTATCGTGGCGATTCGATATATGTGGACAGTCAGGGGTGACACTAGTAGAATTGCTAGGGGTTCTTGAAAATGGGTCAAAGACTGATGTCCATCGAACAATATGACGATCCCCAATATTATTCAAGTCTGATGAATATAACTGAGTGGGGGTAAAATTCCCAACTTCCATTAAAAATCTCTACTCTGGGGATTTTTTCTGAGATAAAAGTAATAGTCACAAAAAACCCCCGAAAATATTTCATTATGCACCCCAGTGAATATGAAAAAAATGGAGTAAAAAGGAGCAGCAATAGAGAACCACTCAATAAATGCAAAACGAATGTTGAGAATATGAAGCATAGAAGCTCATGTTGAAACACATTAAATTTATGGAAATGCTCTATATAATTAAGAAACGTCAATAATATAGTTTTGCAATTCGTATGCGTCCTATATAAAGTGGCAACAAAGATGATGAACTTTGACTACTAATACATATCATATGTTGAGTTATTTCAATTCTATGGATTTCTTATCGCACTCTCGTATTCCCTCGGCGACCTCAAAACAAAAAAACAAAAATAAAACATCACAATTTAATGTATTTGAGTCATTACATTGTTTGATTTGGTATCTACTACATTTTTGGGAATTGTCATTCTTTAAATTGATACACATTGGGTATATTATATCGTTTGTCAATATCCACTAAAAATCAATATCATACATATTAACATTAAAGTCAAGAGCATTATACTTTTTATTCATAACACGCTTTTATTACTTGAAACATGAAGCACTGAAATTATGCACATAAAAAATTCCTTCTTTTCATGACTCATCTCTTTTATTTCTGCACATTTTGTATTTGGGTGTTTTATTTTTGCAATTTTTGCTACTTTTTCGTCATATCACAATCACGATTCTTAGTATTTTATTAGAATTTCCAAATACTCTCGCGTGCGACTTGGATATCAAATTCAATTCTAATTTTAACGGAAATTTCAAATTCAAAATTTTTTGATCGTTTTTATTTAATTGCAAATTTTTAATTTTATTGATTCTCAGCCTTAGACTCATCACTTTTAGATCTTTCAAGTATATTTGTACACATAACAGATTAAACTTTGACAGCGTCAGATATAGTGACAGTCCTTCGCGCGAATCGCTTGAGATGGGCAGGCCATATTCGTTCAATTTAGACAACTAGTAGGTATGAATATCAAATTGATTAAATTTAGGACGAAATAAATATTAAATTTTATCATTTTTAAATTAGGAAGTAATTTTGGCAACGAAGCTGATGACTATTTTACTTCCAATACTCAAAGCTGTCTTGTTTTGTTGACGAGCTTATCTTTTCAAAAAACGAGAGTAAAATACGAAAACAGCAGTAATAGTCTCAATTCTCTCAGTACAATTGGCAGTGATTTTTGTTATGTTTTCTTAATTTTATTATTTCTTTTCGTAAATTTCAATTTTCGTTTCCTCGACTTAACTAACGTGCATTATGTTTTGTTTTTACCTCACGTTAAATGTACACAGAATGCGATCAATTGAGAGAATTCCGTTTCTGCAAGCTACAAAGCTATTAAATATGTGCACAAAATCAATCGAATGACTGAATTTCTTTGTTGATATTTCCTGCTTTTGCCTGTTCTCACTTGTTTAATTTTTTGTTATTTTTTGATTTATGGACATTTTTATCACCTGAATAGACTAAATAATTTAAATGCACTATTTAAAAAATTATCAACACATTCACTAAAATTGATTATTTAACTTAAACTATTTAGTTATTCATTCATGTAAAACTATTAAAATCAATTTTATTGTTAAAGGAAAGAAAAAAAATATTGTTTGACGAGCGAATTTTTATTTCCTGATAGCAGCTCAAAACACTTTGGCGGTTAGAAATATACTGATCATTTTCTGTGCGCTAGAAAAAATTGAGAAAATGAGCTTGTTTGTAACATGTGTTTAATGTTGTTGTTGTTGTTTTCTTTATATTGAGTATTAAAAAAAGCTCAGGACTTTAGCTCTCTACAAAAAAATTGACTGCCGTGCAAACAGCTTTTCGTGTTTCGAGAAAAAAAAAATTCAGAGTGTAATGAGTATTAAAAATTATACATTTCTACCTGTGCATTACCAAGAATTTTTTACTCTCCGTGTGACATCAATACATTAATAGAAACTATACATTAAAACTCTGGGAGGTCAAGAGATTAATTAAAATGCACTAATTTGCGAAAATAAAAATTAAGAAAAAAATTGCTTTGAACATTTGGACATTTTAATGAGATGCAGGCAAATAACAAGTGTTTGTCAGTGACACTTATGTTTTATCTGAATATCTATTAAAAATGTATCAAACACGTGATTTTCGAAAATTTAAATTTATGATCATAATTCTTTCGAAGTAAGAATGTTTACAAAAATTTAGTCAACAATCAATTTTGACAATTAACTGCTCAAAAGGATCAAATTTGGCATTTAATGTTAAATTAAAGTATAATACTTACGATTATCATTTCAGCAAATTCATATTTATCAAGCAATCAACAAAAATTTAAAAACATGATTTTTTCGATTTCAAACTTTTTCGAAATTCATAAATTTCAAAATTTAATAAACCGTTGAAACCGATAAAACATTTTTCTTGTCCGACCACGTGACTAATGAGTGCACATAATGTGTATGATAAATCAAGTTCAATCGTTGTCAATTAAATTAATTATTTAACGCTTAAAACATCATTTTACGGTAGTGTAACATTTATGTTTATAAAGACTTGTTAACCTTTGTATGTGCATTTAAAAAATTATGTCATTAAATTAATTTTTCACGGTGCATTCTACAAATAAATTCTCAATAGATGAATTAAGTACTCATACTGTACACGGAAAGTTTTATATGACACATCTGTACATTGATACTTTACCTGTCATGAGAAAAAATATAATGAGGCTGCAAATTAAGATGTCAGAATGACTTATGACGTGTTTAACTACTTATGATGTACAAACATGTAATAAATTCACTTTTCACGATTTAAGAAATCTTACTTTTATTTACATGATGATTTTTTTTTGTTGGTTTTACTTATCGTATGCTTTTTACATTCATGACAAAATTTGTATCTTTTTAATTAATAAGTTGACAATAATAATATTAATAGTAATAATATTGAAGAATACTTCAACTTAACTAATAATCATTTATTCTATCTTTTACACTTTCATTAAAAGGAGAATTATAATTTGTTAGTTAAAGAGTAAATGAGTTTGCTTTAAAAGATGATTAATGAAAAAACCACAAATTGCTTTTTGTTTAACGTAGGGGAGAAATCATAAAATTTGATTAATACACATTTTCCAGGAAGATCTGTATGAAGTGCATAAATCAACTTAATGACAGAAGATTTTGGAAGCGAGAAGTTTCTCTCTTAAATCGATCTTAATTTTGTTGTGTAAATTTTCTAAATCTAATTATTTTTAAACATTCTTTCGTTCCTCTTCTTGATTTTAATTAAATATATAACTAAAAATAACTTTTAAATGAATAATATGTAAAAAAAAAAGCAAAAAAAGATCGTAGAAAGATAACATAGAAGAGCATGTGTATAGCTAAAAAATATATAGAAGAACTTTTAACATTCATGCCTTCTTACTCGTAAAATTATTAAAATTCGATCGCTGATACAAAAAATGTACGCATATTTCCTGCTCATTGCTGTTTCTATCTCATCGTTTCGTTCCCTTTCAAGCTTACATTCTACAAACATTTTTTTATGTGTGTGTATTTTGATGAATCATGAAGGGATTCCCATTAGTCTGGACGATAAATTGCAATTTTTGGCAGAAACTCTAACAGAAGAACGTACTCTAGCATTGAATTCGTATTGTTATCACAGTTCATTCGCTTTAGAGAAAAATGTAATCCTAATTTGTGATATAAATTGTTATTCTCCCAATCCAGCAGTTTGTTGATCTGACTTTGAGTCTAGAATTAATAAATAAAGAGATCGCAGAGAAAGCAAAATGTGAGTTGATTAACATAATAAAACAAAACAGAACACATTGTAAATCACATTGAGGAAGTAAGTCAACGCATTATTTGACCTTTTTATACAAGTCCTACTTTTCCTTGTCTTTACTTCCGAAATTAAAAATCATTTACTTACCCTTTTACTCAAACATATGACTGGCCACATAGATAATCCTAAACTGCATAGGCAACAGCAGCATCCAAAACAAAGCCTAAATCCAGAAAATAAATAAATTAGTTAATGTATTCGGTCCTTAAATAAAATGTATTAACGATCGATTGGAAATGAATAAACCCGCTTAACATTATGCTACATAATGTTGCATAAAATGCATAAGCAAGTTTATTGGATGAAAGAGAGAGTGAATAAGCTGAGAATAACATTGATTTTTCCATATTACACATTCGACTTACCATTTTATATTTATGGGCAAATTTTTCTTTAATATCGCATTCACTCTATTTAATGTGGCCGAAAATTCCTCTGGCGCTATTTTTGAGATGAGTTGTGATGGAAATTCTGTATTAAATCGATTCGACAGTCCAAAACTAAAAAATATTCCAAAAACTCTTTGTTATAACTTTTTCTCGATTATTTTTCATTAAAAAAACTCACATCGTTATTTCACCAATGCCTCGCACAACTATTGGCTCTTCTGTCAAGCTATTAACCTCTTCAGTTAAATCCTCCACATAAATTGCATCAAAATCCGTCATAATTCATGAAAATACTTTAACTAATTTATCTTTTTACTCGATTTTTCTTTTAATTTTTATAAAAATTACAAAATAAACTTTCAACAAATAATAAGCACTTTTTGAAATGAAGAGAAACTCTATCAAAACACTTTGTCTGACTTACTAAACTTGTTCCTTGGCGAGTATTGTTCAACTTTTGATCAATGTTTTGAAAATATCTATTTTATGATACTTTATTAAAGTACAAAATTTAATTTAAAGCAACATAAATTTTTTCATGCACAATATTTTGATAAATATTTTCACTCACAAATGATTCAAATTTTTAAAATCCGTTAGAATTTTGAAATTTTCAAACAAAATTCAACACTTGATTTAAATTTTACTATTATAAATGATTAAATAACTTAAAAGTCTAGGACAGTCTAATAAACCAAAGAACTGGTGATATCCTTACTTGTTCCTTATTATTTTCCATCGGGCAACATTGATCTACTCCAGATCTACCTATAAATAATCTAGTAGATATTATTGTAAAAGTGAAAACTTGATCAAAAATTATTAAATTTAAGCATAATTAACAGAGATGTCTCACTCACAATCATCAGATTTAAATGCATTCGACAACATTCCATCAATAGACGATGATGAACAAAGTAATATAGTGTTGAAATAGCTAAATTACATGAAAATTTTATCATGTTGAAAAATCAATTTTTCTTTAATTTAAATTACTCCTTATTTTTCAGACGTCGTTGAAGATGAACATACTAATAACAATATGAGTCATGTTGGATCAAAATCAATGGATTCAATAAACTCCTATGATGGATCAAGAGGATTGGACGATGAAGGAATTGATCATAATGATGATATAGAGAAAGCTCGCCTGATTTCTCAAGTTCTTGAACTACAAAATACTCTTGATGACTTGAACCAACGAGTTGATGGTGTGAAGGAAGAAAATCTTCGACTTAAATCTGAGAATATGGTGTTAGGGCAATACATAGAAAATCTAATGTCAGCATCTTCAGTATTTTCATCGACTAGCCCAAGCAATATTAAGAAGAAGTAAAGCTACTCTGAAGATCTGAAAACGAGATATACAATTGCATTGCAGTGCATTTGCTTTTTTATCCAGCTTATTTTTGACACAAAGAACAAGAAAACCAATTATGTATTAACTTATTTATATAAATTTATATATTATTAAAACTTATTAGCTTTTCAAGTATCCAATAAAAGGGATAATTAAAATTGCTTAAAAAATTTGTTTAAATTAACTTTTTTAAGAAAATATTAAATCCTCATATTTAAATACAGTTCCTTTAGTTAAATAAAGTTCTTTAAATTTATATACGAGGGCAAAAAAAATTGAAATCCGTAACGGTTTTTAAAAATTCAAATGGATTAAAACTCGCAGCGCTTTTCAAAATGAAAAAAAGTTTGAAAAAAATTATTCAAAAACTTTGCTTTGATTGATACTGAAAATTTTTAAAAAAATTATATTAAATCTGTAAATTGTAGTGTTTTGAGCCATAAAAGTCATTAAAATCTATTACTAAACGTAAACATTATCAAGTAAGTGTAACTGTGAATGTACTTTAAGTGTTTATGCTAAAAAACGAATTTTCTTCATTATGCTGTTAATATTTATTTATATTTATGTGCTTTAAAAGTTTCAATGACAATATTTCTATCATTAATCGATGGAAAAGTGACAATTGTTAATTAAGGTGGTAATGCCGAACAAAAATAAACAGTGAATTATAGTAAAAAAGGCATAAAATGTTATTGAAAATTCCAAAGACGCTTTTGTTCGTAAAATACGAAGGCGTCGTCGCTTTGAGCATACGCTTGTATGAACCCCATTTTATATTACAATCGGGGTTTGAAAGTGAGAAACATAAAATCGACGATGCGTCTTAGAAATGTGTTTTTCGCGGGAAGATAAAAAATAAAATAATAATATTGTGCATTTTTGTTATTTCCATTGCAGTTTAATGATACAGGCAAAGTTTTTGAAAATCTTGAATCATGGATGAACCTCAAACAACAAATAGTATGGATGTAAGTGACACAGAAAAGACTAGTTTTGATGATTTATTGAACGATGCATCAGTTTCGAATGAAAATGAGAAACAAATGGAAGTGGACGAGACCGAATCTTTTCCAAGCACATCAAATGCTCCAGAAACATTAAGTGAGACGAGTGAAAAACCAGAAAATTCAGAAGAACCAGGTCAACAGCCAGAAATTGAAGAAGCCGGTTCAGAAAATGATAATCAAAACGAAGAAAATGCAGAAGAAAGTACAATGCAAACAGAACAAGATCAAACACTTGATCAGAGCAATTTTGATGAGACGTTGCAAAGTAAACAAAATGAATCAGAAGATTATACAGAGAAATCTATCAACATTTCTCAAATTAGTGTCGACCAAAATGACGACAGTAACGATGCTTTCGATGCACTAAAACTTTCTGAAAGCAATGTCCTCGAACAGACAAAAGACACAATCGGGGACGAAAATGAGCCTGAAAATCAAGAAAATGAAAACATTGAGAATGAAGAGAATGAGCAAGAAAATTCAGCCATTGAAAATAATCAAAATGAACCAGAAAGTGAGAATGTAGACAATTTAAACATCGAGAAAGAAAAGGAAGAGACTGAAAATACAGGCCAAGATTTACAAAATCCAGAAAACGAAGAAGAGGACGATGATGATGATTTTAGAAGCGCTGGTGACGGAGAACAAGAACAAATTGATCAAGACCAAGAACAAGAAGGTAGTTCAAAAGATCAAGAAACTGCTATGGAAACAGACCAACAAGTTCCTGAGAGCGAGGAAAATTTAGATCAGACTGATCAAAATGAAGCACCTGAAACAACCGACGAACAATCAGAAACGGTTGAAGAATCTCATAGTGCAGATGCAGCCACAGAAATGACAAGTGGAGAATTAGGTGACGATAGTGGAACCGCTGAAAGTTCTGAACGAGTAGAAGAACCAGAAGAAGGTAAATTATTATTTTTATTTAGTAAAGATTGAAAATTAATTTCATGTCAAAATCATGTTAATTTTAGAAGAAACAACAGAGACGACGAACGAAGGTGAAGGAATGGATGAAAATGTCTGTTTGTTTGGAGATGCTGAGAGAGAATTGACAGATGCTGACAAAGAACGCGTCGTTCAGCCACAGGAAACATCAGAAGAAGAAGAATCGGAATCGATTGCTGGTGAAAAAGAAGTCACTGAGCAAGAGCCAACAACAGAAGAGGCAATGGAAGTAGATGCTGAGGGACCTCAGGAAGAAGAAGAATTGGAACAAGAGGAGATTGTTGAATCAGCCCCAGAAGAAATAGAAGACGAAATTGCTGATCAATCTGTGCCATTAAATGAAAATGAAATTCGTGAAGTTGTTGGGGCATTAAGTGAAGAAACCTGCTTAAATTGTGAAAATAATGTGCCGTGTCAATATAGATTATTGGAGGATACTGGTGAAATAAAATATTTGTGTTCATTTAATTGTGTCAAGGAACATCGTGAAGATAATCCCGACAAATATTCACTAACCCAAAAGAAAGTTTATATTTATGAGATTCCTGCTGCTGATTTCCTCTGCTCAAAATGTAATGAGACAAAATCCTGCAAATATCATTATCGTGTTACTATCGTATCGTCTGTATCTAAAGAACCTCAGATAACACCGCCAGAGGGAGAGGATTTACCTCAACCAGTGATTGAAACTGTACAAAGTACAGAAGATAAATATTTGTGTGATGATAAATGTCTTCAGGAGCTTATTGGAGACAATACAGAAAAGTATATTGTGAAAGAAGTACAACGACGTTCTACTAGAGTAAGAGAAGCACGCAAACGTGCACCAGTACAAGAAGAACCTGAAATTCCAAAAATTGTTGCTCGATCAGATGCAGAAGTAGAGGCAGCAAGAATAGATCGCGATGAATCGTTTATTCGTCGATGCAATCAATGTTTCCATGTTGTTAATTTCACGGCTAAAACAATTCAATGGGAGACGCTCGATTTTTGTAATGAGAAATGTTTAGGTCTTTATCAGAATCTTATTGGAGCATCTTGCGTCACTTGCAATCAAGCTGTTAATTTAGCAAGTATAGGAAAGCTTTGTGTACGTTTTGGATTTGATTTAAAGCAATTTTGTAGTACAAAATGTCTCGATGACTTTAAGAAAACAATCAAACAATGCGCATTATGTCAGAATAATTTATATGATGAAGAAAATGTTGTTATAGCTCAAGTTGGCGAAAAGAGGATTTACCGAGACTTTTGTAATCAGCAGTGCTTGAAAAAATATGAGAATATTTTGAATCCGAAGAAAAAACAATCCCCTCATGTGTGCTCTGTCTGCAACAACAAGAAAATTGCAAAAATTGAAGTTTTAATTGACGAGAATGTTCATTGCTTCTGTTCGAATCCTTGCTTCTCGGCATTCAAATTTGTTAACAATGTTGTTCCAGATCAATGCGACATGTGCACAAAATATTTTGAACGAAAATCCAGCGAATCATTTACAATCTATCAAATTACAGAATCAAAAATCTTTTGTAATCGAGTATGCATGAACATGTTCATCTGTAAAAGTCGTGAAATTTGGCAATGTAATTGGTGTAAAGTTAGTAAATACAACTATGATATGATTCAAATGAATTTTGGAAAGATTCGAATGTGTTCATTAAATTGCTTATCGCTACATGAAGTATCACTAAATGCATTAACACCGAAGCGTACGAAATGTTCACATTGCAAGCTTTTGAAACAGCCACAATATCACCTGACTATGTCTGACACCTCAATTCGAAGTTTTTGTACTTATCAATGCGCTATAGGATTTCAGGGCATGTTTAGTAAGAGCAAAATGAGTGAAGATGATCCTTCCGCTGTTATTCCTGCAGGAACAGCCAAACGAATCAAGCCATCAACTCAAGCAAGTAAGTTTTAACGACTTTTATAATTTTAAAAATGTCTAAAAATAATATTTGAATTTTTGAAAACCGTTATAATTCAAAACATATACTCATTAATAATTACAGTTGAAAGAGCAAAACAACAAGCAACTGTACCAATAATTGCGAGAGTTCAATCATTAAGTACCGGAAGTACAGGAAGACGTACAAGATTGCCGTACAATCCAATCGGAAGTCGGTCTAGATCACCAATTCCTGTTCCAGAATTGACAGTTCAACTTGAAAGACTTTCAGATTTGCCATCACGCGTGAAAATTTCATCACTAAACGGGACATCAAGTTGGACTCCAATACCAACAACATCAAGAGCTCCAACACCAACAAGAGTTGAACACAAGACTCAAGTTGTTACAATTCCTCCAGCACCGACACAAGTTAGTAATAAATCAACAATGTGCAAAGCAATTTCATTAAATAAGGCAGTAAGTGCTGTTCCTCAAACTGCTGAAGCGGAATGTCAAACGGATGATTATCTGGAACAGAAATATATTATTCCAGTTCCAATACCAATTTATATACCACAACCAATGTACATGTACAATCTTCCAACTCCAATTCCTGTGCCGATTCCTCTGCCAATCCCTATCCCAGTTTTTATTCCAACAACAAGGAATTCCTCACAAGGTATTATGAAAGAAATCAAAAAGATTCAAGACAAGATGCCAACAGATCCATATGAAGCCGAATTATTGATGATGGCTGAAATGGTCGCTGGAGATCGTAAACGAGAAGAGACAGACTCAGATTCTGATGAAAATGAAATTGAATATGGGGATGGAATTGAAAATAACTTCAATGAGGATCTTGTTCAAATGGCATTTAAAATGGCGTCTGGAAATGATTATGATGATCCGCCTGTTGATTTAGAAAATGAGATGACAGCAAGTACAATTTCACAGAATGCGGGCTATGACGACATGGACCCACAAGCTTTACATCATCATCAATTACTTTTATTACATCAACAACGAGAAGCAGCAATGCAAGCAAATCGAGGACGTAAGCGTATGCCACCAGTGAAACAGAATAATACACGAAATACGCCAAATAAGAGAATAAAACGTGAAATGGAATCAATGCAACCTGAGATTCCACGAGAACCTGCCGAGAAACCAGATGCCAATATGTGTTTAAAATATACTTTTGGTGTTAATGCATGGAAGCAATGGGTTGCGACTAAAAATGCTGATCTTGAGAAATCATCGATTCGTCGTAGACCAATTAAATCTGAAATTCTTCAACTTACTGCCGATGAACTAAATTACTCATTGTGCATGTTCGTTAAGGAAGTCAGAAAGCCCAACGGAAGTGAATATGCGCCTGATACGATTTACTACCTGGTTCTCGGTATGATTATTATATAAATATTAAAATGTTCTTGTTATTTATTAATGCTTATATTTTTGCAGGTATTCAACAGTATCTTTATGAAAATGGCAGAATTGACAACATATTTACAGACAGATATTACGAACAATTTACTGACTGTCTTGATGAAGTTGCCAAGAAGTTTTCTGTTCTTTATAACGATTCTCGTAAGTTTAAAATTTCTTATGTCTATTTCGATTTATTAATTTTGGACATTAATTTTTCTAGAATACATCGTAACTCGAGTGGAAGAGGAACATTTATGGGAATGCAAACAACTTGGAGCTCATTCTCCTCACGTTCTCTTAAGTACATTGATGTTCTTCAATACTAAACATTTTAACTTGGTGGTAAGTTAATCGGATTATTTATTACAGGCAATGCCTAAAAATATTATTTTATTATATCCATCTTTAGACCGTAGATGAACACATGGAATTGTCATTTTCTCACATTATGAAACACTGGAAGAGAAATCCGAATCAGCCGGGCGCTGCAAAAATGCCAGGGTCTCGAAACGTTTTACTTCGATTCTATCCACCGCAATCGTCATTAGGTTCGCTATTACAAATTTATTTAAATGTCTAAGGTATTATAAACGTTTCATTCGTTTCAGAAGCCAACTCACGTAAGAAAAAAGTTTACGAACAGCAAGAGAATGAAGAGAATCCTCTGCGTTGTCCTGTCAAACTGTACGAGTTCTACTTGTCAAAATGGTAAGTTTAACATTATTATTTTGGGACTTAATTAATTTATATTTTTCCTTCGTATTTTTTACAGCCCTGAAAGTGTCAAAACCCGCAACGATGTTTTCTATCTCCAACCAGAACGTTCATGCGTACCAGATTCTCCTGTATGGTATTCTACTCAGCCGTTAAGTCGAGATGCATTAAGCAAGATGTTACATCGAGTCAAAATGGTTAAAGAAATCAATATTGCACTGCTTACAAGTTAAACAAGCTCTGAATTAAAAAGTTTCTTCATTAATATTAGAATTAAGTCAGTCATAAAAGAATTAAGACGATAAGGTTCATTAGATTTTAAATGATATCAACTACATTGAAAATTGTTCTATAAGAAAAGTAAAAAAAATATTCAAATGCACAATTTTAATTAAAGAATTATCATTTGGGATACGCGAATTTGTAAATATTCTACAGAAAATTTTCCTTACTTCTAATTTCATACTAGATTACTTATACATCTCATCAGAATTAAATCATAGAAATATTAAATGATAATGGTATAGAAATGATAAATGTATATCAATGACAGCTGAAAATAAAAAAAAGTAATTCAAAACTATTCAAAATACGCCGGTTTTCTAATTTCATTGTCTAGATCTGCTGTACGGCCTTCAATATTCAGGAGGAGCTTAATTTGGATTCGTATGCAAACGTCGAATAATAAAAAGGTTTTTGATTTTGTTTAATTCAATTATTTTATTACTTTCTACAAATATATAACACAAAGGATTAGCTCATTTATCCAATATTCTGAGGTTTACTAATCGTTCGTCTTGATGCCTTTGCTTTCTGCTTGTGTTGTTCATTAATTTTATTAATACGATTAAAGATTTCTGAGAATATTTCGCTTTGCTCTTCTTCAGTAATTGTTTTGCGATATTCCTTCATTAAATCATATTTTTCCCAAGGTGTATCATGCTTGACTTTCTGTTGCTTCCTCCATAAATTAAGATGCTTGTCTAAATCTTCAACACCTTTCAATCCTTGACGCTCCCATTTTTGCATCCATGGGAATGGCTTCATTTTAACTATTGTCTCATTGACTGGGACATTTCCTCCCTCAGCTAGAATTTCTGGTTCCATATTGACGTCAATTGTACTATATTCTGGCAATGCATCTTTCAGATAAATCAATTTGTCGTCTAATCGCTTTTCTAATTTGAGAACTTCTATTTTCAAAATAGCTGGATCATATAAATCATACATAACTTCTATGCCTTGATGATCAATAACATTTCTAAGAGCAAATTTGCTGTATAATCCAGTTCTATCGCGTTGAATGCAGATACCGACAAAACTGTTTGTTTTTCCTTGAGAATGAGGATCTGAAGTAGACACTTTCAAAATTGATCCAACATAGAATTCTGGAATATTGATTTGAGTCCTGCGATCCAGCATATCTTTACGCATTATTTTTTCTAGAACTGGATTTCTTAGGCGGTTGTCAGGCTGTGGCAGAAATTCAGGATATTTAAATCTCATATCAGTTAAAGCTTTTTTAGGCTTCTTTGCCTTCTTCTTCTCTTGATTTTCAGTTGCTTCATTCAGCTCAGCTTTTGCTGATAAATGTCGAAAAATTACATCTAAAAATTTCACAGTAAACAATGCATTATTAAAAGATCTAAAATGTTATTTCACAAAAGGAAATACTTAATATTATTATCATAGTATTGTCAGGTACTTACATTGTGTATTTATTAGATTATTTTGAATTAAATTAACTTTGGTAATTTTCCTCAGCATGTTTTCAAATTGTACACAACAAAACCTCTCAAATGTTTTTTGAGATCCAGTGCTGTCGAACTTTCTTAAATTTTTTACATATTTTCACATGATTACAGTGACTAATAACATTAATTTAGAGAATTATAGTTTAAATTAATTCATACAAAGTTTAATAACATTTAAAGTAAAGAAAAAGAAGTGAAAACATAAATTTTGTTCATTTCTGGATTTGCGGTTTGAAAGCCCTGTCAGACGTTGAGAACAGCAAATTTTCACTAGTTTACATATTAAGGAAAATTACATTAGAATTATAATTTTTAGAAATATTTTTATTTTCGGCTATTTAACACAATATCTAATCAATGGCTCAAACGTCATCAGCATCATCGGTGGTAAGTACACAAAAGTATGAAGTAAAATTATCAGAAAGTTAGCAAATTTAGGGATTTTCAACAATCTCGCACAAACAAAAAAATTTGCTTGGAATTTCGTTGACAGATTTTATCAGTTTTACATGTTTGTAGCAATTTATTGTGCTTGCAAACTCCTTGTTTGTACATGTAGAGACATAATAATGCTAGATAATTGGTTGAAATTACTTTCCATGAATTATTTATTATCGAACTGGATGTTTAATGGCATTGTGATTATCTATACTTTTCTGTATTCTGCTTTAGCTCAAGCTGTATCAACTTGTCATAGAGGATGTAGTTGCCAATGTTCGCGATGCATTTTTGGACGAGGGAGTTGACGAACAAGTATTACAGGAAATGAAACAAATTTGGACAAATCGCTTGTTGGCAAGTAAAGCAGTGGAAGTAACTCCAGAACCTCAAGCTCCAACATCAGGCCAACCTCCTCCACTCGCGAATAATCCAAAGGTAAATATAGACATTTCATAATCATTTCAAAATGCTAAAGTGCATTATATACATTTACTAAAACAACTGTTGAATACTTTATAACCAGCACAATGCTATCCATTATATCCATAAACTATAAATAACATTTTCATTCTTTATTCACTTTGATTTAAATGCACATTCAAGGCTTCTTGACAATCAAAGGTATTCATTTAGTGATAAAGATATATCTTATTAAATAATACTTATATCTTGTTCAGTAAAAAACTAAAAATGATAAAACAAATTATTTATAGGCAAATGGAACAAAGTCAAAAAAGGCATTGGCAGTAGAACAGAAAAACTCATCAACATCAGTAAATGGAAGTACTAAAAGTAACGTTCCTCCACTTGCATCCACTGTACCAAAAACGCCACAACCTGCAAAGAATCAACAGCAAGCACCGGCAGTGAAATCTGAGTCAGAGCAGCCGACAACATCACAGCCCTCAACAGCAAATTCACAGAATGGTCCAACAGCTATGCAACAGTCCGCTTTAGATCCAAAAAAATTGATACCAATACAAATAACACTTCCACCTCAACCAAATGAAGTAGAAAATCGTGTCTTAACGATAAAAGTGCCCGCACTTGCTATTCAAGAGAAGCAGCTGCTTCCGCAACTCATCACAAGTGAAATCATTACGTCTATTATGCCTCTGCAGCCTAGCGTTGCTTCAGCTGTTCTTCAGCAGCACGTCACTTCTGTTTTAAATTCTATGTATGGTGAAAGTAAGTATCTAATTAGCATTAAACCCTCATAAGAGAAGCTACAGAAAATATCATTTCTGTGCATTACATTGCTTGTCTATATGTTAATTATATTGCTAAGTGCTTAAATTATTTATTTTCTTGTATTTTTGTTCAGATCAAATAAAAGTCAGTCGACAAGTTGACGGAACGGCAGGCGACACATCAGACGAAGATGGAAGCGATATAAGTGATGATCAGTAAGTGAAACAAAAGAAATTCTTTTATCTTATTTTAATTAATTTCAATTAACAATAAACAGCTATGATGACGATGAAGACGACATAGACGAAGATGGCTCAGATTTAAATGAAGTTGAACTAGGCGCTGAGGAAGAACCACTCAATTCAGAAGACGATGTAACTGATGAAGATGCGGCGGATTTGTTTGAAACAGACAACGTTGTTGTGTGTCAATATGATAAGGTAATTATGACTTAATTAATTATTAATCAGCATTCTAATAGAAAATTTATCGATTTTTTTCCCAATCCAGATCAATCGATCTCGTAACAAATGGAAATTTTATTTAAAAGACGGAATCATGAATATAGAAGGAAAGGACTATGTTTTTCAAAAGTCGAACGGTGATGCTGAATTTTAGCTTATGGAAAATATTGAAACAACGTCTGATGTAAGACACAAACAGCTAGAAACTATTTCATGGAATCTTTTTAAACAGATTTTTTTTATTAATTAATTTTCCTTATATCGTTTTTCCATTTCCCCATTTTTTGTTGTTGAAAATCAATGGAAAAAAATAAAAATAATATTGATATGTCATCAAATTTAAGCAAGCAAAGAATTTACAAAAAAATATTATTTTTTTCGGCTACCTAAGTAATATTTACTTTTTCAAAATTTAAATGTAGAGCAATAGAATGCACAACGGCATAATTAACTTTACTCATAAATCGACGTTGAAATCCAAAAATTTGTTAAAATCGAAAACGAGAATCAAAATCTACAGCAGCACAGAATTGGGGAATAAAAAGAAGAAAAGAGAATGTATTAGTCAACGATTAAATGATCTAGCAAGGCCGAATGTCAGAAGAATAAGAAGTATTTTCGAGAAACAGAAGAATAAATCTAAATTTGACATTATCAAAGCTGAAAAGTTGTTGAAACTTATGAATGAGCCTCCAAAAAAGCCATTTGTTGTGAAAAAGTGTATACAGGAATTGGCTGCGACGAATAAAAATAAACAAGCAAGAGTGACTCATAGAGACAAAGAATATGAAAAATGTAGACAGTATCGTGATTCTCAATGTTTGGCAACAAAAAACGTTTTGCTTGAAAATCAAAAGCTTCAATGTAAGTTTTTATCTAGTAATATTTAAGGAGGATATCACGCCTTATATAAACAAAATTATTCAGCGTTGAATTTTTTCCACAGATAACAATTCATTCAAACCACAAAAAATTTTAATTGGCAATTACGATAAGTCATTTGCTGCACCAAGTACAAAATTTAATGCCACTAGCTTTAAGTTATCAACGGCAAAGTATATTACGCCTCAAGAATTCGAACGACGTTGTAGGAATAACAATTTGAAACCTTCAACTTTTTCAAAATTTAGCAAACATAATGACAGTGTCGCTTCTAAAAAGGCTTTGAGCATCAATGATAATGAAGTATGTCAAAAATCTGAGAATCTTCAAAATGTTCCTCGCTCATTATTTAAAACTAAGCTAGACAATAATACAATCTCGAATCATACTGGAAATACGACTTTCAATGATACAAAAATGCTTAAAAGCAGCACTATTCGCACTTCAGACAATGAGAAAGATGCTGATAAATCTAACAAAAAATCCTTTAAAATGACAAAAAGAAATTTAAGTTCAGATAGAAAAATGAGCTCAAATGATAAGCCACAAGAAGTTAATCCAATATCACGTCAATACACTTTTGATTCAGGCTTCGACGAGAGAATGGACACTAGAGATTTGAATTCTTATGCAGCAAATCCAATGGAATCAACAAATGCTACTTCTCCAAACATTATTAAAGAGGATACAATCATTGATAATCTTAGTTTCAATGAAGATCCAATTCTCGGTCAAGCAATGCAAGTGCCTAATTTTGATGAAGTTGAGCTCAATTCCAATGTTAATTTTCCAAATTCATCAAGTACTCCTGTAAATGTTTCCATTATTGAAGATATATCTGCAATAATTCAAAAAGAGAACAGTAGTTCAATACTTGACCAGGCACAGGACCAAACAAATGGACCAGAAAATCAAAACAATTCAATCAAAGTGCATAACAATACCTCTCCAAATATTTATGAAAAGTTTACAATTTCGGTGCTGCCGGATAGCTCGAGTATCCTAAAACTTTCAAATAATTCCTCAATTCAGGAAGATCCACAAAATAATCTAGCTAGACAATCTTCCTTTAACGAAAATCCGAACAATTCAGATTTTGGAACGTTTGTAGCTAAACAAGAAAAATTATCAAGGAACTTCTCGTTATTACCTGTAATTGCACTTCGTGACTTTAGTCAATATCACGATATTAACATTGACAAAGATAATGAAATATTAGTTCGAGTAACGAGCGCTAATTTTGACAAGATATATGTTGTCACAAAAATTAATGACGAAAGGAATTTGAATGAATTTTGTAAAAGTCCGGTGTCGTCTAGGTCCAAGCTATTCCTTCTAACCAACTCCGGTGAGAAGAAGGAAATTGAACTTAAGAAGTTAGGGATAAAGAATATGAAACTTTATTGTAGTGAAGGACATAACAGAACTATAGAAGATTATAGCAGTAATCCGCTTTTATCATGCATAAATATTGAAAAGTTTTCGGTACAAAAACTGGATACAAGATCCAGAAAATCGAGAAATTCAGGAATCGACATCCACGTGACAAAAAATTCTCCCAAAAATTCAAATTTCATCGTTATTAAGGAACAATCACATGTGACTCATACAAAACTGAAATAAAATGAACTTCCCCTCCGAATCCTCAAAGTAACAATTCTCATATGATCCTGAACATGCGCAAAACATTTTCATATGTCTCTTATTCATCGTTGACTATTGATTTTGATAAATACAAATTTTTGATGCTGGTGAATCATTTTTGTTTTTATTCTATTCAGCTGGTGTCTGTTGTCTGCTTATCATCAAATTCGATGGGTGTTTGGAAGTTCCATTAAATAATAAAGTATTAAAGTTAATTGCTTAAGTGAGCTTATTGTAAAAAATAAAATAAAAATTAAAAGCCTTGAAATTTTGTGCAGCTAAAGTGAAGCATAAGAAATTCCATTTTTTTGACTTTAAAGGATGAATTAAAAGAAAATTAAATAAAAGTGAAAAATTAATGAATGGAAGTGGGAAATTTTGTAGTTTAATGTGCATCGCTCATTCTGCATTTCACGTACAGCAGACAGAAACCCATAAAAGTTCAGAACATCCATAAAAAAATTATATATTTACAAGATATTTCATGTCTTATATGTCTTCATGTTTATCGGTTTAAAAAAAAAGCTATAAAGTTGGAATTAAAGTGTCACTATGGATCTCTACAGTTTATTGCTATAAATGAAATTTAAAGGAATAGTAATAATAATATAATAGCATAGAAGGGAAAAAGAAGATTATACTTCCATTCATACATAAAAATAGTGTTTTTGTTATTGTATAAAATATGGACTTTAGTGCTACTTATAAAGTTCTTGTACTAGGCGACTCCAATGTCGGGAAAACATGTATCGTTCATAGATATTGTGATGAGAGATATTATGATACTTACATTAGTACGATAGGTAAATTTTCCATTTTCTATTCCTGATTTTTTTCGGACAAAGGACAATGAAATTAAATTTGAAATTTTTAAGAAAATCCTTTAAAACCCTACTAAATTTAATCTGTTGAAGGGTTTTAAAGTAAGAAATGATTAAAAACCATATAAAAGTCAATATTTAAAACCTTTCAAATGTTTCTGACTCCTGTATTGGAATTGTATTGCTTATTAATCTGTTGAGCTTTCATGCAACTCTAAACATTTGTGATTTGGTCCATTCAAGGTCAAATTATCATCAGAAATGATAAAATATGATGACTATGTAGAAATATTCAGAAAATTTAATTGTTCTGAATTAACAATTCAAATTTAAATTGAAAATTTAATTGACATTAATTTCCTTTTCATTATTTTTAGGAATTGATTTTAAACAAAAACTGATAAATCTGGATGGCGTACCGATAAAACTGCAAATATGGGATGTAAGTGAATGCTCATCATCAAATGTCAATCAAAATTTCAATTAATTTATAATTAAATTTTAGACTGCCGGACAGGAACGATTTAGGACACTAACGACTGCTTATTATAGGGGAGCAATGGGAATATTATTAATGTATGATGTTACTAGCTTGGACTCATTTAATAATCTTTCATATTGGCTTAGAAACATACAGGAAGTAATTAAGAATACATTTTGGATTTTGTCATGTGATGTAATTAACTTTTATTTTAAGAATGCTGCACCGGATGTTGTGAAAGTTTTAGCAGGGAATAAGTGTGAGTGTACTGCTGCTCAACGATCCGTTGATAAAGAGCGAGGAGATAAGGTAATAACCCAAATTCTTCATCTACTAAAGTCACCAGCTACTTTTCATGCATACTAAACTTTTGATGCCATTCGCTGTAAAATTTTGCATTCTGTATTAATCAAATATTGATTTTTCTAACATGATTATTTACTAAATAGTTTCATCAAGACTTTGTGGCGTCACACGAAACTTAATCTGATTGACTCAATTTTTCATTTGTTTCGTTTTATGTTTCATTTCAATTGTAGATTGCTGAGAATTTTGATATGCCATTCTTTGAAGTTAGCTGCAAACAGAATATTAATATCGAGGAATGCTTCCTTACACTTGCACGAAAGATTCGAGAACAACGTGAGCATAGGGTAAGATAGATATTTTATAACGGCTTTTTAATATTTGAATTCTTTTAAAAACTATACAAATGTTTTAAAAACCAACTAATTTATAAGGTTTTTATAAATTTTAAAATTATTCCGTTAATTTCTAGGGCGAAAATTTCGACGAAGACGAACAATCAAAAAGTGGAAATATGAAGAAGAGCACATCGAATGGATTAGGACCATTTACATTAGGAGCAGCTTCCGATAGTGGAAGATGTTCTTGCTAAAAATTACGTTGCTGGAACGTTATTCATATCAATGAACTTAGAAATGAAGAGATCATCAATTCAACATAAAAATTTTTCTACAATATATTTAGACATGAACATGACGAAAATTATCGCATAAATGGAAATGAATTCTTTTTTGGAAATTATTAAACAATTACAATAGTAGGATATGAGAAGAAAATTTTTCGATCGAGACATGAAAAGATATACAATTCATATAATACATTATAGCTAATGTGCTTGGCGTGACTGTTGCTTCATTAAACAAAAAATATAAAAATCAAGTTCAAGGAGTTGGAAACTCCAAGCTATATACAATTTCTTTAAAAATGTCATTGACAATTTATGTTGGGATCGTTCAGAAATTATGTAGCATCACAAATGGACACTTTTGATAGTCAATCTTTAATCGAACCAGCGATAGGATAAGTGGCTAAGTAATTTATGAACGATTCCATTGATATCCATAATTTAACTTAATTTGTCAACGCCAATTAATGCCGAGCATCGAAATATTTTTGATTTAATTTATACATTTTTCAACTGGTTTAAATCCAAAGGAACTACTTAGTAGAAATGTATTCAATATTCCAATAAACTATCTGATTTTGATTATTCAATGTCTCATTACTCCATGTCTTATCACTTAACATCTCAAGCATCAAAAAATACTAAAAATATTCTAATCAAAATTTTAATTTTTATTTGTTTAGCCGAAAAATAAGCAACAACAAATCGGGCATCGTGCATGTGAAAATTGTAAATTTAATCGATTGCACACTTTCTATTGTTTTTTAATCACACGCTGTTGCTCCATTACTAATGCATGCAGCGTACGCAATAAAATGCGGAATCGTATTCTGTTCAAGTACGCCCTCGAATAAATGAGAGTAAGGTCCTCGAGAATATATCGGAACATCATCGCCTCCATGTGTTTCATATAAGAGTGGTACAAGTGATGGATACTGATAGCCAGTATTTTCTATAAAGAATAAAAAAAGAGTTGACATGAAAAGATGATAAGAAGTAAAATGTAATTTCCATACTCATTTCTTCTTCGTTCACTAGACGTTTCTTTTCAGCGGAAGGCCCATTTGCATACGACAATGTTAAGTACGGCATTGAATCCATGGAGGAAATTTCCGTATTCAATCCTAAAATGTCTTTGCCTCGATGTGAATAGCCAGACAATGTCATTGTATGCGAATGGTCAGCAGTAACGACTATTAATGTATCTTTTTCGTCCGTTAGCTCCATAGCACTTTGTATAGCTTTATCAAATTCTGCTGTTTCATCTAAAGCAAGATGCGCCATGTTATCATGATGCGCGACATCTATTTTACCCCCTTCTACAAACAGAACAAAACCCTTATCATTCTTCTTTAATATTTCAATGGCAGCTGATGTCATTTCCTTTAAACTTGGTTCATCTTTATCGTTTTTCAAATTATACTCTAGATGAGAATCAGCAAACAGTCCCAAGATATGATCAATTTTAGAATAATCCAATGAAAACAGTTCTGTCCGATTGCTTACATAATGAGCATTTGCTGATTTTTGATGCTGAATCCATTCATCTATTAAATCACGTCCATCAAGTCTTTCACCTCTTGATCCATTCTCAATTATATTTTCTGACAAAAATTTCATACGTCCTCCACCAAAAATAACATTAAGCTTATTTCCAGGAGATTCTGTAACTAGTTGTTTTGCAATATCTGAACATTCTTTGGAATCTGTGAAATTTTGCATATCATAGTCACTTTCCCAATCTCGACTTGCTGATCTTGCATAAATTCCAGCTGGAGATGCATGTGTTACTCTCGTTGTAGTGACAAATCCTGTAGATTTTCCAGCATCTTGTGCCCATTGCATTATTGATGATAAACGATTTTCTTTAATTAAAGAACCTTGGCAATCATTTCTTTTAACTTTGGCATTTAATCCTACAGTTCCGAAATTTGCTTTAACACCGGTTAAGTATGCTGTGGCACTACATGCACTATCTGCAGTTTGCTTATCCACACAATAAGTTTTTGAAAGTGCTGTGAACGGAAAGTTCTCAAATGATAATGAATACTCTTCTCCAGATTTTTTCAGTCTTTGTCCTGCATATATTCTACTTGCAGTTATTGTTGATAATGACATTCCATCTCCCAGAAATAGAATTACATTTTTAGCTATATTTGTATTAATTTTCTTATTAAGTTGTTCTTGTAATTTTTTCTGTGCTTCATTTATCCAAAATGATGAAAATGTTTCTTGTTCCTGAGATTGATCCTTAAGATCACGTTTCAATTTTGTAACATGCGATTGTAATGAATGCAAAAGTCTTTCATCTCTAAATAGTTCTTTTTTCTTCGACATGAAGAATCCATAACAGCTACTGTATATTATTAACAATATAAATATTACTGCCAATATCCTCATGATCACTTTTAAGTTAAATAAACTAATAAAAATAAATAAATTAATTAATTCGTTCTATGCGACTAATCGAGTGCTTCTTTGAAATAAAACTGACGATAAATATTCATAGAGCTCTCTTTTTATTTTAGCACTTTAATTGCGATTATTTCTCGTACGTTGCTTGCTTAACTGTATTGACAGATTGTCTAGCTTACTTAGTTTTTTGTTGAATTGATATCATTAACACAAATATTTCAAGGATACTTTGTTGTCTACTGTGAAAACAATAAGAAAATTTGACATTTATTGCCTAAGCAGCTAAATACTTTTAGTTTGTAGCTTACCAAACTGAATTAATTGATTAAGGTATTGTTGGATCTTAACTGGATCCATAAACTTATAACATAATTTTCATTCTTATTTTGGTAATATTTAGATTTTGAAAACCATATAATTTACCAAATTTAGATGCATTTGTAGGGTTTTGAAGCACTTCTTTTTTAAAGAATTTACAGAGTTCTGATAAATTTTAAAAAAAGTTCGTTAAAACACAGGTCAGCTACAACTAGGCATCAGAAAATACTCAAATTCAAGCATTTTTGATGCTCTTATACACAGCTGAAAAGCTTTAATGAGATAAATCACATGCGAGTTTGAGGAGAACAGGTGAACGAATTAATACAATAGAATCAATACGAGGACATTACTGTTTTTTTAAAAAAGTAAATTTTATTCAACATTAATATGAGCTACTTTTTGCGATTCTTTTGTACCAAATCTATATTTCTTTTCTATTAATGACTTTGGAAGATCAGGAATCAGTGAAGGATCATTTTTATTATCAAATTTGTTGATCTCAAATATAGCATTTCCAGTAAAGTGATATTCTGACTCGATAAAATACAGGCAGAGACTTAAAAGTTTTGA
The DNA here is from genome assembly GCF_022539635.2 of Chironomus tepperi. NCBI lineage: Eukaryota > Metazoa > Arthropoda > Insecta > Diptera > Chironomidae > Chironomus > Chironomus tepperi. The sequence continues at coordinate 839,111 of NW_027226222.1, forward strand.
ATTTGATAATGTTTTGACTTCAACGTCACTAATTTTTCTATTATCATCGGACTCAGATTTCCACTCGAATAAAGCATCAAGTTTTGGCTGGATTTTCGAAATTGGATACAGAAGAAGGAGGAAATTTTGAAGCATATCCTCTTTGGTAAACCCTTTGTAGCGTAGAAAATACATTGTATTGTTGATCGTCAATAAAGGTACTTGAACCCAATGTGGATGTAAATGCAACAAATCCCTGACTTTCTTCTGGTCTATTTTAAACGTATTGCTGAAGAATTCAATGATTTCTTTTCCTTTTGTCTTATCGCCACCAATATATGCATACTTTTCAAACGTCTCGGTCGGCCCAGAAAGTAAGTTTAATGAAAAACACCGCATTTTAAGCTGCTTTAGATATTCTAATCGTGTTTTAGCTTTAGTCTGATAGTGAATCAACCTTAGTATTCGAGGATTATTAAACATCACACTGAATTCTTTAACTTTATGAAGTTCGCAGAGTCGACTATAAACAGTTTCGGAACTTAAAGTTAAGATTTCATGACACTTGATGATGGCTTCTTCTGGAATATTGAAATTCCTCACATGCTGAAGTATTGATTTAAGTGTCTCACAATTTTGCATTAAAATTTTTGGCCTTGCATGTACAACTTCCTTAATACTCATTTCTGAGATTTTTGGTATATCTCTTAAAATTGCTTGAATGTTTTCAGCACGTGCATGAAGTAGGTATGAATTCTTTGCGATTCTCTCTTTTGAGAAGTTTAGTTCCTCGATAAGTATATTTACAGTTTCCACCATGCCTTTCAAATTCCGATGCTTCATGTGTGTATAAATCTTTCGAGCTCTTGTTATTTCGTCATCTGTCATATGCAGTCTCTCTTTTAAATATTTATTCATAATTTCTCTTCTAATTTCATTCAATGAATTTGAATCTGTTAATTCCTTTTCTATTTTCACTGGAATATCCAGTTGTTTCTTAAGACTTTCGACCACATTCGACGAAGGATGGATATATTGATATGCTTTTAACACTGCTAAATTTTTGTTCATTATTGAAACATATCTGATGTAGAAACTAAGCTTGACATTTTGAAATAAGCATTCTTTGAAGACCATATCTCGATTCTCATATGTTGAACGATTGATAAAGAGGCATGTTGGATGTTCTATAATATCGTAATTTGAAAATTTGTTTGTCCTCAAATATTTTAATGTATTTTCAATTTCAGTATAATCAGCATTTTGTCCCCATAAACTAGTGTTTCCTGACAGGAACTTCTTCGACTGTTCTGCATTTAAGTCTGTAAAATTGATAATTCCAATATAAAATTCATAAAAATTTAAATTTGTTGAATTTACCTAAGTATTTCATATACATTTCTATGAATTTATTATCCCTAGTCTTTTCATCTTCACATGACTTGAAGCCGCTACAAAATCTCCTTCCATATATCCGAGGAAGTTGAAATATTCTAATTCGTATCATTTTATTTATTTACAAATTTAACTTGTCTCAACATAACACCAATTTATTTTCCGTACTTGTACCAAAATAGTTCTAAAACATTAAAAGTTAGTATAGATGTGTTTTCTTGTGACCGATAGAAGCGCATATCGCATAAAACTTTAAAATATCTAATTAATTATATAAAATTCATCAAAAAGTCTAAAATAGAAGAAGTTAACCGGTTAAAACAAAAATAACGGACAGACAGACAAAATTCAGACAATAACAATTTTTTTTCATTCAGAAAAATGTGCTAAAAATAAACAGAACTTTATTTAATATTAAATTCCTTAAATTAATTGAGAAGTTGAGCATTTATTTAATAATTCTTAATGTAATATAGTTAATAGCAATAAGGAAAATTTGAAAATGGAGAAGGAACAGTGTCGAATGTGTGGAAAAACCTTAGAATTATCTGATTTATTAGAAATCACTCAAGAATTGCAAAATATGATTGAATATCATTGTAGAATTAACATAAATTTATCAGACGTACGATTGCCGAACAAACTTTGCTATGACTGTAATTATACAATTGAGAATTTTGCCAAATTCACTGAGGATGTAAGAATCACACAGTTGAAGTTTACTGCACTTTTTAATGACATCAAAATAGAAATTGAAGACCTTCCACCGCTGATTGACGATAATAAAATATTGGATTTATTTGTTGATGAGCCGAAAATTGAGATAGACGAGTATCCAGATGACTTGTACAAACCTAAACCAAGTAAACGTAGAAGTAAAGTCTTAGAAACGGAAGTTGATGTTCAAAAAAGTGTTGAAGGAAGTGATATCGATGATTCCTGTTCTGATAGTGATTATGAAGGAAATAAATATTACAAAAGGAAAAAACCAGTGAAGCATCGTCGTGTTAGAATGAAGAGAAAGAAATCAAATAGTTGTGGTGATGACGAGAACGAAATATTGCAGGAAGTCCCGCAAAGTGATAGAAACAAAAATGGTACAATAAAGAAAAAATCTTTAGCATCGTACGAAGGAAAGACATGGAATGATTTAAGCATTGGTTGTGTTGAGTGCGACCAATTTGCAAATGGACCGTTTGAATTGAGGCAACATCATTTTAAATATCATTCATTAGATACCCAATTCCGATGCTTCGAGTGTGCTGATCAGAATGATGTTAATTTTAGTTACTTCTACCAGTTTTTAAACCATTATCCCGAGCATCAGAAGCATTTGAAATTCTGTTGTGTAAGTAATGACTTAAATTCATGGACTTAAGAACAATATTAAGCAATTTCAATCAACTTTACAGGTAATTTGCTCTGAAATGTTTTGGAACACAAGGAGTCTTAATCAGCATTATGAAAGCAGTCATGACAAATCAGATCGAACAGCACTCTTCCATTGTATGAGATGTGGACAGTATTTTAGGAAATCATTTGATTTAATTAATCACGAATCTCGAGTACATAACATAGAGTCACCTCAACCTGTCGAAACTGATTCTACAAAAGTAGCATCACTCACGATGGAAGAAATATTTGAAGAGGAAATGAAATGTGATTCATTTGAGCAAAAAAGTCCATATAATTTATTAGATGATCAGAAAAATTCAGATGGGACTGTTACAATAGAATGCAAGGAGAAGTTTAGCGAATGTATGTGGAATAATATTGCAATCTATCAATGTACTCACTGCGGTATTCAATCATCGACTATCTATCAGCTTTATGAGCACTATAATGCCGAACATTCAGATACAAAAAATAGTTTTGTGTGTAAAAGTTGTCCGGAACATAAGACTTTTCTCAACTTGGAATCATTCGTTAATCATACATTTACAATACATCATGAGCACTTGAGATATTTCTGCTTTATTTGCTTTAATGGATATTGGAATTATAAGACGTTATATCATCATTATAAAACAGAACATGAGGATTATAAAGCATTTATATGTTTATACTGTGGAAAGTATCATAAATCAGTCTATGATATAAGACATCACAAGGAAGTACATTCAACAAAAGGAGATAAAGAGAAGAAATCTAGGAACTTTACGTGTTCAATTTGTCCTAAATCGTTTACAAGACAAAATCAATTACAGCGTCATCTTGATACACATGTCAAGAATGAGAATAAAGTGTAAGTATCCCCATTTTAAATTTAGAAGTTCCAATAACCATTTTATTTGTATACATCAGATGGATCTGTGAAACATGTGGAAAGAGCTTTAATGCAAAATCAACATTAATTAATCATGCGATGGTGCATCAAACTGAGAAACCGTATGTAGTGCCATTTAAATTGGTTTCAAGTGCTAAACTAAAATTATTTTCAATTCTTTGACATGCATAGATTCGTGTGTACAATGTGTGGAGAAGGATTTAAAAACAAATATAAACTGAAGCATCATAAAGGTGAGGAAAACGGTTTGATCATCGGAAATGAGATTTTAATAATTTATGGAAACAATTTTCATCAATTTTGTGTTTAGGAATTCATACGGGAGAACGTAATTTTGGGTGTGAGATTTGCGGTCAAAGGTTTAGAGCGAAAGGAACGTTGAAAGGTCATATATTAACACATACCGGCGAACGTCCTTTTAGTATGTATCCTCATTAGTATTATTGTTAAGAAAATATTTCAAGCATTTCATTTTGATTAGGTTGTGAATTTTGTGACAAGCGGTTTGCAGCCAAATATGATTTACTCGTTCATACTCGTTTACATACCGGAGAATTTACTCATGAATGTCCAATATGTCATGAAAGATATCCTAGTTGGAGTAATTATTCAAAACATATGCGTGGACGGCATCAAATTGATCCTAGATCTGACAAAAAGAAGAAATATGATGCAATTATCAAAAATTATCAGGAGAGAAGTAATGAAGCACAGCCAGAAATGAATGATTCCTTGCAATTTTATCCTATTTAAAACATATTTAAGAATATTTATAGAATAAATATTAAGTCTCGTTATTCATACAATTTGATTGTCTTTGAATATTCTATTGACTTTTTGGATAGAGCTTGTGTTTTAACAGTTATCCATCGTAGACCTTTCAAAGTGCCATATATGACATTCAAAAGAAGAAAGCAAGTTCTCCTCAAGGGACTGTTCCAACTGTTCTAAAAAACTAAGCTACTCTATAAATTTTGAAAAACATATTAGGTAACAGACTCAAAATTTAATAAAAATACGTGTGGCTCCTGATCTGTTTTGAACATTTAAAATTTTCAAGTTCACCTGTGTCAATATTTTTGAACGAAGTAAATTTTTATTGTTCAATTTATTTATTATTTTTGTTCATTGTATTAAGCTTTAGTTTCAGTTTAAGGCTTCATACCGAGAGACGTTTAACAATGAAAATTTTGTTTGCCCTGTTTTTATTTTTTGCCATCGCATATTCAAAGAAATGCTATGAAGTGACAACGCCAAAATGCCGAGCTGGCGAAGTCTATCTGGTCAATGGACCAGGGCCATTTTGTTATGCTACGTGCTGGTAATTTTTAATTTATTTTCTATATTAATTAATGTTTTAATCCACGCCGATTGTTAATTAAAACTATTCCCAGTGGACCTAGAGGACCTCCATGTCGTATGGACTCATTCACTTCAGGATGCTTCTGTGCTGATTCTGCAGAAACAAAAGTGTATCCAGTGGCCAATAACTCAGTAATTGAGGCCAATAATAGATGTGTTTCAGAATGCGATTTTACAAAATGCTAGACAACTGAAATTTGGAACATCTTGCAATAGTGTCTTCAAGACGTTAAAGGTTAGGATGTCCTTCCTTCAATGTTTCCTTAATTAGATAACATTTATCTGAGAAATAAAGAATTCATTAAAGACCATTTCCATATTTGTGATTTAATGTACTATGGCTTCTGATTGTTTTGAAAGCTAATCTAGTAAGGAACTGCGTCGTTCCTTTTAAATTCCCATACATCTTTTAAAAGACTTTCAATTTATCAGAACTCAACTCTTTACTTATGTCTGTTTAAAATGTCTTGAGTCATATTTCAACATATTTTTTTGGGGTAATCTTTATATCCATATATACATAAATTTACACAAACGTTTGGTAAAATTGTCAACTTTTAAAAGTCACAAACAAACAGTAAAAAGAAAAACTATTTTGAGAAAATGAAAATCCACAAACATAAATTGTGTTTATGAAATATGGAAATCGCATGAAAACAATGTGGCAGATATAGTGTGAGAATATAAATTCTTGTGTAAATAAACATAAAAGTCTTTATTTGATTCCATTACATTTTCAAAATGAGAAAAGCTCTTGCCATTTTTAATTCACTTAAGAAAAAGATTTTTTTGAGGAGCATGAGCATATAAAATGGAAAATCAGCGCAGTAATAACCAAAGCTATAAAACCATAAACCAAAATCATGATAATTAACTAAAAATGTGCTTAATCTCAAGAAATAAAATAAAACAAATAGTAAAATGGAAGGAATGAGTGAGGAAAAAGTTCAATCATAAATTGAATGCGAAATGTTTGCGCTGGTTGCAAACTATACAAAACTACTATTGGCGTCTTGATTCTAGAATTCATTTTGAACGAGAGACAGTAGAGAAATATGCTGTAGACGGCAAAAATGAGAGCTTCTGGTGCTTCTTTTACCACAAAAACCCTCCTTCCGACATTCTACACACATAGTGCTCTCAACTGACTTGTAGAAAAAATGAAAAGCGGATGAGCAGCAAGTGAGACTTTATTCATTTATAATGTCAATCATTTATAAAAGACGGAAAGGTCTTGGACTGTATGACAATCATAATTTATTTTTTTGCATAATTTTTCTATACTTCATACTGAATGGAATCTTCTAGGAAGGTTTGCTTATAAAATATTGAGTTCGAATTTTGAATGAATGAATTTTACTCCAAATTGAGGTGAAAGTTTGTCGAAGCGTAAATTTCGTATGATAACTTGCAAATGAAGGAAGTTTGATAATCTGTCGAATAGCTTGGAAATACGTAGAATTACTAAACATGGATGCTTTCCGTGTAATTTACATACGCAAAGCAGCATCTGAATTTCAACTTTTAATGTACAAGTTCTGAATGAGAGATCTATTGAGGGAGACATTCACGGAATAGGTGACACACAGTTTGGACAGCACTACAATTTGCTAGAGTTTTTATAAATAAACATTTTTTTTTGGATATTCTTTTGGCATAAGATGATACTCTCAGGTCCATTTACATCAATATTCCATTTGTAAGCGAATCTTGAAGTTATCATTCCGAATTCTTGTGCTTCACTTTAAGTTTGTGATCCGTTTTTTAATCCAACACTGCCCAAGGCTCCAATATCGTCTTGATATTGTACATTATGTAGTTGAAGTATCCAATCGATGGAATTCGGGAAGCCATACCAAATATGAACCAAGAATCTTGTTGATAACACTGGCATCAACTGCTATAATCAACCTACCAAATTAAATAGACGTCATTTATGAACGCCCCGCATTGAAGTAGGAAAAGATGAAGAACGTTGAACAATAAAAATTATGCTGTTATTTAATTTCGTCCATGATACCATACAATTGAAAAATTTAATGATTAAGATAACTGAATACAAATTGAATTCAATTAGTTTCATTAGAGATGCCAAAATTATAGTTAATTTGGCATTATTCCAATCGAAAGAGAGAGGATACAACATAAAAAAAAATTCTGGATTTTTTTCTCAACTCTTCATTGCTTGATTCTTTTGTCTAGCGGACTCAAATGAATTATTATCTTAAGAGGAAGGAATTCTTTATAAATAACATAAATCATACTGCAAGCAATAATATTCACTCATGCAATTTGAAATTTGATTATGATTCAAAATCATATCGCCTATGAAATTTAAATGTTTCGAATTAATAGCTGAAAACAATATTTCTACGGACATAAATACAAAAAAATGGCATTGCATACAGGAAATTGACGATAAATTTATTCTGAAAGCCAATTTTTGGCTCGAATTTTTTGCATACTGCCGAGTGCGGGATAAATATTGAGTGTTATCAGGAAATATCGTATGACACAGAGCAATAATTTAGATGAGCAATTCTAAAGCATTAGTGCAGAAGAATGAATTTGTTATGAAAAATAAAAAAGGAGGAAATTCAAATTCATTTAAATGAAAAATAATAATAATTTTGGAATATTATAAGAAGCCATAAGTCGCATTATAAATTTGAATGCTTTGCAGAGAGACAAAAAGATTTAGTCAAAAATAAAAGGAAGTTCTTGCTTCTTTATCTCTTTCTAGCGTAGTTTTGGAAAATAATGATAGCTATTTCATTTAATTCTTGCTTTTTCAGCATCTTCATGCTATCGTCGAATAAACAAAAATGGCATTTGTCGATCAAATGACTGGGAAATTTCTAGTTACTTTGTTGACCTCTTTCTTTATTTGTTTTGTAATTCTATTTTTGCAGATTTGACTCAAATCATCAAAATTGTCTATATCTATTACATGAAGTAAGAATCATTAATGTTTAGGTGGAATTCCGGGAGCTATTTTACTGACAAGTCGATATTACAAGCAATAATTGGAAGCAGTATTTTTTGGGAAGAGAGGAGGATATTGAGTCGACTCGACTCGAGTCAACTTTTCCATACAAGATCCGTGTCTGTTGAAGAGTTTATCCTTATGAGCAGGTAACATTGCGATTAATAATCTATTATACCACACCCTCTAGACCAACAGTTTATAGAGAAATCCGAACCACTAGGAAACTTTGTATATTGCAAAAATTCAAGATCGTCGTAAGACCTGATGTATCCTTCAATGTACCCAGTTACAATTTGCGGAAGTTTATTCAATAAGAAGAGGGTGCTTGACCTCCAAAATCCTATTTGAATACACCATACGTTTTTAGAGGGGTTTAGTAACTGGTGAATTTCTGGATGGAAAGAGATCTCGAGGTATACCAAAGAGCTCATGAGATTACTATATGAGCAACGATGCAAAAGTGCTGGGAATTAGAAACTGGCAGAAGTTATCTAAAGACAGATCCAGCTTCCGACGAATAGGCCACCGTGCTCCTTTGCCAAGTAAGTAAAATAAGTGTGAACATTTCATCATTTGGAATTTGGAAGCTTGTCCTAATTACATCTTGATTACTTCCATACTTGCTGATCATCTGCAAAAGAATTATAAAATAAGCCATTTCATTGTAAAGAAAAGTTTATCCACAACTTAACATCAAGAGAGCAAAACTAACATAAAATACAGTTCATAATTTCTTTCTTCGCATATGCTCTTAGACATAAAAATAACAAAAATAAAATAAAATAAATGGCAAACATTAGATGACTACATACATATTTTTTATATAGTTTTTTAAAAAACTTTTCTTCTTTCCTCTTTCATTTTCTTTATGACGAAGAAGAATAAAAAAATGAAGAAAAATTGCTGAAAGAAGTAGGAAAAGTCCACAAATGAAATAGCATGTTGGACAACAAGAGCAAACATTTATACATTTTTTTTTGCTTTCGTCTCCTCTTTTATTCTTCCTTTTTTTATGCTCCATCATGTTAAACTGTCAAGACAGAATTCAAAGTAGCATTCTTGAAAGAATTCAATTTGCAGAAGATTGTATTATACATTTTAGTTCTTCTTTTTCTATTATTTTTTTTCTCATTTCGTAGTTGAATTTCCATCAAAATATTTTAACGCTTCTATCATAACAGATGTTAAATTTCCCATGGAATATCTTTCTCATTTGCGCGAAATAACCTTCAGGATATTTTTCTATAGATAGATGTGTATATACTTAGTTTTAAAAATGCGATGAAAAACTATTGGCAAAGAAAGTTTTAATTAACTCAAAGTTTATAAAAATCATCATTATTTCTGTTCATTCTCTCGTATTTTTTTGTGGTTTAACAAGATTTTTCCTACTAATTTTCCAGAAATTTTCTTTTAATGCATGTGGAAAAATATTCATTTTGACTGACTGGATCTTTAATTCTTCATAATTAATTCTTAATTTATTAAAGTTCGAAATGCCATCAATGTTGAGTATATTCAATTTTGTGGTCATACTCATGAGCATGCTCCTTGTCTGTTCGACTTGTAAGCTATAGCTCTAGTATAATTAAGTCTTTTAAAATTGTCACTAGGAATGCCAATCTATGAATCTTTAAAATCTGATGAAAATATTGTACCAAAAATGCACAGTCGTCTGTGATCAAATCACTTACCAGTGATTTCGTACGAGAATATTTCTTACTGAAAAAGTAAGAGAAAGAAAATTTAGCAAATTTAATAGTTATCAACACGAAATAGTGTATGAAAATTGTTCTTAACATTTCATTGTGTTCCTGTTTTAATGTGCTGCTACCATTAATGTAATGAGTTTTCTTAAGCTTTTTCTTTTCTACTTTGTTTTGAACCTTTTTTCTCAATTTATATTTTCATTCAATTACAGAAGCTTAAGTGACTTGAGAAATGTATGCTTCTCTTTATTGTATGTGCCGAAATGTGTGTTGCTTTAAGAAAAATATCAGGATTGAATGTCAGGAGGTTGAACAGATTCTTCTTGTAGGAACATGAAGAATAAAATTTTTGAAAATTGTCATTTTTGTTAATACCTAAATAGCTGATAATGATTTTGTGGATTAATTCGTCCATCCACATATTAGTGAAAATGAAAATAATTTTCATCCACTTGCTTAGATCGTTACAAAATTATTCAACTCCCCCAAATTAAAAACTGAGGTTTCGGTCAATTTCAGATAAAAAATAAATTTGTAAAATTGTCACTATCTGTGTAAGATCTTTGAATTAATTAGTAGGGAATACAGTCTAACATCCAGTGATGCTTTGTGTATGAAACTCCTTAAAGGACAATTCTTGAAATTCTTAATTTGTAAAGCAAATTTTTTATCCCAGTTACCATTTAAATCTTTGATTTTCTGAAAATCTTCACTCATTATCAAACTTTGAAAATAATCAGACGTGTTTTTACAATTAATTAATCATTCATAAAAAGTCACAAAAATTTACCATAAATAATCTCGAGTCTGAAGTCAATTTTACAAGAATTTATCAGCATGGAAAATTCAGAAGAACTTGCTGGAATTTTGGAGATCGAATCATTGGTGATTGATTCCCAAGCGATGAAGGATGGTAAATTTTCAAAGCCTTCTACACTTTCATTGAAATTTTTTTAAGCAATCATTTTTTCTAGAGCTGATGATCGGCAATTCACCGCATTACATGTTTTGTAATGAAGATTTTGAAATTGCAGCTGTTGCTGAAATGATGCATGCCGATGATGTTCGACAGTTTGAAGAAACACCAATGGAACAAGACATTCCAAACATAGCTGAATGTATTTGTTGCGTGAATAATATTCATGAAGAAGTTCCTGTCGATATGCAAGTTGATGCACCATTAGCTCGTCATGTCACATTTGAGACAAACGAAATATCAGCAACATCAACTCAACAGTCGGATTGTCAACCTAATATCCAAGAATCTTCTGATGTGAGTCCAACCATTCGTAGATCTAATCGAATCCAATGTAATGCTCAAAAACGTAAATCATCCGAAATGGCTTTGGATACTGTCAGAATTCGAAAGCATAAATCCATTGATAATTCCGGTTCTGTTCGAAAAATTCGTCGCACTAATTCTCTTGGCAATTCTTCAAAGTCTCCAGCCAATGTTAAGGGAAGCAATCAAAAAGTTGCAAAGAAGCGCAAGTCAACTGGTTCGATTGGACATCCTCGTCGACAAAGTCGAAGATTCAATACTCAGCTTTAATTTTTTTTATATATTTTGTATCTATAATATGTATTAATTAACAATAATAATGATGTGTAGTTCATGAGATGTACTGTAAACTTAAGGACAAATGCCTTGTAGACAACATAATTTTAAGTTTTATTTATATGCTGAGAACGGAAAGAAGCTAAAAAACCTGTGTTTAAGGAAATAAATGATTTTGTGGTTCCACATACTTATTCATCTATGATACTAAGAACTATTTGACACGATGGATCTATCTAAGTTCTGCTTATTCATTACGTTATAATAGTTAAATGTCCCATTTTCTCTATATACCTGACCTTCCTTTTATTAGCCAATTAATAACTTCTGATATAAATTGATGTCATTAATGATAATATCCATGCCTTGTGGCATTTAATTAATAAGGATAATTTTTGAATGTCATTAGAACATGAAACTCGTTCTGAAAAAATGAGAAAAAATCTTTTTACATTTTTGTGCTTTCCAAAAATATGCTCGGTTTATGTTGAATTTACATCTGATGAAAGCTGTTCATATTATTATTCAGTGCTCATCTTAAAGGTGTACGTAAGTAACAAGCAAATGAAAGAATGAGGAATAACTTTGTTGTTAAATTTTTTCTTCCATTCCTTCCTTCCTTTTTCTGTGAGTTTGGATTTTTCCAGCATTATGTCTGGTAGACGTACTATTGTGTGGGTTGTTTGCCTAGATATTAATTATTTTGACTATTTTTAGAATTCTGATATTGTCAATCATTTGATTGCTTAATAGAATTTAAATCAGTTCTGCGTTTTAATCGCTTCCAAAAATTTTAATTTGTTCCTTACTTAGTATGTGTATCAAGGCAGTTTACTAACTTTTTTTCTTCACAATAAAAAATTGTTTTTTAAAACAAGCATAAGCCCTCAATCTTCTTATTTTCTCTCCGTTCATAAAAATCTATCCATACATACAAGAACAATACGTAGCATGTTAAGCAAATTTATTTAATTCCCCATAAAATCGGGTTTTCTTTTTCTTCATTTTATTTTTTATTTCATATTTTGAATAAAATTTATGAAAAAAGGTGAAATGGTTATTTCCACATGAACATATTGTAAAAGGCTTTATATTCAAAATATAAATAATGCTCATGAGAATGACAAATTTGTCAATTTGTCACATCATTCTTTTACAAAAAGTCTTCATTTATTTTAAATATAATGTATGTGGATTTACATACATCTGTTTCTATCTTAATTTGTCAATGTGATGTGCAATGTATAGGACAGAATAATAAATTAATGGGATGTAAAATCTAAATTGCTGCTTTTGTCTTTACTTTTTTTGAGATTGTGTCGTTATTTCATTTGAAAGTTTGAGAATCCTACAATTTTAACCTGACATATAATACTGGATTCTTAACTTGTATCCATGAAGCTGTATACCGAATACCATAAGTCGATGAATTGATCCGAATACCTACACCAGATTGGTAACTATCTGTTATGATGCAGGATTTGAATTGAAACAAGCAACAAGTCAGATTCTATTCGGGTATCCTTTTTTTTTTTTTAAGAGTGAATAAGAGAAGCGATGACAGGTATCTGTCAGTAGCTTTGTCAAAATATTTCCAAATGACAGATAGATCTTTCACCTGTTACAGTTCTGAATTCATCTTTTGTTTGTCACAGTTTATTATTTTTCAAGAGGTAGACATGCCATTCATGGTCAAATTTTCATAAAACTATGTATGCTGTAAATGTAAAACTCCTTGCTGGCTCCATGAAGCTCTTTATCTATCAACGTGCCACATAGGTTTTCGGAAATTCAAGATTTGATTTCATCAGTCGGAAATCCTAAAAAGTGTTCCCCAAGTGAAAAAGTTGGATCATCATACCAGGAACTATTAAATATCTCTACTTGAGATGATTCACTAGTCTAAACATCCAGAAAAACTTAAAACAGAATTTTTTCTAATACCTTAAAAGACTTCGATCATTAATATTTTTCAAAAGAAAGTTTGGGATTTTACATATGAAATATAAAATTTGAGGATTTGAAGTTAGTTGAGAATGACTCGAAAGGATAAAGTTTATAAATATTCATATTTTTTTTTACAAAATTAAAGTATGAGAAGCTTATGATTATTTTCATTTGAATACCTTCAAATATTTTCCTAAAAACACAAATTTTCCTTATTCAAATGTAAATCAAGAGCTCAAGAGCACATTTGTTCCACATCAACACCCCAACAAATGGAATTAATTTGTTTATTTTAATTTTAAAGCTTCATTTTTGATACTAGAGCATGAAATATAAGTACAACATAAAATTTTTAGAGTAAATACCTGAAATGTAAGAGAAAATAGAAATACACAGGCACAGATATATAGGAGAAAATTGAATTAAATAAAAAGAAGAAAATTCAATTTGCATCGATTCTTAATGCCATCATGCAAGCATAAAAAGGAAGTAGATTGAATTCTAAATACTTTTAAACATTCCAAACACACATTGTCCTCGATTCCTTTCTTGTTTGACTTTTTTTTTGTGAATTCTTCAAACATGCAAATATTTCTTTCTTTTTACTCTATACTTGCTCTATACATTGATGAAAATATAAAAGATTAGATGCAAGTAGCGTAGCATTTATGGGTAGCACATATTTTGATGTTTACATCATACAAACATTTTATTACATTTTCTTATCACATTTTTTCATTCGCGATATTGGATGTAAATTCGATATTGACATAACTTTAGGATATCTATATAAGCAGTTTGAACTGCAGATATTGTTGGACAAAGGAACGAGCTTTGTATTTTCGTTTTGTGATGACTTTAAAAATATAAAGTTGTATAAAGCAAGTAGAATGCTGATTTTTCAAGTTGGACAATTGAATTGACTGATTCTTGTATGGATGTAGTACATCTTTAATATACTTATTTATTAAAAAAAAGCTAATTACTTGTTTTGGCCTAAAGAAAATCTACGGATGACAAAACCTCTTGCTTTACCACCGGAATGATTGATCACGTAATAAGATTTATACTCTAGGTGCATATAAAACCCAGATAAAGACATTGCAAAACAGACATTGTTATGGATTTATGGTCGAACGGAGTAGTGACAAACGAAAAATCACTGAACGTACAACCGTAGTGGAGGAGTCGGAGCGATTAAATCCTGCTCTCGAGAGCTTGCTCACCTTAAAATGTACTAGATGAGAATGATCGTGAGCATTGTTTTTATCTTACTCTGCTCTTGAGAGCATGCTTTTTGTCAGTTTGGGAAAGTGAAATTTGAAGTCTTGCTTCGCCAACTCATCTCTATTTGAATCAGTTTTTATGTCCATTCCATAAAAAATACAGACAAGATCGATTTAAAAGTATTTTTTAATGGTAACGTATATTTTAATAAAATCGAATGAAGAGATTCAACTCTAGCGAAAGTATCTAGCCGAAAAATACTTTTTCCAGTCTACAGTATATCCTCCTGTATTTTAAGAAAACGTGATTAGCGAAGATTCATTTAGTTCCTTTAAATTAGATTATAACAAAGAAGATACACAGAGGAATCGAAAAATTGAAAATTTATTGTACTTTTCCAATAAAAGATCCTTCTTATGCCTATAAAATATTGAAGTAAATTTGCAACATGCGGCAACAATAATATGTTCAGTGATAGAAAAACAAATGTTTGTGTATATGACTGAAGAAACTGAATAAGACATTATGCAGTATGATGGTGAAATTTTTTTCTTCATGCTTCCTCTTGTGTGCTTTCTTTCAGTTGTTCATTCCGATCACGTCTTTAAGCTGACATAATTTTCTTGGAGAGAATGATGAAGACAATAAACAATATCTGGAGACCAAAATTTGAGTTTAGAAAATAAAATAAAGAAACTATTTTTTCTATTATCATCTTTTATCATCTGAACCTATTCAATCTATGCTTAATATTTTTTTTTGTCTATTCTAGCTTCTTCAATGCATATCCTGAAAATAAAAAGATAGCTGCATATTTATTATCTATTCGTCTGCATGCTTATGGATGCTTTAAGAATTAATCTAAAAGCGCTCCTGCAGAAAGAATTCAGCTACATTTTAACTAACTTTCATTTCAATCTTCTCAAAACAATTGCTTGTCGCTTCAAAGAATTTGCTTGCGAAGAGAAATGAACAGATTTAATTTATTTTCATTATAAAATACAATGATCTGTTAATTACTTTAGATAACTTGAATAAAATAATTTTCTGTTCACTCCTATAAGGAAGGCAACATTTCCGTAAATAAATATTATTTTGATCAAAATATGAATGAATGTGATAAAAAATTTAAATCAATTTCGGAGAACAAAAACGGAAGATAAATCTCAACAAACAGAAGACTCAAGCCTTATCATCACAAATGGGTACTCAACGCAACTTCCAAGAGGTAACATTAAACTCCTCAATGAAAAAATCAGATGAGAAACCAAAGCTAAATATCTGAGAATTGTAATCGACAAAAGACTGATTTAAAAACAGCTTTTGCAATATTTATGTGACCAACAGAACTCACACCGTATTAAGACTGCTTTATCCTCTCGTCAACAGCAACTATGCACTATGTACACTACACGGATGTACACTTATCAGAGCTGCACGTTAATATGGATTTTGTGTTACTTATGGCAGGTATACTTACTTACTTGCTGGAACCATTCTCCGACTAGGAGTCTAGGTTCTTACGAAAGGCTTTGCATCTGACTCATTTCTACACCTGTTTTCCTATCTAATTGATATTCTCAAATTATTATTTACGCCTATGCTTTTTTGGAGCACCAGGGTGTTTTGTAGCAGGTATTACCATCCAATACATTATTTTTCAGAGACGTCATTTATGAATCCCTCTATTCCATTATTAAAAGTTCACAGATATATTTAATTTCTTCAGTGAAAGCTTGTTGAAAGCTTTTCTTATTTCCAAATTTTACATTGAAATTAAATAAATCAACATAAATAACGGCAAGAAAATGGTACACTTAAATGAGTTTCACTTACGACTAGAAAACTGCTGCGTAACGATGAAAAATAATCTTCTAAGTATAATTTATAAAAGGCTAATCATTTTGATAGCGAAAATTAAAATTTAATTGAATGAAAAATATTAGATTTTATGACTATGACTTATACATATTTAATGAAATACAATAGCTTATGGCTATAAATTTTTGTGGAGAGGAAAAAATTCTAGCTTTATTAAATTCAAATATTTCATCCTACGGACTTTATGCAAATATACGTCCACTATTTTCATAGCATAATATTTTCTCTATCCTCTTAATAGATTGTGATCATCTGCTCTTTCATTGATTAATGGAATTAGCATCTGGTGCTTTTTTCTCAAAGAATATTTTTCATGTTTTATCCCGAGCAGTATATTTGAGGTTTCTGGATAACATTATGATTCTCAATAAATAGTAAAATGGATGAGCATTCATAATCCTGTGTTCTAGTCATTTATTAGCTTTAGATAACTTTAATAGCTGGATAGTCATAAACTCAAAAGATCCATGATATTTGTGAATTATGGTTGTGCCATTTTCAATCAATTGGAGAATTGGGGAAACTGAAGTCTAGCTCCGAAACTGACCGCTGGCGACAGAGATTTATGCCAAGATAAGTACATTAAAGTAAAGAGTAATAGCCTTTTCAATGCACCTTGTCTGAAGAGTGGCAGTTTTGCAATCAGACTAAGGATTGCAAGGCTTACAACCGACCGTTTTCGAAATCAACTTGAACTAAGAAAGCAACTTAAGGTACACAGTAAATAATTCCATAACAAGTGAAATAAAATCTTAAGGAATTAAGAGCATTTAGTATCAATATACCAGGATAGATATACGTAAAATTTTTATTCAGCCCAAGGCGTTAGCACGCCACTGAAATAATAAACATGCATGATGCTAACTAAATTCCTCGACATGTCGTCATCCTTTCAAGTACCGATCGGTTTACCTTCCAAAAATTACGGAAAGAAAAGAAGAATTTAAAGGAAAAACTTTTTGAAAAAGGGCTTACTTGTATAAATTATAATTATAGTAGGTATGATAAGCATAGAATTTTTTTTTGTGAGCAACAGAAGTAAACTTCCTTTGCTACCATTTATCATACATAAAAGCGTTTCGTGGAGCAACACGAAAAGAATTTCATTACCTCGATAATTTACAAACTTGAAAATGGGAAGGAGCAAACGATAAAGGGGAGAGGAAGACATAAAAGCAATTTCGTGCGAATTTAGAATTAATTTAAATTGTAATATATGTTGGCGATGAAATGCGAGAGTCATCAGCATGTTAGAATTGTAAATACTGTGCTGAATTTTCCTTCATTTTGTGACATGCGATAAATGTTTCAGGCTATGAAATAGATAATCACATTAGGTACATCGTCCATCAATCAAGATAAAGTTACCGTAAAAATGTTTGCATAATTTTAAAGTACTTTTGAGGATTTAACTTAGTGAAAATTGTCAAAGCTACATATGCTAGCTTTATACTTCAATTTTATATCCATCAATATTTAAAATCACCAGAACTAAAATTCAAAAAGCTTTGTAACCTAAAACCACTGGGGAAAAAGTTTGGGTTTTAATGAAATCGAGCTTTTGTGTGGAATAGTAAGGAGATTAAATTAAAATTCAGGATGTAAAAAGCATCATATAGATTGAAAACTATGTAAAAACTATGGGAAGGCAAAAAAATGACATTGAATGAAACATTTGTTTTCAGATTTATCTCTTTCACTTCCTTTTCATTCAATTTCCAAACCATATACGACATCACGTGAGAAAAAAAAACAATAGTATTATGTGAAACTTCTACTTTCCGGATAGATAGTGGAAGTTTTCCTTGGTTTTTATACGACTGACGTTTGGGGAAGTTTAAATGACATATTTTGGAGACGCATTTTAACACTTTCTGCATAACCAGCTTACATTATATGAAGTCAAATTGTTCAACAAATTAAACTCATCCAAATGACTGCTTTAGTATTGTTACACGTGGCTACTAACACAATCTGTGACAAATCTACCGCAAATGTTACCTGGTCAAAACCAATACCACTAACACATGCAGTTATTTATCTACATTACAGGTGAATGTGATTCTGAATATACTGGTCTATCATGAATTTGTGGATAATCTCTGATATTTATTGCCTGTGCTTATTATTCATTTGAGTCAGGTTTTGTCTGATCACATGATTCTCAGAAATTAAGACTGAGTCCCCAAAAGCCCCTCTCCCTAGCTACGCCCTTGATATCAATACCTTTGTGTAATTGACTACCACAAATGACCAAAATTCATCAAGTCCACCATTCATGCTCAAAAACATGCTAAAATGTGAAAACCAGTAAAAACTAATTTTTTGATTTTTCGAATGAAACGATTTTTCATCATGCATAGTTAAAATCGGAGAAGAAGATTAAAAAACCTCTCTTTAAACTTTCATAAACCACAATTTAAACTTCCATTTCCCACACTGAAAAATTCTCTTTATCTATACTCATTCTCTGTTTTTTCATTATTCATCTATTGAAAAGGATTAATAAAATCACTTTGACAAATATTATTGTCGCTTCTCGTTTACTTTTAAAAAGCAATGAGATGAATATGACAGAAAAATATAATAGATAGATAGATAGATAGTGTTTAAGTAGAAGGAAAGGATTTCAATGTGTTACTGAATGAATGAGCATATAGTCTAAAGTTTTTTAGGCAATGAGCTCATCGGTAGACACATAAAAAAGAGTATGGGAAGCTGTAAAATATGAATTTAAACAAAAAGAAAAGTTTGGAGAGGAAAAATTTTTGACATCAACGAAACTAATAAATTAAACCTTTCGCTATTTTCCATACTGTTTTTCAGGAAAATTTTCATATTTCATTCAAAATTTATGTTTGCGGATTTTCATGTTCTCCCCATTTATTTGTATGTTTGTCTGTCTTGATAAGCATTATGTGTGATATTTGTTTGTGTGTGCGACTACGAAGACTTTAACGTAAATAATTCAGCAAAAAAAATTTTTCCCACCTATACCAAAGAAACCTCTTTAGCCAACATTGTGTGCATGGGTTGGTTGGAAATGAGTTTAAAAATTTACAATGAGAAAATGAATATTTCATACATAGAACATTATTTAATCATAAATGGATTGGAAAATTGTTATTACAATGGTTTAGGCTTTAAATTTCCTATATTCTTACATTTTGCATTAGTCACTGAATGGTTTGTAAATTGAAGAAGTTGAAGTGCATTGAAGCTGTAGTAGCCAAAGTGCTATGAGGCTAGGCAATATTGCTTATTGACCAATAGTTATTCTCTCTAAGTAATTTCATTTTATAAGGGCTTTAACAGCTCAATCACATGTGCTAAATATGCATCTTACAGCCTAGTTTAATAGCAACAGACATCACGTTGCAAAGCAATTTTCATCAAGTGTATCCTTTAATTTGATTTTAATGGAAGTGGTAAATCCACTTTCTCTTTTTCTGAATCAATTGCCGTACAGCAAACTTCCATCTCGATTTAAATTGACATTTAAAATTCGAAATTAAGCAGCTTTATCAGAATGCACATTCCCGACATACCTAAAATTTCTTGGAACATTAAACGATATAGCTTCCATATCCACATCATTTTTAATGCTAACTTTATGAAATTTGCACATGAAGGAATGCCGATTCACATACAAAACTGTTTGATAATTTGAATACATATTCAGGAAATCTTTTAAAAAGCGACAATATTAATTTCATTCATGAATGCACTTAAGTGCTTTTATACCCATTACGAAGTGTAATTTTGTGAATTTCTTTCTTCATCATTTTCCATTGTGATAAAAAAATGAAATTTTCCATCATACTTGAAGAGCTTTTTAAATAAGTGCATGTCATATTTGAATGCATTTCATTTTTCTATTTCCATCCTTTTTATCAGCAGAAAGAGATCTTGTGGGAAGGGAAAAGTCTTATGAAAATTGTAAATGCAACATGAGAATATACATATTTGCCTTCTCGCGCATTTAAAGTACATAGAAGGAATTTGAAATTACTGTAATGTTGTAGAGACGGAGAAATGAATAAAAAACTGAATGGTGAGCATTTTATGGTTTGAAATATGATGATTATCTTTACAATCATGATTTTAGCGCCAAAAGGAACATTTTACAACACATACAGTTGACAATGTGCTGTTTACTATTGTTGTTTCATTTATGTTGTGGAAGATACGTACAGAAATGTATGCATCAACATAGAAATGTTCAAATTTTATGGCGTGCGATTTATCATGACTTCAGTCGTTGCCTATTTTTCTCTTTAATGCGATTATTTATCTTTACAAAAATATAAACATTAATGGGTTTCCTTTAAATTTTTCATTTAAATGAATTTTCGGATAAAAAATGTGTTGAATGACTTTTTGGTACATGGAACAATGAATGCTCAATAAAACTCCCGAACATCACAAGGTATTCGCTGCGTCGTGATTTGTCGCTTGGGGCATTATGTCGCTCCGGACAGTTTAGCGTCCAAACACCTCATGTCAAGACAAACTGTGATAAAAATGGGTTTCTTGAAGCCACTGGCATTATCTTCAAAAGACGACAGCATCATGATGCCAATATTTGAAATTGCAACAATCGGGTTCCATTTTGAGTTTAAGAAGTATTTGCACAACTAACTTTAAACTATCCCAAAGCGGATTTTTTAATGGAATACTCATTACTATCGACTATCAACTTGTGTAAATACATTGATTTCAACGAAAATTCAATTAAAAATCTCCAATTTGAGTTTACATTCATCTTGAGTTTGTATTACTTAAAGGATCGAAAATGCAGTCTCAATAAGATAAAATGGATTAAAATGAATAATGCTGAAATGAATGAACATTTTTTTTTTATCATCGTTCGTTCTTACATTTAAAAGCTGTAATTGATGGATTTTCAATTGAAGATCTCTGTAAATAAATGGTGCACATCTCAATAATGTTCACTGTCTGTGACATTAACACATCATGCAATACCTATCATATGATAATTTTTTATTTGATCATAATAATGGTTATGCTAAGTCGGTTAATCACGTGTAAACAGATGACACTGATATAGCAAAACAGCAGTCAGGATTTAACGATAACTTTTTCACCCATTCTGTCGCTGCTGTTGCTGTTGTGGTTTTGAAAATATATACATAATGTACACACAAAAATTATAAATTTCTGAAGGGCATTACAATGTGTGGATGGGTCAACCGCATAATTGCAAAACACACATTGAGCCATCGGTGAATGAATATGTACAGAAAAGTATCTGAAAATTAATTTTTTTTTCTGTGAAAATGTTTCGTAAAATGTGGTTTTAAAAAATAAATTTTTGCATCTCTCTCACTCATTTTTGCAATGGAAGTAGGGACTTCATAAAAGCTAATAGCTGTAAAATATGTAGTGGTACTGTTATCCCAACTAGTTTCATAATAGGAGAGCAAACAAGATATGAAGAAAAATATAAAGAATGGAATGGTTTCAATGACTGTATGTGTGTATTTGTGTAATGGAATAACACAAAACTTTTCCAGATTTTGCTTTAAACTTTTTTTTTTTGTGTAAAACTTTTCATTGTAACGATGAAATAACTTTATTTATGCTAGATATTTTAAACATTATTATATAGGATCTTATAATTTCAGGACATTTGTCTGATCTTTTATTTACTTACTTACTATAACCAAAATTGCAGTCAAAGTATTTTCATCGATATTCTTGCTAGCTTTGTCACCTATTTTGTTCAAATTTTCTGGTAGCACGTTAAACTGACATTCTTTCATTACTGTTCTGTGCCATGAAGATTTTGGAGCTCCAAAACGTATTTCACATTCTTGAATCTAACCAAAGGTGGTTGTGCTTCTATCCCAGAATTGAATCCATCATCTGAACCTCCCTATTGATCTTGATAATTGTAAATAGAAGCTTTTCGTTTGAAGGTCAATCTCCCAGATCCCCAACGGAAATCTCTGTGTAGTAGCTATTAAAGTAAAAAGCATAAAATGTTCGCTTGGTACCGTAATAACAGTAAGACGCGTAGTTGTCCTGACAAAACCATGATGGCTGATTTCGATTCACTTTATACAGAAAAATGCGGTTGATTGCATTGTCATGACTGGAAATTTTAACTTCCTGTGCTTTTCGTGGCTAAAATCTAGTTTGTGTACATATTTTTAACTACTGCTCTACTGGACATGAACGGAGAAAAATGAGACAAAAAAAATACTTTTTTTTGAACTTTAACAACTCGACCAGACAAAAAGTTTTACCCACAAAAATATACACAATGCTCTGTTTCAAAGCACTCACTTTATGGTCATCATAATCACTAACAATTAATCCTGTCGCAAGCACTTGCAATTTTTATATATATATAAGTATGCAGCACGAGAAAAATTGAAGCAGATTATGATGATAAAATTCTCAAGAGGATTGGACACAAAAAAATAAATATAAACAAAACATGAAAGTTTTGCAAATAATTTCAGCAATTCACTTGCGGCACGAATTAAAAAAGAAAATAACTTTTGTTGTGTCCACATTTTTCCCATGACATTCAACACAAAATTCAACATAATATATAGCGAGAAGTCTGTTCGAGGTGGAAAATTAAAATAAAAATGAAAAGCTGGGATTAACAGGAACTGTAACACCAACAACACTCCACATCCATCTAGTATATGCTGTATACAATGTGTGCAAAAATAATTTAATTTTAACTGCTGGTTAAATAATAAGAATTGCAATAAAATAATGAAACAATGAAAAAAAGTTGACACGGATCAAGTCATTTGACCATGTCAGTTCCATTTATTGATGCATTTGGTATGTACAAAAAATGATGAACAGATTATATCACGTTTTAAAATTATTCCTATCAGCTTGCATACATATAGCCACAAAATAATTCCCAGATGTTAATGTATTTTAATATAACACAACAAGTGCCAATATATTAAATGAAGACTGCAATGTATGGATTTTTATAGGACGAACCACATTCATAATAAAAAATATCCCTCGATGTGTCTTTTGTATGATGTTTTCAATAGAAACTGTATCAAGCTTCTGTCTGACATATATCCAAGTGTCAAACGTATGTTGCTATATATGTGCAATTTATGCTTAATTTTTTCACATTCGAATGTGCGATGGAAAAAAATGTGAAAGCTTCGAGCTAAAATTAATTAAAATTCTGAGCTGTCGAATTGGATTTATTTACAATGGAAAAACGGATTTTAATTAATGAATCTTAATTCTCTCAGTAACATCGATTTATACGCAGATCTACATGTTGAGTTTACAGAAATGTTTCTCGTCTCTCTTTTTTTTTTGCGAATTTATACAGCATTTCGATGAACAGAGCTATTGTGAAAATTATTTCCATGTTTGTTTTTATGAATATATAATTTTCATCTCGTTTTTTCACAATTACATTAATTCCCATCCTCTGTTTTTTTTGCCATCCTTTCCACTTTCATCAGTGTCGTCGTACTCAAGCTCATAAATAATTCCTTTTTGTAAACAGATATACCATAATACGAGTATGACTGTACGTGCATATTAATTCGTTACGAAGTTTATTTGCATATGGGGCGGTTGATTGAATAAAAGTTACTTTCTTATTTCTTCTTGATTACGACTAATTAATGAATGAAAATATGATGAGATCAAAGGCACATAATTCATCGTTAAATACTTTTTAATTTGATTATAAGAGCAATTAGCTTTTCGGTTTGACTTGAAAATAATTCATACCTTTTTAATGTTTGAGTTGACTGTTTGTTGGCAGTAGACTTTTTCTCGTGAAATAATTAATTTGGGAGGTATGTTGCTGTAAAATTGTTGAAATGAAAAATATGGTACAAAAAATGTGTTTCATTCACATTTCAATTCTGTGCAAGGATCTTACAGAATGAATAAATTAAGAATTAATTTCTGATTTTAAAGTGCCAATTTTCAAAGTTAAATAACTTAGGATTTTAATCTATCTTTTCAAGTACATATCCCGCCATAGAGCTTTGTCACCAGCGATGCATTTAGGCCAGTTTCCAAATCAGATTTTGGCTTCCCAAATAATTCCTCCAATTTTCAGAATAAAATTAGAAACATTTTATTCCGAGCGACACAATTCATATGGATGTCACACGAAGGAGTCTTTCCTTTAGTGTTAATAACGAAGCGATGACAGTCAAAGAAGGAAGTTATTCAAAGAGACAGAATTGCATTTAGTATTCGAACGGAAGACAGCGAGTGAGGCATCAGAAGGAGTTCATGAATCAAATTCGATATGAACATAAATAGCAATTAAGTAAATAAGCTTTGGTGGATTCTTAATAGCTTCGTGACGGAGCTATCTTTATTTGTGTCGCTCGGGTACTGATTATCATTAATGATTAATAGCGTTAAATTGTAAAAGCTTCCATGTAACAAAATAATCTAAAAATAATCTTTTAGATTGGCTGAAATTTAATTTAATTATATAGCGAGTTACAATGACATCATTAATTTACAAATTTAATGCTGGTGCTATTATTAAATTAATTTTGAATAAATAGCATCTATTTTGAACTTTTTGATACCTCTATACTCAATGGATGTATCGAATTTAATTATTTGAACCAGTTATTAATTAGATCGACAATAGAATACCAATTATTATTATATTTGGAAAGTGGACACAAGTCTAATAATAGACGCCATGCTGAAATCAATTTGTATTCATATTTTGGGGTAACAAATAAAGAAATATTCAATATTCAAGAGATGATGAAGAAATATACATGTAGATTTGAGTGTATAACATAAAATACATAATTTTACACGTGTGCACATACGTTATGCAAATTTAGATATAAACGGAGAGCGAGAAAATTTTCATTTTCCGTACATACAAATTGAAATAAAACGGCAGGAATTTACCTTGCCATTGTTAGTAAATCGTGAACGTCTGTTGCTGCTTAAAAATATATATTGTTATTGTTTTTTCTCATATATTGCTCAATAAATTCTAAAATTACCTTAATTTCAAGCAGCACAAATAAAAAATTGAAAATCAATAGGAAATATAAGGAAATCGAGTCACTCAGACATTGGAACAGGAGGAAGACAAATCAGTGAGAGTAAAAATATTGACACATGCTGTAGCAATAAAATATAAATTTACTTATCTGTTGAGTTAAATTTTCATGCATTTACAGTCTCTTCAACATGATAAAACGGAAGCTTGATACATAGTCAAAAGTCTCGATACATAAATGTCAAAATAATTTTTAAGCGCCTTTTCTAATGTCATAAATTTTGTTTAATGAATTTTAAAAGCTTCGGAAGGTTTACACTGGGGAAAAAAACATAATTTTGCAAATTTTTATGGAAAAGGTGAGGTTCAATAAATTTTTAAGTAGATGGAAAATATTCAGTAAATATTTCCTCGGATGTAACATCAATAATTCAAATTTCTATGCTTTAAGAAACTTTTTAGAACTTTTTCATACAATTTTGTATGTAAATCAGCCCCGATCAGCACAAGTTTTTCGTGGCAGCGAGATGGTGGTCTTGTGGAGTCCTAAGGCAGACTGCATTCAAGTTGCCATTTGGTTATCATGGCAACTACTTGACTGACATGAGTAATATGTGTAGATCGGGAGCATGACTTTGCTTATGTCACACAGTAGGTCTAGTCAATAGTCTAATTGCTTTGTAAATCACAGATCAATAAATTATGATTCTAATGTTATTTATCTACTAAAAACATTCGTAATTATGATCAAATAAGAACGAAATAACAATTTATTTTGACGATAATTCAACGTCATCTATTATAAATAAATTGCTGACTATGCATTGTCGTAGACAAGATAAAAGTAACCTTTTACATAAATAATAAAATTGCTATCATCAATATAAAAGAGCTAGGATAGGATATAAATAACTATAACAATACAGACACGTGCTTGAAGAAAAATAACAAGAAAAACTTTTGATTTTGTTCCTAACTGTCTTGAATCAAGTAAATTGCTTAGGCCTATTTTAACTTAAATGCTTATTTCCATCGTAAATAAAACATTCATAATTTATAGCATACGATTGTTGTTCATCTGTTTATACATAGCGTCTACTATTTAATCTATTAGAACAAAGTTATGTCTCAAACAGTTCCCCAATCACTTAGTTCCAAAATAAAGAAAATTATTTTTCCTCAGTGAAAATTTTATTTAAAAAAAAAAGTTCATTCAGCACTTAAATTACGTTTCACAAAAGCTCTGCTATATAAATTTTACTTTCGACTCCATTTAGATCAGATTAAGAAGAGAATTATTGAAAAAATTTAATTTCATGGGCGGAGATCATTTATCTTCCTTTACTTACATTAATATTCTTATAATAGAGGAAAATTGGAAAGGGAGAGTGGAAAAATTTTCAGTTCTATATTTTCCTCCTCGCTGTATGTGTGTTCATATATCATTTAATTTGTTGTAACTCTCCTTGGTGTTGACTTTCTTCAATGGTAAATTATACACACAATGGAGTTAAAATAAGCTATTTTTATCCAGAAATTTATGATTTTTATGGAAAGTCGGGTTTAGTTAAATGAACTTTTTGCGTTTACCATTGAGGCAATTAGCATAACTTTGAGATTAACGAAGTTGAATGGAATTGAAACAAATAAATTACATGGAGCAAAATTAATTATGTATACCTGAAAAATAAAAGTTTTGGACACCATAAACTACAAGAACATATTGTTCTGCACTTTCTATTCAAAGCTAAGTATTCTCTGACTGGAAAATCTTGATCGAACCTAGAGTTCGAAGAATTCACCAGCAGTTTTGGTTTTAGTTCCGTTCCCGGTCTTAGTCTTTGTTTCGAAAATTTTATGAAATAAAGGCTTCGAGAAATTCTATCTTACAGTGGTCTTCGATTCGCATAAAATTTCACTGTATCCGAAAAATAGTGGAAATTTAAGATCCTCTTTCCAGATCGCTACACGTTTTTCAAGGCAGCCAGATTTCGACTAAATGGCAAGTTTTAATGGCAGTAAATATGAAAATCTACACTTGGATGCAACATGTGGTGCCCAATTTATTGTCATAAATAATTTGTGCCCATCAGGTTAATAAGAAATCTGTCATCGACATTTGAGTTTGTTAACTTGTTGAACAGACAATTTAATATGGATTAAATTAAATCATTCTAACTAATCCAGTTTTATTGTTATTACAAATGTTTCAAGATAAACATGAAATAAAAGTTCACAATAAAAAATCATATAAGAAATAAAAAAGTTGATGGAAGTAATCAAAGATTCAGGAGAAAATAAATTGAAAAGGTCGTTGACAACATGACAAAAAATCACAAAACGTGCATGAGTCATTAAACTTTATAAGCAGCATGCAAACAAAAGGGAATGAAATAAAATTAAATTAAATAAAAACGATGTGAAGAAGCCATGACATTTAAAATGTTAGAATTTAATAAAGAATGATAAATATCCTTAGCTATCAAAATACTATTCGTTACCTGAAAAATTTATATGAACATAATAAATATGTAAGCAATGATACAAAAAAAGAAGAATATGGTGAAGGAGAAACCATCATCATTAATCATGCAATGCTAGAGTGTGAGACAGAAAGGAAGATAACGACAAAATTTTTTTTTATTTTATTTACTTTCACTTTGCATTTCTTTTATTTCGATTTTTTAGCTTAAATTAATTTTTAGCGTGATTTATGGATATAGATCTTGAAAGTCATTTGAATTGTTCCGAGTGAATTGGACAAAAAGTTATGTGGTTTGGTGTCTGGCTATTAGCATAAGTGTGATTGAATTTAAAGGATGTAGTTTATTTCATTTAATGCTGTCTCGTCTGGTTTCTATGAGACATAGAATAATGAGTCGTCTGGTTAACTACAGTGTTGTCAACATTGTGGAAGTCCTTTTTTTATTAAATTTAAATTGAATGATTCCGAAACCATTCATGAAAGCCATAAAACCTATGAATCATGGGATTGTAATTTTACTCATGCCTCAATACTTTATTTTTCCATACAGATTGATGTGTTGTCACCACAGAGACGAGACACTTAAAATCATGTGATAGTCAATTGGCAGATTTGGATGCTCTTACCAAATGACTGTCACTTAATTCTAAATTTACTGCTGCGTTGTCACTGCGGTGACCTGGTCGGATTGACTATTGAAAATTAAGCCAGTACTACTAGGTAAAACTTAAAGGTTATTTGCATATGCCTTTACACCTCACATTTTACTTTACCTAGACATAGTATTCCAGTAATTCCTTTTAACTTGCTTAAATTCCTCTTATCTCATATTTGTATTCATTCCTTTTCCGTTTTCATTTATGTAGGAACTTGTTGAGGAAATTCGTTTGCTTTTTCATTCATTTACTTTTTCTATTATTACGCATCATTAGCATCTTTCAAATGTCTTTTTACATCATTTTATTTAACTTTCCATCTCTTTTGCTTTATATCTCGAATTTCTCTCGTTTTTTTTGTCACATTTTCAGTAAAATCATTGCTTATTACTACAGCATTTAGCAAGACATCATCTCATTTTTCGAACATCGATCAACTTTCAAATTTTATTTACAAAAGCATTGAAGAGGAAACTTTTTTTTTCCTCTCGTATTTTTATTTATATTTGAACACCATTGATTATAATGTACATGCTGATGATGATGATGGACAAAGTTGTGTCACATTTATTCATTGCACAAATGGTGATGATATTTTGATACATTTTTCTCTCTGAATGAATAATTTGTCTAGAAGATGTATAGGATGTTACTTGCTTGAGGAATATGCAGTAAAGGGGATATAATAGGAAACACATGATGATATGTAAAAGTGACAAATTGATGATTTTATTATATCCATATCTCATTTACTTTTACATCCTTTTTCCGTACCATGAATAAACATAAAATCTGATGATGAATAAAATGCTATTGTCTCTTTTCCATTCCTTTTTCCAAAATTACTAACTGGTATTAATTTTCTGACTTTATTATCCTTGAAAAATCCTACATCCTACTTTATACATAAATTTGAATATTTTTAGAGAGCGTATGAAGTTGTAGTGTGTCTACATGTCTGCATAGATATTTTAATATTCTTTCTATTGCTATTTGGGTTATGTGAACGACATCAACATGTTCATTCCAGCCATAAGGTAAGGAATTAAGTTCTCATGATAGAATTAATTCATGGAAATTTTGCCAGATGGACTTTCTAGGGTATAATTAATTATTGTGAAAAAAAAGGAATAAAGTTTCTTATTTCTTTTATACAATACTATTTTCATAAATTTGTTGGAACATGCAATAAAATAAATATGTTTCCATTTTTTACATAAATAAAGGCAAAAAGAGAGGAATATTTATTCGGCGCATTTTCGAGATACTTTATATGTTTTTATTTTCCATCCAACTTTTTTTTTTTGTGTTTATTGTATTAACCAGAGAACAGCCATAAATTTTATTAAGAAGGTCAACGTAAAATGGCACTTTAAGTTGATTTTGAGTCATTAATATAATTAACTTCAGTCAATTTAATTGTGAGGATTAGTTTGACTGACTTTAAAAAAAATTTTGGCAATACATTCCAGACGGTTTTTGTTTTGTCCATTTCAAGTCTATTTACGATTTAATTGATGTTCATTTTGTGGTTCTGAATATTGATTTTCTTTAATTAATTTAACAAACGTTTATAGTAGAAATTGTGGAGTTAGTTCTTAACAAGCAATTAGCATGTTCACAAAAGATGGTTATTCGGGGGGCACTAGTTAAGCATGAGGTTTGACACGTAAGCATTTTGGTACAAAGTGGTTTTGGACATATGCAGTAGATTTTAAAATTATATCTAGCTGTCCAACAGACATAGAAGTCAGCGATGTTCCTTGTGAGAGTATGAAAATATCATGAGAATATGAAACATTTCACGTTTGGTCAGCTGTTGAGCTAGATCGATACTTTTCTCAGTTCCCCAACTTTCAATTATGTCCAATTTTAACTAATATTCAGGATAATAACAAAAAGACTAACAACACGCTCAATTGGCAAAATAAGCTAAAAGTTCATGCGATCGAGATACATTTTCAATTTTTACAGGATTACAATTAATTCAATAAGTGCAGATGTGTGACATAAAAACTGTTAAATATTAATTTTTATTTTTATTTCCTCTTGATGCTCCAAACACAGCCATAAAAATTATAAATTGCCGCTGATCTGAAAATGTGGTGAGTGGATAAAATGGATTTTATGATAAAACTTTATTTTACATTATAAAAGTGAATTATAAACAGTAATTAAATGTATTTCATTATGAATATGCTATGCTGTATGGTTCAATTACACCAAACCATAAATGAGAACAATAATTTTATTGGCTTAAAAAATGTATCACACAGAAGAATCCAATCAAACCATTGACAAATAAATTAAAATCCATATTTTAGTTTTATTACAAATTTATTAATGAATCCCGACATATTGCATGGTCATTTCTAATGCATCTAAATTGGATTTTATTATTTTTTTATCACTCATCTTGCATGCAACATCCAACAGTGTTCAATTTTATTCACATAGGAAAACAAGGGACTCAATGGATGAATTGAGTGAAGTGATATTAATAGAATTTCAATACAATTTTGGACTTGATGGCTTTTTTTCCTACATTCTTCTTGATAATCATCATCCTGTATAGCATGATATCTCATATGAATCCTATACATTTTAATATTACTATAACTTTGTTTATTTCCTCTTGAGTGTTGTACATATTTGTGTATATAAAGCTACATGAAATGGAAATAATGATTGAACTTCCTTTATGAACTTTTCATTTTCTTTTGTGTAATTTTTTTCTCTCCTACTCTCCATCTCCTTTCCTCACTCATATTTTTTACATCATCATTCAACAAACAATTTTCCTTCTCTCTTTTTTTCGTATAAATGCACACAAACAGGAAAGAAAAAAATTTTCTGTTTTTTTTTTTTTTGCTGTTGCTGCTGCTGCTACCATACCACTGTCGACGCTTGGTTGCTAAAAATAAATTGAAATTTATGATTGGATTGTGTACTGAAGCTTCCTTCGTGCATATAGAACAAAAATCTAATTGTTAGTGATGAAGCAGACATATATAATGCATACAGAATGAAAGAAAGTGTTGGATTTTATGAAAAAAAAAACGAAAAGATTAAATTAAATAGATTAATTTAGATAATTGAATTTCATTTTTATTCAGGCATGCTCGAAAGTGTTGACATGAGAGATAGAAATGGAGAAAATCACAGAGAATTATGTTCATATTCAATTACATTTACTTACTTATTTAATGCTCAACTAACAACAAATTCATTTCAATTAGTTTTATGTTGTTTCTAGATGTTACATTTTGTAGATGGATTCATGGGACTATCTCTCTTACACTTGAAATCATTTGCAAAATCCCTCGAATTACTCAAGGCGCCTGAGAAAGCAGAAAGAGTAAAAAAAGTAGAGATGAGTAGGGTATCCAATAATGTTAGTATTTTCTGTTATGAAGGTGTTAAATTTGAGGAACTGCTCTAAAACCTGGAAGTGTTCAGTTCATTATGCATTGGATTTAATTAACTTAGAATGTTTAAGAATTATGATTGGTAGACTAAATTCAATCCGAGCACTCGTGTGGCTTATTTATCAACCTCTAACAGGCATAGAGCATGCTTTCATGATACAGAAATACCACTACGGTACCTAAAAGCAGTCTCTATTTGCCTGTTAGAAATCACGAATTCTCAAATACCCTAAAAATAAATAGTAGAGCAAGGATATCACACATAACATTTCGGAAACAATGAATATAAAAAAAGAGAGAAAAGTATCAATAACGATTATTTCACATAAAACTAACCAATAACTCGAAATTGCTCGAACGAATTTGAATTGATTGCATTCAAGTTTTTTATCTTCTCTGGTCGACTAATGGAACAAAATAATTGTGCGAATGAGATCCAAAAAAATTGTTCATTGCTAAAGTTCAGTGCTGGCAAACTCTTCTCTCTTCCGTTTTCCAATATCCATTTCTTATATGCAGTGTAAACAGCTTTCAAGCTTCCGTTATCTGCAATATTGCCTTGTAGAGTGTTTCGCCCATTTATTTTTATGCCAGTCTCTGGATCTTTGTAGCTGTCGTATTGTCGAATAAGACAGTCGATTTGAGAACTCACATTTGACGGTAAATGTGACTGTTGAAAAATCTGTAACGACATATACATATTTTTTTCGACTTATTCAGCATAAAATAAATGGAAAAAGTTTCTTTCTTCCGGAATCTCATATGAATGAGAGCAGTTTTGGAAAAAAAAAGAATATTCAAGACAGGAAAGAGTTGCATAGAGAATGAATAACAGCATGATAGTGCTCATATGTTGCAAATTTGAGCGCATTCTTTAAATACTTGCTTTATTGTAGTTACGCTTATTTTTTTCATCGCAGACAATATTTTTAGTCTTGGTGTGTTTTCATGAATAAATAACATAGCGTTGAAAAGATGCTTAACAGCCATAAATTGAATTATTTATGAGGACAAATAGAAGAAATTGTTGGAATATAAAAATCTGTTGTTTTCAGTAAGTCAGACATAAAACAGACGACGGTGTAAATTTTGAAAAGAATTGAAATGTTGAGATTTTTTATGGCAAACAGCATCGAGTGTCATGTTGTCTGTGTCTTTGAAATAACCGCACATAAAAGGAAATGAGAATTTAAAGTAAAAGTTTTTTTATACCTCAAAATTTTGTGCAAAAATATAACCGATGAGAAAACCACTAGCAGCAAAGTTAAGATAAAGTGGACTTTCGGGTGATAAAACTTCTTTCTGCAAAATTCCCGCAGGAAATACTGGAATAGTAAAAAAAAAGCTCAAAGTATTTCCATTCAGAAAAATAAATTGAAATAAATTGTTACCAGCCCGAGCGACACAAATTAAGATGGATCCGCTACGGAGCTTTTAAAGTACTTTTCAGGCTCCTAACGTTTTTGACAGCATCAAATGGAAGCCGGCTCCGTTTAACATCCATATGGTGTACGGTCGATTATTCGCCTATATTTGGCAGCCATATGGAAACCAATCGGCCATGCATCATATGGACTGCCAAAAATAGACGACTTCCATTTGGTATTAATAAAAAGGTTTTTCGGAACCTTAAAAGCTCCATGATGAAGTCTTCTTCATTTGAGTCGCTCGGGTAATACGTTTTTTACTTACAGATTTTGTTAAAGCTGCTAGTATCAGCATAATTTAATACACCTGCACTCTCTGAATAATCGCTGCTAAGTCCAGATTGCAAAAGAAGAAATCTTCTATCCGTATTAAAAACTGTCAATTTAAGAACAGTTTCAAAATATTTTTCAAGCTTAGTTGAGACAGTTCTATAGAAGAAATTCACTTGTGAGACACTAAGCAGTTCTTTTGGAAATCTCAACTTTAAGATTAGTTCATTCATTTTAGAAAATATTTTTAATCGCTCTGCTATATCCATCCATGAATACTCGTTCATGAGTTTTCGGTCAAATTCATTTTTTACTCTAATTGCTATATCAATTGCTGTCTGTTTTGATTCAAGATCGAAGTATTCCTGTGAAAACAATGACTCAACGGCCAACTGCATGCTATTAGAGACAGTATCAACGCATTGTTTCCATAATTCCTCTTTTTGTTTTACACCCAACAATTCCATACGGTAAAAAAGTGATCGTTTTTTCAACTCACTTGTCATGTAACGTGAGGAAAATACTAAAATCCTTAAAACAAAATAGTTGGCGAACGTACGCTTTGAAGTTTTTGCTATAAGCTCCTCAAAGGCAGCAAAAAAAGCTCTCGCATCTAATTTTTTTTCGCTTCCCTTTATTTTTGCCAATAGTGGTAAGGGCTGAAATATATCCAGCCATTGTGTAAGTACATACTTGATATAGTTTTCAGTTTGAAATAATGCAAAAGAGTTATCTAATGGGCTACTCTCGTATCGAGAATTCAATAAAATTAAATCTTTTTGAAATTCGACTGCATCATCAATGTCTCGTGAAATTTTAGTGGAATCGGCACCAACAATGGTCGCTATATCAATTAAATAACTTTTGTAGGCTTTGAAGATTATTTCCGTTTTCGATGTGTCATTGTTGATTATTTCGTTCAATTCATTTGTTAGCTTATCCTGCGATTTTATTATACCCAACCGAGGAATTTTTATAAATTTTCGTAATTGGAAAATTTGCCTAAAATTATTTTGGCCTATATTTAGACCTACATATTCGCGCAATTTTATAATAGAATCTTCTAAATCCCATGCCTTTTCATTCCAATCACCATCCAACATTGGCCATCCACCGACCGCATCAATTAATTTTCTGAACGGCTCTATACCCCTTTTATCAGCATCATCAACATCCATACAGGAAGTAAATAACCGTTTTACCATTTTATATGGTTCGATTTCATCATCAACAATTTTTCGCGTGAATAGACGCCTCAATTGATCCTTCAGTTTGTCATCTGTCATTGTAAATACATTCAATGAATCTCGTCTGTCGTGAAGTGTTGAATCACGAATAAAGCTACCGCATGCAAAATTATAGAAATTTTCACATGGATCTACTTTCCAATCAATTAAATAATCCATTTTTGAGGCACTTATTACACATTGTGGTGATCGGCAAAAGTCATTTTTCAAAATACGACTGTCATCAACAACCTCTTGATAATCATTGTCATCAAGAAGAGTAATTTGTTGTTGGTCTTGTTCCACATTTTCATCCTGAAAATATTGATTTAATGAAATTGTGGTCATATGATTTTCATTCTCAAGTTGTATAATTGTTTTAGATGTAGTAGTATTTTGTGCCTCATAAGTCATCACTTGATAGTTATTTAATGAATGATTTTCGGTTGAAAGCACTTGTTGAATTCCATCATTTAAATTTTCAATATTTGGTAATGACGAGAGAAGCCATGATGATATATTTTGGAGAGATGCTGAAGGTGGCGGGAGTTGTGGCATCAGTGGTAAAGGAGGAAGTGGAAAAGTTCGTGTTTGTGGTGGCATTGGAACATCAGAAGCTGCAATGAATGTATTCCTTATTATTATTTTCATCACAAGGAATCATACAATTTTGAAATAAAGTTTAATTA
The DNA here is from genome assembly GCF_022539635.2 of Chironomus tepperi. NCBI lineage: Eukaryota > Metazoa > Arthropoda > Insecta > Diptera > Chironomidae > Chironomus > Chironomus tepperi. The sequence goes on from NW_027226222.1 coordinate 874,648, forward strand.
TGACTAATAGCACGAATAAATCAGGTACTTAATACATTCTGTTGACAAATCAAAAACTTGTCATTCTGAGGACTTGTTATTGTGTTTGATTACTTCATTTGTTATGTATAAATATTTAGTGAACGTGTTCATTCATATAAAATGCTTTTAGAATCGATTTTTAGATAAATTGTTGGTTTCGGTAAATGATTAATTATTAGATAGTCATTAATGTCTCTTTTGAGGATTAAATAATTTAATGCGTACTGTACATTTCTGCTGATTTATGATCATTATGCTGACAAAAGTTGAATAATTGGCGAATCATGACATTTTTCGTTGGAACCTAATGCGATTATTATTAAAGACTTAAATTTGTATGGATAGGTATAGAATTGCAAAATGTGTCAATTTAAACATGACATCGAAATAAAAGAGACTCATCACATGTTTCGTAACACGTTTCGTTACCAAGCACATCTTCAAATTTCCTTTAAATAAACAAAAATCGTCAATTTACCCAATTGCGGCACGTATTTCAAGGTTGTTACTAACAATATTAAAAATAACAAAATAATTTTCAGCATGATTTGTAAAATTAATGTTATTTCACTACAGTGGCTGGAGATTAACTGAGCTTAACATTCTGTGTATCACAAAACAACTCAACTTATGTTTCTCTCATCCATTCCTTTATGTTTCGTCTTTCTTAGGTGCTACTTATTCATCTTTATTTTTTTTTTCTTGATTGGTGAGAGGTCAATAGAAATGTTTAAAAATAGAGAAAGATGAAATTTATGAGAGGAGCTATTGCATCGATAAGGAAAGGTTAAAGTTAACAAGAATTCATTTTAAGTACAATTACATTTAATTGGGCACTTTAAGGAAGCTTGTAGAAAATTCTCTGATAAGATGAACTGTTCAAGATTAAAATATTAATAGATTTATATGAATGTCTGTATTGTTGGATACGCTTCTAGTACGTTCATTTTATACTCTCTAAATTTTAATTGTGACATTGAACTTGTGAAGTCTGTAGCGTATCTACAGAGTGAGTAGCAAAAAATGTGACAAACATTAGTTTAATAATCTTAATTGATTAATTAAAGCACTTTTTTAAATGTTGTCTACATCAGTGGTGGGCAATCTTTTTTATGTCGCGTTAATCCTCGGTGATAAGCTTTGAACGAAACCACACACGGAATACTGTTCATGAAATTTCCAAAAATATTTGTCGACACAAATGTGTGTCGTGGCAAACAGGTTAAACACCACTGGTCTACATGATGGTTTTTTTTGAGCATCTAAGTAGTAGCCACTAAGGCAACGTTTGGAAAATTACGTAACGTTTGTAAAATAGGTGGGACAGTGCATACAATTTTATTATGGGATACACATTCTGGTTCATGATTTTATTTTAAGACATGATTACAATTTTTAAAGTATGTTAATCAGGTTTATGATTTTGCAAATTTATTCAGATTCACTTCCTCAAATGTTGAATTTTTTCAAGCATATTTTGTATTATTTATTAAGCTGTAATTAAATTAAATAAATCTTGAAGAAATAAAGTCAAGAGGAATCAACAAAAAAAATTCAACATGTCATAGCTTATTCAACCAAAACAAAGCACTTGAAGAATTTTCACAAGAAGAAAAAAGTCAAAGGCAAAATTACAAGCATTCTTGAAGTACATTATACTTCAAAATTAACTCTGAGATGTTTGACTTTTTTTATTCCTTCACGTCACCCATTACTGAAATAAACCATGAGTACAAATTAGTTGCCATTTCAGTGCGTAAAGTCACATAAAAACATTTTTCCACATCGTGTATGATTTAAAAATTCATTTCATTCCTTTCTTTCATTTTCGCTTGCTCGCACATGAACTTTTTGCTGATGATTCTAATTTTTTTTTCAACCCTCTTCAAGTCTCTCTTTTTTTGAGTGAATTTGATGCTGCTGGAAAATGAAAATGTTTTGCGTAAAAGTAGTAAAATTTAATTATATATTTTTGCTCCTTGCCAGTTGATATTTTAACATAAATAGCTATCTAACGAAGGAATGAAAAGAGGCAAAACTTAATTTACACTCAGCTTTCCTTCACAAATAAGTAAGCGCTATAAAAATCATAAAAATATTCTGCGATTATGCTTTTTACTCATCAAGAATAAAAATTGTGTCTTCCTACATTTTTTCCGTTCCTATGGAATGGAATGTGCGTAAAAATGATGAAAAAAAGGAAAGAGCAGCAGTGTCAAAAAAGGGGTTGATATTGTCACATCGCATAATGCCTCATTGAATTCCATCACCATCGTAATCATCTTTACTGTTGTCTTGAATGTCATAAACTAAAGCGTATTGGGAGTCAAGAGCAGAAAAACAAAAGAAAGATAATGCTGTGATGATGAAAGTAGTTACTATGTCTTATATAATAAGTATTATAAAAGGAACTTATCTTTCTGTTAATCTCAAGATATGAATAAACATGTAAATGTAGAAAAAAAGGCTCTATATCTCCTATGTTGTCATGTATGAGATTTATGCTTTTTATTTCAGCACTGCTTCATTCATTTATTCTCGCCTCAAATTACTGGCATTATTCTATCCGCTTTTTTGTGTAGGCTATGCAACAGAAATGAAACATTCAAATGAAAACAAGTACGGTATTTTCATGTAAGCAGATCTTTATATATCCAATGTTCGTCTATATATTCAGCGAATTTACAAATATTTGTCGATGCATATTAGACACTAATGCCTTATTTATTCATTGAAAATCTATTGGCAAAAAACAATATTGTTTTAAGTAAACCCTATCTGTTATACAATCGTGATATCTAGTTTTTAGGAAAAATTTACTTTTATTGAAATGCTCAGTAGAATTCTAAAGAATCTGTTATTTTTTCAACAATGAATTAATTTGTGCAGTACAAACAGATTTTACAGATTGAATTGGAAATCGTGTTACTAAATGTACATACGCGTTTGTTAAAATTTGCGTCAGTAAGCTCACATATTTTCTTGTATAAACAGATTCATACATAGAATATATTTATGTATCTGTCAAATTTGTTGATTCAAAATGGTTGTATTACATTGTAGGTAATTCCGCTTGTACGGTTATGTAGAAACAGAATTATTTTAGAATTCCTAAGATTGTAACAAAATAGATTCGCAAGCTTTTACATGAATTATGCAATCAAAAGGATGTTTTGATACATAAACCCGAACGGCATAAATGAAGACGGCTCTGCCACCATGTGTAATCTCCATGTGGATGTCATATGGTATTTAGAGACGGCTTGTATTTGATGTTAATAAATGAGCTTTGTAAGAGCTTTCAAAGCTCCGTGGTAAAGCATCATCTTAAGTCATCAACGAAGTGGACACAGAATGTTTTCATTGTTTTGAACTTGACGTGTCTTGAACTGAAGATCTTGAAATTATCAGCATCCCCAACATCACCAAAAATCAAAGACAAAATGTCCAACTTTAACTCTATTTCCAACAAATCAGTAAACAACGCAAAGTTTACAATAAGAATATTATATAATAAAAAAGCTTTGTTTTTTCTGTAAAGTTACTTGAGACATGTCGCTAACAACAGATAATCAAGAAATTGTCACCAGTAAAAAAAACAAAAAACTCAACAGTGGAAGGGAAAAAAACTCACTCATCCTTCAATTTCACTTGACATAGCGTAAAGGAAAATAAGCACTAACAGTCTCACAGGATTGGTACGACAAGAGAAAATAAAATGTTTTGTAGTCTGTGGGAAATGAGCAATTTAAACTAAATACATCCCGCATCCATTCAAATTACATCTTTAACCAAGAGCTACATGTGCATCATTATAAAGTGACGGAACATAATAGATGAGTAAATAGAGGAACAATAGGATATGATTTCAAAAGGCTAACTGACAAAACTTTTGAAAATTTCCATTTTTCAATTTATTTTCATGACGCATTAAAAAAAATTGCGGAGGAAGTTGGAGGCAGTAGCGCAAAAATGATTCCATCCTATTGCTTGCACACGAGAATGATTTTGCAGGAATGAAAATTTTTCCTCATTTTTTGGTAAAATGTGAATAAAACAATGGTTTAGATATTATGTGGATGGAGTTGTTAGATGAACCAACTATACATGCATTATTTTATGTCTACACATTTCCGAGATTGAATTTTTTCTCCTCTTTCTCATCCATCGTTGAGCTTTTCCTCGTCGCTATATGATTTTGGTACTGTTTCCATTCTTGTAATAATACATAAATCAACATTTGATAGCATTCCACGTCTACAGCATGAATACGTATGCTAGTACACTTTTCGTACATATTAAAAATGGGAAGCATTGTTCATAAATGTTTTCAGAAATTATATGGGATTTTCCGGGAAAACCTTTACTTTTTTCTATATTCGAGATTAATAAGCTTATCCGAAGTTTATTTTTGTGTAGCTCTTTTCTTTATACAGAAGTTAATTCCAATTCTCAAAGATTTATAAATGTTTTCTGAACCGTAATAGTAATTTAATAAGCTTTTGACATTTTGTAATCATATTCTTTATTATTTATTTTCAACTTCAAGATTAAGTGTCTGATTTATTTCCCATTTACTTTTATGTTGCTAAATATCATAGCTAAAAATATTATTTGGGGGAAATGACTTATTTCATAGAGAGTATTGTAGTTGGTAATTTGAATTGGCAGGCGGTAGTTTGCGATAGAGCGACAAATATGGGATGTCATTGATCATAATCGACTTATGTGACCAGCGAATTAAGAAGGTTTGTATCTCTTTTGGGTTAAGAATTCTAGTAATTTCAGCTACGTGTTTTAAATGCGATATAGTTGAATCGCCGACCCATCAGTAGCCAAGCAACAATGTCAAAAATTTGTGCTATTTATATGACATTTTCCATACTTTTATGAAGGACAATCAGAGTTGTCAGATTGATGCATTTGATAGAAAATCGATAGATGGCAACTCTGAGGACAAGATGCAATCACCTTAGAGTTTTTGAGTATTATACACATCAATCACCCATTAAATTATAAGACGTTTATTAGGAAATCGTATGTCACTCAAAAAACAAACATACTTAAGTGATTTATGTAATATCAATTTATCCTTAAATTGTCATAGAGATTTATAAACGAGGGTAGCAGCAGTTCAAATATTTCTTTCATTTTTTCCATATGCTGAATATGTCTGAGGAAAATCTAAGAATAAAAAGACATGATAACAAAGAGGAAGCAAAAAAAAAAAATAATGACGATGACGATAAGATGTATGGAATTTTATTTTCTTTTTTTTCATGCATTTTTGCCCCTATTCAACAAACTTTTGCTCGATCTATTGTAAAGCATAAAGACTATGACATCACCCCATTTACATTTCCAAAATAAAAAAACGGAAAGCAACAGGATCAATTTGATACATATACATAATGTTTTTTCAGTTACATATATAGAACCAACATTCAGAGCAAGAAGGTAAAGAAAAGGACTTTTAACCTTTTTTCCATTTTCATTCATTTTCTTACTCATAGGAGACAAGATTTATGTCATATAATATTTTCGGTGAAATCTCATACATTTTATATCCATTCGTTCCTTTCCGCCTTTTGCAATGAAATGGAGGAGAAAAAAATAATTTTAATATCGATTCAATATGGTCCAATGTGTAATTTAGGAGCTTTTTTTTGTATATCATATGATTGTTGCCTAATTTAAGGGGACATGAAAATTCCTTACCTTTTACCTTTTTTTGCTCTGTCGTTTTCTTTCATCCCATATTTTTTTATGTCATAAACAACCTTTTGTTAGTTCCTGTTTTTTATTGATATACAACATTCTTGTATCTAGCAATCATTTCTTCTCTCTCCTTGATTGTTGTTGTGTCACTGCAACTGTTTTTTTATACTTGACTGATGGAATCAGTATAAAAAAGATGCTGATGTATGGTATAAATGTTTTACATTTACTTACTTTGCATATAATGTAGAAATCTGTGCCTCAAATATTTATTCCATAGAGATGAGGAGGAGGAGGAGACGACAGTGGGAAGAAGATACATTTTGCCATATTATATTGCAAAAAGTATAAAAAAAGAGAGAGAAAGAAAGAAAAAAATGTATAATAATTTCCCTAACATTTTTAATGACTTTGCAGGGAACAGAAGTTGAACACACAATATGGCACACACAATAAACTCTCACGGGGAGATATATGAGTGAGTATGGAAGTTGTGGAGAGGAAAAAAGAGTAAATAATTTTCCTGGGATTTATTTGCTTTTTACTGTTATTTTTATGTTGTCACATTGCTACGATTTCCTCTTTTTGTGTACATCAGCCTAGATTGCTTCATATTGCTTCATAGATTCTTTTTTTATCATCTCACTCGCTCTTATTTTTTACTACTATTCTGCACACAAAAAAAGTAAAGTATTATGAAGCAGAAAAATATCATTTCCGCTTGACAAAAAAAAGTTAATGCTGTCGTTTTGAAAGTTGTATGGTGCAATAAACTTTGATGATTAGGCATGCGGTTTCAACGCATTTTTGACATTCTGTGATTTTTATAGAGTGCGAGCAATCACTTTATAGTTTTAAGCATTAAATTTACATTTGGGGTCTTCATTCTTGTAAATTTTTTTGATAAAAAGTTTTGCATGTTAATAGCTCTCAAGGATTTAATAATGCAAACGAAAATGATGAAGTATGAATATAGGGAGGGATATATATTTGAGTGTGAAAAGGTTTGAAGAGCATCTAACAGTTGTAGTACAGGGAATATGTACATTGAAAATGGTAATAGGTTCGGGACTAGTTAAGACAATTTTACGATTGTTAACAATAAGGGAATTTATTTATTATGGGTGGTAGAGAATAGGATAGAGGAAGCCCAAGCCTGACTCCGAAGCTTTTCCGAAAATTCTCTAAAGGCTTTGCAGGCTCTAGAGCTCGTGCAAATATATTTTCCAGAATGTTCCATTCAATTTTCCATTAGTTAACCGTATGTCTTATTATTAACTAGACATGATGCCAAGTTGTCCACTTGGGAAGGTAATGCAATCGTTGATTGCCACAAAACGACCATGTGAAGCTTATGATTTACTAAATTTGAATAGTCAAAAGAATTATTTGCCAGAAAAGACGAACCATCGCGAACATTCTTGCTGTGCTCATAAAAAATTAAAGTATCAACTTTAAGGCTTTAATTTTGTTTCTCCAATCTCTTCACAGACATAAACATTTTGTTCCTATTGTGTAATATATTCAAAACAAGCATAATAGCAAAACAAAAATTGATTTGATAACAAGTTCTTCTTTACATCTTCAGATGAACATTATTCATTGCCTGTCAAAGTGAATCATTAGACATATACTTTTTGTTAGCTTACGCTAGAAACGTTAAAAACATGTTTTTATGTGCAAGGAAAAGTGATTTCCATCCGCTGTGTTTTTTGATTTAGTAAAAAGTGTTGAAAAATGAGGAAATGCGTCCTTTTCACACAATATCCGTTGAATGAAAAAAATACCGAGAATTTATTTTTGTGTGTCTTCTATTCTATTCCTCATCATGCAGATTGTGCTACATATTCACAATTAAAAGGCACACAACTTTGTAGCAACAAAAAAAGTTAGGGGTTAAAAATAAATAAATTTTTCTGTGCATACACAAAAATATGTTGAGATGCATCTAACAGTGAAAGTATAAGTTTGTTTTTCCCATATAAGGCAAACAATGACTTGAATGAGTTAAATACATAGAAGAGTATAAAGTTGAAGGTGATGATATGGTGCCTTACTAGCAACAAAATGTTATCTTTAAATGAGTCTACACTGTGTCTACATAAGAGAAGTACAATGAAAACTTTTTATGCTGAACTTTTTCACTTCTGACATTCTCGAAATTGCTTCTTGACTCTTCCTATGTATTCAACTTATTCACTATAAAAAGCTCAAAAAAACTTTTCCCCACCCAGTTTCTTTTCCTCATATTAAAGCTGTTGAATGAATGATATGCATATGAAGCATTCAGATGTTGTCGTTCGGTTGGTATAAAATTATTATTCACAATATTAAAAATTTACGCTTCATCTGAAATCATTGTTGCATGCATGATCACTCTATATGCGATGCTGCCACTATTCGTGGCATGTCTTTTAATAATAAAAATGAATTTTTACTTCCATCATGACAACTTGCATTTTGTATGATTACACGAGCTTACAAATTATTATTGGTGAACGTTTTCCTTCCCATTTATTTTAATAGCCGAATATCTTCCCTCTATTCATTTATTTGTCATATGGTCGTCACATTTATCGTGGTTTATCATCTCTCCATAATTTTTTCTATGCTGAACGCATAGGGAATATTGATTGAGGGTTCCCGATGTATCGACAAGTTAAAGAAATAGAGACAATCATGTGAGTAGTTTTATGTATACAATTAGCAGTTATAGACCTGGTTTAAGGTAAATGGATGCTAATTGCATAAAGTTTAGATAAGCATCAAGCTATAAGCTCTGGATCATGTAGCACAAGTTCTGATTACTACTTTCCCCTAGTTTCAGACTCCTTTCTCCTAAATATTTAATGACAGGAATAAGCTATGAAAATTTTTATAGCCCCTAATGCTCATAACCTAAACAATCGGTAAAGAGCTTTTACAAACATACTTAAAGTTCTATGATTCATACTTATTACACATAATATTTATATAGCGAAATTGACCAACTATGATATATTTTTATTGTTGGTTATTAACATCATTATGAAAGTTGGCAAGTTTTTATTGCTCTTACGATAAAAATCACAACTTTTTTTTTTCTCTGTATTCTTTCTCTCTTTTTCCTTTTCCCCACTGTGTACATTTGTATATGTTTTATGAATGGTAACATAGATATTTTTCATTAATATGCGAACGAATAAATTCAGTGTTTATGTTGAGCACAGTTCTTTATATTACTATCAAGGGAGAGCTTCACATTTTCATATTATGATATTAAAGGGTGAAAAGTGCTTATTAATGAATTGCTTGCAGGAACTTCCAGGCTCGAAATTCCTCTTAATTAAAACAATCATTGTAATGAAGTGTCATGCTTGATGTGTTAGATACAAGGCCTGGATACTCTGGAATATATGTTGAAATTGAATTAGAGCCTTTAATATCTTTAATGTGATTTAACATCACATGATATTGAACAACAACCTTATTATCAAATTTTACCAGTTCATTTAAAGCGATCCCGAATAAATTTGATTTTGGGACTTAAAGGCTGTGATCTTTTTGGAATTGTATTATCTTCACTGATTTTAAAGATCAAACTAGAAAAACCTTAAATTCCATTAACATCCATCGATATTGTGAAACATGGAAGTTTGGAGTAAATCTGATTAAATGTTAGAGATGTATATTTTCCCAACCGAGACCTTAACAATGCAATGATTCTATTTTCCTTTTTCCATCTCTTTTTCTCTGTGATTTTTTTTTTTCATTTACAGGGTATAGAAAATATGTGATAACAACATCGTGCTTCGCATTCTTCATCATGTTAATGAATTTATTTATTTTTGGGATAGAATTCACATAATTTTAGATAGGAACTAAATTGAACACTTAAGTAATTTTAAAAGTTCATATATTTTACACTACAAAATTGTATCAATAAATTGTTATCAATGCTAATTGAATAAAGGGAAGTTAGGAAGAATAAGAATGATAAGATTTAGGCATACATTTCAAATCCCAAAATCAAGGATCAAACATTTCTAAGCATATTGTCAGATTTTCGATCTATTTTTGGTTTTTGTGGTTTGGGATGTGTGGTAGCTTTAAAGTTTTGTTGAAAGTTCATTTTGATATTTAATAACTTGAGAGTCTTGACTGTATAGAACGGTATAGATCGTCTAACGATTTCAGATCCTATGCTCCTATCACTAAGCTATGGATGTTGTTTAAAGGGCTCAGCAGAATGTCAATTAAAACTATTATTCTGTTATGATAGTTGCTGGATAGTGTGTAGATCTTCACCGTTGATGCGGTTTAACTTAGAAACTCTAAAAGGTCATAAACTATGAGTACTTGCACTTGATGGCTTTAAAAAATTAATTATCTAAGTTTTCAATGGTACCTAATGAATTTAAGTACAAAACTAACATAGATTTTTGCTATTTAAAGTCTTCTTCAACATGATTGCTAAATGGGATTGCTTTACAACTTTAAATGATCCATAAAAAGCTTTTTTTTTGGACTAATGGAAGAGAAACTTCTATCTATATTATTTCGTTGTTGAATGGCAAGAAAAGAGCTAAAGAAAAACTTTTTCTATATAATAACCAAAATATAGATGGAGAAATGTGTACTTTATAACTACCGAAGAGCATTATAAAAATAATGTTAAAGTGCGAAAAATTCTGTGTATTATAAACCTATTATTATCAAATGATGTGAAGAAGTTTTCCGCTCCTTTTTTTGCTCTCTCTCGTCTATGCATTCATTCATGAAAGGAGAAATGGATGAGTGTGAAAAAAAAAATTAGTTTTCTCAACATTGCCGCTATATAGACTGAGTGAAAAGGAAGGAGATGTTTTTTTTCGGTAATGACATGAAAAGCCTTTTTTCTTCACAAATTTTCCTTCTCTTTTCTCAGTCTCTTCCTTACGGCGTATGCCATTTTTAACACATTCATTCGTAATGAGATTTTTCTTCATTCACATTTATGCAGGCTTTTAGTAAATATTTTACACAATAACGCTTACTTTCACACAATATGTCTATTCCATATCTTTAAAGGAGGGTTAAATTGAGAATGATTTTAAATGGATATTGTGTCAATGTTGCATGTACATGTTGCTTGATATTAGATATTTATATTCATATAACATAAAATATAAAGGAGAAAAAAGCAAAGTTTTATGATAAATGAAAAGCTCTTACCCTTGAGTATGAATTTAATAAAAATAAATTTTCAATTTTTCAATTTAAGAAGAAAAATTGAACTGACCATTTTACAGCAGTATGCTCAACATCTATATTTTATATGACATATGTGTGTGTTTTTAAGAATTGGAAATAACTTTAAGGTTCGTGTTTCTTTGGCGCATTTTTGCAACTTTTCAAAACCTTACCTGTTCAAGTCATTTTTGCTTAATTTAGAGATTTTTGAACGTTTTGTGCATGACACTAAAGGATAGATGATTTTTTTGGTAACTTGCAAGCTATGACCAGCGATAAATGAGAAATCATGAACCACGAACAATCTGTAAAGTGAGAAATCATGGAACTTATAAAGAGATCTTTCAAGAATATTCATATCTCTTGGTGAGAGTTTCTGTTAAGAGGTAAAATACTAAACCCGCCGAATCATGGCTTCCGTCGATGTTCTCTTCCGCAGATTGCCATCTTCCACCGAAGGCTCCTTCCTTAGGTTTCCACCTTCCACTCAAGGAAACTTCCAAACGTTGGGCTCAATGGGTATTGCCAGAGCTGGATGATTAGATTGATTTTAAGAATCTACTCACTTGATGATTACATTCCCATTTCCACTTAGGAAGTCCTGTCTAGGAATCTTGAATAAGTAAGACAAAGTTCAGTCTAATAAAGCATCTTTAATGTAAAAATTGTAACAGAAATAGAAAGAAAGTATGAAAAATAAAACTTTTCTTTTCCTTACTCACGGTGTGGATATGTGTCTGGTATTGGAATAAATTTGAAGCATATGCTGTATGTGTGAATTAATATGAAAAAAAAAAACTTTTCATATAAAATAGTGTTGAGATATATTTTTCTTTCTCTTTCGTTTCAAACTGCTTTTGTCGTTTACGGCTTAACACTTTAGTTATGTTCAGTTTTTTCATATAAATCCCATACTCACATTTAAAGGTAAGGAAAGGAAAAAAGAATAAATTCATTTTAAAGAAAAAAAAATAAGTAAAGGATTTTTTATGAGATCTATTTATATGGTTATACTTAATGCCTTATGTACACATATGTATGTTTGAGTTTATCGTTTCAATCCGAAAAAAAGAAAGGAAAAAAATTCAATCGAAAATGAAGAAAAGAAGCCTTTTTTTTTGAAAAAGGAAATCTATTACAGCACGCGTTACGGGAAATTGAGATTTGGGCGTAATATTCTACATCATTGAATTCAAAAGAGAAATGTGAGGAAAGTGAAAAAAAAGAGAGTAAAAGAATGTGTAGATAGAAGGCAACATGAGCAGTGCCATAAAATGGAACTTTCGCTTTATAACTTTTCTACAAGTATTTTGTAAATTAACAAAGTTTTTCAATTTCAATCACTTAACTTTAACGATGTTTTTTGTGGAAACTTTTTTTTTCTGCTCCTTCATCCTTCTTGTTTCATCCAAAAGGCACATGGACATAATATAGAAGAATATCTAAGGAATTCCATTCCTTCTCATTTTACATACATTTTTTTCTTTCATAATGAAATGAAATCGCTTAAATTTTTTTATTCTCAGTTTATGTGAAGCTCCCGCCTTCCTCATCAAAGCGTCATTTCTATAGTCGTTGTCAGTCATCATCATCAACATCATTACATTTTCAATTAGCATGAAAGTTTTACAATCATTTTTGCATGAAAAATTTTATTACAGTTCTCAGTTAACTAGTTTAGAGACATCCCAACAGTGCAGATTTTTGAGGAATGTCTGCAAATTTTGTGGCAGTTTGGCTGATGTTTTTTTAAATCACATTTTTTAAGTCTCATTATGCAAATTTTATTCTAAATATATATAGTCACGTTTCCAACGTGTGGTTTGACTGCTTCACTGTCAAAGTTGTATATTTCTTAAGAAATTGATGCTTTGATCTGCAAGACCTGTCTTCATGATGAAATATATTTTTTTTGCGTTGATTTTGAATAAATTAGACAAAAAACATAAAAATTGTTGTTGATTACTACATGCTAATTTATGAATATTTATACATTTGTCTATTTTTGGACGTGCGGTGAGATTAAACATTTAATCTTCTTTGATTTTACGACTGGTTTTTAATACTTGAGAATTGATTGTGTTTTGCAATAAACATCAAGATGACTTTGAAGAAGCAATATCTTGTCAATATCAATACAGAGTTGAAGTTTGATTCACATTTTGCAATAAAAATTGAAATGCTGCTGCCCGAGCAGCACAATGTAGTTTCTAGAGTACCATTAAGTTATCGTGATGACGGGAGTACGTGACAGTGACCTGACGCCTAGATGACGACTAATGTTGTCCCATCTTTGTGACGAAGAATGAAATTTGCTCTCTTTATAGATTCTGATTCTAAATCCTATTAAAGTCGGTATAATTTTATGTCAGAATAGCGTTCAATACAATCATATTAAGCATAAAGTACTCTACTTACCTTGCTTTCTATCTGTGAAAATAAAATCTTATTTTAGTTTTAATGCTGTAGTTCTTGCCATCACTTAAGCTCATTTCAGTTTTCAGGCAGAAAAAGGAGAAAACTGAAAATCATTGGACATTAAGAACGGAGCAGTGAGAACAGCACGCTTTGTTGATTTTGAACGATTGCTCATTAAAAAATATTTTTCATACTGTTAAGTTTAATTCAAGAGATTTTGTTTCCATTCCGGTTTGTGGTGAGAATGTTTGAAAAGCAAGACAAACTGAAAGAGTGAAGGAATTGATGTTAAAAAAAGTATACAATAGAAACTTTCTTAACAAATTGTTCTTTAGATTTTCGTTTTAAAATTTATGTTTATTTCAATCAAAAAGTTTTCTCTTTATTTCATGTATTGCAACTGGATTTTACAATCTCAAGGAGCAAGATGCTATCTCAAGACATTTATTGGCAGTGATCCGAGAATGAATACTGACATTATGTTATAGTAACTAGACGAATATGCTTTGTACAGTAGATTTATGTTCGATTGGTTGGCTCATTTATTTACTTTGTTTCTTCTGGTGGGTTCTTCAAGTTAAGCTCGATTGAGTCAATGATGGCTTGTGGGATGTCTGATGATCTGTCGAGATTAAATTGTAAAGTTTTAGCATTAGTTTATTTTAGGTCAATTGAAGATTAAAGTAAATTAATTACCTTGGGAAGAAACCGATTCCTGCACCAGCTGTGTATGTGACATGGATTGTTTGGCTTAAAATAAAAATTGGTTAATGTAATAGTGCCGTAGATGACCTTTTGGATGCTTGTGAAAGCTTATTGACAATGCTGAATGGCAGTATATATTTCTAACAAATGAGTGGTACTTAAATGACCGCGATGCTTCTCAAAAATTAACCTTCGAATTGTTTATGAATTTTTGTGCAATAATAATCTCGAATGACATAAGCGTGTTGAATAATCAGCTTTAAATTTGTATTTTAGAAATTGAAAGTATTTCAGCACTTTACTGTTGATTATTTGAATATTCTCTACCATTCGGCATCTTCACATTTCACTTTCACTTTCATTAAAATTCTTTGCGAAGTACAAGAGATACTTATCTTCTGGGTTGACATAGCTATATTCTCCAGTTACGAGTCCTTTGTCGAGTTCGGCTTTTTCTTGCTTTTCGATTGTGTTGCTGGTCTTGAATTTGTAATCATATCCCTCTGGAATGAAGTATTCTGCAACTTTTTCTGATCCATCAACAATGACTGCTTCAGCATCCTTTGGGTCAACAGCGGGTGAGGCAGCAGAGAGGCCAATGACGGCGAATAAGGCAACAGCGATGAACTGTAATTAATGATATAATATGTTAAATCCACAAAATTGAGATTTTATATTTTTCACTCTTCTCACTTTCATTTTGGTTGTAGGTTAATGTTATACTATCCAGGTAAGAACAGAATATGATAGTATCACCAGAATTGCGTTGTCTTTTATAGTCGAAGATGAATTCTCAATAGAAAACTCGTTTCCTTTTGTTCAAACACGTTTGTTCTCCTTGATTCGGTCAAAAAAAAAAAGTTTATCATCTTCTTATTTTTTTCTCGCGGCTTTTCGGTTAGACAAATAAATGAGAAAAAAAAAATTAAGTAAAAGTGTTTGGATGGGTTAACAAAAAAAAACCTGCATTCTTCAATTTTCAATGACATATTCAGAGGTTTTAACATTTTGACATTTTTCAATTTTTGTTTCCTTATCTCCTAAATCAATAATAACCTGTGTATCCATCGATTCATAATCAAGACAAATTGTCAAAATAATGATGAACATTTCTCTACTAAGCTTATGTCTATTTTTAGAACGAATGATAAAAGCCACAAAAAAATGCTTGAAACAAGATCGTAAAATGTCAAAAGAGTTCAAGACATTGGCGATTTCACTTTTTATATCTACAGGTTTTCTGTTGAATTATAAAATAGAATCAGATAAATTAACAGTCAATTTAAGAATTCTCGAATTTCAATATATTTATGGTTCAAAATAATCTTAGATGTTGGAATGATCAGTGACGTAAGCTCACACATCGGCTACATGATGCTGAAATAGAGTGAAATCAATCTGGATGTCGAATTTGTCAGTGACAGAGTGAGGTCTCTATCGATGGGCATTTAAAAAAGAGACCTTAATTACTTCGCCTTACAGATCAATTATGATCCATGGCCTCCCTCAGATGACGCCCAAAGCTGGCTCTATCGCTGGCATCCATCTGCCAATTATCAATACTTAGTACAATACTGTCTATCAACAGGAGATCTTTGGTCGCCCACAAGCTCTTTTACCATCTGCAAAAGAGTTTCTGTCTTGTTATAACATGCCCAGCCCATCGACGCCTCTTCATTCTGACTTGTCTTATCAAAACAGAACAGACTTGCAATCTAAAATCAATTATGTTCGTGAGTTTGATTCCTAACACAAGTGGACATGCAGATTCATTTCATTAGGGATTTACATATGATTAAAGTCAAGACAACGTTCATGACATTGTAGATGCTCATTTATGTACCCAAATTTCACAAATTCAATCTAAATCTCTCATCATGCGATAGTCATGCCGGCCTGGTGCCGGATTTTAGATCGATTTATCGACTTGTGCTATTCAGATTACTTGCGTGGGTGACTGAGGCACTTAGTAACACTTCCATAAATTCTTATCTTAAATGAATCTGTTCAATTTCCTATAATATTTTTTTTTATCAAAATTTGAAGGCATTTTCAAATGCATCGCATCCAAGGATGACCTGACTAGATAACCATCACGTAGCCATTAAAAGTGTCAATATTATATATGTTTAAAGCATTGATTATAGTTCCTATATCTTAAGCTGCAAAATAAAACAAAAACTGTTCTTCCTGAAAAAATAAAATGAAAAAAATATGATAAAGGAATTAAAAATGTTAAAAGTTATTCCCAAGGTACGAAGAAATTAAAATGTTGCCTCCATAAAAGTAAGTTTTCTTCCATTATCAGCCTCTCTTTCTCATAAAGCAGATTTTCTAGCTAAAATGCGAAGACCGGCATTAAATTTTATGTAAATGAGCAAACAAAAGATGTTCATCTGTTTATTTTAACCCGACGGTTGACAGAATATGGAGACAAAAGAATTATTTTTATTTCATGCTGTGTCGTTGTCGATAATCAAAATGATTAAAAATAGAATTTCTTCTACCTTGCATTGTTTACTGAAGTACACTTGATAAGGTCAGGGCTGAGAAAGAGCGTCAAGTAGTCTCAATTTCTATTTCTAAATGCAAAAGAGCTTGAAGTATGAGACAAAAAAAAAGCACTTGAAGATTCCCCACAAGAGATATATTTAATTGTTATATCACACAGCAAAATTTATGGTCACTAATTAGTGTCTCTATTTATGTTTCATTTCATGCCCATTTGACTTTTATTGCATCACATTAATATTCAATTTAATTGTGCATAAATTTCTTGATAATTTATTGGAATTTCTAAATTGTATCACATACATTATATAAAGCTCCTGGGAATAAATACAATAAAATTGCTGTGACATTGTACATAAATGAAAATTGTAAAATTGCTTTCTGATTAGCTTTATATTGCATTTTAACAAACTTATCCTCTGCTCTTTGACTCTGCTGATGCTTAAATTATAAAAATAATGCTGTTGTTTACGATGATGATGATGTGTGATGTTTATAAATATATTTCATAAATATTATGTTTATGATGAATAAAATATATAGGTAAAATGTTATGTCAACATTAATTTAAATTTCATGATAATTTTCTAAAATTGAAAAACTTGAAATAGAATGCAGATTTATCGTACCTGTGTAAACACATTAGGGACTCTAATAAATCTGGATTAGTTCAGTGATACCTGATGTGTGTCCCTCTAGTGTGCACAAAAATACGTTAGAACTAGTCATTAATTGGACATTAACTAGCGCAAGCAAGGGCAAGCTTGTCTATAACTAGTTATAACATATCTTATGACTTATCAGGCTTAAAAATTTCAACACTGATTGCACGTAATTCCATTCGGAGCCTTTACTCAGGGTCCTCGTGACCAAGAATTAAGATGTGTCTGGTCTTGATCTCGTCAAAATTGATCAAAAATCGAAGCTCGGTTCCCCACGGTAATTCTTATATTTTAAGGGTTTTCCAGTTCCTTAAAATGAAGCTCGAACACCATTACAAGCTGTAAATTGAATTCATGTGTATGTCTGCAATTGTATAGTTTCGTACGCTTGAGTAATAAATCAGCTAAAAATCTAGTGTTGAAAAGATAATAACTATTTTGGAACCTCTATGTGAGCATTAAATTAAAATATTCCATGCATGTTTCATTCAACAGTGATGTTCATATATCTTAACTTGACTTTAGAACTTTAGTGCAATTTTTCTTTCTCTTACTTGCAGTGCTGAGTAAAGAAAAGTTTTACAAAGTTTAAAATAACATATAGATAGCAATGATGATACACACTTCACATATTTTCATTTCATCACTGTTTACTTTAATTCTATAGTCGTTCGTGTATTTTTATTCTGTATAGAAGACAAACTTTAAGACATGTTACTGCTTCTGAGCTAAGTTTAAAAAAAGTTTATTCTTCCTATTTCTTAAGCTTCGTTTGTATTCAGTGCTGTGTTCTTGGTACAGGATGTTGGTGCGGTTTGATGTTATGGAAACTAAACATTTTGCTCATAAATCGCGCTTGTTTCATGTGTGATAGACTTCACTTATTTCGACGTTCTTCAACTGGTGCTTTTTTAATTTAAAACATTAGAAAGTTGACATTATTATACATATTCATGTACACATATTCACATTCTTTAGTTTAGTTCATAAAATGTTTTATTCATAAATCCATATGATGATGAAATAAGTTTTGATTTTTAATTAAAATTCTGAAAATGTTGTTTTTCCGATTCATGAAAATAACATGTAAATATCTTATGTTAGATGTATGTAGCTTTTTGTATGACAAGCTATCATCATTCTATCTTCATAATGAAAGACATTCATGAGATTTTAAAATTCAATGCGGCGCTAAGACTGCCATATCGTTCACGCAAAATAATACAAGAAACAACTCGTCAAAGTAAATTTTCGCAAAGCTAACAACTTGCTTGAACATCAAGAAAACATTTTCTTGAGAATTTTATTTGAATATTATTAAAATGTTTCTTCTTTATGCTTATAAAATATTCGAAAATGTGGAGCTCTATGTATAGATATGAAATCATTTGTTACTATATGACATCTTCTCACACCAAACCTTTTCGTACAGCAACTCGGCTTCTGACATTAATTTTTTTTTTTGTGTCTCCACTTTTCGAGATCTTTGTGCTCTTGGGTAAACTTATTTTTATTTTTAATCACTAAGAAGTTTGATGTTCCATAAAGTTAAATTTAATGCCATATTTTGGGGTGTCTTGTCAATTATATATTTTTTTATAGGTTTAATTTCCAGAATGAGATATTGTCATCAAGGCTTGGCAATGGCGTATTTTGGGCAATGATAGTTCTACGGATTACAAAGTTGATCTGGTCATCGTTTTCAAACATTAACTCACAGATAATAAATGGTGGTGTTTTCTGCTTCTTTTATAACATTTTGCGTAGCTTCAATTAAATGCTGCAAGTTTTGCTATGTGGTCTGAAAAGGCAACAATTTTTTTTCTAAACCTAGTCTTCTAATAATCGCAGTTAGGAAAGTTAAGCTAGTTGTAATAATAACTTACGAAAACTAATTAATTAGGGCACGTGCAAGTTCTACATGTCTGTATCTCGTGCATTTTAGATGAGCAGGTCTGAATTTTCGACTGGACTTTATAGTTCGTCAAAACTGCAGATCTGTAACTTTATCTGTGAGCCAGCAATTTAGACGATCCATATAAATAACAATTTAATCAAAAAATACTTTAGTTCATAAAAGAAATTGTGAATTATTGAAGATCCACATTTTAAATTTGTTGGACATGTCAATAGACATCCAAACAATGTTTCAACTTGAATGATTAAATCGTTATCATAATGGTCTTGACTTACATCATTATTATTTTTTTGATGTTTTCTCACCCTCACCAGATCAATAAAGGAAACCTTCATATTGGGTGGTGTCAATTGCTTTAAGAAGACGACAATTTCTCATTTAAGAATGTATTAAAAAAATTTAAGAGACAAATATTAAACCGTCATTCATCTTTATGTCAATAATAAAAAGAAAGCAAAAAATATCTTTTCTGTTGTTGTTTTGCATGTTCATTCTATTTATTATCCGTGTTGTTCATCATTCTTTTCTTTTCATTCAGTTATTCTCTTGTGGTTATTTGCTTTACTGCATATTCACATCCTACTCTATCTTAATATAATTCATCAAAAAAAATATGAAGTAATTCATTTTCAAATTTATGAAATGTCATCAAGTCCTGAGTGAGAGTGAGAAATTTTTTCAACTTTATCTTCTTTGTTCCCTGCAATTTTTTTTTCTACTGAGATGACTCAGATTGATATTTATTTCATACATCAAGATTCATTTTTCAGAAGATGTTCCTTGTCATGATTATAAAAATAAAATTCAGACTGTCTTGTGTACCTAAAAGAATCTTAACAATACTTATAACGAATTCCAAATTTATTCGGGATGGAATATTTTTACGATTCGACCAGAAAATATGCAAATTAGAGATAACTTTTTGAATGAGGTAAGAGGATTATTAATGGGTTAATGGTTGTTGCATAAGAGAAGACTTTTGACTTGTAAGACAAAAGTCAAACGAAATTTTATAAATAATAAATTTAAGATCTGTAGATTTTTATTGGCACAAAATTATTTTTTATTGTCTGATGCGTAGTTCCTTTAATTAAGAACCACATCAAATAACATGTGAGATGTGAACCAAATTTATAGCGTGTATTTAGAAGAATCTTAATGTAGTATTCTCCGGCGTTATTATTGAGGTTCTGGACATTAAGCTTAATCGAAGTCTTGGTACCAAAAGATCTTCGGAAGACCACTGAGTGGACAATTTGACATAATGTCTAATTGTTAATTAGGCCTACGGTCGATTAATTAATATCCTAAGTCTCACCATGGATCGGTAGGCATTTATTGTCATGACTGACAGGTTGTTATCTTAGCTCAGATATAACCTGAACCGGGGAATTTCCAGAATATCTCAATCCCGGAATTAAGAACCTTTAATTTTCTGTGAAATCCTTTTTTGTCAAGTTTTATATTGTTAATTATAAACAAGTCTTTATCTATTCATCTGTATCTATTTATGTGTTGAGAATGTCTTGAGAATTATTTTATTGTAAAAGATCCAGAATATCCGGGTTTTTGATACTGCATAAAATAATTTATCAAATTTTTTGCTCAAAAATATTTTGGAAATTTTAAAATTTCATCTTTGATTTGATATCATTTGCAAATATTCCCTAACTATTAAGCACATCGTGTCCAGAATAAAATTTTGTTATATAAATTTATAAGACTATCTTGACCTATACAAAATTTTTGATAATCGGGAACGTATAAGTTAGCTTACAACTTGTTTAAAATAATCTGTTTTTGGTTAACTTTTTAAAATTCAGAAACAAGTTGAATGCTTAAATATGTAAATTAGTATGCAAATTTTTGTTAACATTTCTCTGGATATGCTCAATATTTCTGAGAAATTTTTGGGTTCTATTCTAATATAATACATTTTAAGTAAGTAATGAATATACAAGAATATATGAATCTCAAGTTATTTATGAATATGTGAATCATTTTGATATCGGTAAGTTAATATTCGCATCAATTCTCATGAAAATCAATTTCTTTCTTTCCTCATTCAATGGATGTCAGAAGCGCACGAAATTCATTGCGTGCCTAAATTGAGGGTGATTGATTGAAGGCAATTGTCGATGTCAAAAGCATTCAATATGGAAGATACCAGTTAGCACGTGATTTTTCATATTTATCTTATCAATTTTGCTGCGTTGTACATACATTAATGTATCTAAAAACTGTTCTAGATTGAAATAGCCTTTATAGCCGTTAATTCCGTGAAAAACAGAAGAATAAAGTAGACGAATAAAAATTGTTATTGTTTTTGTTTATTCTATTTTATCTTTAATACAAAAAGTCTCTTAATAAAACTTTCACTCAACACATAAAATGATTTTTATAGTCATCTAACATCCAACATTGAGTACCTCCGAGGTAATAAAGAAAAGCGACAAAAAGGGGTTAATGTTGTAATATTCATCGCCTTTTACAATCATTCTTAAAAAATATATAAAAGGAAATACGGAACAAAATGAGAAATAAAGTGTGAAAGCACGGAAGGATGTTAAATGGTGTCAGATTATTCGAAAACGAGATCAATTGTATGGATGATGAGAAATTTTTATAGCTTACAATAACCAACATTTTAGGATATGAATAAGAAGTTAATATTATGAAAAATACGACCAGGATATAGATTTTGGTTTCTGTGTTTCCTTTGCTGTATCTTTGTATCTAAAAGTTTATTTATTTGAAGTTATTGCAATTTTATTTTCATCAATCTAGTTGAGCATAAATAACTATTGTTTATGGTTCTCATGACAGAATCTGCGAGCGAAAAGTAAAGTCTATCGCTTCAAGCAACATCTTTGGGAGGCCATAGAACACAACTGATGTAAGTCACCCAAGTAAGAAGGTAAGAACAGAATCTAAATTGGTTGCCGCTTGTTTTCAAAAGGTTTATTGGCAACTGCCAGTTCAATTTTTAAAAGAAGTCCAGAACACACGCAGACAAACTAAATATCAGGTTACTTCCCTAACATTTGAATGTTAAATGCCAAAATTGAATGGCTTTTAAACGACTTTAAATCAAGAGTTGGCAACCTTTTACTACTCGCGGCACACTTTTGTGGAAAGCACAGACTGAATCCGCACACGACATATTGCTTCTGGCATTTCCAAATTTTTTTGACAACACATTAGTGTTCCGCGGCATACATGTTGACCATCATAGCTTTAAATTAAAGAAAAATATGAAAATTGCCAAGAATTTTGAGGCAGTCTATAATTTTGGAAGTAGCTAATAAATTGACAGCTCATGAATTTTCCAATTTATATAAATTTCAATGAAAATATCAGTCATTTCAAATGAATAGTTTTTTATGAATTTTATTCCTATCAAATCTAGATATTGAATAGCCAAAAAAAAAATATGATTGACTTTAAATTGTGATTGACACAACATAAATTATCAATCAATATGTATGCGAAAAAAAGAGAAGTGCTTTATATTCGAAAACATTCATTCATCCTTGATATACAGTACATCAATAAATTGACAGCGGTATTTAATAAAACATGTCAGATAGAACAAAAAAAATAATCGTATCATTGTATACTGAACTGGAAGTATTTGTAATTGAAAGCTTTTAGCTGCAAGCAAATACTTTCATTAAATTGGACTTTATGTACATAAACTTTTAAGTTGAAAAATTCATAATTCGATTTCTGCTTACGATAACTCAATTTCTTTTCCTCCTCGAATAGAATTTCTATGTAAACAGTAAAACAATGTTCATGAGAGTGAGAGAGATATGAAGGCAAGCAGTTGAAAAGAAGTAGAAAAATTGCAGCTACCACAATGAAAAATGGTAAAAGAAAGAGAAATTTAAAGCAAAAGCTATTTTTGGTTAAACAGCAAGTGGCTTTAATTGAATGATTTATGGATTGACCAGCATAGAAGGAATAAATAATCTTAACAGCTTCGCGTGTCAGATAAACATAACTCTGCACTATAAATACATACACTTCATATAGTTCTTTTTTTTCTCTCTCTCATATAGCTTCATATATATTTACGAATATATTTCATAATATGCTTACATCCAATGTGTAAGAAAACGGAAAGCACAAAAGGGACAATGAACATTATATCGAGTGCTAAATGACAAATTGATAAGAAACTTTTAGCTGCTAAACCATAAACTCACTTTATGATAACACGTTTCACAATGTCATTAAATTCATATCATTTTAATATGCTCTTCTCATTCTTGTTCCTAAAAAGCACATTAAACATATGACGAATATGTGTTTAACTTAAACTATATTACAACCCATCATCGGTAAACGGTTTGTGATGTTGATTGCGGTAGAGTTTCAGGAAGAAGGGTGTAAAATAAACAAATTTCTTATATTTTTCTCATTTTCATAAAAGTTAGTGATTCTCAAAATAGGACATTTTCACGGAATTTTGGGTTCATTCAACTTTTATTGAAGCTATTTAGGCATTAATTAATTGCTGAAGTGTAAATTTCAACAATCAACTGATTTTATTTGTATTAACTTCCGCGTGGAAGATGGAATAGTCATTTTCAAAACTGATTTGCCATTAGTCATTGAAATCCAAGTATGGAAGTCACCAATGGGCTTTTTGACACTCTGTATTTGTTGCTTTTTTGCCGTTGACTTTATAGTCAACTTGCCGAGTCTCGGTTCCAATTTTTGGAACCACTAAGTCACCCCTTAGTTTTCAACCAAATTGACTTTATGGCAATCTTAAATGAGTCACAGAAAATTGACTTAATGTCATAGACATATATGTGAAAAGTTTTATTCTTTTTTTTCATATATGTATGCTAATTCTTTGGTTTCAGTGGCGCTTAACGAAGGAAATTCGAAAAGGAATGGAAAAGTTTCTCTACCACTGTTGGGTAAACAATATGTAAATATTATTTAGTGAGACTATTATGCATGCTATATGTTTAATGCTACGACTTAAGGGTAGTAAAAAACCTTTTTTTCTGGCCACAAAATTGAATGACTTTAAAATTTTGGTCACGTTTTTTAGGACAGAATAAAATGCTTGTTCAATGGTCATTATATTCTTGAATGGAATGCATTACTTTAAATGATGCTTTATCAATTTTTGAAAGGTATAAAGGTAGAAAATTTCAGGTACACATTTTGTTTAAACAATCAATAAATCTAATGGGATACTTTTAGTTTCATTAAAATTCTCTAAAGCTTGCCTTTTCTGCAATTTGTCTGTTCTTTAATGACCCTTCTTTTCGTTTTATTTATTAAAGGCTTCATTTAATGAAACATAGCAAAAAAATGAGCTTTAAAGGACAACATCAAAGGTGCGCATTTGCAAATAGTCTTTAAAGGGAATTCTCTGCAAGAAGCAACAAATAATGAAAAAGTTTATATTCTCGCTACTCTGTTTGCTCTCTCCGAAAATTTTGATACTCAGAAAAAATAAAGATTGATGTCAACTAATTGAAGCGAAAACTCAATAGAGCATGCTAGGGCAAATTGTATATATTTTTTTTATATAAATCATCCATTCGACACGATGAATTGGTTTGATGACGAGAACTACGGGGGATGATGAAAGATGAAGATGGGTGGGTCGTTCAAAGCAAAAAAATAAATAAAAAGTAAATGTTTTGGGAGAGATGAGGACTTTTCATAAGAAATTAGGAGGATTTTTATCTTTGAACTTGAAAAGAATTGCCGTACTTTAAAAAATTAATTGTAATTAGATGGGTTTGAGTAAGTATATTTGAAATGAATGTAGATTATAATAAGCTCAGTATCATAGCTAATGACTGCTATTTTGTCAAGAATTGCTAATTTTTGTCAATGAATCTAAAAGGTCCCCGGACAACACAATGTATTCGTCTGGTACTGCTACATCACCATATTCACGGTTTTACGAAAGTTGTTCTTATGGAACCGTGATGGTTGATTTCGAACCAGTTTCTAGGTGTTCACTACATTGTGTTGCTGGGGTTCATTACATTTCCAGTTGTAAAAAGGTATTTTTTCTGGTCAAAATTCAAAGAATCAAACCTAAAGTAATTACTTTAACATGAAAAATTCGAGACCATCCTAAAAATTTCTTGGTACGTCCTTAATAGTGAATCTATTTTTAAATTAAAAGATCCATTCCACATTAATCTTTGATTTATGTCAACATTTTAAAGGTCAGGCATATTATTTTTCGGTAGCAATGCATTAAAAGTTTATTTGTCACCTTTTAGAGTAAAGGTCAGTTGTGCTTTTAGCATGATTGATTTTTCCTCCTACATAAATTTGCGTTCGAAAATATAACCATTAATTGTGAAAGCTTAATGTCTTTACAATTTCATAACAGCATTTGCAAAAATCTGCTAGTGGGCAAGATCTTTCCAGAAAAGAGATTAAATATAAGATGCTTATAGAAGAAAATGAGCTGGCAAAAAGACAAAGCTCATCCTGATGACATTAAATTTGTTGCTTTTATGAAAGTAGAGGAGGAACAGTTTTTAATATGGAAAGAAGAATAATTTCAATATCTTTATAAAATATTTGCCTTTTTGAAAGTTTTTTTTAAAGAAAAAATATTATGATCTAAAAAATTATTCATGAGACTGAAATGCATGAATTTAAAGAAGGAATGAAAAAATGAGAAACTTTATCATCATTGGTTTTAAAAAATTTAAAATCATGAATTCTTATAAAACTTTTCTTCTGTCTTTCTTTCAAATTCACATAATAGATGTATATAGAATATACATAAATATCCTATATGCTATGCACATATATTATAATTCAACTGCTGAATGAAAATTCTTTTGTTAAAAAATGAACTAAGACATAATGCTTATAATACCAATATCAAAGCTTTTATATTGCATATATAATTTTTTACTTATGAATCTATAAGTTTCCTTCTTCTTTAAAGAGGACTTGGAGCTTTATAGAATGCTTGAAAAATTCACAAATGTAGCATATTTGAAAATGCAAAAATTGTCATTTTCTCTGCTTTTTGGTAAGCTCTTTTATTAATACTGTCCATCAGATCATATTTGAGACTTTCTACCGTTTACTCCAGTGGTGGACAACTTGAGTGCCTCTAAATTCTTATGGAAATGCCATGAATTGAATGCCATGCTGATTTCTTCCACACACTATCACATATATTGAAGCAGACTAGCTCTAGACGCCATCTAAAAAATTTCCATCATTTATGAATGCCCCAATTCCACAAAATGCATAGAAAAAAGCTTAAACGACATTTAATTCAGGGAAAATCGCTCAAATGGAAAACATATGATCGACATTTTTCTTTAATAATGCATATATTGTTAGCTATTTTTCGATAAGAGGAACGAAGAAACGATAAAGATGGAAAATTGACAGGAAAATAAACTGCGAGGTTGTGAAAGCATATCATTATGTATCTATCTTTCATTCTTTTCTCTTGTTCGACATTTTTATCGTGATACAATTGAATTTTATTTATATTTAGTTGATACAAAATGATTCCGCTGGGAAAATGTATGAGCTTTATGATTCATCAAAAGTCTGTTGAATTTTTCGAGTTATTTTTATTATGAGCCACATGTAGAATTTTTCATTGTTATCTTATTCTGACAACATCAAAATAAAATTGGCTGTCTAAGCAGCAATTATAATAATTGACGTGTAATAAAACTTTCAAAGCAAATTGGTATGTAACAATGCTTCCAAAAATTAATTTAATGATCGTCGTTTGAACTTTTTTGTTGGGTGAAGTGTGAAGTAATTCAAAAAAGATATGGCGATAAAAAGAACTGATAATCATGTTCAAAGTGATTTTAGGGCATTGATGAGTACCTTGATTTTTGTAATATAATATAAGTGGTTCCATGTCTGATTTGATTCTAAATATGCCATTGCGGTTATTCAAATTTGTAGCAAACCAGAACTTTCATGTGTCAATTCTTTAACTTTCAATTGCATGAGATTCAGGACCACAATGTTATTCAAATTGGAGTTGATGGATTTTGTGTCTTGGTCGAATACAACGATAATAGCTGTGCAATGACCATTGCATGCATAATAAGGTTTAAATGAGCTTTGTGCCACGCTCCCCAACAACTCCCAGTAGCCCATAAGAGCACTTGACATGTAATTAAGAGGATGTGAGTTCGAGCTCCACGTGGAATATTTTTGTGGGTAAATACTTTTTCTTTAGAATTTTAGTTTTAGTCCGAACAGGAGTAAAAGGATATCATCATTAATTAACGACGTATGGCTCTTTGTAAAATGTTAAATAACATCCCAATGACTTCTAATCTTTCAACCCAAAAATTCCACAGCTCAAACAATTTGCAATCACACTAACGAAGACCAGATACATTTCTTTAAATAATTTATTGTAATTAATATTCTAATTTTCCGTTGATGATAATTTATTCCATACAATTTAAATGAGTTTATTCATCAATATATCAATATCATCAATAAACTGTAGCATAACGACGATATGATGTGATGCTAATCTTCTTTATCACTACGTAAATATACATGTGCACATACCTTTCATTATGATGAATCGACATCTTTTGATCGGTCGATATGATGTGGTATGGTGAATTTCATATGATTTTCTAATTTATATTCATGAGACAAGAAAATCGCATGATGTTACTGCTTGTTGTATATTTATGTTCGTATCAGATTGCAATACTTTCTTTTCGGATAAGTAGGTTGTCCATCGATTTTTTCTGTGGATTTATTAATTTATAATGAGTGCAGATTTATGAAGCTGAATCTTTGTGGAATTTCATTCAAAAAAGGACAGAATTATCTGGCCAAGTGGCAATTTAGGAAGGTCATAAAGTCTGCATCCATCCTTAAGGATTCCAAATGAGCTCGAAATTCCGTGTGGCTTTCTAATGGTCATCAAATGGAGCTTTGTATCACACGGGGTCTAAGTGATGTAAGATTTCATCAATATAGTGAATAAAGTCGTCGAAAATTATCATATGGACATCCTCAACTCACCCCAAATCGATTAAATTTTTGTCCAGACATAAAGAATTTAAGGGTGTTAGTACAAAATTAGATGGACTTACGTAAAAGAAGAAGAAAATAATTGATTAGACTTTTTTCGTTAAATAAACCACGTCAAAACTAATAAGCTTTTATCAAGGAGAAAGGTTCTTCGCAATCTCTTTAAGTACAACATGGTCGTTTTTCTTTTAAAAAAATGTCAGAAAAGAAGTGAGGCAGAAAATTTTTGTGAACGAGAAGGGTAGAAACTTGTTAGAAAGAATAAAAAGGAAAACAAAGTTTCATGTTTTTCATCAACTTCTAAAAATTTTCCTTCCTTTGCCTGTAATTGTTTGTGTTGTCATCTCTAATTAATTTTTAGTTGAAGCACTTGAGACTCTTGCTTGAAGCAATTTTGACTGACATGACGACAAAATTAAATTTGTGGGAAATTTTATTATTCAGTCTGCTGAATAAATTCTACCGAACTGATGTCATGGAAAAAAATATTTTCCGCGCTTACAGTAATTACATAATTACCAAGAGTTTAATAAATGAAACGAGAGGAAAAAAAAATTACGAAGAAGTTGATGGAAGAGACAATAGGAAGAAGAGAAAAAAAGTGCGGAAATATTTCTTAAAATTTAATTAATTGCGGAAAGCTGACTGCGTAATTTGCATATGAATCCAGTATGACAGTTGATATACCCTCCATCCTACACTTTTCCTTCCTTCCTTTCTTCTATCTTCGTTCGTTGATAATAATAAATATTATTATCTTTTACTATTTCCTCTCATTCCTTCCCTTGAACTTCCTCCTCTTTATGTATAATGCCTTTGTCATTTACATTTTGATCTGTATGGAAATTAAAAAAATTCGCATCACATTAAATAACAGTTGATGGCGAACAAAAGTTTGATTTAAATACACAAACACGACCCCAAAAACTTTTCATTTTTTTGTGCTTTTCTTGATTCCATCCTCTTCATTCCAATCATTTTTTTTGCTACTGTTTCTTATTCTTTACGACTTTTTCCTACTTACTGAAATGATATGATGTGATTATGAGAATCCTACGCAATGTCTACTTGTCTGTCTGTCTTGAGAAAAATAAAATAAAATGTCCTTCAAGCATAAAAGCTTTAAAAGTAAAGCTCGTTATATATTTCTTAGTATTAAATGTGTGATTGAGAAGAAGAAAAATAATTTTATTGTATTATTGCAAATGATTTCAAGTCGTACTTTAGCAACAAAATAAGGTATGGAGTACTAGGGGTATTGCTATGCTGGTTTTATTTACTAGAGCATGTAGAATTCTCGGTAACAATTGTTCATTTCTTTGGTATTCAATTATTGTGATACAGTCTGTGAAATTGGTTCTAGATTCTACCGAAAACTCATCCGTTTGTCAGAAATGGAATCAAAAAAGTGATTCGAATGCGATAATTCGTTGAATGCTAATCCTCATCCATGTAACTCTATTTATCCTCCTTCATTGTAATGAGTAGAATTGCTGAGTTGATTCTGTCTATAAAGACAATATTACGATTGTTTCTGAGAATTGGCAAGCAGCAGTCAGTGATAAAGCAAGCTCTGAAGGCGACATCAATATGAGATTATAGATCACAATTGATCTATTAGGCATATGAAATGTGTATGTAATTGATACGATGTAAATTGAATCCAAAATATCACCAGCTGAAGGCACTGACGTAATGATTGATTCACGTGAAATCTTGTAAAATGAACATAAGTCAACAAGTTAATGATTTTCATAAAACCATTGTCTAATCCCTATTATGATGTCAAATCATTGCTTCATTAGATTCTATCGTAATATCTTAAAAGTTCTTAGAAAATGCGCTGTGACAACCCACATTATGATAACAATCAAAATTGCGTGGTACATTTTTGCTCCTTTCCATTCTCATTTTCATCTTCCATTTTCTCGTCTTTTCATATAAAAAAGCAATATAAGAAACCTAGAGAATCATGTCGAGTTAAATTTACATTTAATTAGTTACTTTTTAAGAGTATAAAAAAGTACGGTAAGAAGAAAAGGAAGCGAATGAAGGAAAAGGATCTTGTGAAAAAGATTATACGTTTTTTTTTCCTTAATGAAAATGTGCACAAATTATTGCTCGAGGGTTTTATTATGCAAATTACACACAAAAAAATTATTCTTCCTCTTTCTCCTTTCCATCCTCAAGCGATATGTAAAGAGAGACAGCAGCAAAAAAATTCTTGCTTACCATCCTCCTTTTGAATGACCACAAAAGTGAATGATTCTTTTTCTACTTCCCCATAATATTAAAAGAGAAGATGATTTTCATGATGACGAACGAAGTGGCGGGCAAATGAGAATAAAGGAAATTTTCCATTGAATGATCTCATCTCGCAGGCATATTCATTCTCGTGGCAATGGCTATGTCGCTCTTTTATATGTGCAAAATACAATATTAAGAAAAAAGGAACTCAAAGAAAGAAGAGGATGAAGCAAAAAAAAAAAAAATAATAATAATGACTGCTATATTTCTCAAGAGCATAACAAGGAGGTTAAAAATGAATATTAAAATATACACAAAGAGAACATAAATTTATGAGTACCAGAGATAATGGCCATAAAATATAAAATTCTCTTTCTCCACTTGTAAATGGTTATGTTTTAATATAATTTTTATTTTTATGGCAAGTCTGATTACTTTTGACCATGTCTCCTTCACATTTAAAGGTTGTGCCTTAATCATAAGTCACATGACAGATAACATTATAAATATTTAATTTTTCTTCAAGCAAAACTTCACGTTCAGCAAAAACTTAGTTGGATTGTTTCATAAAAAATTTATATGTAGCCTTGAAATTATACAGAGCTTCTGTATTTATTTTTTGTGGACTAAGAAGTATTTGATATGACTAAAAAACTGCTGAAATGCTTTAAGGCAATTTAATATAAAAACGAAATAAAATTTCCTAATGACTCAGTCCAAGAACAAGAGTTCAAGATTTTATGTTAAAGAAAATTTAACTAATTTGACAGGATTTCTTACTGTTTTACGTGTGTCATATCCAGGTATTTCGGTGCCAAATAAAATTTTTTTCGAGTATTAAATGCTCCTTGAACCTTTAAATTTGTTAGACATCGAGCCAAATTAACCGTCGTTTAAAATTCAAATTATATTTGCAAATACTACAATTGATAATTGATTCTCCCCTTTTATAGTTGTCGTCCCCTTCATATAAATATTTTAGTCTGATTTAGAACTTCACAGAATAAACAACTCATTTATCAAATTGGTAAGGAAGTTCTTCTTATTATACTTATCAATAAATAAGTATTGTGATTTATACTCCAACACAGTAGCTGTTAAATGGAACCTTGTGGTGTTTGATTTCGTTTTGGAAGCCAATATCAACGAAGTTCTGGTCAATATGGACGAAAAAATCAGTAAAAGCTTTTGTTTCAAGCAAAAAATAAGAATAATGCAGATTCAATATTGCATTTCCAACCTGTCTACCTTTATATTCATTTCTAATCGAGTGTCAACAGATGGTAATCTCCTATCACATTTCATAATATCCTTCAAGGAAATATGCTCTATAATCTAATCAATAGAATAGCTAGTATCGTCTAGAAAGAGTGATATAATACCATAAATGCAGCTTGCGGCTATCTAAACATATGCTCACTCACTTAGTTTATCGAAAAGTCATAAACACTGAGCATCAATTCTACTTCAAACGAGTTCATGAGATGTCAAATGAAGAAAAACAAGACGGAAGAAAAGATGAAGAATAAAAAAAAAAATCTGTAAGAAACATTTTCTTTTATGAGGGCATGAAAAAGCTTATCTTTTTGCAATTATGAGATAAAGGAACGAATAAATATTTCTTCTGGCGTTTCACATTTCCATATATGATCTTCAGAAAATTCCATGAACCTTTTCTTCTTTTCTGTTTTACATCCGGTATTGATATAATGAAGCCTTCCTATTTTATTTTTTTCCGATTTATCAGAATTGGTTATTTGATTGTTTTCTATTTCTCGATAACTTCTATATTATTAAAGGGCTGTATGTTAAGATAACGCCAAGGCAAAAATGATGATGATGAGGCATGAGCATGAGGAATAATCAAGGAAAATTGATTGTGTAATAAAATGAAAAGGCGATGAAATTTGAGTGAAGGGAAGTTAATCGAATCATGTTTTGTGGCTGCAGTAGACGCATCGAGTGCAGTAGCTTAATAAATAAAGTGATGGGCCCTATTTTTATTCAATATTTAGGCATTGTATCCAATTCAGGAGTGCACTAAAAAATACTTAGTTTGCGAGAGTTTTTGAGTCAAGAGAAGGCTGATATTGTAAATCGTGTTAAAGTAACCAGGTTTAAATGGGCAGGATATGCGATGAAAAATTGAAGAAACTCCTTTAACTCCATTACTTTGGGCGATGGCAAAAGATCACGTGGATGTCAAAAAACTCGTGGAAGGAAGTTGTCGATCGAGACAGTATTGTATTTGGAATCAGGAATTGGCAAGTGTTAGGCAGCGATAAAGCTAGTTATAGGCGAGATCTAAGAGAGATCAGAGATCAAAATTGATCTGTACGAACAGCGAAGTAAGTAAGTTTTGTTTCAAAAATACTATAATCCCTTAATTTTTGCGTCTGTCCCTAATCGAATATGATCGTGTTGATTTTAAAGCCAAAATTTTCTAATTTTTAAAGTCATTTGGAATCGATTTTTTTTTATTTTCGTTTCCAATGATTGTCGAATAATAAAGAATCCCAAAAAAAAAAAAACAGAAGTCAAAGAAGACAAATGACGCAGCATTTACACATCTTCTAAGGAACAAAAAACTTTTCATTCATATTTATATTCCAATTTTTTTCCTATCTATCTCAACAGCCTCTTACACTTCGATTCCATTAAAGTGAAAAATACTCTCACATACAAAAGGGAAACGTAATCTTGAGGCATCTTTTCATATTTACTGAAGTATTTTTTCGTAAGCAATACAAATGAAACCATAAAGTGCACCATCATTCTATACTTACTGCTTATTTCCTTCATTGATTTTCCTCCCTAGTGATGAGTGCCTTATTTTTTTTGTGGGTGAGAGTGTATTTTTATTGGACTAAAACAGAAAGTTTTTTGTGCTGTACATTTTTCATGATGATATTACTTCTCCTAGACTCATTAAAACTTCTTACGTACATAATAAAAAATATCCTATGTATGGGGATGATAAGAACATTTAAGTATAAAAGCAAAGCAATTGAGTCAATACCTTACGTAAACCACAATAAAATGCTGTAATGAATATAGATCGAAAATGTGTTTTGCTGAAAGGAACCAAAACATTTATTAATGCTAACTAAATATAATGAAGATATTTCTTGTATCTGTGGTTCTTGTGTCTGGTGTTCGAGATGTGCTCTGATCCTCATGAATAAATTTCATTTTTATATTTTTTGCTCGTTGTCAACACTTTTTTTTTGCTGTCAATACAAGGAAAAAGTTGGTTTTATGTATTTTTTGTCATGTATATTTTACGATTATGGAATCATTATCGCCCTATGACAACCACTTTATCGATGATAAAGTGCCAGCGTTTTATCTCCACTCGTGTTGTTCTGCTGCTCCTGAAAAATATTTTTTTTTTTTTCGAGGTGTGCGGAGGATTAATAGAATATGTTAACGTATACTATAGAGCTTTAATAACCGAATAAAAAAGATAAACTCGTATATCATAGAACATGATATGGTGCTATAATGTAATGAAAATTCAGCAACTTTGTATATGTTGCAATACACAACTGTTTCGTCCTTCTTTGCTTTTCACTATACTTCCTTCTGTTCCGCAATGTTGTTTATCGCATTTTATTATAACGTCGTCGTCGCTGTTGTCGTTTGGTTATTGCGAGACAATATGAAATTTTTCTTTCTTCTACTTCTCTTTTCATATTTCATTTGTAATATTTTTCGCATACAATATCGCATACAAGAGTGTAGTTTGGGGTGAGCTGGTAGGATGACATTGTTCCTGATCATGTAAAATTGCTTTGAATTTTTTTGAATATTTTGTTTATTTTTGGGATGTCCTTAATCAAAATATTCAGATTTTGTCATAGTCATCAATTATGTACACAAATGTTAAACATCCATTGGCACACCCTGAACTATAACACAGAAGTAGCTTGTATAAAAAAATCCAATAAATTATCGCCCCCAAAAATGCTTAAATTTATCATTCTGGCTAGACTGTCGATAAAGAAAATTGTTTATAGAAATAAAGGATATACAGAAAATAAAAAGAAAATTGAGGGCACGGCTAAAGTGGTTGGAAGGGTGAGAAGACTTTTTAATTATTTACTCCTAAAAATTGTTTCATTTTTATGATCATAAATTATAACGATACTCATTTTTTTGTGTTTAATTCAACATGTCTTTGATTTATTGGCTCTGCTTTTAATATTTACAATAAATTATTAATGATATAAAATGTATTAAATATTAAGGGATAGAAAAATTATTTCTTCCCGAGCGACACACACGCTCAGCTTAGGACTCTCTTATGATGATTCACTATGACTGCTTTCCAGACTTAAAGCTGTGTCGCTCGGGCTTGTTTTTCCTGAAAGAAATTTCTATGAAGTGAAAGAGAATGGAAATGATAAATTAATGTAATAAGTGATAAAAGGAGCAACAATTGTTACAGGTATAGAACACAAAAATGCTCTATGTCTTTGTTAAGCTATAAGACAGATCTTTTGTGGATCAATTTATATTGTTACTCAAAGTTTTAAAAATAAAACTTTTATAAAAGACTGATAAAAATGTTAAAATTGACAATAAGTCCTTTTTTTACACGGAAGAACCATTTTTCACTTCCATTAAATTCATACTCAACAAATGTGGCGAAAATTGAGAGTCAAATTTCAGCACACATGATGAAATATGAGATTTATAACCATCTATGATGTAAAATGAGGGAAATGTAAATGTCAATTTGTGAATTAAATATGGCAGTAAAAATGTTATGCCTCATTTTTTCCGCATCCCATGAGTGAGTGAGCGGGAGTGGAAGTATAACGAAATGAATGAAGGAGTACCATAATAAATAACTCATAAATTTGTAATCATCCATAAACACATCATTTTTATGCTTTTCACATACACGCGCGAAGGTGTGAAAATAAATGTGAGTTTCTTCACTTTCATTCCATCGCGCGCAACCATTCATACCTTAACGTTTCTTAAAAATGATTTGACGTGTATAAAGCTGTATCATATTTTTCTTTCCACATCTTTCTTCACTAAAAGTTACTCACATTTTCATCTTATTTTCTTTTCAGTACCGACTTACTTACAATCGTACTGAGCTTCCCTTTTCGGTGGTATATGAAACGGAAAATAGAAGGCATTTGATATGGCATTTAAGGAGAGAAGGAAAAAAAACGATATCATCGGAATGTAGATGGATATTATTGAAATATAAATAAGTAGATTTAGATCTTATTGCATATTTCCAACGATGTTGATTTTCCAATTTATCGGAATTGGATAGGAAAAAAAGGTAAAATAAAATAATTCAGAATAAAGTAGTTTAATCCTATTGTATTTGATAAAAATAAATTGCTATTTCGAGCATTTGATGGATTTGTTCTGTATCTTATAAAAGAATGAAATGTGGGATATAAAAAATATATAATAACTGACTAAGCTTTGTTGAGTTTTGGAGACCAATTGTTTTGTGGTCAATCTTGCCTTTAAGAGGAGTCAGCATAAGAGCCTTTTTGAGGGGAATGTAGAAGTTGGACAGAAAGGGGTGTCCAGAAGCGGGTTTTGAGGTTAACTCCTTTTTGGATAAAGTTCTTAAATATGCTAGGATTTTTTACGTCTCTGGAAGGGGGAGGGGGAAAGGGGGTGGTTGTAAAAACTTGACAGCAATTCCAGAAGATGAAGCTCAGAATCTATAGCCACTCGCAAAAAATTCACATTACTGTATGAATCATTCTGAATTAAAAACTGCTTTTCGACAGCCATATCATGCATATTAACCCTGATATACCGTTGAATGACACTCATATAGACACTAAAGAAGAATGCCTCAAGGGGAGGTCTCGAACATTCAGACACTGTAATTAGTACTGTTGCTCATAAAACTAAAAAAAACTATCTGAAAACTCTTGTCTAACTTGTCTGACTTTTAATCCTCAAATGTAGCTGAATTAATTTCAATAACAGGAAGGCTTGACCAGTGGTAAAAAAAGAATCCAAAACTTTTTCATCTGTTCATAAAATATTCAACAATTTTTGCTTTCATTGAGCAAGTTTTCCGCTCTTCTATCCAAAAATAGACAGATTTACTTAAATATAAAAAATTATGAACAATGATACGGAAATGTATATCTATAGTATCAAAATAGGTATTTTTTGCTAGAGTAATATGACAAAGTTATTAATTATTTTTACAACAATAAGTAAAATTATGGTGATATGAAGTTCTATGGCAACATAATGAAGGCTTAATTAATTAATTAAGTTATATACCAAGGTGATAATTTCAACACACAATATAAAGGTAAAGTTTCGCAACAGCCCATGAATAAAATTTTCTGGCCTGCTTTCTATTATTTTCGTTCGTCTCATGGATAAACGAATTTGTTGCTTTTTTTTCTAGGAATGCTTGGACTTAGAGAATGCTCAATAAATAATTCTACTTAATAACATTAATTCTTTATGGATTCTCTATGGTTAGTGATATCCTTCATCTTGCTTTCTTACAAAATTTTTTGTGCGTATATATTTATAAATTTTATGCATGTGTGTATATTTATGTGCGCATTTATATCTACAAATTTATTTATTTTATTAAAGCTCAGCTCGGTCAATGCTGCGTGGATGAAAATTTAATTGTTTAGAATTTTCATTGAGATTACTTCCGGAATATGCTTTATAACGTCGATTAACTTCATCAATTAATGGCTGTTCAATTTTTGTATTTCCACCTGAACGAGATCTTGAGTTCCTGTCAAGTGATTTGCGTTTTGATCTACCGACATGAATTTGTGGCTCATCATTATTTACAAGAAAATTTTGTTCATATGTTGACATTTTCCTTGTCGGAGATTTACGTACGACATTTTTGATGAATGATTGACTGACTGTTGTACCACGTAAAAAATCATTTTCGATATCGTCTTCGGTATGTTTTTTGGGTTTGAGGAAAACATCAGTACGAGATTTTGTTTGTAATAAACTATCAGACATTCGGTTGCGTGCCGACGTCTGATTGTTTTGCTTATTTATTGCCTTTGTGGGTATTCTCGATGGTTGATGAGGTGGAACGAAGGGTGGAAGCACTTTATAGTTCTTAACAACATAAGATTGTGGAAATTTTGTAGAGGAGATCTTTTGTATTTCATCTTCCAAGTTCAATGAATCTAGAGCACTAGACTCATTTTCATCACCCGTAAAAATTGTGGTTTGAGTTGTGGCGGATGCAGTGTTTGTTGATGATGTTGGAATCTCCGGAGCTCTGCCTTTAGGACGATGCCGTACAATATGTTTTGTCGGCTCATTTGTAAGTGTTCCAGTGGAAATTTTCTTACTCGGTGGAGGCGGTGGGAGTATTATTTTATGAATAGATTCTCTTTTATGGGAACTTGATGTTGACTTTGAACTTTCATAAGGCTTTTCAGCTTCCTTCATTTGCCTTTGTTGTGCAAGAGTTTCAAATGCATGTATTACACTACCTACATGTGTTGTCACATCCGGTATACCAAGATGTGTTGGCGACGGCCCACCGGAAAATAAATCACGTTGTTGTCTTACCAAAACTAAATTGGCATCATGATGGAGAGGGTAAATTGATGCATAATGACTCGATAAATGACGATTTACATCCACTGTCGACTGTACAATGTGTTTTGAGAACAATTAAGTGAAAATTATATTTTCACGACACAACATAAGAAAGTTTTGGTTTTTTTGTACAGAAGATGAAAGAAAAGAAAAAGAACAAAAAAGCATTAAAATAATTACAAAAGAATAAAATAAAAATTAAAACAATTTTGACAGAATTAATTGCTGAGAAAGAAGTAAAAACCAGTGCAATTTGCAATTTTTCAAGTGAATTAATTTCACATTATTTTTTTTTTTGCATTTTTATTTAATCTCAAAAAAACCTTTTTTTGTTAGTCTTTTGCTCACTTTCGTTTATGAAACATTAAATATATTTAATTTAATAATAATTTTTCATTATTTGTTCTTGTGTCTATGCATTTAACGTCTAGATAGATTTTTCTTGTTATGTATAAATTTTTCTTTATCCATGAACGATCAAAAACAAAAATAATGATGGAATTTTTCTATGAACTTGCTCTTCAATATTCATTAAATGTAATGGAAAATAGAAAGAATTTCTTTTTGCTACTGAAGTTTTTTTAAGGCTTGGACAATCTTAAACAGGTATTTCGAACTGACATCGAGCAAGCTCATGAGTATCCTCACAAAAATGAGTATGCTTAATAATATTGATTGTGTTTATTTTTAGGCACGCTCATTTAAGCAAATATGCTTAAGAGCTTGAAGTCAAATTTAGTTAGATTCTTGAAACTGTACAACTGCCTAAAGCAGATCACAAAATTAATTACTAGAACCCTGTGTCAGAAACATGAATCTACAAGTTCAGAACATTGTTCGGGAAAGGATTTCGGAGTCAGAACATATAGGAATATTTTCTTGGAAAATTTAATTTTTAATTTCTTAGAACTAGTTTTCGGAATTAACTCCCTAGCGATACAACCGAAGAAAGCTTCACCAAAGCTCTTTTATTAACACCAAATGGAATCTGCCTCAGTGTTGGAACCATATGGAAGCGAAAAATAAAGATTTCAATTTGATGTTAATAAAAGTGCTTTGACGGAGCCTTAAAATTCTGTGGCTTAGTCTTCTCCATTTGTGTCGCTGAAGACTATACATATACTACTAATGCTGCTCATGAACAAAAGACTGGTGATAGGGACAATGTATCATTTGATATTGGCAATTGGCAAAAGTTTACCAACTAAAAGATACCTTGGATCACAGTTGAAGTGTATGACCAGCGAAGTAAGAATCATAAGTTCATTTAAGAAGAACCTTATTAGGTCAGTTTGAAAAATCACTGAATGAATTGTCCAAGCCTTGAAACCACCTCAATGTTTCCAATAAAAATTTTAATTTTCCAATTTTTATTTCTCTTATGCAAAATTCAAATGTCTTAAAAGATTTAAGTATTTTATAACAAAGTTTTTCTTCAAGTACCCAATTTTTTTTGCTATGCTTAAATGGCCCTATATTTAAATAAATTTAAGACTACTTAAAAATAGTTTCACTATAAGAATCTCGACTCATGACTTGAAAAGAACATTTCCATTGTGCGTTTTTTTCTCTTTATTGGATTTTGCACAAATGAATGAGAAATCAGACCTTTCTTTTCTTATCGGCAGCATCAAAATTTTGCGGGAGCATTAAGAAATTTGGTATTGGAGAAAATCATGAAAAAGTTATTATTATTATCATCATCCGATTTTGGACTTTGAAAAGTAAAAGAGCTTATATCTTGAAGGACAGAACGAGAATGTAGGTCATTTTAAGAAAATGAAGCTTTTTTGGACGAGAAACTTTTTATTTTTAATAAAAACGTTTGAATTGGTTCCAAAAAAAATTTTTTATTTCCTCACAATAAAACTCTTTGTGGACGTCAACTGAAGCGGGGAGAAGAAGTAAGAAAAAATAACTATCAACAATGGATTGGCAATAAGTGGTAATAACAACAGACAGAATGTGAGGGAAGAAAAAGTCCAAATGGCTCCCGACAAAATTGCCTGCTTGCAATACACAATATATCCCCATATATTCACTCTGTTTGATGATTTTATTTTTGTTTGTTCAGCTTATAAGCATTTTGTTATACCGATGTTGTATATTTATGATGATAAGAAAATAACAAAACAAAAATTTGATTCTATGTTTTTGTAGACTATATTTATGTATGATTTTTCTGTTTTTTTCGAGGAAAAATGGCACAAATATTTTAATATATCTATATATATATGAGACAGAGGAAATAGGAGCGAGAACAATTTCACAATCATCTAATATGTCAACAAATCAATGCATTTATATACATTTATGTGGGATTATTATATTCTTTGATGAGTATGTGGTCTATTTTATGATGGCTTCTTATTAATCTTATTATTTCCTATGGTGATTACAATATGCATAAATTTATAATTTTTTTTAAAGTTGAAATAAATTAAAATCGATAAATTTTTATAACGGTCACGTTTGTACACTTCTCATGGAAATATCGCATTTTTAAAAAATTTCTATAAAATTTAATATTATTGAGCAATTATAGCTTTTTTTTTAGAAATTTTACTATATCTAATTAAGTTTTTAATCTATGATTGAAGAAGGCTTTCTCTAATTTCTTTTAAAGATAGAATTTTTAATCCTAGCAAGTGGATTGATGTGAACTTTTTAAAGCTTCTTTTGAACTAGATTGAACATTGATGACTGAAAGGGTCGCATTAATTATATCCTTAACAGGCAAAGAGTTTGCTGACCTTAAATATATTATGTGAGCATTACTCACAGCTTACACGTTCTTTCCTGCAAGGATATGTATATGTAAATGTATAGCGATGATAGTATGATGTAAAATATGTCATTCGGCACATCATGGCATATGACAAGAACACGATTATAATTGTAATGTGTCAAATTAGCGTTAAATATAGATGCTAACGTATAAAGCAGCCCAGTTCAAATTTCGCAAAAAAATCCACATCAGTTCCACTTGATTCATAACAAATTTTTAATTTTAAACACAAAAACACCGTTAGAATTTTTATTATCAATTTTAATTTGCTACAACTCTGTAGTGATTTGAATTTACTTATTCGTCTAGATTTTTTTTTTTTCGCAATACCATTAAGTACTCTCAAGTGTTATATGAAATCTAATGTAAATCTGTACAAATTCTCTCAATCTCATGTAAATACTTCCAATTTAATAGATATTATTTACAAAAAAAATATTTTATTTGTCTATGAAATGTATAGGGATGTTCCATTTAATAATAGAAAACAAAAAAGACGGCAAGAGTGGATTAGGAAAAGAGAAGCAATAAGAAGAATTTAATTTTATTTATTTTGATTCATCTAAATCCATTTACTAACTGCTTATCTTACTCAAACGAGCGTCATGTCTTGTCTCAAACGTGAAACAATGAGTAAAATGTTTGTAAATATTTATTTATTGTATCAGATGTTGTTGTGATGAAATGATGATTGTAATATCCCTATTGCTCTTTCAGAAATCTATATCATTGCTCTTGTTATTCTTTTATCTTCTTTATTTATAAATTTCCTTCTATATCTTCTTACTTTTGGAATTTTTCATGCTCTTTTTTAAGAGCAAGCTATGATAAAGGAAAGAAGGATAAGAATCCATCATGATTTATAATATCAATTTAATTTAATACTTTCCTTTTTTAAGCTCATGGAAATATTTCTTTTTTTTTTATTCTCTCTCAATTCACTTCATCTTTCTTTATTTTCTTTCTTTTTTCTTCGGCGACATTCTCATCATCCGAAAGTAAATAAAGTGGAAGAGATTTGAAATTCTATTACATACAGTTTGTAGGACAACTTTCAATCTCACAAATATATATCTCCTTTTTAACTCGGTTTTGAGAGACATGGATGATATGAATTTAAATTTGACTGTATGACTGATTTTGAAAGTCTTAGAAAAAGATTCGTGTCATCTGGTGTATTGATTTCTGTGTTGTCTATGTAGAATGGTATCTGGTGTATTGAGGTCAATAAATCAATCATTATATAGAGTACTGTCGATATGATAAGGATTCACAGTCGACTCGAATGAACATGCCAGTCGATTCAAAAGAGTCAGAAGATTCTATTGTGGACTCATGGCATCAAAAGATGTGGCTAGTAAATGATCGAAAATGAACGTCTTTACCACTCCGATTACAAATCCCAAGTAGTGCGTGGATTCAATTGTTCCCACCAGAGATCTTCAATAAATAATATTTTCATAAATATTAAGAGAAATCTAGAGTACTGTCGATATGCCGGCCCTTAGTAAGGATTCAAGTTATTATATGTGAAAATTTGTTTTGGATAAATCATAGTGGGCTGTATTCCATACAAGACTGTTCAAGTAGGATTCAAAAGAAATCAGAATTTTTCAGAAGATTCTATTGTAAAATTGGAGTTTTATCATGGCATCAAAATAAGGATTTTAAACAAGATTTACAAAAGTAAATAACAATATATGCTGATTTTAGATGACAGTTAACATGAAAAATTGTACACTTGAACGTCGTATGATTTGTACAAACCACCAATTGGTTGCCATAAATAATTTGTGTCGATCGGGTGGAAGCCCGTATCAGTTCCATAACAAGATAGGCAGATGTCCATTAAAGATAAGTTCTCCACAAAACTTTTACAATATGATTGAGAGATTGATACAGTGAGTTCATTATTACAGAAAGAAAAACATCTTCATAACTACAAAAACTGATACGACTAGGAGCGCTTAAGATGTCTATCGAATGATCAAAATTTTCTACATATCTTCTTTTCATTTTCATTGGAAAGATGAAGTAGAAGAGAATAAAATTCTAAAGAAAAACAGGGAAATGACTTTAGTCAATCTATTTCAATGGATATATAGAAGGAAATAAGAAGAATAAGTTAAAATATATTCAGTCAATCCATTATAATTCTTTTCCGTCTTTTTTCTCTTCTAAGTAACTACTATACATTCTCTCCTTTATTTTCGTTGAGTGGATCTAGGAAGAGAAATGGAAAAATTATTTCTCATCCTCCTCCTTCCTATCCTCTAACATCGATCTTCATACAGGAATTTTTTCTTTTGAATTCTTATAAGTTTTCTCATCATTTTTATCTTTTTCTTTGTCTATTTTATATGTATCTGGTTCTAAAGCTCTATTTTCATTGATTGACGATATTAAAATATGAGAGTTAGTACAGAGAAGGGCAAAATCAAGTATGTACGTATGTATATAAATTATTACTATTATTTTTTTAATATATTTCTTGTGTATTGTGTTATTATTTTTTTTTCTAAATTTGTTATGCATAAACACGAACGAATGAATGTGAAATACTGGATAAAAATGGAGATGGGTGCAGGATTAAGAGATGTTAGAGGATAGGTAATAGCAATACTTATGTTATGCGCTATCTTTTTGACTTTTTAGCCTTTCTTTCCTCATTTGATCTATTCTTTTGAAGATAATAATGCGATGTCAATACATCATTATCACAATATTCATTATCGTCATCATTATCTTCACCGTAAAATTTATTAGGTTGCAAACTCTTTATCGATTTTGAATTTCCGTATTTTTTAGCAAAATTTTTATTAGCTTTTGCTTCAAATTCACTCGGATTTAACGTCGATAATGTGTTTGCAGCAGAATTATGATTAGATTTTTTAAGATTGTGAAATGTCGTGTGCTGAAAGCTGTTTTGTGGTGATTTATTAGCGGTGTTCGTGTGTTGTGCAGTGCAAGCAGTTGTATATTGTTCGTGTTCTGATTGCAGTGCTTCATTGTGTAATGAATGCTGATCATGATAGTAATACAAATTGCTTTTTGCACTCAAACTGCTAGCATTTGTGCTTTGCTTATTTGCTTTAGTTT
The DNA here is from genome assembly GCF_022539635.2 of Chironomus tepperi. Classification (NCBI taxonomy): domain Eukaryota; kingdom Metazoa; phylum Arthropoda; class Insecta; order Diptera; family Chironomidae; genus Chironomus; species Chironomus tepperi. The sequence continues at coordinate 918,593 of NW_027226222.1, forward strand.
TATTCGATATTATTAATTGGTGATCTTGGTGATTATTTGTTGATTGTGTTGCCGATGAAGGCGACGTCGAGCGCTATGCTACATGGTTGCCAAATGTCCGTAGAACGGGCATCGTCTGTGGGCGAAAATTCGAGAAAATTGAGAAGAAGAAGAAGAGAAAAGCAAGATACTAATGAATGGAATGGACATTTTTTTGTACATATTTACAGAAAAATGAGAAATAATAAAATCATTGTGAAAGTTATAAAAAAGTAATTAAAACTATAATAAAAAAGTCATTTGGGACAATGTAATCTCTGCATGGCACTTTTTGTATTGTCATGAATTTTTCAATAAATATATTTTTGGACTATATTTTTTTATATCGATTGGTTCTTGAAGCAATTGCATCGAATCAAGGTTCCTTAATAGCTACTATGAAAATTCTTAATCATTAAGTGGGTGTTTATTGGCCATTGGGGTTACTTATTGTATGTCTAAAATATATCTATACTTAATGAGGTAGTCAAATTTAAGTTTATTGACATTTTATTTCTAGGCATGCCATCCACATATCATTTATAAGAGCTTAAACTGGAAATTCAAGGAAAAACCTCAATTTGTAAGTGGGAAATGCAATTGAGATTTAAAATCTATAGCAGTGCTACTCAAACTGTATGTGACACTAGTCGAGGCATACCACTAAGGTTAGCCATGGCACAAATAATTAGGATAATAGTCACAGCACTGATCTACTGCATCAAACTAAATCTGCCTATGCCTTAGTCTTATATATCAATTTTAGTACATCCTTAATGTATATATGCATTCCAATTAAGTGACCCACAATCAAACTTCTCGCGTGCAAACATGTTTCTGCCGCAATTAGAATCAGACATAATTTTATAATTCCATGCAATTGCTTCAAATATGAGTAAGAGTAAGTATCAAAAGTATATCAATAAATTTTTACATTTCAGTTTGTTTCTTTTTCGTATATTTGTTAAGCATTTAATAATTAAGGAATTGAAATTAAGAATGCATTTACAAAAATTATAGCAAACAAATAAACGAATCCTAATAAAAATATTAACATTTGTTTAGCTCATTTAAAAGCAAAAAAGAAGAGGAAATAAAAGGGCAAAGAGAAATTATATCCATAAATATGAAGAGCCATAAAAAGTATCGTAATGAAAAGCTCATGAACAAAATGCTTCAAAAAATTTCTTCAACAACAGAAAATGGAATAAAAACTATAACAGAAGGAGAACTGCAGTTAAACATGCAACTTTTGCAAATAATGGGTTCATTAAAAAGCTTTGCAAGATCCATAAACAGAACGTAAATTAAATGTTGTTGTTTCTTGTTTGTATACACAATTTTGATTGTTTGATTTTATAGTAACAAGTATACATTCTTGCTTTACATTATTCTTTCTACCATTACCATTCGTTGCTAATTGATTATGAATCAATTAATTCTGTGCTTAATTATTCTAATATATTAATAATTTTATTACTATGAGTAGTATGCTAATGGTTTTGATTATTAGCACCTCAGTTTTAGTATCTAACATTGAAATATAACGAAAATATTAAGTTTGAAAATGCTTGCTAATTTCTTAAGTTATTATGCATTGCTAATCTATAACTTATTTGAAAGCTTTGGGTTGTGCTATTAGCATAGATCAGTGGTTGGCCACCTGATGTGACACTAAAAATTTATTGAAATTCCACGAAACTTATGCTGTTCGCTTTACTGATTGTGTGCTACCACTAAAGTGTGCAGCGACAAATAAAAGGCTGTCCAAGACTTGCTTTGATATATAAAAGAGATTAATTCGCATAATCTTGAAGAATTTTTACTCTAAGTTCCATGACCTGAAATGTATGCAATTGCCTGACTCAAGTCATTGTGCTTGTATATCTGAGCTCATTTCTTATCTAAACAATACATAGTTTGACCATAAATATCAATATTTGCTTTGAGATTCTGTCAAGATATATGTAATGACCATGCTTTCAAGATATTTTGGTATTAAGAGAAATCCATTGAAACTTCAATCATTAACATGGAAATTTATTATCATAATACTGCTATTGAATATGTCTTGAATATCTCGTTAGACGTATAAAATGATTTTTATATTATACAAGCTCACACGACCTAATCTCGATGAATACAAAAGATGTAAAGTATTCCATAATCAATTGCCTTCAAATAGTATTCAAATTCATGAGCATTATTAAATAACACCTGCTATGAGATGCTTTTCATACACAATATTGTAATGGATTTCAAAAGAACTTTTCACTCCTTTTCATCAATAAATTCTCTTTTACATGCGCTCGTCAAGTCACAAAAGTATGTAAATATTTTGTACAACGTATGCAAAAATGCGATAAGAAAAAAATAGAAAGAATATTGTCAAAGCATGGTGAGGTCTTTTTTATATATATTAAAATTTCTTTAGAGCAGTGCTTCAAAAAAATAAAAAAAAAAAACAGCTCAAGGATGCAACAGAAAGAAAAGGAAAGAGACGTGAGTATAGTAAAAAGAGGAAAGGAAAAGAAAAAGGAATCTGATGAAGAAACACAAAAAATATTGTAAAAATAAATGCCAAATATGCACAAGCAAGCAAAAAAAAAATTATATATTTGGTTGTTGTTGCTGTTGTGTAACAGAAAAAAAGGGAATAAAATAAAAAATAATGAAATGCAAATGCAATGAGAGAAAACAAATTTTTCCATGGTGTACAGGTTTTCGCCCTATAATGCAAAAATATAATCTCTGGTAGAACTTTTTACATTTAAATATTTTTTTTAGAAAGTGTGCAAAAAAATTCATTTAAAGTATTTTTTTTTTTTGGTTTAGTGCAAAAGCTTTTTCTTTTAGTGGATTTATAATAAAAAAAATTTTTTTTTACACAGAAAATCAGTACAATTTTTTTTCGTGGTATAAAATTATTTTTGTGTGTGCATATATATAAACTTGGTATTAAAAATATATATTTTATGGTGTATTTATGCTAGTTGTAGGAATGTCAAAGACTCTGGCTGCAGTTCAATTATTTTCAATGAAATGTTGAAATTCCGCAGATTTTCATTTCAATATCCGAATCTGTAACCGAGAGCTTTAGTCTTTTTTTTTGTTGATACAGTAGTTTTCTCATACATTTAATAGAGATTTTTTGTATATTTTCACATTCGATCTATGTACAAAACTATATAATATGTATAGATCTATATACATTGGTGAGAGTGATTGAAACATAAAATTCTATTTTGGGGGGAAATTTTTATGAATACGCAAATAAATTTCAGTATTTTTAGCGCATTTTTGCAAAATTCAATTTTTTCTGCTAGATTGACCATAAATTTATTGAAAAAATTATGTATCAATTTATTTAAAAATAAGGTATGCATCCCGAGTGACACAAATGAAGAAGAATTCAACAAAGCTCTTTTATTAAGACAAAATAGCAAATACAACATCTTTATCGCTGTCAAATTGAATCGGCTTCCATTTATTGTTAATAAAAGAGCTTTGGCGAAGCCTGCTTGAGTTTGATGCTGATCGAATAGCACAAGTCAGTTATTCAATCAAAATTCCGGTCCTAGGCCAGCGTGACTCTAGCATGGTGCCAAATTTAAATAGAATCCAGCATCATGTCAGAGTCAAGTCGGTCTGGAGCAAGATTTTTGATCAAATGACTGATTTGCACTATTTTGGTACGGACGCAATTTAACTAAATATTGAAATTTGCAAAAATGCGCTTAATACAATTCACGTGTACAACCTTATAAACTTTTTATACTGTAAACTTGCATGGATCCAAATCTCTAAAAAATATAATAAAAAGCACAAAATGTACTCCAACTTTTTTTTTCTTGATGGTTGAAATTTTTATCCGTATTTTTCAATATCCATTAATTAATTGAAAAGTTGAAGCACGTTCTTTTTTTGCTATCAATACATATTAACTTAGCGAAGTATTAAAAACGTGATTTCTGTAGATTCGTATATTTTTTTTGTTGCAAAACACATAAAAATCATCAATAAACGTTGTAAAACACTATAAAAAATTATTAATAATATTTTTGTCTTCAATAGGTATAAAAGGAACATATTCATTCACTATTTTGCAAATATAAATTCAGTCTTTTACGAATTTTCTGTTCACAATTTAAACAACAAAATTTTTGTATATATTTCATATCATCAAACTTTTTTACGTAACGTATGTCAAATATATTTAATGTTTCAACATTCAATTTTAATTTATGGGAGACAAAGTTCAAAAAATTTGTTAAGTGAGTGGCAAATACTAAAATTTAAATTGACTGACTGTATACGGAATAAGAGATTGATTATGTTTGTGTTAAGGAAATTTCATCCACCCGTTAATTCCCAAACAAGGTAAATGTTTACCTTTAAAACTTTATCTTTTGTGCTTTGAAGTACATAAATAATGGATCATAAATTGTTCCTAGTTAAGTCTGATAGATATAAATTTCACTGTTTGCATTAAAGGTTTATGAATAAATTTATGTTTTGAGTAAGCATATGCCTAAGGAATGAGCCTTTGATAATCGCAAAAGCTCTTTAATAAACTAACTCTTGATTAATGGGCAAACAAGACTACATAAACATTTCAAATATTGAAAGGTAATTATTGATTTTGAAAACGCAAACTCCTTATTAAATATGATGATGAATATCCCCTCTACTCTATATAGTAGGCCTAATGTGCACAGTAAATGTAGAAAATTTAAAATTTAATTGGATGAGATGGAAAGGTATTTAAAAGCTGTAGGATTACTCATGTTTAAAACTTTTAATTAGGTACAACCCTTAAACATTTGAAACTTTTAATTTAATAAAAAATTTGAAGTACTTTATTTTCCAACTTTAGTTGAAATGTTCTTACCATTTTCTATATTTTGAGCTTAATTTAATGAGAATTTTCAAAGAAAATTTTTAATTTTCAAGTTGGATAAATTTAATTCAATTTGTCGTTGAAACGAGGAGTCAGCCTACATTGAGTGATTATTTGTTCAACTTTTGTGAACGTTCAGGTGGAGGTTTGAATAAAGGTAATTAAAAGTAGCCCCGAGTTGCATGATTTGGGTCGAAATTTACCTCATGGTGCCATCAGGGAACTTTATAAGTATTTAATACATACAATGCCCTAGTAAAATCGGAGTGTTGTTCGGGATATTGAAAGTTTCTGGGATTAGGCTTATATGATAAGCTCTTGTACTAGGTCATGCATTTATTCAGATGCTTTTTAAAGTAATAATCGAATTGATAAATGCTTATATACATCATTATAGTAGATTGAATTATAATTAAAGCAGATTATTTAGTTCATGTACAAATATCCTGCTTTTATAGAAATTTCATCAACAAATTCCCCCAACATTTGGTATCAGTTAGATAATTATATCGCCAGTCAATTATAAAATCCTACATGGAGTTTCGGTAACAGTAATTATAATCGATTAGACACTAGTGAATAAATCATTATGTGAATGTAACATACGATTGAAAATTCCCTACTTTACTATCTAATTGCACATTCCAAAGAAACAATATGTAATTATAATTTTCAATACTCTTTTCAAAAATTGAAATTCATTTAACACAAAACTTACAACAAATCTCTTTATTCTAAGCACAATCATTTGCCATATTAAAATAATTATGAATAAGGAAGTTTATTATTTTTAAACAGAAAAGATAGTGAACAAGAAAATTATAAAGTTGTATATGGTGCTATGAACTCTCAAAAAAGATGTTAATTCATTTAATAATTCAGGTGCAGTCAACATTAACAAATACACACACACGCATAAAAACAAAGTATTATGATATCGAAAAGAATCAATAATTTATTCCATATAAATGAGAATCCTTTAATCCTTTCTTGCAATAAGATGAAAATCAATGATGAACTCAAAGGAATTTAACATTTTGTGGGTTGAAATAAATGTTGCTTGAATTTTATCTTAATCATCAATATGTTTACCAAAAATTACCATATAGATTGTGTATACTTAAAACATAGTATTTAAGGAGCATAAGTTATGTATATCGATGCATAATAATTAAAGAGAGATATGTATGCAGATCAGTTAGATACTAAATGCTTATATATGATAAGAAGTATTGTAGCATCCTTTTATCAGCTATAAAAACTTTTTCTACATCATTCACATACGCAAAAGTCAAAGAAAAAAAAAATTAAAAATGTATGAAAAGTCATATCACAAAAACGGTGTAACATAAAAAATAAGACATAAAGTTTTTTTGGCGAAACAATAAATAAGGAACGAAATTAAGAACACAAAGAAGAAAAAAATAAATTTTTTTGATTTGAATCACGTGAAATTTTTTTCATCATTTCATTTTATTCTTTAATATCTTTAAATTTGTTTTGTTATGCCTTAATCTTTTCATCTTAAAAAATGTTTCTTTCTTTTTCTCCTAAAATTATTAAAACTTAAAAATGAAAAATTATGAATACAATGCAAAAATTCATTAACTATAGTACAATCATATCTGTTAGCTTATAACTTTCGTTTTGCATTTTTCGTTTTCTTGTTATTTATTTGTGCGGAAAGAACATTCATTTTGACTTGAAAATTTAAGAAAAATACGAGTAGAAATGTACTGAGATGTATGGCTTTGCCTAATTGAATGCATTAAAGTATTACTTATAATGCTCTTTTATTTTTAGGAATCTTAATCTCTAGCAAGCAAAGTCTGTGCTCTCAAAAGAAGAGTGAACAAGAGATTGTCAATCGTGAGCTTGCTCAACTAGTTCATTTAAGTAGAGCAAGCTCATGAGAGTGCACTATTTGCCTATTAGGGAATACTTCTTACAAAGATTGAAGTTGACTCAAAGTTTAATTTAAAATTAAAGCAATCGAGGTTTTGTCCATTTCAACAAATTGAACTTTGGTTTTGAATTTTAAAACTCTAGAAGGGTCTAAATTCGTCCGTAGATACTTAATTGACATGCTCTCATCCCGAGTGACACAAATGAAGAAGGATCTGCCACTGAACTTTTAGGGCCAAGTTAAACCTCTTTAATTGATAAAAGAGCTTTGACTGAGTCTTAAAAAATCAGTGGAAGAGCCTCCCTTATTTGAGTGACTCGGGTTCATGAAAATAAATTTGAGATTTAAGGATAATATTGATAATATAGAAAATCACAGTTATGCTGGCATCTGTGAATTCACATAACAAAAACTTACATCCAAAAATTCTTTCTCAAACCTTTAAAATTGTGATGAGATGGATCATTAGCATAAAATGTAGGTTAAACAAAGTTAAATTTATTTTTATAAAGTTCAGAAATATTCTGTTATTTTTAGACATCATAGATAAGAGTTCAGGCTCAGCCTGAATTATTGAACTCTTATCCACTAACCATCCTAATTCAAGTCGTACATAAGAAACAGATTCCAGTTCCTACCATTTCAACCGTTTTTTCTCAAATTTTTATGTCAAAATGAAGCATACTTGTCCTTTCCAATTATAACTTTTATTTTGATCATTTCAGAAGCATTTTTAAAGAGGATAAAAATGGGAGAGGAGAGGAGAAAGAGCGATAACGATAAAAAGGGTAAAAGTTGTTAAGTGGATGAGAAGATTAATGAAATCTCCTCGATTAAAAAATGTTTATTCATTCTTTGCCTATAAAAATTGATGCGATAAATTTTTCGAGTTTTTCATCAATTTTATATAGAAAAACTATAGTTCAACATTATAAATTTTGCTGCATTCACAATAAAAAATGTGTGTATAGAGAGATATGGCATAAATTAATGATATACAGTTCAACTATAGTTTTTTTTAATATAATATACTTTCATTCATAAAAAACATAAAATGAGGAATTTATACTCTTTTTTTTTATCCTGTTAAAAATATTTTTTCATGGTAATTTTTTCTCCATCTCAACATATGAACGGACATTAAATGGTGTTTTTAGTAATATTTTAAAGTGAGATCAACTTTAACAAATATATATTACGTTATATGCAAAATATAATGATTTATCTTTGTTAATATATATGAATATATATTTTTTTGTTAAAACACAAACATGATGATTCAAGCTTAATGAACAAAAAATGAAATGAAAAATTGTAAAACATAAAATATAATTTATTTTTTCTTGCTCTTATTTGAATGTGAACAATGAAAAGGAGAGCATTGAATATGCAAAAAAAATGAAATAAAGTTTTTTTTTTTTTTTCAGAAAAAAAATAGTGCAAAAATGAAAGAAGTAGAACAAAAAACTAAATGGGGATAATTGAATTAATTTGATGTGAAATTTTACTGAATTTAATTTCAGACTGCTTAAAAAGGCGTCACATAGCTTGTGTTATTCTTACTAAAAATCTAGCAAAATCTAATTTGGAAATTGGCCCGAGCGACACAAATGAATGATGTGTCACTCCGATTGCTATTTTGATTAATAATCAAAATCTATTGAATTCAAAGCAGCAGAAGTCGAATCAAAATTTGTATGAATCCGAGTCGACTTAAAGCTCTGGTTGAATCTGTATCTAGTATTTAGCAAAAATCTTTCGAGTTAAGAAAATAAACAAAATGCATCTTAATTACTTAAATTAGTCCAAAATATAATATCAGGTTCCAAAAGCAAAACAGATCCTGTATCCGAGTGACACAAATGAAGAAGGCTTCGCTAGCTCCAGAGCTTTTAATGGTTCTCTAAAGCTCTTCATTTAACACCTATTGCCGAGCCTTCTCCGTTTTGCCACTCTTAATATTGATACTTAAAACTTCACACTCTTAAAATCTATTCAAAATTTGAACTAAAAAAAGCAAGCAAAAATTTTTGAAAGCTAAAATAATGTTTTGTAAAAATTTTCACATCAAATTGAAATCGCTTACCCCATCAAGATGAAATCATAATAGAAATGAAATTTGTTATGGTGAAGAAACATATCAAACAATTCTTTTTGTTCTTTGTAAATATAAAAAACAATGTTTTAGTTATTATTATTATTATTGTATACCACAAACGTGCAGGAAGAATAATGCATTTCATCTCATAAATCTTCAAAAAAAAAAACATAATGTATGTATGGTTAATAAATAAAACATTCTGATAGCTCACAACAAAATAAATGAAACTGAAAACTCATTTCAAGTCTATTAAAAATCAATTTTATACTTATTTAAAAATAAAATTTAAAACTAAATTTTTTTTCTTTTTTTATCTCATTTCATCTCTTAAATTATTGAAAGCTATAAATTATTACGGAAAAAAATTGTACTGAAAGTTTTTCCTGACGCGCGTCGAGAATACAAACTTCTCTTTGTTCAAAGAGTGTACCGCGTATACAATAATATTTCTTCATTTATTATTCATTTAGCCTTTATCAATATCAATTGATAAATAAATTCTCTCTTTTAATTGACAGTGCATAACTTTTAAAGTCTTTTAAACAAAATTTATTTGCGGAATTAAACTACAAGAATTTTTGTTATTATATTTTCATAGTAATATATCAACATCAAATTGAATTTGAATTTTCAAACTAAACCAATTTATAGGTATGTCAAACTTGCAACAAATGTCACAAATTCTTCGAAATTTCTTAAAGCTTTATTGATTTTTGATCAATTGGATACAAATATTGGTCAATATTGAAATTGATGCATTTACATGATAAATGGATTAAATTTATCCAATTCAAAGAATTTCCAATCTATCTAATGCTGTTTAAACAATATTAATATCATTAACAATAACTTGTTGAATTAGCAAGATGTTGCGAGATATTATCAATTATGATTAATCACATGATATCCTTAGAAAGGCGAATCAAAAGCAATTGTTGAATAGAATTCCTGGAAATCACACGGTGTAGAAATGGAAATCCTCGAAATTATAATTTCCTGAAACTCAGCCCGAGGTCGATTTATATCCTGACACCGGATTTAATTAAATCTGGCTTGATTTTATACTATTTTCTAATAATTCTCATGTTGCATTGGTCTGATCGAGAATTTGTGAAAACTGAGACATTTGGAAACCCTAGTGTCTCTCCTTATCCAGCTTGTGATACAAAGGAGTATCCAGATGATTTATTCTCTTACTGTTAAGAGACTTCAAATTTATTACCGAGTACTGACATCATGATTAAAATGCACCATCATTAATAATTCAATTATAAATTGCTAATGTCAAAACAAAAAGCATTTAATTGTATATCCATGTTAAAGCTGACTACCGAAAAAATTCTTGTAGTTTTATTCCCAAAAGCAAGTCGTTCAAATTTATAAAAACTAGAAAAGAAAATTATGACAGAAAGAAGTCGTAAACTCAAAAACAAGAAAAATGCATTAATTCACTGCCACATTAACAAAATAACAAAAAAATAAACTTTTATGCATTAAATATGATGAGTGTATAATTGTTATGAAAAGAAACACATTCAATAATTAATTTGTTAGCATAAAAATTTTCTTATTAATTTCTCTTGTAAATTCGTTCATCGTTCATTAATTGATAAAATTTTGTTAATAATTGCCTTAATTTTCTAATTTAATTTGAGTCAAAGAAAGAAATAAAACACAAATTGTAACTGATATGCAATTGGAAATGATATTTGAGTACAATAAAGAATCTCGACAATCAAAATAATACTAATTATAAGTTATCAACTAATGAAGTCCAATTTGGTTAAAAACAATTTTCAGTCTCTTTTGAAGAGACACAAAAATTGTGAATATATTTTTTTAAATTGTTAATTTTTTAAATCCATTTTTAAATAGCTTTAGTTTTTATTAAAAATAATTTGTGAAAATGAGCTTTTGAAATTTTGTTAAATTTTTCACGAGAGAGCTTTTAAAAAGCAATTACGAATTTTTCTTTATTCCAAAAACTCATTTTCATTTAAAATTAATATCTTTTTTTGGTTTCACACATTTATGCAATTTTAAATGTTAATCACTTTAACTCTTTATGTGAACTATTGCATAGATAGGAATGTTATTATAATAATAATCATATTAGCTTAAAATAATAATAAGTGGCCATAGTAGATAATAATAAAAAAAATTAGATTATAATTGTGGTTTTATGATATTTACAATCAACACCGCAAATTTAGTACATGTTACTAACTGAAACGAATTTCATTCGTGTAAATATATCGTTAAGGTTCAGTTCTTGGAAGCTCAAAATGCATCGTTTATCGTCATTAAATGCGAAAATGATGAGAAATTTCAAACGTAATAATTTTCCACCCCTGTAGCTAAATGACCTCATTATTCTGATTATCTACTAAATCAATGCACATCGAACGTAAATGAGTAATTCCTTTAGATCATCTAGCTACAAATGTGTCTGTAGCAATTTTAACAAAATAGCTTAAATTCAAGCATCTTTTCTCTCGATGAATACAAAAATGCTTCTCAATTTCGTTGAATTTTATCCTTTACGTAAAAGTTATATTCTGTTATTATTACTAAAACGAATTTTACAAATAGTTATTGTCTCCAAGTGTATTTTATGCATATTCACATCTGGTCCGTCTTTTTTACGGCATCGGATAAAAGAGATATATCTATTTAATCTACATACGTAATCTTACAGAATCTGATATGAGTTCTTCATCTCCAAAAAGTGAGTATGCATGTATGTATATTGTATGTATAATAAAACAAATTTCGAACAATCAAATTTTTTCCATTTGAATGATATTGAGACATAAAGTCAATCTGAAATCAAATGACATGTGTGTCTTCCTCTCTTTCTCTCTCTTTTCTCCACTTCCGTTTTCATCTTTCGGCTTTATGATTTTTATATTGAGTCAATTCTAAGCACCAGGTGTGAATGAAATGTGCTCATAATGTTAACATTCATATTCCAAAACGACTTCACCCTTTTGTTTCTTTGATTTTGAGACAATGACACGATGTGGATAACCAAACGACGACGATGGTATGGATTGAGAATGTGTCTTTTGTGTAAATTTTCGTCCATCATATCTAAGGTCATTAGTTGAACTAGTTGGATTATAATAACCATCACGTGTCGTCTCATTGTGATTTTGATTTGTATAAGATGACGCAGTCAATGTTCTGGGACGAATTTTGTGATGATGTTGATGAGTTGATGATGATGATGATGATGGTGGTAGGTAGAAAGCATTTTTCATTCCGTACTCATTTGTCTCAACATTTTCATCATCATGACAAAGCAACTGCTGCTGATAATGCTCTAAATAGTCTCTATGATGAATGTTTCTGTCATCATATGATGAGGATAATTGGCTTTTGTTTGTAATTGGCAATGCCTCAGTTGCATATGGATTAATTATTGTCTCACTATCTTCATATTGTTGAGACTGATCATACTGTGAGCCTTCCAAAAAATCAATGCTATTCAAGTCTTCAAATTGTGGAACGGAATTATATAAATCTGGATGGAATTTTTTCATGTTATTTTTCAACTCTACAAAATTCGCTTCATCAAATAATAGGAAATGATCCGACTCATTTTCACGATAAGAATTTGTTTGTTCGGGAATTGGCTGTGATGATCTGCGTCCATTTCTTATTCTCCTCTGCTTATGTTTTACTACATTCGTTTCATAATATTCAATTGACTCCTCAGGCGTTGATATCAATTTAGTTTTTGCATCTGAATTTGAGTGAGTTCTTCCTTCCTTACTACCACTACTATAGACAGATGCATAATCACTACTACTTAAGGAACTTGAAGTCGTATTACTTTTACCACTAATTATTTCTTGCATATCTTTTCTCCTATCCGATTGAATTTTCTTTTCTAATCCAGTCGCTGTTGTATATTCAAATGAGCTACTTGTAATATTACCATCACACACTGGTTGGTGCTGACCTCCAAAATCATCATCAATAGATTCATCAATGCCATCAAAATTCATGTCATTAATCATCGCTTGCTGAAACTGGTGCATTTGTTCAATTTGAATGGCGTTTGGTAAATAATTGATATTTTTTGTACACGACTTGACTCTTTTGTGTTGTTGTCTTTTTCGTGGATTATTTTTTATTACGTCGATCGATTGTTGTTGTTGTTGTTGGTCTCCTCCTGCTGCTCTAATTGACATCGATGTATCACGCTCAAAGTGCTCATTAAGAAAAGCATCGAGATATGTTAAATTGCGTGTCAAATCAATTTCAGATTTATAGCTTTTGTAAATAACGCTATTGCAATTATCATTATTCAAATTTTGCCGTCCGTCAGTCTCATATTCTATCATATCGTCATAGAATTGTTCATGATGATTCAAATCATTTCCGATGATATTATTATTATTATTATTATTGTTATTTACTCTTGATGAAGCATCATTGAGCAAATGAGTTGCTCGTATAAAATCGTCCAATTGATATGATTTATTGATTTCGTTGTAATATTGATATTTCTTTTTATGATTTGTGTTCGTTTTGATAATTGTTGTACGGACATTTCCTGTTCTCAACGGAAGTGTGGATGTTGATGATGGATGATGGGTTAGAATTTTACATTTTTGACCTAATTTGATTAGCTGATATTTCGCTTTCGTATGGAATTTTTCAAAATATTTTTTATCTGTAGCTGCATCGAGTACGGATGAGCTTGTATACGTTTTATTAGGATAATGTAAATTTACATGCTTAAGGGATGGCGTCGCTTTTCCATTCGATTTGCTGAACGATGGAATATGAAATAAATTATTTGATTTTTTAGTTAATTTAAGAAATTTTTTATCACATTTACGTCCATCAGCCATTTCATATAATGAACTATCGCTTTCACCAGGCCTACGGTAATCTTGCCGTTGAAATGGACATGTAGGTATGGCACTTTTTATAATGAGATTATGATCAGTATTATTAATTGTTGTTGCTACTATTTGCGACGGGTCAATAAAGTCATTTGTCAATTGGCTACGATTCTTTACTGATCGATCACTAACACTCTTGACAGATGACTTTCTGTTCTTAAGACGCGTTAATCTTGATTGCTTCTTTATTTCATCATTATCTTGTGCTCCAAATATCTCCGAGTTACAAAATTCATCAGAATCAAATTCCTCAGCATCAATATCGATCATGTTATTCTCATGATAATCTTCAATACATGAGATAGATGAGCCATGGGGATGATTTTTCAATTTCGCATTCGATGCTGTACTTTCAGCTGCATGTATTGAAGTAGCTGTCTCAGCATTTTCACTCGAATGATTCTCATGCTTCTCCTCCTCATCATCATCATAATCAGCTTCTTCATTCTCATTATTACATGGTACGCTGTCTATTATTTTTTCAAAATCAGACATTCCGGGTACTGTTGTTTTTAAAATTACTTCTACTTGTTCACCAATAGCTTCTTCATTTAAAAATGGATTTGTACTACGCTTACAAGTGACATTTAGGAGTTTTCGTTCATCTTCGTTGTTTTGCTCATTTCTTGCCGTCATTTCATTATCTCGCTTCTTACTCGTTTTATTAATCATAATAATTTCATTATTGTTCTCATTTGATGTCGAGGACGATGATGATGGAATGGTATTACCATTATCAATAGATTGTTTTTCACGTACTTTAACCTCCATTCCATTATCAAAATCCATTATAAAATCCACCATAGTATTACTATTGTTGTCGTCGCCCTTATTTCCGATTACACAGATCTGTTTGATTCTCTCATTTGTATTATTCTCATTTGATTCGCTTAAAGCTATATGTCTACTTAATTCGTCATTTTCATCTTCAATTATTTCATTTCCCTTGTCATCGTCAGCAGATCTATCACGAATACTGTTGCTGCCGTTTAACAGATTTTCATTTAGATGGCTAATTGAATTTATTTTACTTCTTTTATTATTATTATACCGATTTTGTTGTTGCTGATGAATATCGCAACTGCCCGAAGGTAAATCATCATCATTTATGTCTTTTGTGATATCACAACTTCCACTACTCATCGTTTCGTCGTCATTCAGGCATCCCATAATTGATTTCGATTTAATTAAATTTTTATTATTGTTACAGCTATCGATTGAATTGTTATTGTATATAATTGTATCATGGTTATTGCTAAACATCGATTTACTGTAATTATTTATTATCTTGTTGTCTATCGATTGATCTTCGATTTCATTGTTATTATTATTCGTAGAGCTCACGTTAGATGCATTTGATTGCAATAGAGTTAGTGAGTATGAAGCATTTAATTTGATTTTATTCTTAATTGTTCTTAGTGACACGCGAGCGAAATTGAAATTATTATTATTGCTATTTTCATTAACATTTACATTAACATTATTATTATTATTATTATTATTACAATTATTTTCTGATGATGCTGAGAAAAAATTGAAATTAGTTGTAGTGTCATCATCAAAATTATTTTTATTATTATTATGACTATTACTACTACTATGACCACTTACGTTCGCTAATAAACTATTATCATTGTCACATAATAGAAGATTAGATTGGGACTGATGTAATTGTGACTGAAGTGATGGAGTGATGGTGGTGTTTTGAGGGGAGGAAGAAGAAAGTAGAAGAAGATTTTGATCATCAGTCCCATTAAAAAGTGCCTGCTAAACTCGTGTTGGCGGTGATAGTACCATCGCAGCCATTCTTACTTTCATTGCCTCGGGCGATCCCTGATGTAATCCATTGGTTGTATGGTGATGATGGAAGCCTGTTGTTGGCGTCGTGTAAATTGAATCAAGATGCGGCACTCCAATATCACTGTGTGGTTTCAAATCAGCCTTTTCACTGCAGTTACAGTTATTTTTTTTTTTGGTGTTGCATCACGGAATTTTTGGCGGAAATGAAAAAATGAAACAGAAAAAAAATGAAAATGTTAAAAATCAGTCTTTTCTTGCAGCTGACATTTTCTGTGTCAATAAATGTCGCATGAGCAGAGCGGCATAAATTTTTTGTTCATCTCTAGTTGCGCCATCAATAAGTTAGCAGTTTATTGGGATGAATGAAGGACATAAAAAATGAACATTTGCATTTTCACTGCTGTTATGAATGCATATAAAATGGAATGGGGGCAAAATAGAATCATGCCTGTCATGGTTTTATGCGAGAGCGAGTGTGTGAAGTTTTAGCTCAGCGATACATCAGCGTTTATGATGAAAAATAATACTATGCATAGTGGCAAAAATGAAACGAAATTGAGATCGGACAGTATCGTTCAATTCAATGTTCTATAGCGTAGCAGCCAAAAATTGTGTGTATGTAAAAGGGGTGGGATGGGAAGCAGTTAGTGGAAATAAAAAACCTTTTTTATTCGTTCGTTTATGATTTGACATGAGAAAATAACTGGAAAAGCGGAAATTGATAACGCAAACTGTAAAGTTCCCTGCCTTGCTTGTTTGCATACCAAATACATGGGATTCACTTCAACTTTTTTGTTTTGTGGATTGAAATAGAGAAAGGAATACAACTAACAACAACTACCAAATAAAAAAAGAAGTGAAACATTTTTCGAATTGAATGAATGAATGAATGTACTTTTGCCATGTTGTAAAAATGAAAATTTAATGTTTCGAAAATTGGACGCCGCATAATAGTGGGGTGTAATCAAATTAAGATTGCAAGAGTTGTCTGTCGAGTTATAGTATGAAATTAGAGAATAAGAGCACTTCTCTATGCTTCTGTGAATACAGACACTTGACTTCTTTTCACCATTCACAGCAAATATTTTTGCTTTCATTCAACTCGTAAAAAGTTATTTTTGCAAATAAATAATTTGATGCTCTTACGTATTGTTGATAGTAAATACTTGTTAGATACCGTATATTCTGGTATGTACCAACTTGGGATAGAATTTCTCTGCAGTTTACTTTTTTTTTTTGAAATGCAAGTTGTGTGTCATAAACTTTTGTTCATTAAATGAAACTCGATTTGTGTTCCATTAAAAGTTTATTTTTTATGCACTACATTAACGGACGAAAGTCATCATTGCAGGCATCAATGGAAAGTTAATTTAATTGATTTTTGTTTTTAGCTAATGTTAAAGTAAATCATGCGATGCAGACGCGAACAGCACAATGTTTTCGTTAGGGCACCGGTACGGAATTGTGCATTGTGTTGCTCGGGATATCCAAAAACTAAAGTAAATGAGAAGTACTTTGATGCAAAAGCTCATTTCCTAACGGTTCCATCATAAAGCAATACATATAAAATGTTCATTTCCAACAAACCAAAAAGAAGCAGTTTCCATAAATATTTATAAGTATGCGATATTGTTGCTCACTGATGAAAGCTATCTCCACTACATTATCTTTCCATTTGTCCTGCAATCTGACACATTTTTACACTTTGCCATTTTATTGCACATTTTTTTGTCTTGGTCTTTTTTTGCGACTCTCGCCCAACATTTTTTTTATCTCATATCAATTTCATGATAATATCTGTTTATGACACTGACACGTTTCAAGTGTAAATACTTGAAAACAACATTTTTTTCTGCTGTAGCAATTTTTCTTGTACAATTTTTTTGTAACATTCCCTTTTCCTTCCCTCTACTCACAGTATGATTCCTTTTTTTCACATATTACTGTGTAATGCAACTTATGAAGCACTTGACGCACTTGACAGGCAAGCAGCGAAGAGGAGCAGGAGAAAAAAATTATGAAAAAATATCAGGCAATACATATCATCATGAATGAGGAGCAGGAGAGAGCAAAAAATATAAAATAAAATAAATATAAGTAAGTGAAGTGAATATATGTGGGGAGGAAATTGCTATGAAATATTATAAATCTTTTATATGACATGATATCGTGAGGTTGTACTTTTTATAAGATTTCTTTTCCTTTTCGCTTTTATTATTCTTTAAAGATGATCCTTGCTCCCTTACTTTAGATTAAAAAAGTCCTTCTCTTAGTCATCACTTATTCTTCTTTTGCTTTCCTTATTTTCGCCAAGTGACACAGCAAAATTTATTGCTCTTTGAATCTACTTTAAAAGCATCGTTCACACACAGTCAATATACAACAACAACAACAAAAGCTTGGCGAAGCTTTAAAAATAAAATTTATTTATTTATTTGTGTGTCGTACGGAGCAATACATTCTTTTTTCCTCTTTTCCTATATCCTTTCAATTCTAATGCGTATGTAGCATATACGGTTCATATATTTGTAATGCATGTGAGAACTATTCTAGGCTACGACACTGTACTCATCATTAGCTTTCGTAGAACATGAGCAAGCTTGAAGCAAGCATGAAGTTGACACAAAACATGCAAAACTCATTTGGACTTGAATTAGGATTGTTATTTAGAATCCTAGTCGATTCCGAGCCCAGTTAAATGGTCTTGATAATTCTGCAGCCCTCTTTGCATGATGTCATTGATAAGTGCTTTACAATTGCTCAATACCTGCTAAATTCTAATTGACATCTTCAGTTTTCATGCCTTGATTCAAAAAGATTTATCCGGGTATACATAATCTCTCGATATATGTTTATCATATACATACAAGTGAGCACGGTATAAAATGGTTGACAAACAGCACTAGTGGCATTGGCAAATGAAGGAAAATTGTTACAAGCCTATATGTCGAATGATGAGAAGGATATTATTTATGTTTTTAACTTTGAAATATGATATGATATAAATAATGAAGGATTTTAGATGTAATTTGTCAAAGCGTAAACATGAGAGAGACGGAAAGAGACGGGTATCGAGCAGAAAAAAATGTATCATGTGCCATTTATTTTATTATGATATAGGAGATGATGAGATTCGCTTAAAGAATCTTGTTGATGAAGTGTATTTTTTTCGCATGAAATAACTTTGGTGACTGTATATATTGAGACATATTCACATATGATGAGCGATAACGATAGATAGGAACTGAAACTATTGATCGGAAAATTTATGAGTCAATCAGCTAATTTCATTGGGATGCTTATTCGGAAATATGTGAACATAGAGCTGCGATAAATCAAAAGAGGAAAAGAAAATTTTACCAACGGAAGTAAACGATTCGCTTGAAATCCCACACAAAATATCCTTTATTGTGCAATATTCCATTATCATGAGAATATTTATTGATGTATTCATATTAGTGTAAAAATTTATATCATCATAGAAAGTCTCGACGGGCCTTATTTCCTAAATCGTCATTGTAGCTATTATTTTCATGTTTATGGATTTTTTTTTGTGCTACATGTTAGAGTCTGTTGAAGACATACTTCGATGTTTCTGAATTAACATTAAAAACTACGCTCAATATTCATTTCAAGCAACATTTTTTATAAGAATTTCAGTACAATTCTATCGAAAAAAAAGCTGTTGTCATTCACTCTGAGGAGGTTCATGAACTAATAGTCATTTCAAAGTCCTACACAATTTTCAAATCACGCTGCGAACATCAAATTCATCCTTAAATTATACTAAGTAGAGATTTCTTTCCAATCATCAAATGATGGAGATGAAATGAATGAAACTGCTGATTCTTTTTTGCTGGTTGCTCTCTTTAAAGACGCCTAAAAATTTATGCCAGCTCATGCTTGAATATACTAATCGTATATTGGGAAGAGTATAGAAAATTGAAATTGAATATTTGTGAATGAAAGGAAGGAAGGGAAAAGAAAAGTGAGGAAAAATTATTTTGTTGAAAACGTCGAAAAAATGTGTTTCACATGAGATGCTTTAAGGCTTAAGGCACCCTTAATGGAATATCATGTATGTTACTGTTTCTAGCTTCTACAGCAACTACACTACTAGTGTGTCTTACTGTTTTACTAATTTTTTTACGTAGTTGCTTCTTGTTCTATACATACCTATCTTTCTCAGCTGTTTTATAGTTGTTTCGATCTGGAAGGAAATCGTAAGCAGAATAAAACATGAAAAATTAATTTAGTTGAGTGAATTTAACAATTTTTCTTCTTCATCTAGTATGGTCTTTAAAATAGCATATAAGCACGTGGATATAGTTTTTATTGGGATAAAATGTATAAATAAAATAGTCTACTCACTTTTGAAACAACATTTCTTGGCTCGAATTGCATAAATGCACCAGCATAATAAAATAAGTAAAGCTGCTAGACTTCCAACGGCAATGCCAAGTAAGTAACTCAGTTCGAGTGGTTCTGTAAGCCCGCCATCGTATAAAGTAGTTTGTGAGTGAATGAAATCCATACATAAAACAGGCATCCAATGGAATTGCATTAAAATGAGAAAACGAGAAGGAAAAAAAATTATTTTAGAGAATCAAAATGGAATTTTGTCTTAGCTATGTTATATCTATAGTATTGAGGCAGGCAGGCAAGCGAGCAAGCAGTGGAATAAATTTTTAGCATTACAAAAATGGATTTATTCTGTCCCATATTACTTCGTCTAAATCCCACACAGACGTTCAACTTGTTTTTGTTATGGCTTGTCTTAAAGCCAAAATGATTTTTTTTCTTCTGTTCCTTCCTTGCCTTGTGTTTATTAATTTTTTTCTCATTTTCTTCTTCATTACCTTAAATTTATTTTAATTTTTCCTTTTAATGAAAATATGGAAGCTTGTCATATTTTTTAATGACAATTGAAATTCATTTTTAATGGAAATTAACGTTAAATTATAAAATTATAGAATCGCGCATTTAAAACAGATTTCGGTGTAAACTGAATGTCAAGCTATATTTACATTTATCCTCACAACACCACCTACATGATGTTTCAACAGCAACAATCAAAAGCAAATTTCAAAGGAATATTTAAATTTATCTGTTTTCAACATAATACACGGCATGATATGTTACAACATATGAGTGTAGATAGGAAGAACTTTTTTGTAACTAATTAAAAATAAATTTAATTTGACATACGAAATTATCGTGTAAATACTTTGAATTTGATATCTTCAAATGTTATTAAATGAAACATTTGCTTAATTATGTTAACAGCTATTGTTACCCGAGCGACACAAATGAGTAAGGCTTCTCCATGAAGCCTTTAATTCTCCAAAAAAAGCTCTTTTATCAACATCAATTGAAAGCCGCGTATATGGCAGCAATATGATTGCTACACGGAAGTGGTTTCTATTTGATGAGGAAAAAAGAGCTTAAAATCCCTTTAAGGAACTTTTATAACCACCGTAGCGAAGCAATCTTCATTTGTGCCACTCGGAAATTAATCACTTCTGTATTCTCATAATTATGAGTCTAGATTTTTTAAACGGCATTAATTTACGCCTATTTAATTGATATTTTTTTGACAGGATAATATGGTTTGGAAAATGGATGATACTGGTTTGAATGCTCAATTTTACTACGTAGGCAGTAATGATGTCAATGAAAAATTGTAAAAAAATTGTGTTGAAATTATGTAATATTAATTTTTAAATTATTAATATTCAGAACTCGTAATTCTGATCTATAGACCAGAGGGCTGACTGGAGGTGCAGCCAAAAAATGACGGGGAAGTGATTCATTGATTGATTTTAAGCCTTGGATTATGTTCTATTTATATCACATAAATTTACTGGATTTTCCATTTATCAAATAGAAAAGAAGCAATTTCTTCAAAAAAGCATACAAAAATTTGAATTTGCCGGACGGAGGAAAAACCCACCTTCCTGACTACGCTCCCACTACAGACATATCAATATAATTTAAAAATGTTCATTTAAAAAATGTTATTAAATCTTAACATTCTAATCTTTCAATTTGAACCTTTTATAATCCTTCAAATATTTAAATTAAGCACCTAGCCCAGTGAATATTTAGGTTTCATTAATTTCAAGAAGTAAATTCATAAGTAAACTGCGTACAAAAACACATTTAATCCTCATCATTATCTCTTGAAATTTTAATGAATTTCGCTTTAAAATTTTTATGAAATCTTTTTCGTCCCTTTCTAAAAATACACAGCAACGTGAAATGTAAACATTATGAAATAATCGACACATCAATTACCGGTGATGTAAATTTTAATGAAAAAGGAATTAAAAATATCATCAACTTTTTTACGCTCATGTCTTTCCATTCCCTAATAACCTGGACAATTTAGCAATTAATAATTGAGGTTGAAGGTCAACATTCTCGCATTGTAATTCCATTTAGAGCGTAAGCAATCTTATTTCCTTTCGTTTACTACCAAAATATTTATGTCGTGAAAATTTTCTTTGTTTTTCCTCTACCATTTCCTTGGTAGATTCTTAAAAGCATACGCACAAACACAGTTGTAAACTTGAATATAAATTTGCATCAATTTTTCGGAATGAAACTGAAACGTAAAGAAAGACCCAATTAAGGTTATGCGGTAATGTTAATATCAAGAGATATGAAATAATCATAATTTTATGCCATAATAACTTTAGAGCTTTTTGATATAAATGTCAGTAAATATTTGCGTGATTAAAATATTTTCTTACACTACCGCCGGTTCCAACAATGGGGCTTTCATGAAGATTACAATACGCTCTTTTCACTTTTTCACTTGAACAAAGTTCCCCAACAAAAATTATCAGTGAAATTAATTTTCAAGAAGCTTTCAAGAACTTATTTTCATTTCCATGCTATACTTAGTACAAGTGACCGACACCGACATCGTAGCTAGTTATTATTTCTTTCCTCGTTTGTTTTGTCAAAAAATAAACTAAATATTATTTCGTCGCACTCATTTTCATGAAAATGGTGTGCAAATATTTGCTATGTCCTTCTCTCTCACAACTAGAACTTAAATGAATGAGAAATGAAAATGAGGAAAGGAAACCCCTTCCATTAGCATGCTCGTTGTATCTTTGAACAAACAAAAGAAAAAAAAAAAGTATTAACCCACAAAAAAGCGTGTACGATAATAATGAGGAAAATCCAGACAATTTAAATGTTTTTCTCGCTGTTTTTCCTTTTTTTGAAATAATCATCAAGTTCATCCTATTTTTCTTATTACATTTCATTTTCCTCACAGTAAGCCAAATCCTTGTGGAATTACTTTTTTCTCTTCTTATTTTCTTTACTTTATCAACTTGTATCATAAAATGTTCTTCCGTTCTTTATTTAAGAAAGGTTATTATTGGTGTCGAGTCCCAAATTTTAACTCAAACTGTGGTTTGGGAGCTTCCATTTTCCTGCCAAGAAATTCATAAGTTATAGTAGTAAAATAATTTCAAAAGGAAGAGGAGGAATAAAAATCTGAATAAGTTACAACATGCAATAAAACAATTAATTTAAATTTTAAATTTCTTTTCTTTCTACCACCCTTTCCTGATACGAATTTTCGGCGCCTTCAGTTGTTATTTGCGTTGTATAATCATTTATTTTCGTCATAATAATAATCAAAATTTAAATTCAGTCAGGGAAAAAGGTGAGAATATATTGATGCCTATAGTGAATGAGCAGAGTGGAATTTGGGGTACCGAGGCATATATAGGCTAATATGGCAGAGCGAGAGTAAGGTCTCGGTGGCCTAGTGGTTAGGCAACATATCGAATATCTGTATCTCTCTTTTGTGAGTTCGTGGATTCGATTCCAACCAAATGTTTGGCAATTACTATCCAGAGTGCTGTCAATATGACAAGGATTCACACAATGAGTATGCGTGTGCTGAACTGCATTAAATCTCATTTTTGTCTCTTCCTAGAAAGCCTTAACAAGGCACGACAATCAGCTTTAAAATGAATTCAATGGTTTTAATTATCGTGACATTTTACAAATTAATGAGATATATCTCATTATTATGCGAGCATTCCCCTTATTTGTATACAAAAGGCACCGCCTCCCAGACTACTTTATATGATATTCAATTAGCTAGAAAGATTTATAAAAATGAGACATTACTGCCCACATTAACTTCGTTAAAAAAAAATTGTTAATTCCTTCATAATATAAACAAATGAAATAAGACATAACACGCAGTAAATTTTATTATTCTTCATTGTTTCTGTGTTTGTCGTGGGTTTCCCTCTAATTTACGGAATTAATTGGATTAATTTGAAAGTAATTTGATATTAGCACTGCTTTGTTGTATTCAAGTCAGGCATGTTTGGTGGAATGGAAGGAAAATATGTACGCTTGCTGAAAAATGAAGTTCTTTGGGATATTTATAATGTTCTAAATGAGCGCGATAATCCTCAATGGTGGTCGTTTGTTATGCATTTATTCATACCTGGGAAAATTCCCTCAACCTTTAAAGAGATTGAGTGTCGGTCTGTGCCACGCTCATTTTCAACTACCAAATAGTATGGTCGCGCATCTTGTATGTCTGCTTGATTGATATGGAGTGTGGCTATGTAGCAATCTTCACGTTTATCTTGGAAAACTTCATCTACTTTAAAACGACCTATGGGAGAAATAAGAATATAAGAGACGATAAAATGAATGCTTGAATGTGCGAGGACAGAGAGAATAAAAGGAAGTTGAGTAAGTGAGATGGAAATAGAGAATACGTGTTATCGTCACATTATTGATTTTTTCAGATCATCCTACATAATATTTAGTACAATGAATATATGCATCTTTAGCTCTATTTTCATCCACTTACCATAATCAATGTGAATATATTCTAGAAAGAGATCATATACATACCTATTCCGGCACCAGCTTCTAGCCTTAATGAGCCCCATTCCCAAGCTACGTGTCTCGGTCTTGGATCAGCACATACAACTAATGTAAGTGATGCTGAATCGCCACGTTTTACAGATACATGATAGCCCGATGAATTTGGCCTTAATACTTGTGGTGCGCCTACAACTTGCAATGAAATTGGGTCGGATGTCGTTGAACGTTGTTGTCCATTAATATAATTAGTGGCGCGACACTCATATTCTCCTTGGTAATCGTATGTTACATTATCAATCACGAGACGTGACTCGAGTCCTCTCTCAAGCCATGCACTGCCTTGTGACGGAATTCTAGGGGTGAAAAGAGATGAGAAAAATATTTAATTATCTCAGACAAGTCAATTTACAGTTCATTTATTCTGCGCATATGCATCACGTCAAACAGTCTTAATTAAGTGAAAAATATGAATAACAATGCAATAATAATTGATTCATGCATCTCAATATGACTTAATTAGAAATGTCTTTCACCATCATTCCTTCCTGTTGTCATGTTTCTCGTAGGGGAAAACAGTAAAGAAGAAAAAAAATGTTTCATAAACAATAGATGCATAATGGTGTAACAATTAGATCTAATTAGATGATAATATTATGTAAGGAAGGAACTGCTAATACGTGAATGCAGATTCAGTTGTTCACTCATATGTTAAGACACATATACAAGATCTACAAAAAATGATCATTATTTCTGGAATAAGACAGAATATTATGATTCTCATCTATATATGTATCTCTAACACTTCAGTTAAGTCTATTGAAAAAGCATGAGCCATATATTCTTGATAAAATATAGAAAGAAATCCATCTGACTAGAAGTTAATTTTATCATCATTCTCATCAAGATTATAATGTGGAAGGAACTTTTTGTACGTATGAATGTGCCGGGCATTAATAGAGTGAGTTCCAACTAGATGTATTGTGTATTGTTCATAGAATAGCTTTTTAATTATCCTTTTTTCCTCTCTTTTTCAGCCTCTCTAGAGAAACACAATACCAGCCAGTAAAAAAAAGTGTATAGGAAGGCAGACACCAATAGAAAGAAATAAGTGAAAAGGGGGAAACTTTGTCATGTTAAATTTTCTCTGATTCCATCTCCAACCCATTGTGATTTGCTGTCAGAAGTGAACAACAAATTAATTTTTCCAAGCACCCAAGCAGTGACAGATGTTGCAGTCGCAAAAATAAAATACAGAATGAGATGGAAAAAATGATTTTGCACAAGTTTTTAATTTAGCATTTTATTCCTTTTCAGTCATTTTTTGTACCCTTTTTTTGTATTTATCCTTTTCATTTAGAGTTTGGAAATTTACAGAAGAAGATTTTATGTAAAAACAATTAAAATGCAGAAAAGTCGTAAGATTATAAAGGAAGAATATTACACAATACAATAATAAAATGTTAGTCTCAAGATGAGAATTGCAATTAAAGTCTATTTCTTATACATTCTTATTCATAAGCTTTAATTTGCTTCCTTTTCTCTCCTTTCATTCATACTTGAGATTATACGAAATATTCAGGACAAGCCATAATTTATATACACAAAAAATGTTAACATGATGAGAATTGGGAATATTCATAAGTTTGCTGATGTACAAAATAATGAGAATTTTATTCATTAAGTTTGTGTAAATTTTTACCTTACTTAAGGAATAATTCCAGCATGATTTTCTTTTATGTTGCTTAATGCTACTAAATGCTGAAAATGTAGGTGTTGCATCATTAAGGATCTTTGCCTAATGAATGGAAAATTATATGGAGAATGTTTCATTTACGGTAAGAACAACATTATCATCCAAAGAAACTCCCTTAATGCTACTAAATGCTGAAAATGTAGGTGTTGCATCATTAAGGATCTTTGCCTAATGAATGGAAAATTATATGGAGAATGTTTCATTTACGGTAAGAACAACATTCTGCACACATGTATACATTCAAGTACTTTTATTTCGTTGTTTTTATTACGTATGAAAATAGTACTATGATAACGAGTGAAAGATCAAAGAGGATAAGAAAAGCCTTTCCACATGAAAAAAAATTTCAAGCTTTAAAAGTGAAAAGAAAATGTGAAAAGCTCTCATTCTTTATTGTTCTCGTCTTTGTTCTACTCTTTATTGTGTATCATTCTTTTTGGATTATTTGGTGCGAAAAAAAGTTCATTAATTAAAATTATATTCGCTTATTAAATTGAAAAAAATATTTTCGTATAGGACTTTATGATACTTGATACAGGGGTGCGTCAAAATAGCGACATATGTCTACGTATAACTTGATGTAATGGGATACAGAGAAATTTTTTTATGATACTGTTGTCTTATGTCTACATACTGAGTCGAATTATCTCGGTGGTGGAATGGTTTCGCTTTTTGGGACTTAATTATTACACCCAGCGTTCATTGGTTCGAGATTTGATGAAAAATGCGGCTTACAGCCTCTCCATGTTGAATACAGGCAGTAATGTCACCAAAAGAGTGGTTTGGATATCTCTTTAAAATGTAGGTCTTGGTTTGAATACGATGGTCTGGTGAACCCTTGCTTGTTAAACTTTCATTTACCCTAAGACGTATACAACGAGAAGCACTGGATCTTTAAGATCAGGGATCTTTAAAGCGAATTATTTAGAATTCCAAGTGACCCGAATTGAGAAGATTACATTATTTTCAGGCTACATCCCTGAACATTATTGACCTCTTATAAACTCAGAATACAATTCTACTATTGCAATTTAAAATTTTCTTTTCAGGTATTTCCAAGATTAAAAGAATTCAAAGAATATAATAAATATTTTTAATGAAAATAAAAAAGTTAGCAACAATGAAAAAAATTCCACAAACCAGACTTTATGAGTAGAAATTCCTTTAAATCAAAAGCTTTTTTAGAGCAAACCACAACTTTTTATATTAGCGTAGGCGGTTACATTCCGACTTCAAAGGAATCTTCCACATTTATTTTACGTAAAGTTAGCGCAATATCATTAATTTAATTACAAAGTTGGATGAGTTCATGTTGATTACAGCTATAATTGAATTAAAACTTTCAATTTGGATGCAATAAATTCATTTTCATTTTTTGAATAAGGCATGCATGAAAGGAGATGAAAAATTGTTGCTTTCACTTAGCAACAATTCTTGAGTATTAAAGTATAAAAGTTAAAGCGGGGAAAAAAAGAGATTCTATAAATCACGTCAGAAAGAAATGACAAAAAGTAAATGCGTCACATCTATGTTTATCCCCTAAATCACTTTACTTCACAAACACTTCTATTCACACATGATACAATAAAATGCTATTTATGCAAACTTATTGTGATGTGTATTTACGAGACTATATGACATAGAAATGTTTATAGCATAGAAATTGTATTTCTGTACCAATGAAATGTTTAACTGGAATTCCATGTTCAATAAACGTAGTAAGACACAAGAAGAAGCTTGCACAGTAAAGAGTAAAAGGAGGGAAAAATAAGAAGCAAAGCTTTTTCTATTGTTACGGAGTGGTTGCACGAATATGAATGGAAATAGATGTGAGAATATAATCAAAAGAGAGTTTCCCTTTCTAGTTTCTCGAGGTTTTTTATTCGCATAATATTACCATTTCGTGTGTATTCATATTCTCTTACCATTTCCACATGTATAGCATTTATTTTTGTTTACGCCGCTATTAAGAAGCAAACAATAATGATGCTTTCCTATTCAATGATACTTTATATTACATACTTTGAGGAATACTATACATGCATGTATGTACATGGATGTTTAGAGGAATGATAACATTACATATTTTTACCATGTTTATTATTAAGTGAAAAGCTTTTTTATTTTATTTTATTTTTTTTTGAACGTTGTTAGGAAATGAGATGAATGAAAGACATGGAAAATGAGAGAAGGCAGTAGCATATGTAAGCACATTGAAGCATTACAATATTCTTTTCTTCTCGTGTAATCAGCAAACATTCATCGACTGTGTTGAACGAATGAAGCATACAGATCTAACACACAAAACTGTTTTGTTGTAAAGCACTTCTTGTGTTGGATAATCTTCCTTTCCTTTTTTCACTTTTCTCTTCCTTTCCCTATCTTATACTGTCTCGCATCTCAGATCATCGTTTTTGCATTCAAAGCAGAAATGGGAAAACAAGCACAAAAATGTAGTAAAAGATTTTTTTTTGTGTATGTGAATGGAAAACAGTACGAAAATTTCATGTATATATTTAAATTTATGATTTTTTCCCAACTTTGTACGACATACCGAATGAAAATCTCAAATACTGAAATGAATATCAAAGCTTCTACTTTTTTCGAATGAATCAAACATGTTTTGTGTATCCTTTTTTGATTAGCTTTATTGATAAGAGCTAAAAAGTTTGACTTTCTGAATCTTAATGATTCCATTATGTCATTTCTTCTTTTCTTATCAGAATGGTTCGAATCTTTTTATTTAATTGTGAGTTGAATGATGAGATCAAATGGAAAAACTTTCTTTTTTGGAATAAAGTCATAATTAGGGTTTTAAATTGAAAAGTTTTTCTTTTTAAGAATACCTAAATTATTGAAGGTTTTTAAATTAACTTTATGCTAAGTTTTGAAAAAGGTGCAAAAGGTTATGATCTTTACAGTCTTAATATTTAAAACATTATCTTTCCCGAAAAAGATACGTGGAAATGTCCGTCATTATGTCGAAGCTCATTTTCATGCGAATTTCGTTTTCTGATTGCATGCCAGTAAGATACTGATTCACGGAAACATGTTAGAAACTATTGGTTTCGTGTGCTATCCGTGTGTATACCTAATATACCTAATACCAGAGTTCTATCCCGTCAAAAATGACGGTTAGAATTTTATATGCCTCTTGAAGTGCAGCTTCCATTGAGATTGTAATGGAAGTTCAGAAGAACATAAGGAATATTATGGAATGGGGTGGAAGCCCCGCGGGATATTCCTAGGAATTATTAGGATACAATCTCGTCAACAAATGATGGACATAAATTTATGCAACCCGCAAAGTTGGATTTCTATGGTGATTAAAAGAGACGAGACTTAATAAACTTCAGTTTCACCCTAATTACCAAAGCAAAATCTCAATTTTAGATTAATAAGTAACAACTGTATGAAATGTAGGACGTCATTTACGACAACTTCTGAATAAAAATAGTATTTTGTAATCTTTCAGCGAAATGAAATCAATTTTCTTACGATAGCATTTTCTGCAAACTTCGATGAATATTAGGTATTAATAAAATATGTTCGCATTTTATTTATAATTCTTTCACCCACAGTAATTCATGAACTTTCATACTTCCTTTACAAAAACACTTGTACTACCTTTTTCTAGGAGCAATGAAGAGAAAAATTATAAGAAGCATTAAAGTATAATAAATTCATGAAAAGTTTCGGATTCCCGTATGCGCAAAATTCGTTCAAGTTTCAAAAAATGATTTAATTTCTTTTGAGTAAGGTATAAACCTGATTCATTTATTGTTAGGTAGACATTCGAAAGAGATGAAAAAGGTGTGCGTAGCACATTATCTTTATAGTCATAATTTGGTGTTTAAAAATTTTTTCTGTTTTATGACTCAAGTATTTTATTTCACTTTAGGCTGAATAAGAGAGTGCGAGGAGAGAAAAATTGTTCTGAAAGGAAAGAAATGCTAATCAAAAAAGGATAATTCTAGCGGAAATAAGGTAATAATTTAATTATATGGATAAGGATGAAGAGCAGAGAGAACTTTTTTCTCTTCCGTTTTTTTGCAAGATGCTTCATTAATAATTCCTCGCCAAACACAAGAAGCTCTTGAATTAAGAGTGAAGTGAAGTATTAGTGAGCATAAGCACCTTTCTTGAAGGCAATAATTACAATCAACGTTTATGTTCTTTTTTTCAGTCTGAAATGTTATTACCTTTGTACCCATTTGTATGTTGGTGTTGGATTTCCCTCTGCAACGCATTCAAAGACAGCTGGTGTGAATAATGGTGCTGTCGTAAGACGATCTGGTCCAGCTGATAAAATTCTTGGTGGATCTGCGGGACATTAAATATTTTTAATTAATTTCTTCAATCTCTTCTTTTTCATGTTGTGCAGTACACATTATACCAAATTAAATTAAATTGAAAATAGTCAGCTTGCAATAGCACTTACATTTTATATCCAATTGCACTGACAGTTGATCTGAAGTGCCAACACTATTTTGAGCTTGGCATGTGTATAATCCACTGTCCCGTCGTCCAACAGGTCTCAGTTGGAGACTTTCTGATAAACTTGCAATTTCTGACCTTCCAGCTCTTCTCCACACAATACTTGCTGGTGGATTTGCATCAGCCTCACATCTCAGTATTAGATTATCCTTTCCCTCTTCTAAATCAATTTGTGGTGCACCGAGCAATTTTATTGTGGGAGCATCTGTTTAGAAAAGGATAAAAACAAGTGAAATGGAAATGTGTTAGAGTCTTTAACTCAATTTTCCTACATATGGATGCATGTAGAGCTTTACTCATAAAAATAATAACTCAATGAAGCTTTTAAATCAAAGAAAATTTCTTTGAATAAAAATAATGAAAAAGGATTTTGATAAATTGTTCATAGTCGGGGGGATTAAATTTGAAAAATATTTTCTACATTTATTTATGAAGTACTTCTTACTGCTGTAGTATTTAATTTGGGAATTTCATATAGTATTCCTGTAATGTTATCAAAACTTTATTGAACAAACATTTCGTTAAGAAATTTTAAGAATTCTTTTGAACTACAAATATCCATAAAACCCGAAAAACACAATCTAGAGACCACATATTCAACTATTGACCACAGAAATGACTGACCATGTGTCCATTAAAAGATTTGCAGAAGCTTGAAAAATAAACTGACTAATAAGATGGCAAAATTTACTTGGCGACCAAAGAACTCATCATTGATAGAGAATGACTGTCTCAGACAGTATTACACTGAGTTTTGGAAATCGGCAACCAGTAGTCAGCAATTTACCCAGTCATTGGCGAAGTGAGAAACTTTTTGAAGTAAGAAGGGTTTTTAACTCGAATACTATTGACTCCCAGGATTCCCCCTTCCTGTATACGCTTCTGGATCCAGATTCTGGCATTATCTAAATGTCGTTTAAAAGTTTATGGATCACAAAATTGAATTGTACATCCATCTAAAGTTTAAGTTTAGTCAGTGACTCAATTTTTTTGTGAAGAATATCAAATATTTATGGTTCTTATTTCAATAAATTTTGCGCCTGTTTATAGGCAAATTTTTCGTACGTCACTAAAACTTGGTTGAACATATAATAAATTTTCAAAAATAGATTTCACAGCATTTCATGCCTTTGATATCTAAATTTGTACAGAATTGATAAAAATCGAATATTCGATGCTCCTACACATCTAGCAAGAATTACAATAATAAAAATAGACTAAATATTTACAAATATTGTATATCTCCGCACTTCCACTTTAAAAACCTCAAACAAAAAAAAAAATTCAAATTCTTTTTTTAATGCCTTAAATGGCAACTCAAATTGAATAAATACTTATTATAAAATAACAATTGCCTCTCTCAAATAAGCTTATAAGTACGTAAACAATTTTATTGAATGGAATGGCAGCACAATTGAGAGTATTTATTTATGAACGTAGAAAAATAAAATTATAATTTTTTTTGTTTTTTGTTCTTCGCAAAATAAGGAAAAATACATAGAATAAAAAAAGTTTATCGTGCTCAAAAACAACCTGAGAAAAAAATGGGGAAAAGACTGTACATGATAAATAAAGAGTTGAATAAGAAGAGAAAAAATACTCTCGAGCCAAATTCAATTGAGGGAAGGAAAAAAGACTGAATAGGAAAGGTGCTCAATAGACTTGTTTATCAATATTTCCGTTATTATGACTGTAAAATACTGATAGTGAAGAAGAACAGAGGAGGAATTAAGTTCACTATCTTTGTACAATGTTTTTCATCATCAAACTGATGAAGAAAAGAGAAAAAAGTATTTTTTATTATTGAATTTCCTTCGGTCTGGAGCATTCAGTCATTGAGAGATGGAACAAAAAAATGTTTTCTGAGAAGAACCTTTTGCAATTATCTTTATCGAATTGTCTGCAATCTTTCCAATAGTCATCTCAATGATTCATTCAATTTTTCATTTCTCTCCTTTTTTGCCATTGAAACTGAGTATCTTAATAATGACAAGGTGCTGTTCACTTATTACGTTACGTAAAAAATCGAATCGCCACCACCCATTTCCCCTGATTGTATATTGTCCATACAAAAAATGAACTTTTGTCTAAGCTGTTGTAAAATCGGAGAACATCACTCCGTCCTAAAATGTGACCGTAATAAGTGAACGACTCCTATCATTGCTGCTGATATTTCTTATCTTTGCCCTTTTTGCTTTCTTGACACATACAATTATTGTCATGCTTTTAAAGATATAACATTCTTTCTTTTGTCATGCAGAATCTTTCTAGAAAATATCTGTTGACATTTAACAAATTATTGACGAATACATTTTCTGACAGCTATTTTTGTTCTGTGTAAATATGAACGTTAACCAAATTTGTGGCAATATTATTAGAGTCATTCAATCATAACGTTGAACATTTCATGCTTTAAGCAATGAAGAAACTGACTAAGATTTAGCCAATTTTTATGAAACTCTATTCTAATAAGCAAGAGAAAAAAAAAAACTTTCGGTATTCAGATCACTGAGATCCAGAGCTATACTAGAACATGTGAGATGATGACATTGTTGACTGCAGTCTACAAAGAATGGCTGTGTGGTGGGTTTCCACTACGATGCATCGTTTTGCGATGTCGATGTTTCGATATTGATGTTTCGATATTGCATGATTCATTAATAGATTTGGTTCACCGAAGAATTAAAATTAAATTTTCCCATCTAAATCAATCAAACACCATAACTAGCCACTATTGCTCGACATTTAATCATTGAGCAGCAGCAAGCAAGCAAGCAAAAAATACGAGGAAACGACGAGGAGTGTCAATGTCAAAGAGTCCACGTTAAGTACACAGTGGAAATGAAAAATCTCTCATTGTGTAAATCTCCAGTCACGACATTGTACATTGAGAATGAATGAACTGAGCAGATAAAAGTGGGAGTCATCTCGAGTCCGGAATCATTGAATTAAAATTAAATTTTCCCATCTAAAGTTACATTTTCCACATCAAAATCAGAACAAACATCGCACTGATTATATAACTGGAATTAATTAGACAACAAAATTGTAACATTAATTGCTCATAAAAATTAAACATTTAATGCTTAATTTTCAATGAGCAGCAGCAAGTTACACAGTGTAATCAAGCAAAAAAATCACTTTTTCAACTCGGGTTACGCAGTGTAACCGAAAAAAATGTCAAAAAAAAATACGAGGAAACGACGAGGAGTGTCAATGTCAAAGAGTCCACGTTAAGTACACAGTGGAAATGAAAAATCTCTCATTGTGTAAATCTCCAGTCACGACATTGTACATTGAGAATGAATGAACTTAGTATAAAAAAAGTGAAATTGGAAGGGTGTGCTTATAAGCACGAGATAAATGAAAGTGAGTAAAGCTCTGTCAGTAATTATATATTAAAGGACTTACATCTAACGTCCATTCGTGCTTCAACGCCGACCGTTCGTGCCGAATAATATTCATGAAATGCTAAACATTTAAGTGGCATTCCGTGACGTTCCTTTGTTGCTGGTATTTGCACAACAGATGCAGCTGACCATGTCCTGGGATTATCAGGCTCTGTCGCATTCGTCTGCGGATGTAATGGTGCTATTTCTTGATCCCCAAGAAACCATTTGAGGACAGCAGGTGGATTACCGTAATGTGACACACATTTTACTGTTGCTGTAGCACCAGAATCTACTGTGACATTGTTACCTGGTAGAATATGTTGTCCTTCGTGCTCAAGTTTTGGTTTTTGTGGAGCAACTGTATAAATGAAAATTGAATATGTTAAATACATGTTTCATCAATTTTTCAATTATCAATTAAAATAATTTTTAATTAATGCAAATAAAAGAAAAATCAGCATATAATTATTTGATAAATGCTCTGCAATTATTGACTCACTTTTATGAACCACAATGTGTAGTAATTTATTATGAAAATGTTCATTCTCTCTCTTGTTTTGTTATTTTTTATTTCCCAATTTAGCTCATTTCATCGAATTTTATTTTATAATGAGCTATTGTTTTGCAATTTTACTATTGTTAAATTATTTTGTGGATATAAACTATGCTTAGTATGAAAAAAATGCGTTTTATGTCCATTACATTATGCATGCTCAACTGTGTCGTTTATTCCAGTAGAATCAAATATTTAAACGGTGATCAGAGGACTTCATTTATTATTGTAATTACAAATTATGCATTTTGATTGTTTTATTGTCAATAAAGTGTATCCAAAAAAATGACGAATTATTATTTCTGTGATTGTATATATGCACGTTCATTTTAAAATAACGATGACATTCGATTATTAATGTTAATATTTGTTCACATTAAAATTTCAATTTTTTAATGATTCCCATAAATAATAATGTGGATACATGAATGTGACAGTGACTGTTGTTTTGCTTGTGTAAATAAATGATATTACTGGTTAAATATTTGGACATTCACAGTAGAAATGCGAGAGAGATGGTTAAATTGTAATGGGCCTTAATTCAATTAACCACACGTCATAAATTATTATTGGCGTGGATAATTTATGTTGACCTTTTTTCCTACTTCCAACATTGTGGTACATTTTCGAT
The DNA here is from genome assembly GCF_022539635.2 of Chironomus tepperi. Classification (NCBI taxonomy): domain Eukaryota; kingdom Metazoa; phylum Arthropoda; class Insecta; order Diptera; family Chironomidae; genus Chironomus; species Chironomus tepperi. The sequence goes on from NW_027226222.1 coordinate 953,943, forward strand.
TTTTTATGGTTACATGAGCGCATTAAACAGATTCAATATAATACTAACCTCGTACAACTAATCTAACAGGTTGACTTGTTAATGCATCCTGTGTTGTAAAATCACTTGCTGTAACTTGGCACTCCCAAAACCCATCATCGAATTCAAGGGTTGCAGCACGTATCCATATCGAGCAATCGCCCGAGTGTGACTGCATTCCCATTGTGTTTGTACTACCACTTGCCCACTCATACTTTTTTGGATACATTCCTACTGGTTTATTATCCTGAATAAAGGAAGAAAGAAAAAAGTTGAAAGAAAAAATTCAAAGAATTTTAAAAATCAGCAAACCTTTTGCCACGAACATGTGCCCCTTCTGTCAATGACTTTACATACAAGTAAAGCATCCTGATTTGGATTTACTTCTGTGTACTTTGGTTGCTCTGAAAATCTCTGTAGACCATTTGTGACTGTAAAGAAAAAAGAGCAGAATGAAAACATAAATGAAAATGAATGATTAAAGGAAGAAAAAAAAATTCAGCTGTTGAGAAATGAGATCCATTAGCTTAATTAATAATCAACTTTTTTTTCCATTTTACTGTACAAAACATCACCCTTTCATAGTTACAATTAAGGCAAAGACGTCGGAAGAGGATAAGCAAAAGGAAGAAAAATTATTGGATTTTACGGATTCAAAGGTACTCATGGGAGACAGCTTAAACTGCATGAAGAAAATTAAATTCCAGTTGTAATGTTCATTTTAGTTGGTACGACTTATAAAGCGTTGTTCTGTATAGTAAAGTAAATATTCAGGTGATGGAGGTCGAAATGAACATGAATTTTGATTTATGTTAAGGCAACTTGACTCTAATTTCCATCAAAAATCTTAGTCAATTTCGGGTATGCTCTTAGCATTTAACATTTAAATTAGTTCCCAAGTGGAACAGACTCGAATTACACGACCGTATGCCAAGTTTTAAATTTGACATTTGTGTAACTTGCCATGAAATGTCAAGTGTATAGCTAGCCATACGGTCGACTAAACGTAGTCTGTCTGACAAAAAGAACACGAGAACATTTTTCTTCCTGTAAAAGTGCTTTCAAGCATTTGTTGTGCTAATTTTGTGAAAAATTATAATGAGTGAGTAAAGCTTATAAGCATATTATGGGTAAATATCTCCAGCTCTTTCTTCATAATGACCATCACTATTGATTTTCTTTTTCTTCTACATTCCCATCCTCTGCATTCCCTCTTTTTTAAGTTTTATTTCATTTTAGTACTGAAGCAAATGGCCCGTGAAAAGATACATTAGTTTATTGGCTCAATTTCTTTTTGCCTTTACTCGTAGTTTATGTTTGTTCCAGTCTATTTTGCAAATCGATAGAAGGTAATTGAAAAATTATTGATTCTCTTCTTGTTCCCTTTTTAAACACATATATTTTTATGCTGAATGTTATGACGATCATTATCGATAACATTAAAGGTGTAATCATGTCATTTTGGGATATATTGGGGATTAAATTACTTAAAGGTTTAGATTACATCTGACCTATATAAGGATAATATTTGCATTGTCAATGTGAAGCCTGTCAATCGCACCGGTGACCTTTTAATAATGAATATTACTAATATCTGTGCTTATTACTAATAATAAAACTTAATAAGATGATATAGAATTACACCGAATATTATTCAGTAAACAGCATAACACCGTCTACTGAATGGCAAATAAGTTGCTCATAAATGACGTCTAGTAGTTGATGTAGTCAAGGTTATCTTGAACTATATGATGTGTTATGCATGCACCGAAATTGCTTGTTATTTTTGAGTTGATGTCATTTATGGACGTCCCCCAAAGAGAATTGTTGCTTTAAAAATTATGTAAATAGAATCACCGTGGAAACAATGGAAGCAAAAGTTTCAAAATTTTTGCATAAAATAATACTTTGTACCATGTTCATTTGGATTATAATTCTTTCTTGCGTAAAGTCTTCAACTTCATTTTGAATAATATAATTAGCAAAGAGGAGGATATTCTTCATAATGAGTTTGGAATGTAATTTTATATCCATCTGTAAAAAGTTCAGACTTTAAACAACAAATAATTGAAAATCCAATGGCACAGCAGACAAATAAATTTAAACTGAAAGGAGAGTAAATACGTTTAAAAAATCATTTTCTGACCCCTTACATTGAATTATTGACAGTTCTGTTTTAAATAGCAATTTATTGCAAAAACAGCAGTATTTTATCTCTACACAAAATAAAAAAGTTATGGAGAGAAAAGTGCTGGTTGATTTTGAGGATATGCATAAAAAGACAAAGTTTGCAATGCTATTAAGCCATTTTGCAGGACTTTACCCTTCACTGCCTCTGAAACGATTTGCTTTTTTCACTGTTCAGTGAGTTCATTTCCCAACCAAAGAGTTGCTTCTTTCGCTTTTGCAAGAGATGGCTAATAGTGCAAAATCACTTTTAAAAAATGGAAAAATGGTTAAAAAAATGAATGGAGATGATTTTGATTTTAAAGGCAAATACAAGATACAGTTTTGCGAAGATGGAAGAGTTCGTTATGCAAATTTTCTTATTCATCATCATGGTAAATTGTATTTTATTATTGTTATGCATGGTGTTAGATTGCCAAATAGATTCTTTTTTTTATTCCTCATAAAAATATTCAATTTTCATTCTATCGAATGTTTTATTGAAGCTTAGAGAATTGTTTCTTGTCAAATTTTATGTGCTTGCTTGTTATTTTTTCTACTTTTTTGTTCTTCCTCTCTCTCGTCTATTCATTTTCATGAGATTTTATTTATTTTTCCTCCTGAACAAATAAAATTCAATATCTAGATTATAATAAAAAAAACTTTATGTGCATAGCTATAATCATGCTCTTTTTATTTTAGAATCAGAATGAAATTGTTCAATATTTATTTTTTAATGAATATACCGAAAGGAAATGTGTCAATATTCAAACTATGTCCTTTGTTTTATTTATATTTTAATTTAGGACGATTTGTTGTGATTTATATTGAATTAAATTAAGTTATAGGTACTTTAGGATTTGTAAATTAAGCTATTTTAAGATTTTATGATAATATTATACAACTTTATCTTTAGAGTATTTGATATTCTAGACTTGTGTCACACTAAACTGCACGAGTACATCTTATGGCTTTCACAACATCTAGAATGGAACAAGAATTTCCGATCTACAAGATGTTTTCCTGTGAATTTATTTGTGGCCTCATTTAGTATTCTTTGTCGAATAGAGATAGTGTCACATTGGAATTGGCAATTGGCAAGCGGTAGCCAGCGATAGAGACCAGCTTCAGGAGCCGACTCATTTAGTAATCTTTGTCGAAAGAGAGTGTCACATGGATTGGCAAGCGGTAGCCACTAGATCTGACTACGAGGCCATGGATTACACTTGATCTGTAGCCAGAGTATTAAGTAAATAGTAATCTTACGTAGCCCCTCTGATATTAAACCACTCTGTTCCAAAGCCACACACATATCATTGCCTATCCCAGTTTATACTCAGTACGCTAGAACTGGAGGAGGTGTACTAGGTGCATCATACATATGACATTCCTGCATATGTACGCGAGTAGAGTAAGGTATCCTGAGTAGTTTAAGAAACCGGTCCTCGGGCTATTTTTTTTGCTTTATTCGTACAGACGTCAAGTCTATGAAATCATGACGTTTTGTAAGTACTTCTTATCTTTCGTCGTTAAACTCAAGAAAGAAATTGTGATGTCGTGACATAGTAAAATGTAGGATATAAAATCATATGTAGGCGAATAAGCCGATACAAAAGAGAAGCCTTTATAGCTGAAAAGTGGAACAACAGAATAAAAATCTGTAATCCAATTATTTTACAAGGGCTCATATGGTTTTACAACTTGTCTATTAAATATTATTATAAATAAAAAGAATTCGTTTTGAGAATGCAACAGAATTGCAACTGAATAGCAGACATCATAAATAATAGATTTGTCAAAAGTCTTCAAAATTCAGATGCGCTTATCAAAATTGATTCACAAGAAATTTCACATAATGCTTTCTATTTATTTATTATTTATTTGTTTAGAACGATAAACTTTTCAAATCATAAAACCGATAATATTTTCGCAATTATTCAATAAAATCCTAGAAAATCTAACAATAAATAAAATTTAACAATAATAGCAATATTTCAAAAACAATTTAGCTCAGCAATTTCAACAGCAAAATTATCCCAAAACCTTTACGGAGAGGGAAGGAAAAATTTTCTGTATTGCTTTAAAACCACAAAATTGCTAAAACTTTTCAATATTCTATTTATTTCATTGAACGGAGAAAAGGAAAAGCCGGAGAGAAATATTTGTTGAGAATAAGACTTAACATCAATTTGGTAATCGAAAATTCAATATTAAAGTGGATAAGGAAGGAAAGGTTTATTGCGGTTTTTGTACACATTTCTTCAATCAAATTTGACTTCTTTACTTTGGAAAAGTTTTCTCCTTAGTAGCATTCTTATGGGATATTCTATAAGTGACGTCAAAAATTGTGAAGGTGATGTAAAGGCGTCCGCAATTTTATGGAATTTCAGATCTACATTTGTGTACATTTTCATGGTTCTATCAGGGCAACTTAGCGTCTTACCGTTAATACGGGTTCCAGATACTTAGACACGAGGAAATTGTCATGCAAAGATGACAATATAGAGCTTTAAAAATCTAAAATACGGTTCAAAATCAGGTATCATTTAATCTTGCATTCAACATGATTACGTGGCATCACACAATCAACCAAATTGTGCGTCTCGGGTCGAACGATAAAGATTGAGGACCAATTTTGAAAATTGCTAGCTACGCCAATAGTATGAATACACATCTTTATAGTAGACATCATCTGAGTATGTACTTATTATTTGAAGATGAGATAAGATTAGAAATGGAAATATTCGGATACAATTTTTATTCATTCTAACAAGCAAAATACAAGTAACAATATCGTAAGGTATTTGAAGCTATTTAAAGCATCGTTATTCACATAAAAAACATTCTTAGATTCTATTGAAGGAAATTCAAAATTATTAGACTCCCCAACAACCGTAAATAATTGTCTCTCTTATTCTTGATGGGAATTTATTGTTTGAATTTTGGATATAAAATTCTTTCATCGTAAATAGACAAAAAGTATGATTAAAAATTTCATTTTTGAAGATGCACTTGGATGCGCATCCAGATGCGCAGGCCTGCTGCAGGCCTGCAGTTTTCTGCATATCTGCATCTATCTGCATCTAATTTTGGCGAACCCTATTTTATACAAAAAAGCATCAACTCATCGCTTATAGGAAATATTTTATGGATTTTTCACGCAATAATATTGAATAAAAGAATGTAGCTTAATGATGAATAATTTTCTTTAATGTATTACTGAATTCGAAAAACAGCATAAAACAGCTCATAGCATTGAGTATCATTTCACATTTCTTTTGAGCATAAAATAAGTTCTTCTAAGAAAAAACAAATTGAAGCGTGGAGAGATTTCAAGAATGTTCTTGTTAATAATATAATTAAGGAAATTATTTTGCCGAAACGAATAAATTAAATGTTAATCCTTCCATCTGGCAGCAACAATTTGAGTGGATGACTTTTGTAAATGCTTTTTATTGTTGTGTCGGTTAATTTGGGGGGGATAGAATGAGCTTGTTTACAAATTAGGTCACATTTGTTATTAAATTTGAAAAACATTTGGTACTTAAAAGTTTAATTGCGGTTGTAAATTTGATTTTATAGCCCAGTGTTGGAAAACTTGTGTGTCGCGGTACTTAGTTTGCAAGGTATGCCGAAAAATATGAATGATTGCCTGCTTTAATCCGAGAAACACAAGCACGAAACGTATGGACGTTAACGACGATAAGTAGTGTCTTAGCAATCACATCGTGCGGAGCACATGAGGAAACATGCCCATAAGCTTTATTTGCGTAAAGTTGGTTTTTTTCAAGTTTCCGTAAACAAAATATTCCCCTTACAATAGTCGATAAGCTCCCTCAAGTTCATAAGTTTTCAGTACATGGAACATAACCATGTATGGTATCATAAAAAAACTTTTATTTCTAGTTTTGCTTTAAAAAGTTTTCATTTTTCAACATCAATAAAAATACTTTACAAAACCATAAGATCAATATCAGTTCCTTCCTACATCACCTAAAATATGTTTTTATCTATTAAACTTAGTTTTATGATGAAGAAAGATTTTCAATTTATTGTTCTATTTATGAGCTCAAATGATATTTCTCATTGAAATGAATCAATAAAAATAGCTCTATCAAAAATAATATAGCAGTGATTTATAGCCTCATACCACTAATATTCACTAATGTTATATAGAGTATAAAAATCAATTTCAAGTAACAATTCATCAGGGGAAAGCAATTTTTATGATTAATAAATTTTAATGCTCAGACATAAGTATCAAGAAATTAATTTTGCAGTAATGATTTGGGCAGCATGCCTCAATAATTCTTTAGGAACCATCATTTTGAAATAAGACCTTGTTAAATAATTGAGTTCCATGTTGATTCCTTTAGAATGAATGAAACTTCTTTGTTTGTTTTAAAGCAAGACATTTATACGCAAATTAGACTTCATCCTAAAGGCAGTTAGATCCATAAAAATCAGTTTAATTGAAGTGAATCAAATTTGAAAAATTCTTCTCAGTGCCTATGAAAGGATTTAATTTATTTAAGTTTCTTAACGATAATAATCACCAATTTCAATCATCATTCTTATAATGTTTCTATAGAACAAGCATTTTCATTTAATTCCATTGGTTTTAATCATCTCACATAAGCAATTGTTGTAACTCTTAATAAATGATAATTTTAAACATCAGCAAATAATCTTTTCAATTGTTTCATCAGCCCCTTTTTTATTCCTTTCCTTTCTTCATTTTCATTCACAATGTATACGTATTTATATCTTCCTACTTTTTATTTAACATTCTTTGTGAGCTCGCTTGTTTGTTTACCAAATGACGGCGGAATTATTACTTCATTATGAATTTTGAAAGAGAATGATCAATGGTGTCTAATGTTGAGTAATTTGCGTTGTTTTGCCTTTTTGTTCATTCATTCATATAGAACTGTTGGGATTGTAGTCATGCTTTGGACAGATGTCCAACAGCATTTTATGTGAAATAGAGTAAACTCTTTCTTGGATTTGCATTCATGTTTTTAAAGAATTTGATCTTTACTTATAAATAGGATGCACATTCTTTGAAGATTTGCACGACATTTATGAATGGATATTCTAAGAATAAGAATTCCAAGTAGCACTATGCGACGAACCGGATTTTAAAAAAGGGTCGAAATCAGTCGTCATGGTGTTGCCTAGGCAACTTGAAGTTTTACCGCTAATTCAGCAACGTAGAGGTTTCCTAACAAGCACATTATGTTGTCGAGAACTTCAACTGCTGGGAGCATGATGTCGTTACTATTTAGAATCGTGATCAGTATAATATGGAAGTTGCTCTATCAATCAATCTTATGGACTGTGCTCAAGAATCAAAGATTTGGAAGCTATTAGAAGAAATCTGTGACTTCCCTTAAAAATAAATTTACCAATCAATGCAAGCCTGATCAGTACCACAAATGCGTTTCATCCAGCTATGCTCTTACCCACCTCAAATTTCCAACTGCTGGATTTTAAAACAAAGTAAGTAAACGAGGATTTTGGAGTGTATTTAAGACTATTGCCGCTGATGCTGTTTGCTTTTTATGATGATTATTGTTATACTAAAACAAGGCAAATCCAAATATAAAGAAAGTGAGAGAGGGAATCAAAAATAATCGCCTTTATCATCATCATTTCAGTCTTTTTATAGAGAAGAGATTCTCAAATTATACATCATTATTTATTCTAAATCACGTTCACGTTTTGCACAGACGAATAAAAAAAGTGGGAAATGAAATGGATGAACAGTGAAGGAAAGAAAAGAAAAAAAAAAGTATGTTGAGAGGCGATGGAGATACATGTAAGAAGAATAAGAGATAGGTACATACTTACAGACATGTATATGAGAGAATATAGATGTCTGTTATGGATTTACATGATTCTTGTTCAAAGTCCCATTATGTTTTGCTTTTATTCTCGTGTACGCTTAAGCGGCTTAAAAACGTGTGTATACATTACTTAAGACTTATTTGTGCAGCTCTTTTCTTTCCTTTCGAGAGAACAATTTTTTTTTTTTTTTTTTCATTTCTTTTATTTTTTTTCCCTCCGATTTATTTCGTCTCATCTTGCTGCATAGGGCATGAATATATGTAAGTACATGTATTCATATGAAATATATATTCAGTCATTGAAATGGAAAATAAAAATCTCAGTTCTTCTGATATCAGTCTAATGCTGCTGTGCTTCTACTTCTTTACATTCTTAAGCGTAAATGAATAATGTGAATCCACACAGATTTACTGAATGTGAAATGTATATTTTCGCTTTCTGTGAATAAGAGCTTCAACATATTTTTTTTGCTTATTTTTTATGGTCAAATTATTGTGGAAATGGAAAATTAATTGCGTGTAAAATATTAATGACAATAATTTACATCCACTTTTGCCAAGAAGATTATTTTTTCATTTTGTGTATAAAGCCATTAAATCTGCTAATTTTTACAATATGCTGATGCTCCTTTTGACCGTTGAATACAGATAAAGCTAAAGGTTGTTGTAATTTTCATTCATTTAACATTACTCACAGTTCAATCGATTCGTCTACCTTGAATTACACAATGGAATGTATTCAAATTGAGCTTTGGACGAAAGGTCGTCACTATGTAGGTGTGTAGACAATTTTTAAAATAGATTTGTTATTGAGAGTTTGAAAATTACACTTCTTCTTTTTGTTAGACATAGCATTTGATGAATAGTCTGAGGCACTAAATAAATGAATGAAATTATTGACATGCTGTATGTTTAGTGAATGTGGGCGGTAATTCTTTCCTGTTATCTACGATTTCATTCATTGATGAAAACATATTTTGGTTCTGCGAAGTCCTCTAATCTTTCTACAGCATAATTGTGAGCATTGTAGAACATATAAGCTTTCCTAGGATCTTAGGACAACCAAAGGTTTGATATATTGCCGTATTGATGGATGGACGCCTGATTTTGACAATTTGTGCAATGAATAATTTTGGTTCGCTGCATTGTGCCACTCGGGCACAAGATTTATTTATATCCAACAAGATTCCATTTACATGAAATTTATTACTCTTTGGATTAGCTAGAAATTTCTCAAAACCTTGATCTTAAATTTCGAAAGAGCATTAATTCAATTTTCAAGTGCTTTCTTATACTTCCAATTTTCTTGTGCTTAACGAAGAAAAATGTATTTTTGAGAAATTTTTCTGTGTAACGAAGTGAACTTTAGATTATGTGTTTATAAGAAGCTAAAAAAGCTGTGCTATGCATAGAAATATATGCTAATTTAACAATTTATTTTCGAGAACAATTTTGCACTTGCTGTATTAAATTATTATCAATAAATGCTTCAATTACAGTCGCAACTTATTAAGAAATGCGAAGAAAGGTCACAATAAGGAAACGATTTCATTTTATTACGACAATAAAATCGAACATTACGAAATTTAATAAATTTATCTATTTCATAAATATCAACCTACCGAATACATTCCATTCAGAAAAATTTCAATAAAAATGCAACAATTAACTGACAATTAATGGCAGTCGATAAAGGTAAATGAATAACATGAATTGCCTTTTTACTTGTAATGTATTGAATGAAAACGAAAATGTGATGAAAGTTGAGGACAATAGTGAGGTTTTAATATTTAATCGGAACACACACGATGTACAAATGGCTGAAAAGTCGACCACATGCTAGGATGACAGAGGCCCCAAATCAAATTCGTTAAAATCCGGTCTTAAGCTTTAGTCAAGCTAAGCAGAGGCCAGATTTTTAGAAATTTCTAATCCATGTGCTTTCCGGGTTGAATTGTATTTTTATGAATTATCAAATTCATTGTATAAAGTCAAAGAACATCAAAAATGACTTTCTAAAAATACCAGCTTTATATTCTCCTAAGACTGAGAAAGTCGCACTCAAGAATCGTCAAAATATTAATTTTTGTCATCAAGTCACATACGGCAAGAATGAATGGATTGCGAGTATATATTCATTATTATTATTCTTTTACAAATGACTGCATATTAAAACATGAGAACAAATATGAATGAATACAAAAGCGATTCTCAATGTGCGTGAATAATTCAATGAGACTTTTGATCGCGTGGATGTAAGTCTCATGTACATATGAATATAAATCGCAAATCAATATTATTATGTAAAGAAGAAAAATCAAATTAAAATTGTATGACATTTGACTGAACATCAATATAAGGAGTGAGATCAATCAATTGATTCTTTTTTTCTTCTTAAATATAGATTCATACGCTTCGATTTACATCATCCATTGACAACAACATCTTCAATTTTTATTTGATGTCTTTGAGTATTTGATCGTTAATCTTTACATAATAATGAAAAGTAATAATCATGTTGTATGTAAGCAAATCGGCACTGAATATGGAAAAATCATCAAAGGTTGAGCCAAGGGGAGGAAAGTCAACATGATTGATTTTGAAATATTCAACAATAATCTTCTGAGATTCAAAATATTACATAAGAGTTCACCAAGATTAAAGAGCATGCTCCAAACTGTGACATCAAATTAATATTATTGCAACTATATGAAGCTCTGAATTTGAATATTTGGCTGCCATATGAATACCAAACAAAAGCGACTTCCATTGGATGCTAATAAGAACTTTACGACGGAACCTTCTTCACTTGGACATCATCAAAGAATAACAACAAAAATTCCAAATACATCACCAGCAACAACAAAAAGTTAGTGCCAGTATAAACATTATTATTTACTTTAATAGTTATTTGTTGCTTACTTGGGCATGTATCTATTCACTAGAGATGAAATTGTATATTTTGTAGGCGGGATAAAAGTGATGGAATTTCTTTTCATATTTGCCATTTCAATAATGTCTCTGGATTTGACTCTTCCTGACATTTGAGAAATTTTTCTTGCGCATTTTTTGCCTCTTTCCAGCTCGTGTTGATATAAATATATTTCAACACAGTAATTGAAAAATATTTTTATTGACAGCAGAGGTGAGAGACGATTGTAAAAAAAGGATTGAGCGCATGAGGAGTTGTTCGAATAAAATATTTATATATGTTTTCATGTACGATTGTCAAACAAATGAGAATTTCCATTAAAATACGAGCAGCAAAAAAAACTTTTCAATTGAAAGAAGGAAAAGGTGAAAATGGAATGTATTCTTGAGGGATCCTTCACAAATGATGTCAAACGTTTGTAATAAGAGGGATGTTCATTTGAAAAATCATCTAATCTGTGATAAATTGGTCCATATGAGAAGATGAAGCTATTATTTCAGACTGACATCATTAGTGAATGACTCTATCAATATAAAACAAATTTCTCACGTTTACTCGCAAAGCAGAAGATAAAAGTGAAAAAGGAATGATGTGAAAATTGATCAGGGCTCCTGTTTTATAAGCTATCCTTCTGCTTCTGTTTGATCTGCCACATTACATTTGTCTATTGGATGACATATTGTCAAAGATTTTCTCGCACAACAAAACCCCTGAAAATCGATATTATGCAATGAATAAAATATATCTCAATCACATAAACATTTTTTTATGCTCAAAAATATTTTTTTATATTCTTTCGTGCTTCTGACACATTCAAAATGCCATTTTCAATACATCCATTTGTCTAAATGTATAAAATGTTCATTTAAATGATTTTTTATGTCTCTCGCTTTCAATTTCTTTTATTTTTCACCTCATTTCAATTTTTATTTTTACTATGTTGTAGTCAATATAAATAACAGAATGTTAAGCGATCGTTCAATTGGCTATTAGCACTTTTTCAACAAAAAGGAAGTAAGCTATTATCCACACTTGATCTGTCCATTAGTATAAATTTAAATTATACCTTTAATGAGGGCTATCCTATAACTATCGTGTGTGTCTTACATTAATATATTCTTAGAACAACCTTTTAATTAAAAGTAAGCAAAACTTTGCAGCACTTGAAAGTTGTTGAAGCAGTCTTTTAAATTTATGGTTGAACAACATGCGCTTACGATATCCCTTGCAACCTCAAACTTTTCATATCCTCTCCTTTTATGTCGATACACAAAAAAAATATTAAATTACCTGTCGCTTAATATTAAAAGTTTTTTCAACCGCAAAAATTTGATTGTAGGCGTTAAATTGGTTGAACTTAATTGACATAAGTCTTGTGTATCTTTTTGGAAAAAATAATTTTTTATTTCCATTCATTTCATTCTATAGAAATTAAGCGACATTCAAGTGGAGTCACTAAACTGGAAAAGTTTTCATCGATAAAATACAAAAGAAAAGTGATTTTCCTTTCCATAAAGGGTATCTCATTTACTGTTAATGTTAAAGAGTTACAAACACTTTCCATACATACATTAAAAGCGAGTCTAAAGTAATAACAATAATACTAAGAAAAAGCTCAAGAAAATGGCCTTGTTTGAATCTTTAATAAGCAAAACATGAAAAACCTTTTTCCTACACATTAATTCTGAATTGCTTTAGGAAAAAAAAATATGTAAAAAAAAGTTTTTTTAAAGATACGCTTTTATTTAGGTGCAATGAAAAGTAGAAAATAATATTAAGATTCCAGCCTCAAATTTGCAAATAATTTTAATATTCTGATTAAGGATTCGATTTATTTTCCGGCATATTTTTCTACGGATAATAAAAAGGTTATTTATGGTTAAATCAAGGTTAAATAGAAGAGGGCAAGATTATTCAGTGGACATTTTTATGCGAATTTTGAATTATATTTAAACATTTAAAGACTATTTTTCTTGAATTTTTAAGAATCGGTCGTCTGGAAGACGAAAAGGTCAACGGAATGAATTTAACAACATTAAAAAGGTTCAATATCAAGGCGTGGAAATTGTCAAAAATTGGCATAAAAGGTTATGTGTGACCATCGCTGCTTGTGCAAATAATTTTAATATTCTGATTAAGGATTCGATTTATTTTTTGAGGTTAATTTTGGAGAAGTTTTGCAAGCAGAACTCGAGCTCGACGTGAAGACGGAGAATTTGTACAAACTAGATGACAGAGTCAACAACAGAGTCAGATACAAGCATTTTATTTTAGCTTAAGTAAGTAAGTACGCCTTGCTCAATACATTAAATCTTCTGAATTTAAAAAAAGCCTCCAGCAACAACCTTATAAGAGTTGTAAAGATAACAATCACATAATTTAGAGTTGAATCCCATGTGCGCAGTTATTAATGCAGTATAAATTTCAATTAAATCCTCTTCTATCCTATATCGATTAAATATAGAAATTTAAAATTAATTTCAAAGTAATTATTAAAATTAAGCTCATTAAAAGCTTATTGATTTCCTGATAAGTTCTTCAATTATTATGATTTTTCATAAACAGAATTGTCAAAGTTATTACACGAAAAGGATCAAAATTATGCATTAGAAACAAACAACATAATTTATAATATACCAACAGAATAGACGATTCACAAAAAATTCAATAATGCTTGCACACAAAAAGAAGAGAAAATATTGACATGCTATAATGCCTGTATATAGAAAAAAAAAAATGAGTCGGAAAATAAGAGGAAATATAAAATTATGATTAGCTAAATAACATTAAATAAATCATCAATTTTTACTATTATTGGCTTTTTCCTATTGGTTGTTGTGCATCGACACGGTAATGATAATGAAAATGAGCATGAGAAGGAAGAAGACCACAAAAAAATGCGATAGATTAGATTCACATTATTCATTGGATAAGAGGCAAAAAGAGCACACTGTGAATTCGCGTAATTTCATCACGATTAGCATTGATTGTGCCACTGTTGTGAATATTTAGTTATCATACATTTTACTTTGGCATATGAATGAGACATAAATATTATGCTCAAACATGCAATTTATGGAAGGAGATGATGTGAAGTCATGCATTGCTTATGACAAAAAGGGATGAGATTTTATGTATACGCAAACATAAAATTTTATTATGATGAATATATTAAAAAAAGTCATACAATTTCCCGAGCGAGCTGAGCTTACCATTCAATAATCGGCAGTCAAACACTAATCGCTATTTATAAAGCAATAATTTTATTAATTTACAATAAATCACTTAGCGTGATTGGAAACTTTTTCCGGTACAAACTTTTAGTTTTCTGGCGTCTGATTTATGCTTTTTTGATACATCAGCCAGCATAGGGTAAAATTTATTGGAAACTCGAAAAACGAATATTTTTGTTATTATTATTGTTGGCTACTGTTTCATAGAGCATATCAATATTTTCTTTACAAAAGCAGTCAATTATTGATGGGCCGTAACCGGATATTGATATGACATCTGAGTAAAGAGAAGTATCGCATGTAATAACTTCTTCCAATTTTTTTCCCCTTGTAGTTTCAATAACACACTAAAAGGCGTGTAGAATAATTTGTATTTGATGGAGTAAATTGTTTTATGTGGTTTTTATTGCATAAGTTTTTAAACTTTTTAGTACTGTAAAGGTTGAAGGTTTTCTAACATTATAGTCGGGTTGGATTATTATCATAGAAATAAATTATGTGAAATTGAAGGTTTCCAATTTTGAATTTAATTTTTTGCAGTTTTACAGCTTTATCAAGAGTCATTCATACAAGAAATCCCTTACACAATTAAGCATGTTCAAATATATTGATTGAGTATACTCATGAGCATTCTCATTTAGGAGAGTGGCTCATTATCTGTTAGGGATATAAAGAGCTGATAAACGCTTTGTTTTAATACGAACTATTTTATCAGAGATTTCCTGTGTCAATGTCCTATTCTTTTACCTTTGCTTTAACCCTAACTTGAAATTACAATTAATTATAACGTCATTGGTTAACGACCTTGTGTAGCTAGAATTTTCAAATGATTTAAAGCTTCCATTTACATAGTTGTTACTGCACTACATGCACATATTTCTATCCTTTGTGAAAAGTAAAAACTCAATGAACTTTGGGAAAGTAAATTTTCTTATTGGTGGGATTTAATTGATTAAAGAACAAGTAATAAATGATTGGCTTTGCAAGCCATAAATTACATTTTTGCTATTTTTCCTAAACATTTTAAAATATTTTTATACACAAGAAAATTTTTATACACATTTAAAAAATTCTCAAGATGGATTCGAAAAATGCAGACGGTTTCTAATGATTCCTGTAATATTATCCCGAGAAGTACAATCTTAATCAGAAACCATGGTGTTGTCATGGCAACATCGCGTCTTTCCCATGTCTTTCCGTTAATGATAAAACGTAACAGTACCTTAATAAACACATTGTGCTATTTGGATATCTCAAGGAATTCAGACTTATCTACAAAATTCCAATGTATAACTATCTAAAATTTCATAACATCGATGAGTGCAAGGGAATCAAATTAACAAACCAAACAAAGAACAATTTCATCTTCTTCATATGTAAACTCTGCGTAGTTCCAATTTCATATATTCCATACAAACATAATAAGTAACAAGGCGTGTTCCATGCATAGTGAACTTGAAATACCCATAATAGACTTCAAAAAAGTAGCATTTAAATTATGAATATTACTTAAAATAATAACAATCAATGTTTTGGGGATTGGCTTTCATAAATTCATGCGACTGAAACTCCGCACATGAGAAAGACACAATCTTATATTTATTGAAACAAAAAAAAAGTTGTTGAATGTAATTCGATACGTTCCAAAAATTTTCTGGTTTATTGTTGAAAGAAATTCAGTTTCTACGTTTTTATATTCAGACAAATCTGCTGTTTATGTTGCACAATGAAATATTTTCATTATAAATTCATCAAAACAAATTTTATTTCATGCTTTTAATAAATTTTATCCGCATTTTATGAAGGAAAAGTGAAGTATAAGCTACTCAATGTCTTTTCATTCATTCATATACTCATACTAATGGACCAAAATAGCATGCAGAAATTGAAATTTCATTCTATGATCTTTTATTGTGCTGTATAACTCTCTTTTGATATAAGTAACAGTAAAATGTTGTGTGCAACATGGTATAATAACAAACAATAATAGAGCTCTTATGTGTATATGTACTTATAAACCACACACAGTGAGAATAGTCTCATTGTGACTCAGCTGAAGTGTGACGTCATGGTTGAGATCGTCTGAGCGGTTTAGCGTAAATCCTTTTAGAGTCTAATTTTATTTTTCATTCACATTTAATGCATCTCTGCATTTTGAATATATTCTCTCTCATTTCTTGGTTGTTATTTAAATTCTGTCGTGTCCACGGATTTATTAGTGCAAGGCAGGAAGAAAGGAAACAGAAAAGGGAAAACCCTAAACTACAATTCATGATTATGGGTCATTAAATTCGTGAATTGACCGTAAAAAAGACCTCGTAAATTTCTCTATTCCTATAAATTTTCATTATACCTTCTAAAGAATCATTAAGGTTAAACTCTTTTTGACCTTGCAACTCATTAGTCATTTTATGTTTCTTTGGTTTCTTTTTATGTCTGGAAAATTGTTTTTAATAAACTCATTAAAACGAGATCAAAGAAATTTCATTTGTGTCACATTTAAAGCCCCAAAAAAAACCTCCGGAAAATCCACTCAATTTAGTCCTTAAAAATGTAATATCATAAAGCAAAACAGCACACAAAGGCTATGCTGTTTGAGTACACAACGTTTTCATTCTAAATTGAAATAATAACACTATACGGAGCACACAAAAAAAAAGGTTTTCATGTGGCAGCACGTCATCACAAGATGGTTTCTGGTTAATAACTTTTATTAGCATTTCATTCATGCAATCATTATACCTCTTTTATTCTAGCTTACAGGGCTGTCTTGTACTAAAATGTTATCCATTGTTCAGATTTTTTTTATTTTTATTGTGGGGTCATTTACAAATGACGTCTGTTTTTAAGACAAAAAGGATGGATATCTGCAAGATATTTCTAATAAATTTGAAATTTTTTTTACATCTGATAGAATTGACTCAATTCAATTGAGTCATGCGTATGCTCATTGCCTGTTAGGGAAAGTCACTCATGGATGACCTACTACCTTCCCTCCAGACAGTGTGCATACTCAACAAAACAGCAAAAAAAAACATGTAAATTAATAAATTCAAAGGAAAAAGAGAACGAGACAGGAAGAAAAACAACAAAGTTATGAAAAAATTACGGATATACGGAGGTGGAAGAAAGGCATGAAACGATAATGACTTGGAAAAGCAAATACCCACAAAATCGTATTGTGATTCTATTTTGAGTAAAAATGGGAAAAAGAATTACTGAGTGGATATAAAAAGAGAGAGAATAGATTCTATGGAAGTTAAAAAAATGGATATGATTTAATATTTTGATAGGACTTAAATGGATTTGTGGGTATATGAAAAGATATGTTCACAAAGAGCAATTGTTGTTACCGACATTGTCCCAACTTTGGTTTTTCAAATCCATACTTCACAAAGTTTTTGACACAAAACATGCCAAACTGAATTAAAAATTTAGTTTTGCATCAAGAAGTTTTGAATAAAAATGTCGTCAGATTGGAACCAACAACTTTGAACTTCTAACATCCATAACAATTGTAATAATGTTCATCTCCGCTGCTTTCTGTCACAACGCAAAGAAATTTCTTATTTGGCATGCAAAAAAAAAAGGCAAAAGGAACTCGATGACGTCGTGTGTCAAAATATTTCTGTTGACCTACATTTTATCGATCACGAAAATGAAGTTTTGCCTTTATCCTTCTTCGTTACATGCTAACGAGAATGAATTTCTTTCATTCAGTTTTTTTGATAAATTTCAACACGGTTGATTACCAAATGGAATGAAAAGCAAACAAAATGTTATGATTACATTTCTTTCTCTCTTTCATTCTATGATAAAACTGCTTTATGAAATTACTTTAGGCTATTGTTTGTTATTGTTGAGTATACATATTATTATATTGAGTTTTTCATGGAAAATATGAGTTTGAATTTTTTGGGGTTTTAAGAAAATGTTGGGAATGTTATGAATTTCTTCTCATGCGTTTGGATTTTACATCAAGAATTTTGAATACTAAGTAAGATAACACTTTATTCGGTCCTCGATTTTGACTCTAATATTGTTTGACTCTTCTCGTGTATGTTTGTGAAACTTGTTAAAATCCGTGTCGACTTCGAACTTTGAACTCAACATCATCAGACAATAAACTTGGCAAATTTCTATTCAAAGTGACACAAAAGAATCTATTTGGTAGATCTACAAAGTTTGAAATTGGATATTGTATTAGGTCCATTATACAGTATGAATTTCATTATGACTACTTTAACTCGTTTTGTGGCGATCAATTTAGGTGCCCGCTCTATGGTTCTCCATTCGTTATTTTAGAAATTTATGACATTTATTATTAGTTTCATAATTATTCTTTATGATTAATAAAACAGGAAGAACCTCAGCATGTTTAAAAATTAAAACACGTATATATCAAAATATGAATTTTCATTGTATCAGATGCCTCTGTGTAAATGTGTCTTAGGGTTTTTGTAAAAATTCAGATGCATATTCAGCAGATTTAGGAGAAGACAGGAGCTTACAAATGTCTAGACTAAGAGCACAGAATGATAATTTCAGACTAGATTTACCAGTATAATAAAATTCTAAGTATTTCTAACGCCCTGGAAAATTGAAAGAAAATTTGCGCAAATGCCTGAATATTTCCTTGATTTACTTACTTCCCATAAAAATGTCCAGATTCCTCTTCTTATCATTAAATTACTCAAAAACTTCTCATTTAATTATTTGCACTCATATTTTCCGGCATAATCTTTCATTCCTCTTATTCCTTTGAAATACAAATTAACATTTTTCTCTTTGCTGTTTTGTGAGCTTCAAAAATTTTCACTCGACTTGATCCATAATGAAAATTACCATCTAAGTGTCCTGAGAATTTAAGCTTTCCTTTGATTTTGAATATTTTATCTAAAAAGACTGTCAGTACTGATCTTTCATAATCTTTCCATAAAAAATTTATCAAAGAATTCTTCAAAATATTTCTTTGTATAAATCTGAAAAGCTGAAAAAATTTATGGCCCATTTCAATATTGAGATCAGAAGAAAGTAAAAGGAATGGAAAAACGAAGAAAATGTGAGCGAAATGTTGCGAAATAAAATAATCAAGTTGTTTGAAGTTGTAAGCTCGCTCGTTATGTTTGCGTATCCCATGAGAGAGAAATAAGCGAATCAACATAAAATAAAAGTGTATATCATGTAGCACATATGAATGTCAATGCAATATGAATACACATTTATCATTCTAAATTCAATCAGAGGCAATAAAATGAAAATCCCGGAAAAAAAACTTTCCCGTTGTTAAAATTCGCACGAGTTCACCTAATTCTATTATTCAGCTACTCTTTCTCTTTATTCTATTTAGAATATTTTTTTACCCCATCTCAAATATTCCATATTATACACATGTATATTTACCGTGTGTACATTTCTCTCTATCTCACTTTCTCCTCTCTCTCTCAATGTTTGCCACATAAATTATGCTAAACAGAACAGAATGTTCAACACAATTGATGCGTGTATCGTTGACATGTTTAACAAATAGCAAAAGTCATTCATTTAAATGATTTTTTATATACGCTATGAGACATTATCTTTGAGCACTTTTCAACAATTCCTTTCTTTTTCTCGTACATTCTTGTGTGTTGTTCGCGACCAGAAAATTTCTCTAAAATTAATATTCTACCTATATTCGTGACTAAGGCGCATTTTCATGAGAAATTATTTTGAGTAAATTCAACCGAATATATTTTCAGTCATCTAAATGAATCCAAAAAGCTCGAATTCCAAACAGCACAACGTGTTTGCTAGGGTAACATAATGTCAACGTTAAGATGCGAAGTTGCCTTGACGGCACAATAAAAGCTGATTTTGATGAATTCTACCGCTTGGGAACAAAACCTCAGGGCGCATCTTCATCATTTGGATGTTTAATCGTCGATATAATTACAAAGTTGCAACATTGTGCTGCTCGTACAAGGTTAGTTGATAAATTATGTCTTGCTTGTCTATCTGATCAATAAAGAAAGGCAAGGCCCCTGATTATGCTTGAATTTTGAATAGAAAGTAAAATTAGCATTTGATACAGTCACAAGACATCTCTGGTGTATTCAATTTCGAAGTTTTGTCAAAATAAGAGAATTTCATACCCCAAAAAATTCCTAGAACAAGCAAACAAATAACATATGACAGCCTAATTTGTAAGTCAAACTCCGATCCATTTCGGAAAAAACAAGCTCCAAAACTTTTTTCCTCATCTCTCTACTCTTCTTCTTGCGTGAGTAAAGACAAAATATTCAGAAGCAGAAAAAAAAAGTTTTCACATTTGTTGAAATGAAGAAAAGAAAAAATTACGCGGTGTAGTCATAGAGTCGCTCGAGGTATGAATAAATGAAAATGTTGTGTCGCTATTTTTAGGCAAAAAAGAAAAAGAAATCAAGGATGTACATGAAATCTTTTATGTTCACGTGTACTTCATTAAAATGATATCAACTGTGATTTTTATGTTAACATTAGTTGCTCATCCTAGTTAACCTGCCTCTCTCCCTTAAATTCCATTCCTTTTGTTGTGATTTTCTTTTAAACTGCACTTAAGAAACAATTTATGCCATTATGTGTGTAAAAGTTCTCCCATTTCATAGTAGAACAAAAAAATAATAATAAAAATGGACGAGACCGTCTTGAAAGTTTTATTTCTCTTTTAAGTAAAGAGACACAGAGGAAAATCATTTCAATGAGGTAACATTTCATTCTTGATGTATTCTTTAAGCATCTTTTAGAAAAAAAAAGATTCTCACAGCATCCCCTGGAGAGAGTTTATGGTTGTGCTATGTAATGGTTGCTTGAGCTTCATTTCCCTTCACTTATGGTAAAGTCAAAAACAAAGGAATCGTTGATTTTCAAGAGTAAACCTCTGTATCAAGTGGAAAAGCTTGGGAAATAAGAGTAGGAAGGATAATTTTTTTTTTCATTTTCATGGGTGCCATATTCATGTATCTTTCTCACAACATGACAGAATATTTAATAAATCTCGTTGACTCGTTGAGATGAGTAAAACTTTTACTTCTTCTTTTTTTTAAGACAGAGAATGGAGGAAGTTTTGTAGATCGAGGGGATCTCAAAATGAGAAAAGCTTTTAATACATTATTTTTTATTTTCATTTTATGAGAATTAGGAGGATTGTTAGGTACAGTGGATCATTGCTCATTGAAAATAAAATACCGTGAAAGCTCTTCCTGGGAAATCATTAGTCGTCCCCTCGAGTTAAATGCTAATTCCATACATGTATTTTTGAAATTTTCATTATTTCACCACATCTTTAGGTCTTACAACCCCTCAACCTTTTTTTCATTTTCATAAACATGAAATTCATATAAATACACATTCGTTTCCGTCTACGTCTTACACTTTTGTGATAAATAGCGCTTGATTTGAAATATATACGAATATGTTGTGCATGTGGAGTGTGAGAAAACAAGGCATGGGTGTGAATGTGCATGTCTGTTTGCCTTCTTAAAATATTATTCTTTAAGCGAAAGCTAAATTGTACCAAGGGGATTCGTTTTTTTCCCTTTATTCTCTCTTTCCGCTTTTATCATTAGAGCGGCAGTTATGGTTGAGGCATCTGAAAGAATTATTAATATCGAAAAAAATTTACTTCTTTACTTCTTTCTTGTTCTTGTTTTTTCTCATCTTCAGATGAGCAAAAAAGAAAAAAAGAAATGAAATGAAACATTTTTGATGATGAAAATTCCTTCCGTATTAACATTGCGTACCCGAGCGACACAAATGAAGAAGGCTCCTCCACGGAGCTTTTAAGACTTTGGATAAGCTCTTTTAGTTACACCAGATGGATGTTCCCTAAATTTGCACCATATTGACACCAAATGGAGGTGGCTTTCATTCGATGTTACAAAAATGGCTTTGCAGAGCCCAAAAGCTCCATGACGAAGGCTCGTTCACTTGTGTCGCTCGGAATAGGAACTCGCAATATACAAATGATGATGGTGATGAAAAAGATTTTATTTTTTTCATCTTGCAAACAAAAAACGAGTAAAATTGTTGTTTTTCTTCCACACTGCACACACATAATTCAATCCTT
Source organism: Chironomus tepperi (assembly GCF_022539635.2). NCBI lineage: Eukaryota > Metazoa > Arthropoda > Insecta > Diptera > Chironomidae > Chironomus > Chironomus tepperi. The sequence continues at coordinate 976,227 of NW_027226222.1, forward strand.
CAATTTGCTCTGGGGACTTTTAGCAGTAAAGTAAGATGTAAGATGAAGAAGAAAAAATTCTATTCTACTTTCATTCTCATCATCATCATCATCATCAGTTTGTTACACTGGTTGAAAATATATACAATTCTGGTGTATATGTGTGTGATTGAGTATGGTAATTTATTATGAAACTTTTTGACAGGCATTTTTTTTCTCCATCGTTATTCAATAACTTTGTTCATTTTCATCTACATTTTTTTTCCACTCTCCTCCTCTTTGAAATCGAATCAATGAGTGGATGTGAGTAAGTGAGCAAGTGAATAATACGAAAAATTCTTTTGCCCTTTCTTTTCTCATTCATTTTCTGAGTTTTTTTCTGTGAAAAAATAGTCGCGTCAGAAATTTTTTCCTTTTCATTTTTTTCTATCTTTAATAAGAAAAATTTGTACCATTTTTATGGCAACAAAAGCACTACTTTAATAAGCAGTGGATGTTGAGGCGCATTTTTGAGTTATCAGGATTGCAGTGACTAGGCAGAACAGAAAACTTTGCAGAGCAGGGATTGTACAGAGACCTGGCCGAGACTAGCAAAGTGCTTCTCGAACTATGCACTGCAGGCACACAATTGTGTCTCGACATGCATTAAGTGTACTTAATTTTCCGATTTTTTACCTAAATTCCAATATATATATATGTGGTCATACAGTGACCGTTAAATTTTTGAAATTTACAACACTATTATGTGTATCTTACTCGTAGAACAATGGAAAATTTGAAGTGTTAGTTTTGTTTGGGGCGATTTTGGGGCGAAGTTTGTCTGTATGACCACATATTTAATATTGCTAAATTCATCAAAATAACAACAAATACTGCGACTGGGTGTCGAAATCAACATGATTTCAAATACATGAATAGATGAGTTTTCTGAGCTAGTGAAGTAGCTCCAAAAGAATCTAGTAAAGATTTAGTATTTAATTCTGTCCATAAATCCCCCACAGCTTCAGAACTACTAAACTTAAATCAAACCCAAACTGTTTCACTACCTCCAGTTATCTCTTTGATTCAGCAAAGCATTATCTATTACAGCTATCAAAATCTTCCACACTTTCATGGTTTTGTGGCTTCTCAATAAACTTTCGAGTGAACAGCATCGACAAACCAACAATCTTCAAAATCATACCATTTGACTCTTAAATCAAACATTGACCTCTCTTTGTTCTCTATTTCAGTCACATTTTGTATTGAATAAGCCACTTAAAAAAAGTTCTTTTTTTATTATTCTTTTTGAAGAACCCTTATAGGACCGATACCTTCATTCTTCTTCAGCAATGATGAATGGAAAAAACTTTTGTTCACTGTAAAGTTTCATCGAAGGAACAAAGCGACTTATTCATCTAACACGATTATTCGCAAATTGAAAATGTGCTAAAAATGCACAAAGTGTAAAGAGAAAGGAAGAGAATTTAATGAACTTGATAGCTTTTAATTTTTATTAATGGATGTTTCATGTGACATAGATTTATGAATATACCCGAAAAAAGTGGGGGGATTATTGCTACTACTGTACTGTACAAATTTTTACTTCTACCTACATCACAAAATGAGCTTAAGCATCATTTACTTTATGAAAAGAAACACTGGATGAAAAAAAAAAAGCCACCACGCATTTCTGTCAAATAAGTGAGCGAGTGAAGTCAATAATACGATTTTGATATGGCTTCTCACTTTACATTCCTCACTTTAATGCTGCTTTACGATGATGAAAAGAACGATTGACGATAATAATAAGAATTTATAAAAGTAAAAGCAATTTGTCATAAATCTCATTCTTCTTTTTGCTATATCAGTTCCGTTAATGAAGTTTCTGATGCTTCTCAATCATTCAATTTAATTAATGACGATCGAAGTGAGTAATTTGACGATTCCGGTGATGATGAGATTGAAAATGGCAGTGACTGTTCTGCTCAAGATAAATCTTTTAAGTTGCAGTTGAGAAGACGTGAAGAATGTCGAGAGCTAAGGTTGCATAAAGCGCATTTGCAACGAACAAATTGAAGACATGCAACTCTAATTCCATTCATAAATGCACGGCAAATAAGAATTTTTTTGAAGCATCATTATGAAAGAATCACAAATTAATAATTAGTGAAAATCTTCTGTAATTTAACAGAAAATTGTGCTCTTCCTTGAAGATGAGAAGAAGAATGTAATAGTTGATTATGTCACAGTTCCAATTGGCAATGCTTTCTCCTTCCATTTGACCTATTTTTATTAATGATTCAGTTCAGTTGCTCAAATTTTTTTTCCATTTCCATTCCATCTTCATTGAGACATGAGGAGGAAGTGAAGTCATTAAGAGAGGATGTTTTTTGCGTGCTGTAATTTTAAGTTATGAGAGGACAAAAAAATCAAATTGCACAATTAGGCGAAAAACAAAGAGAGAAAACAGAAGAAATATAAACATCAGACATGACAAGAATGAAGGCATCCTAGACATCAGTAGAAGCAACAGAAGTGAAATAAGAAAAAATAAGAAAGAATCTGAACAATGAAGATAATGAGGTGCTAATAACTCGGAGCCCATTTCAAGCGTTGATTTATTAGTCGCTTATCCGCATAATTAGGACTTTAATTTCTATTCTGTGTCGAAAGCTAGTCGTAAGCCGGCATAGGAAGAAAAATATTTTCACCGCTAATATAGCCATCACATAAATCCTTTAATTATTATTACTATTGTTATTTTTATAATTTCCCGCTTAGTCAATTGTTCCTAAAGTCGCGACTATATGTTTTCCTTCATATTCTATATCCTTTCCATTTCACCACCATTGAAAAATCTTTTTTGACATTTTAATTTGGTCAAGAAACGCGATATTCAATGGACAGAAAAGAAAATAAATGGAAATCTCATAGATTAAAATTTTCCATGTCAGAGAACATTAAATGGAACTTTTTTGTTGTTGTTGCTGCTCGTTGGATTGTACTTGTTTTAGTTTCTGGCATTCTTTACTTGCTCCTTTCTATTTTAATTTTCAAACAAAGTTTTACTCCACATAATGTGAACACTTTGTTTGAGCAGTTGAGGATATGAAATTATAGGGACACAAGGCAACCTTTAGGTATCGTTAACCAATTACCAACCCTGAATTTAGCCACGAAAAAATTTCTGAACAAAAAATGAAATAAAAATGCTTTTGTGAGAACAAAATGTGAACAGGAATTTGAGATTTTTTTTTGCACTGATGCTTGCATTTTATGTTGCATGCAGAAGCAATAGACGACAAAATAATTCGTTTTTGTTTTATGTCCTCACTACGATCTATGTACTTTTATCTCAATTTCCACAACAAAAAAAAAAGTTTTTCATATACATGTTTCTATGTGGTAAAAATGGTAACATCAGTTGAAATATTAAGTTTTCAAAGTCAAAAGCAATCCTTTTATGCACAGATGATGATGATAATATTTCTTCTATTTCTTATAGCTACAGAGAAATATAAAATTAGTTAAAACTGTGTGGAATGCCCCAAAAGAAAAAAAAAATTATTTATGAACATAACCTTATGATGTTAAAGTTCATTTCAGCCCAGATCATTGCTTTGTTGAAATAAAACAAAAATTGCATTCGACTACCACACTTATGCTTCCCTCTTCTCTACCCTTTCATGTTATGCATATTTTTTTTCTCATTCTACGTAATTAATGTTTGAAAATTTATTGCTGAAACATCCCCTCCTCCTTTTATTTCGTTATGCAAATGCAAATATATATATTTTTTTATGTACATGAAGCTTTTATGAAGAATCTCAAGGACTGGAAGCTTTCAAGAAGATGAAGCATTGCATAGGCGAGACAAAAATGACTTATAAAATCCTTGGATTATGTTTATACACTGCTTATACAGATTTTCATTTGTTTCTTTCAATGTTAATGAAAAATTTTTCCTTCTTTAGCATTTCTTTTTTATTAAAGAATCAAGGGAGATGCTGCATTTAATTAATTTTCTTGTTTTATGTGGGGGGTATGCTACAGGGAGTAATAACATTACTGTTACTGATTGTTTGAACAGATTTAAAAAAAACTTGATGATGAATCTCATGCTGATTGTCCTAATAAAAAGATCACATGGTTCATTAAAAGGCATGCTAGCAGACAAAGAGCATACTCTCAAGAGCTTGATTGCCGTTATGAGGTTTAATATACTATATGAGCTTAAATTTGTGGAATGTGTTTTTGGTCGTGAATGGTCTGGAAGTGACCTGGATCTTACTGGATCTTAGTTTTAGTTCTGGAAGTGAACTGGATCTTGTGTTTTTCACCTAGAGGTTGGATCTTACTGGACTCTGTTCTGGAAGTGACCTGGATCTTACTGGATTTTGTGTTTTAGGTCTGGAAGTGAACTAGATCTTACTGGATCTTGTGTTTTAGGTCTGGAAGTGAACTGGATCTTATTGGATCTTGGTTTTAAGGTCTGGAAGTGACCTGGATCTTACTGGATCTTGTGTTTCGGTCTGGAAGTGACCTGGATCTTACTGGATCTTGTGTTTTAGGTTAGGTTTAGGTTTTAGTTTAAAATTGAAATCAATTACTGGCTGGGACAAAAATGCGCTTAATTCCCTCGATTCAGAATTTTTTATTAAGGAATCAAGGGAGATGCTTTAAAAGTTTTATGTATGCTGTAATCACTAAATGTTTCTTGAATGGTTTAAAAGACATGCTAGCAGACAAAGAGCATCAGTTAAACGGTCTCTGTCTAGATCTGAAGTTATGGCTGTTTCACTAAATTCTTGAATGTTAAAGTCATTATATCTCATATTAAATTCACAGTTATTTATTCTTGACAACAATTTTTTATAAAAATGTTTATCATGCCTGAATGCCAACACAGTGAAAAGCATCTTAAAGCTCTTTTCAGGATGAAATGTCAATAAATTCACGGAGCTGTTCCTTCCTCTGTTGTTGATCATCCCTTGAGGACTAGAGAAAAACAGGATGAATATTGTATGGAACACAACACTGTATAATAATATTATGATTGCATTTTTTTGCCTCCTTTCTTGTAGATATTGAATATGCTACATTATGCCTGATGCTGAAATACATAAATTTATTCTCAACTTCAAATAATATATTTTATGCTAATGATATCAACAGAATTATGAGCGACAAAAGCTTTTCAATGTCACAACAGATATGTGCAGAACTACAGAATGCATATAATGTAAAAAGCGATACTCGAATGTGTGACAAATGTGAATCAGAGTGAGTATTACGATGAGAGGCTCATTTAATGCCACTTATTCCATATTCCATTTGCTGATGTATATGTATATCGACTGTAGCAAATGATGATGGTCATCAAATTTGCTTTTATTTTGCTTCAAAAAGCAGCACAAGATGAAAAAGAAAAATCCAAAAAAAAGAGGAGAGAGAGCATAACAAAAAAATAAATAAATGGATCATCAGTGGCAAGAGCACATCAACAAAAAAATATATATTGGAAACAGGACAATGTGAAACGATGAAACCACTCTGCATAAAACGCACATAATCTTCGCATCAAGTGTGGGTAAGGAGTATAATACAGCTCGATGGTTGTTCGTCGTTTTTACTATCAAATTTAGCCATAAAATATGAGAACCGAGAAGTATCGTAAGAACAGTGACTAAATTGTGCGCTGTTATACGACTTTAATGAAATTAATAGTTACTTTCATGACCCAATTTTATCGTTTATGCCATAATATTCATTCGCTTATAAAATCTAACATGAAAATCACATTGATTTAATGTTTAATGAGTAAACATGAGCTCCTTCATTCCTAAGAAGAATGAAAGAATAATAGATGAAGAGATATTGTGTTCCTTTTTTGTTTATGCAAATTGTGATAATATATTTTATATAAAATTGGAATATTCGCCATAACTTTAAGCTATCCATATAAAATATAATATCCTCTAAGTACCAGAAACGCTTAAATTTGCAATAATAAAACTTTACTCAATCTTCATTCAATTATTTCATCCTTGAACCGTAAAAATACCTTAAAAATAGATTGAGAATATTGTAAAAATGGTGCGTGCTGGTGATAAATTTCTAGCATTTTTAATCTCCCGTTTAGTTAACAGCATCTCTAATTTTTTCTTTGAATTTTGACACATGATGCATTTTACAAATGCATTTAGAGTGAGAGTCGCACAAGTGCGTTTAAATTACATTTTAATTTCCTCCCATTCATGTGAAATCTATAATGATCTGATGGTGCTCTAGGACTTCGCAATTCAAGGAATGAAATTCGATCATTCCCAAAAACTATGAAATAACACGAATATTGATGATTAAGTATGAGTAAAGTCAAAAGCTACCTAAACACTAGTGAAATATTTGTAAAGCATGCTGCAAGCTAGCTTTAAACTAGGTTTTAAAGTTTTGTGGTTGTTGGGGTATCCATTAATCCTTGCAAATATCCTAGTCGCAATAATTGATATTATTGATGCCATTGATCTAACTAATCATCACTTCCTTTTATAATTCTCATAAATTTATTCTTATTCATCCGAGAAGGCTCCACCTCGGAGCTCCTTACTTCATTTATGAGACTCTTGAAATCTCAGTATTAAAACTTTCAACATTTGCGTCGCTCGGGATCAATAAATCGAATATTGTTTTAATGACTTCCTCACAATTGTTCTATTTTATCAGAATTCCTAATATTTTAGTATTCCCCAGCTTCCAATGCTCCAAAAAAAATCTCTTCCTTTATTCCAAAAAAATGCCAACACACAAAATGAATAAACAACAATTGTACGTGATTAAAAATTTAAAGCAACAATAGCTAAAATACATTTTCGCTTCATCTTTGCTGTATTTGCTCATTCTCTCTTCGATTTCAATTGCCATTAAACTTTATAGCTTAGAAAAGTTCGATTTTGATTTTATGTTGCTTGTGAAATAAATATCTGAATAAACATTTGTTGATGATTTTGTGGGGAATTTCAAGAAGTTTCAAAAGTTTTGGTTAATGAAAATTTAATTTATCCACAAGAAAAAATTATTTAAATTTTCACAAAAAGTGTCTATAAATAATGAGTTTACGAGTCAATCTAATGAAAAATAAACAGAGTAGAAGCGATTAAATAAATGAATTTATTTTGTTTTGTTAAAAATTAATCTGAGAGGATTTTGTGGCAAGTTGGCAATTTTGATTTCAGAAATTGAAATTTGTTGTTTTAATTATTATTTTAAAGTATTAAATCCGATTAAATTGGAATGCGTAATGAAAAAGAAAGCTTTTCTAAACCAATCCCGAGTGCCACAAATAAGAGCTTTTCATGGTCCACTAAATCTCTGTTATCAACACCAAAATGAAGGCGCTTCAATTTTACAGCCAAATAGATGATAGACCTTTTTTCATTGTGTTTCTCGGTAGTAAAAATTGTATTTTAATTTGCTTCGTATTTTTATTTCCCCCACTGCCTATTTATAAACTTTGTCTAAATTCAAATTCCTCCCTTAATTATCTAATCATGCCATACTTTTACCTCTCATATTACACCTTACACCTTCGAGTCTTCACAAGAAAGTGCTTAGGGAAGAATTATTTTATCTGCTAAATAAACAACCAAAAAGGAAGAAAGGAAACTTGTACGACTTTGAAAACGAGAAGAAAATTCGATGATCTGATAACGAGTTGGAAAATTCAATTTGAACTTTCGACATTTATTTTATCGATTTTTTGTCTCATTCTTTCGTACCCAAGTTTTGCCATCATTTTGTTCAATTTAACTTTCCTACTCTATTCCTTATTTTAGATTCAAATGAAGGAACATTGTCATACACTAAGTAAATTGATTCAAATAAGAACTGGAGTGGGAAATAAAATTCATAGATAAATGAGTGGAATATGAACAAGATGAATTAAAAGATTATTTGCCATGATTTAAATGTTTTAGAGCGCATAATATTTTATTTCCTTAATATTTATAGATGAGATCATAAAATTCTCATTCTTTGGTTTTATTTTCGTATTTTTTATTCCAATGTCAAATTCTGTTCACTACTTAGATGACTAAAAGACTACATTAAGACACAATAAACTCAAATATACTCTAGTCTCAGAAATTCAAGTTTATAAAAATAAAGGATAAGAAGAATAGACAGCAGATTAATTTAAAACTTCAACTCAGTTCAGAATGTTGATTTTTAATCAATTTATTTAATTTTAAAAAGGAATTCCTTGATTGCTCTTGCAAAAATTTGAATAAGGAAAGCAATGAGGAAGAAGAGTTTATGCTCTAACTTTATATGCAAAGCAAAAAAATATCATTTGAAAAGTTCATGGAAAGATTAATCGATATTTAAAGAGAGGCAAAGAGGTACGAGATAATGTCACTAACAGCTGAACAAGGTAAATCATTTTATTTAAAATTTTGATATTGAACATTTAAGGTTCGGTTTTTGAAACGATATTTGCTAGATATATCAATAACACGCAGGTTAATGGTGGTGTCTGCTTAATGGAGAGTGATTGATTGAGATTAAAATCTGTAAATTTTGGTTCATTAATTTAGAGACATGCTTTGGAAAAATACTGTGATGTCTCCGTACTCAACTTCATTATTTGTCATTGTTAGAGAAAAGTTCTAACAACTTTATAAATTATTTATCATGTTGCCAAGGGGAGGACATCAAGCTTTTTTATCAATTTGAGATAAATACAAAGAAAATTTGCCAAAAACGAGTTTCTGTCCACCTGGAAGTGACACATGAAAAAATTTAAAACTGAAGGTAAAAATTTAGTAAAACTTGAATGACATTTTTGAGAACTTTTTTTGAAAGTCTAGAGTAAGAAACTCGTTCACAAGAAGAGCAGTCAAATGAAGTTTTCCAAAAAAGTTTAATTTAGTTTTAAGAAAACTGCTGCATACATTCAAAGTTTTACGTATGCAGACGGAAGGAAGGAGTAGAAAAAAATTCTGTCATTCAGAAAAATTCCTTTCATAGTTTTCTAATGCGAAGAGGAAAAGGAAAATTTGCTAAAAATATATTTTTTGCCGTTGCATTTTAGTATTATGAAGTCAGAAATGTTCATGCATATATCCACCTACACATACGTTGGAAATTAAACTTTTTTTAATGAGCAAACATTCTACCTAATATTAAGCATATGCATGCTAGTGCAAAATTGCTTCCTCATTTAGATCGAAAGTTTTTCACGAAGAAGAAAATTGTATGAAACTTTTATTTTTTGTTCCTTACTCTATATCCATATTTTTCTACTTATGTATTCCCATTAGAGATTTAAAGAATGAGATAGAAAAAAAACTATGGAAATAAACATTAGGTTAAAAAGTTAGTTGATCGATTATTCAATCGTTCTGTCGTGATTTAAAGTTGATGTCTTAATGTCTGGGGAAAAGGCATGGATATAAATAGAAATGTTATGTTTCTGTATACGTAAGGAAAAATCAATCTAGATAAGTAGATTTAGATAAGAAATTTCGATATTCCAATTTGATGTCGAACTTCTTGTATTGTTGCTCACAAATCTAGTCTGAGATAAAATAGTTATTATTTTAAGGATTCGCTTACTTTGATGTTATTTGCAAATGATGTCCATTATTTAGGAGAAAGCTATTATTGTATGTTTCCTGAATAATTCACATCGGTTGATCGATCCTGAATCAAGCACTAGACTGACGTGGCTCATGATGCCGAATATGACTCTAAGCCAGAATCACGGCGGAATAAGCACATGTTTTTCTTAACATATAACTTGTTAGGGAGTTTTAAGACCCCAATTTACCATTGGCCGTCATTTACGACTGACCACAAGACTCATCCTAGAAGCAACAACAGAGATCTATTCTTAGAAAAATCAATGGACATTTTCTGTCCGAATGAAACTATACAATCGAAATTCTTTTCGCATTCCCTAGCATATTTTTCTCGTGCGTTAGTAATTTCAATCTATAGATTACTACCTCAATTTAAGGCAGATGAAAAAGGTTTTTCTTACTAAAATGAAAAAAAGAAACTAAGAAAATTGACTTTTTTCCCTTTTCCAGTCCATTAAATACAACTTCATTTTTCTCTTATTTATTTTTTAATTTTGCAATATAGTAGAGATTGAGATTCTGCAAACAAAAGTTTAACTGTTGTTCTTTCTGTGCTTCTTATATGAAATTGAAAAAAAGGAAGAATTAAGATCTTTTCTCTACTCATATTTTATTTTTTAAAAGGGAAAGAAAAGTTTTCCTCCAGCAATAACATGATGAAAAAGTTTTAATTGAGAAAAAACACACACATTTTACATCATACGAGTTAATTTCTTACGATGAGCTACACATCTTAAGCATGTTCAATTTCTACTATATGTATCACATAATAAATAGAACGAGATTATATTTTTATGGATGTTGAAGTATTGAAAATAATTTATTTTATAGCATTGCCTTTTTTATCCTTCCTGCTTTTTTCTCGTTTAACCCTTTTTGTTCCCCTATAAAAGCTTTCAAAAAAGAGCGTCTTTTTAAACATGTTTTATGATTCTCAATGATTCATTATGTGAAGATACATGAAATATTATCACATATACCTTCATTGTCCTTTTTCCCTCTATATTCCCCTGAAACTATAAAAACCCTTTTAGCATATTCTGATAAGAAATTGTATGGCATAAGTTCTATTGTTGTCTGTTTTATGGTCAACCGTCGTTCATGTATGTCGTGCAACATTTAAGAGTTCAGGTCTAATGATTGTCCAATATTGCATGACATTTTCGGATTGAGTACTTTAATACATCAATCCCGTTTTCGAGGAACATTACTCAAGTGACTCTAAGTATGCAAAGGTTGCCAGAGACAATGAGCCTCATATGAATTCCACAGGGATTATAAATTGTGAGAAAAATTGATTTAAAAATTCAATCAAAGCTAAAAATGCGCCTATTACAGACATTACAGAAATCATTTTACTAGCTTTGCACTATGTTCTGTGTCATCAGAAAATCGATTCTCGTTGTTGCTTCATGTTGTATGATACAAACAATTGATATGGTTTAAGGGTAAAAAATAACTTTTACTCCATCCTCGGCATACACTTGGACATATGTTTGTCCTTAACACATATACATATATCCAAAACAAGCTCAATATATTTTCTATTTGGTCAGATTGTTAAAGTGAGGAATATATATGTGGAATATCGATATCGATTTTCCTGCTAATATAAAAAAGTAGGAGAAAAGGTGAAAATAAATCTTGATGAGCACAGAAAGGTCTTTTTCCTCTTCAATTCCTTGTTTTAGCATATATAGCATGTTTGTAGGCAATGAGCAGTAAACATAATGTTGAAATTGAAACACTATGACAAAGGTGCCACCAGAGGGCAAACATCCTATTTCCCATACCTCACCGAATAGAGGAAAACATTAGAAAATGTTTAAGGATGCTCATTTTATAGGCATCGTTCATTGTTATTCAAACTATTTTCATAGACACATATTGTTTACACTTTGCGAAGAAATTACTCCTACCTCAATACCAAAATTCCATACCTCAACTCATTCTACATGTGGCTGCTTCTCACACCTCTCCTTGTTATTTTTCCAATTCCACTTTAATCCTTCATATATTGGTTGTGAATATATATTAGGAATTTTTCGGTGCTATTTAAGTGTGGGAAACACACAAGAAGTAGAAACAAATAATACAATATAAAGTTTTTTATTGCTAAATACAGCAGAAAATTCCATCGTTCGTATAGGAAAAAAAAACCTTTCAAGCCTATTTGTTATCGAAAATTAGGATAAAACTTGTATCATATTTTATTCCTTAACAAGAATTACTCATCTCTCGCTTTTTCTATAATACTACCTAAACACTCACTTGCTTTGTTGTTGATTCGAGAAAACCTCTATCGAAGGCAATGTTCTTGTTAGTATGAAAAGGGATAAAGGCATTTTATCGTACAGACTCACACTTTTTTCTTACTCTTCATTTATTCTCGTCTAAATGAAAATAAGATGAAGAGGATCCGACTTGAATGAATGTCAGAAAAGGCTGAATGATAGGAAAAATAAGTAAGTGTGAAGACATTGTGTTTGATTTAACATGATAGCGCATTTTGATGGAACGTGATTGATAAGAGTGGTACTAGACGAGTAATTATGACATGTTGCAGAATTCTATTCACATTGTACTTTGAGAAGGGCTGTGATGTTGACTGACATGGAATGTTGAGTAAAGTGTCGCATGAAGTATAGTTATTTGATGGGAAAGTGTGCCTTTTTTGGGTAAATTATGAATTTTATCTAGAGACCGTTCACTTGGTTCATGAACAATCGAATTCTATAGTGAACGACCCCTTAGCGTGTTTCAGTTATCGCATCACTGCATCCCTAACACTATAAACATGAACCAAAATCAGAAGATTGTCTAAACTATTTGCAGTTTTATGGTTGAACTGCATTGAATTTGTAGCACAAAATAATCCATTAGAGATAAAAGATTCAACTGTTATTCTGGTCCAATAAAGCCAAAAATTTAGCGAATATCACAAATTCAGCAACCAAATGGAAGCAAAAAGCACATAAAAAGTTGAAAACTCATCAATTTTCTATTTGCTTTAAGATATAAAAATAAAGCAAATAAAAATGAACATGAACGCCCAGTTGGATTGAAAATACATTAAAATTGGCTGTGCGTTTCTATTGAATATGTGAGTATGTGTCTTGTATGTTAAACTCCTCCAATAACCTGAATATAAAAGTGTCATTGAATTGAATTTTATTCATTGTGACATGAAAAACTATAAAATGAAGAATCAACATTCAAATTAGTCTATTTTTGTTTTCAAAAGTGGTTCTATACTGTAAATATTTGTACATGCATCCAATTTTTTTATTTTTTTATTGAAGACAAAAAGCCTTCAAATTAAATGGAACAGAAATCGGAATGGTAGGCAAGAGAGAAACGAGAAAAAATGGCAAGTAACCGTATCGATTTCTTGTCACATTTCTTCGACCAAATTGAAAGCTATTATTGTTTATTGGGACTTTGAATTTAATTTACGATAGGAATCTATCAGATTTTAATGGTTAGCAATAAATCCACATGATGGGTGGTTCTTAGCTGTATCCAAAAGAACAACAAACATAAAATGCGTGAAAGGAACGGGAAAAAGGAAATCGAGCTTTTTTTATTATTTTACCCCCTGAAAATGCACTGAATCATTTTATGTATATATCTTAGATCCCAAAAAAAGAGAAGCACAAGAAAATAGAATCCTCGGACAAAGTCATAAGGAGGACAATTTAAATGCCATTTGGGAGGCATTTTGTAAACGACGAAGAAAATTTTTTATATAAATTTTATTTTCTTCCTCTTTGTGCCCACGAGAAAAATATTTTGGAACCCGTTACAATGAAGAAAGTTTAATCAACCATCGAGCATGCCTTAATTTGAATAAAAATGTCATTATAATCATATACATAAAAAGTCGATGGTCATTAACGAATGGGAGGATACAAAACTGCTGTATAAAAACTCACAATTCAATTTATTGTATGAAATCCCAATGGGACATGAATATATTAAAAAATTTATTATTGGTCGGAGGGACATGAAATAAATCCAATCTCAACATAACCACAGGACAGTGATTTTGCAACATGAAAAAATAATTCACATATCGACTCTTTGTGATTTCTAACTACTGTGGTTAGGACACTAGGTGAGTAATATCATAGCGATTGTCAATTGTGGCTTTTAATAGTGCACTATATGGTTTCTAATGATTCATCAATTATTCATTATGAGAATTGATTGAATAGAAAATGAATATGTGAATATTGAAGCACATTTCATCATGACAGCAATGCATATAGATTTTATGTAAAATTTTGACGTGATGAAAGCATAATTGACTTTGTATACGCAAAGTTTGTTTTGCGTATCAATCACGATAACAAGAAAAGTTTCAGGTTTTTCGATTTACTTTTCTGTTTTAACTAAAAACACGCACTTATACAGGAAGAAATCGTTTTGTTGCCGCAACTTTTATTTTTCTCCAATTCTTATGAATCAATTTTACGCCAAAAAGAGAAGAAAAATTGTAACGAGGAAATTTTTATCGACAAAAACGTAAAGAAGAATGAGAAAAATTGGAAAAGTTCTCCAGCACTCAACATGACTCTGACGCATTTACTATACTCACAAACTTTATTGAGCCAGTATGTTTATTTTATAGAAATTAATTTTAACATTATTTTTTTAAGCTCGTCAATATAGCTTGACTGGAAAAAATACAATTGACTTTGGAATTTCGTGATGGTTGTTTATTTATGACGCTCAACATTTTGGCAAAGGAATAAGAGTAATAGAGGTGTATTAGAAGCTTTTTTAATAACCGTTACAATAAAGGATACACGGTTTTATTGGAATTCAGACAACTCCAAGTGGACATGAAAATTACTATCTAGTTAAAGACTACATAGCCTTGTGATGTTCCACAGTACTATAGTCTACTGAAGTGTCTCTTAGTTCCTAAAATTATTAAAATTAGTTTAATGCTAGTCAACTGTCTCAAAAAGCATTCGGCGAAGGAAATCCTTCGGATATCCCTTTCCATTTTGACTTGAGGTAGGATTTCATTAAATCTATTCTAGAGCCATAGTCATGTTGGCTATGGGTCAAATTTTTGGAAAATTCCACACCGTTTGCCTTCTCAGTATTGTTTACTGCATTTTAGAAATTCACTAAAAGTTTTTCGTTAAAAATAAATTTCAACCACTAAGGCGATAAATGCTGAATATTGAATAAAATAAAAGAAAGAAGTGTTAGTGAACGCTTCAAGCGATTCTAAATTGAGCATACAGCACACACCATATTTTATTATTCAGACTTGCTAAAGTAGTAAAATAAAAAAACGTTGTATTAAGGAAGTCATGAAAGGAATTGTTGAAAAGTTACTTTTTTTATTTTCAGCAAAATAAAAATCATAAAAAAAATTCCTGTATTGATTTTAAGGAAGGAAATGAAAAATTTCCTCTCTCATTTCAATTATTGCAGACTAAAGAAGTCGAAAAAAAATACAGAATAATAAAACTGAATGAGAAGGAGTTGAAACAATACAATTTAATGCGATGAAATCACCTTTTCATTGTATGAAACGAAGTGAAAAAAGTTCATTTTTTTTAGCATGGATTAAACTTAATTGTTCTTTTACGGCGCAGCATGAAAAAGATGTAAAAAAGTTTCCTTACTGTATTTATATTAAAACTTTGAGGCCATTATCTAGATGACACAACATTAAAGTTTCCTTCATTTTTTTGCTTGCTTGCTGCTGTGTACATCAAAAAAAATAACAACTCAAATAAAATGAATGAGTTTCTTAAATGTCCGCTCTTAAGCTGAGATTTGTTGAGGAACTTTGTCGTATAAATCATATAAAATTGTTGAAATTTTAAAGGAAGGAGAGATTTATCAGTAAATAAAAATTTTCTCACATCAATTTTCAATGGACTTAGCCTGTAATGAAATGTGTTTTACTCAACATTTGAAAGTAACAACTTGTTAGTAAACTTCATAAAGAATCAATAGATTCAATTAAAATTTCTCTTGATATTTATTCAAAGTCAATTAATTGAAATTCTACCTCAGTCTATTGATAATATGTAATGATATGTGAGAGTAGATTTATTTTGGTTTTGAGGAATTTACTGATTGATGTGTGTGGGAATTTGATTACGATAATTGGACTCATTTCAAGTAGATTTTATTCTGTATATTTTAAATAGAATTGTTTACAAAATATTAAGTTATTTTTAGAAATAGGCTAATAGTCAGATGACCATCGAATTTATAAAAATTCCAAAAATATAGTCAAAGTAAGAATCTATAAATATTATGAATTGCGTCAGTGCGAGGATTATTTTTTCTGGTTGAAACTTCTGTTGATTTTTATGTAATTTTTTCTTCTCAGAAGGACCGATTATGACGAATATCATTGAAAAAAGTAGGCTCAATGCTGTGTAGCAATTCTTTGAAAAAAATTAATAGCAATTTTGTGAACTAGAAAGAAAAGTCTTAAAAATTAAGAATTTTCATTATGGATACTAAGCCGATACTAAATAAATTTCTAGGAAGTACCAAAAATTTGTAAGGTATTAGTAACAACATTTTAACGGTTTTATGCTATTTTTAAGTTTAACCCGGAAAACGCACTTCATAGAAATAGCAAAAAAATTGTCGTCAGGCTCTTCCTAAAATTTGATCAAATCAAATTATACAAATATGGTGAAATTTGGTTCCAAGTCAATGTCAGATTGACTTGGGTCCGAATTATCCGCCTTTTTTACGATATAAAGAAGACTTAAGGCTATTTGACAAATCATACTCCATGACATTTTAATTGGATGCAGAGTAAATTCTAAATAGTTAGTGACTTCTACTTTCAAAATTGAATGACTTGATTGCCGTCACTTGTGAATTGTACCTCTGATTTCTCCAAGATTTCTCATGAAAATTAATTATAGATAACTCATAGAAACTCATTCACATTCATATAATGAATGATTGCAAAATGTTATAAGTAACCCTTGAAAATTGTGGTATGTCTTAAGATAGAATTGAATATTCAAGACAGCAAGATTTTCAAGCATAGAAAAGTTTCTTGTCGTCAAATTGAATAAAAATAAATTGAGTAATTTTCATTCAATCTGAATTTTTTTGTGTGAATATTCTCGAAATGTCTTATGTCTGCGAGGGGCTGATGGAATCGATAATAATGTAAATCGGTTCTATTCATCTTAAAAACTTTAAGTCAATTACCATTAAAATCTCTTTTCTTCAATGAGATTGTCTTTATGAGAAATAACGAGAATGTCGAAAGAAAGACATGAAGAAGAGATTTTTATTTATAAAGTTGAGGATTAAGCAGAACCGAAAAGTGACAAAATGCCATTTAAAGTTTCCCAGATTTTGTTCTATGTTTAACATACAAAAGCCCTCATTTCAACTAAATGACAATTTTACGATTCATTTTTTCTCCTTTTTTTTTGCTCATTGCAAATAATAAGCCAGTGCTCATTTAGCAGAAGAAAATAATTTAATTCTGAATGCTGGATATGAGTAAGAGACGGCAAAAAAATTGAAGATCACAAAGAGAATGAGAATTGCACGAAAAAAAAAGCTTTGCAAACTCAATTAGGTTCTTTTCAAGCTGTTTTTTCCACTCGCAATGAAGGATAAATTTAGAGGGAATGTCATGAGGTAATTGAGATTGAAGAGGAAAACAAATTACTGATTTTGACTAGTTGAAATTGCTTTGTCACAAAAAAAATGCTATTTTGGATATTGTAACTCATCTCACGTTACAATGCGGAGTAAATTTTCATAGCATGACATGAAAATGTAATTTACATTTATCAGTAAAGCACAAAATGGACGTAATTTAAGAACTTATCATCAATTCTGTGATTTTTTTATTCTGTTTTCATTTCTCCCTCATAAAATAAATGTTAAATTTAAGCACAATCATAAAAAAGATGAATATTTGTTGCAATTATACCATCTCATTCTCCATGCTTTATTCATCATCTTCGTCAAATATTTGTCTGAAAGATGATTATTCATTTAAATGGAGTTAAGTATATCTTCGCATATATGCATGAAAATTCATATTCAATGATTCTGTTGGCAGAAGCATAAAATTCTTTGTAAATTCATTTAGTAAATTTCTCTGCCAAACCCGAGTACCACATGACTAGAATGAGGGCAGAGATGAGTTAATTTTGAATAACTGAAACAGTTGCTATGACAAACTTTAGGTTTTTACATCTATACGAAGCTCAGTTTTGTTTTCATTTCTACTTTTAATTTGATTCAAACTTTTGAATTTTTTTTGAAGTCACAACTTTATATGTGTCATTTCTCAAGTGAATACCGTATGAACAAAATCACAAAAAAATATATGAAGCTGCATATTTAACCTAATTTTATTCCTTGCATTGGAGTAAGAGTAGAAATGCTCGATGAAAATTATAGGGAGTCATTCAGTTATGACGTTCCCCTAGCAGGCAAAGCAATAGCAGAGTATGTACGCTCGTGAGCATGCATAATTAGTATATTTAGTATAACATGCTCTAAAAGAATGCTCATTGCCTGTAAGGTTAAGAAAAGTCTAGTTTTATAGTGTCACAAAGCATTATGTCATTTGAGGACTCGATGACGTCATTTGTGAACAGCTGAACCATGTTCAGTTAGCAGAAATGTTTGAAATGATTTATCATAATTCTTCATCATTACACATAAGTTCTCTTTCGAACATCTTAAATGCGTATATGAGCAGAAGGAAATCTTGCGACCAACAACAAAAAATGTAATGTCTTATCGGGTTTTACGCTTCCCTTCCTTTCCGTTTTCCTTTCTTTCTCGTCCTGATAACAACAATACAACATGCAGTAAAATAAATATAAATATGGAATTTAATGTGTTTGAGACTTTTGTGACTTTTTATGGGCATTTTTTTTAATGCCTTTTCATAGAAATGCGATTACAATTTTTCACAAATCTGAGAATATTTTTATATGTTTGAACTTCTTTACATTTTGTATTTTTTATGATTTTTGTTCGTTTTTCGTCCAATTCAGTAGAGGTCCTTGTCGAGGAAAAAAAGGAGGTCGATGAAAATGCTAATAATGGCAACCTTTTTTAAACCAAATAAAGACTTTTTTTGCAAATATTTTAGGTTTATTTTATTGCTGTTTAACAGAGAGTTGAAGGAAGGAGCGGAGGTGAAGGTGAACAAATGTAAAATTTCATGCTAAGCTCTTTTCTTGCCTCCTTCTATGTGCGGTACAAAACGCTCGGGTATTATGAGGATGAAGTATTAAGGGCAATTAATTTTAACTTCTTTTCCCATAAAAAATATGATCCTTATCAAACAATCTCTTCCAATAATAACAATAACAATGAAAAATTTCATACATACCTTTCAGAATTAATGTGAAAATTATTAATCCGCAAAATAGCTCCATTTTTGTTGTCAGAAGGTGCCTGCGATACTTCCATGTACTTGCCATTGCTGTTTCAGCTTGCTTTATGTCAACTAATTAATTATAATTTCGCACTAAACTTTTACGATTTTCTTCTCGCCCCCTGTTATTATTATTATAATTATTTCAATTCTTTTTGCCCCAATAGCACACTTTTCACTTTGGTTATTTGTTGTTGTTCCTTTATGATTATTATAATTTTCTTCACAGAGGTTCTTCTATTACAAATTCACCAAATGACACATTAAGTATGTCTTTAAATTTTGTTTTTTACGATATTACGTGTTCAGTCACTTACAGCGTTTAATAATAATTAAATTTTAATTACATGCGGTTATGTCTTGACAAACTTTTTACACTCTTTTCATGTTGTTGTTGCTGGTTATTAAATATAGCTCATGTTATGTGTTTTGCTTATGTCCGTTATTAAAGATGCTCACCCATTCCATTTTTTCTTACTGCTGGGTTTGCGAGACATTTCATGTTTTATGCAAATTGTTTATGTTATTTAGAATGAATTTCCATAAACATTTTAATTTAATAAAAACGAGAAAGAATGACAATGATAACAAAAACACAAAAAAAAAGTCAACAACCAGATGAAAATTTCACTTGTATGGTTCGTAATTTCACTTGTTCAATTTTTTTTATGATTTCTTTCTGCTGTTGTGTCACTTCAAATTTGCTTTTTTTTATTATTCTTTTATTTCTCGTTCTCTATGTTTCTATATATCTATCTAACTCTCTTCTGCAGTCACCAGCAATAAAGAATGAAAAAAGCTCTCTAAAAGGAAATTGGATAAAAGGAATTTTTCATATAAAAATTGTCATCAAAATGAAAATGCTTTAAAGTCCATTAAAATTTATTTCAATTCTGTTTTGCTTTTGAATTTCAAATTTTCATTCTCTTCCTTTTCCTTGTGTACCGTACCGAGCATCATGAAGATTCTTTCCTTCTCCGCAGAAAAAAATGGAAAGCCTCGAATAACTTAATACTTTGAAAATTCCATCGTATTTTTACGGAGGGGTTTCATACAAAAAAAAAAAGTTTTTTGATTGAAGGATGCTACAATTTGTATTTCAGTTGACTGTCTTGGGCTTTTCGCTCAAAACTTTTTTTTTGTTGTTGACTTGTCGATCAATCATTAATTTGAGAGGAAAAGAAGCAAATATTTTTTCTTGTTTTTTAATTGTTAATTTAGGTATCAATCAATTTGCTGTACAGATTGTTGGGAAGCATTTCAGAGTTTTTGTAATTAGATAACGACATAGATGCTGGAAAGTGGATCATCATGAAATAAATTAAATAAAATGATTATACACTCGTGTTGCTCAGATTTCTTGAAATTTGAGGACTAAAGAGTTGTTTTAAACATGAGAAAAAATTGACGTGGGGAGTCTAAAGGAATTTCGTTGTTAGTCTTTTGAGTTTCAATTGTTCATATTTTGTGCATTGTTGTCATAATTAAAAATTTATAATATACCCTAATTTTAAATGAATTGACATTTTTCTTTGTTTCTAATTAATTTTAAAAAATCACTGTTTTATGCTCATGCCCGAGGAAAAAGGGACTTTGGCCGGAGGGAAATGGGACATTATCAAAATAAATCAAGCCAGTATGTACTAGGGGATTTTAAGCGATATCATTTTAAGCGACAGCCCCTTCTACATTTATACAGTAATACAATAAATGACTAGAACTGCACAGTTGTCCACGATAATCATGTTACTCATCCGAACGACTCCAAATGAAGAAGACTAAAGGCTCAGCTAAATCTATATTATTAACATCAAATTTAAGTTGCTTAAATTTGAGAGCCGTATGGACGCCAAACGACGGCCTCTTTCATGTGACGTTAATAAAATAGATTTAGTGGCTTTAAAGTTCCATTTCGAAGCCTTCTTCATTTGTATCACTTAGATCATTTAATATTCTTCACATTGATTTCAAGTTCACTCCAAAACGCAAGAATAATTTTCCATATTCTGTAAAGTGAAGATTCAATCTGAAATCATAACCATTATGAGACATTGAAAACCTTACAAACTAAACCACACAATCATGTCTTATAGTAAACCACCCTCTCTATTTTCTACATTGATTTAATTTATCTAAGTAGTGCTTAATGCAATTACTTGATTATGCGTCATAATTTTCCTCTCATTATGGCTTAACTTGTTCCATGAATTTCCCTTTATATTTTCTACATCCAGCATTAAACTTGTAATCATTTCATGTTCAAAAGAATGAAAAACTTGTGAAACTCGCTTGCTTGCTCTTTTCCTATGCCTCTTCTATCCTCTCATGGCAGTAGATGGGGATGGAAGTAACAAAAAAGAAAGTTTTTAAAGTAAACCAAACTTAATTTTTCTCGGACGATTATTCACTTTCCTCTTTTCCTTAACTTTCATCCGATCCTCATTTGCGAAACATCCAAAGTTTCATTTTATTTTTCCTTATTTTTCTTTTACTGTTGCTACATAAACGAAAAGAAACTTATTATTTTTGGATTGAATGTGATGGAAGAAATGGAATTTTGGTCACGAAAGAAAGCGATCCTTGAATGAGATTCATTTCTGATAGAAAAAATATTTGTTCACATCTTATTTGGGAAACCTTACGCAGTAAAAAAACATAAATAAACGTGATTTCATTCCTAGAAACTTTTTTTTTCTGTGCCGAATAATTTCACTTTCTAGAATAATTTCCCCAAAAAAACCACCTAGAGGAAAACAACATTTCAAGTAATTACAAAGCAAGAAAAGTTTTCTATTTACTTTTTCCAAATGATTTTTTTTCCTTCTTTTGCTGGCTGTTCTATGTTTTCCATAGCAAAAAGAATTTTTAGCTCATATATTTTGTATTCTACAACTTCCTACCACACATCCTTTTGTTTTTATTTTTCATAAAACTATTAAAAGCTGTCACCCCGAGCGACACAAATTAAGAATGCTTCACCACGGAGCTTTTAAGTTTTTATCACAGCTCCTTCCCCTAACAGACAATTTGAATGATTTAATGGTCCAGAAAGACTACTTCGGTACCTAACAACAGCTTCTTTGTCTAGTAGGGTATATTACCTGCCATATGGTTAGCACCAACAGTAAGCTGCCTGTCTCTTTGACAGCCGTATGAAAATCACACGGATTACAAAATTTAGTATAAAAGGAACTTAAAGAACACTATCGCGGAAACTTAAATTGCCCCATCGCGGAGACTTCTTCATTTATGTCGCTCGGACAAAAGGAAGGAAAATAATTTTTTTCCTCTCAAACAATTATGATGAATCGCAAGTTTTAGGCTTATCTATTCATCATAGAACATACCAAAAATATTTTTCCGCATTTTGTTTTTGCTCGTTTATGTGGAAAAATTGGAAATATCCGTAAAATTATATTCGATAAAATTCTTGCCTCCCTTCATTCCTAATGTCATTATTTTGCTATTTATTGTGGGACATTACAAGAAAAGCACTAGAATATTTAATTTGGTGGATACACAAAAATAAAATTCTCTCTTGAATAATTTTCGATATGTCTTATGCAAATTGTAAAGGAAGGTCCAATGAAATAAAAAAAAATTCCTATTATTACTAAACGCTGACAAATGGGAATTAAGGTCCTTTTGATATGAAAAATTGATGAGTATTTATAGATGTGGAAAATGAGGGAGAATGAAAGATAAAAAGGAAGGAAAAAAACAATAAAAAGACACCACATAAAAATAATTGTAACACCAAATTTTCTAGATCTTCTTATTATTTTTCCGCTTGTCAGACACTTTGAAATGAAAACATTTTAGGTTCTTGAAAAGGCAAAGAACAACAACAGCTGTGTTTGTGTTATGTTGTGGAATTTATTTCGGACAAAACAATTTTTTTGATGTGAATATAAATCAGTTTAATATGTGGTGGACTACATGAAAGTGCTCTCAATTTAAAAGTTTTGTATGAGAAGCCACAAGTAAGAAAATAAATGACTAATATCACTCAGAGACCACTAAGCAATTGCTTTCTGTGGTTTGCCTTCTATCCAATGAAATTCCATTCTTATTCTTTTATTTAGTACGCGAGAAATCGAGAACATGAGGTAAGAAAATTGCAAATCCTACTTTTTTTCCGTCACAATTTCAATCTCGATATCACTTCTAAAAAAAACTTTTTTTAAACCTTAATCTAAACGAAAGAAATATATTTTCATGTTTCGTTTTCCTTTGAGCTTTCGGTTTACATTTTGTGGTTTATTTTGACTTTTATTATGATTTCGTGAAATCTCTGTGGTGCCTTTTGATGTGCTCCGAAAAAAAAGCCCTTAAAGCAAACTTTCTGGTTTACAAAAATGTATTTTTAATTTTAATGTGGGTTTAATACTGTTTTCATTTGTTCTTCCTCTTCTGTTTTAATTTGAAATTCAGCACACCATGGATGACAAAGAGATCCTTAGAGAATGCTCAATGAGTTCTCAACTTTCGAAAAATATTTTCATATTCTTCTTCATTCTTTTCAACATTGACTAACAATGAGTAAAATATGTCACATTGACTATATAGTATGAATCATACATCATTTCCGTTATAAACTCCCCTCACCAAGTTTTTTTTTTATAGACTTTGTTTAAAATACGAAGAAAAAAAATATTTTTTCACGCGAATCAGAACAAAATTTATTGAAATTCAAGGCATGAAATTGTAAAAACAAAGAAAGAATATAAAAAAAAAAAATTCCAAAATGTTCAAACGCATTTTGTTAGTCATTGAGCTCATCGATTGTGCGAGTGATATGCGGCTTCTGAATTTTAAATTAAATTGTATTGAAAAAAAAGTTTTTTTTTTACTGCTGTCGCGGACATTGAAGAAGAATTCATAATATCGAGATATAAAAAAAATTGATTATCGAACAACAATGCACATTATCATGACACGAGGAATTATTTTCATTTTTTTGCATCTCATTTAAACAATCTGTGTGAATATTTATGTACATGCTCGGCACAAGAGGATGCCTGTCAAAACACCAATAATTTTCCAGACGAGAGATATTTATGGCAATAAATTTGCATTGACACAAAAATTGCAATTATTTCATTTCACAGCTTTTTTCCACTCTTTTAGTTTGTACATGTTATGGGGTGTTATGACAAAAAAAATATAATATAGTCGATGAACGTGAAATATTTAATTTCACACTTTACACAATTATCATTTAATTACTTTATCAATATAATAACTCTGACACTTTTTTGATTCTGTAAAAATCTTCTTTCAACTATTTATTTTTTTTTCTACATTTGCAACTTATTTAACATTTCACGTCAACGATATGGTCCAATGATTTTTGGCATTTTTATTTTATAACGAAATATAAAAATTACTACACATTCGCGTTAAGCTTCGAAACAAAATAACGATATTCAATTATTCACCGAGTTAAAGGAAGAGAAGTGAAACTGACCAAAAATAAATATTTAAACTGCATAATTTTTTTTTCAAACCTTTTTCAAATCAATAAATTTTTTTTATCACAAAAATTATTTTTTTTTTTATATTTTCATTAATTCATTTTTTTTATTCAATAATAATTGCCCGCCGAAATAAAAGGTATAGAAAGAGAGCCCTATACGAATTTCATCGAGTGCTGAGTAAAACACGTTTTAATACATTAAAAGCAGATTGTAGACTGAGCAGCATTAAAAATATTTCTGTGTTGTTCACCCGTACTGTATAGAAATTCAACACACAATGAGGAGAATTTTGTACGCGTATTTGTGTGCTATTATTTCCATTGAGTGCACTTCAAGTAAATGTTAATATGAAGATACGTTTCGTTTCGTTTTTTATTATTGCTTTTCTGAGTCTGCTGGTCATGGTTGAGTGCAATTTTTCTAACTGGAATTTCACCAAAAAATTATATGTGCGTTATGCGCATGCTCCAAAAGTAATGTGGTGAAATTCCACTAGCTGGAAAATGCAACTGGAGATTAACATGTGTTTCTCATGCTGCCAATGTTGTAATTACCTGACGGTGTGAGATATAAATTTTTTGCATTCTTTTCTCTCTCAATTTTCACGTGACAAGATTTTCTCATTACAACTTTAATTTTGTTTTTGAATTTTAAAGGCATGACTTTTGTATGGAGAATTTTTTCAAGTGCCATTCAAATGGAATAATAATGGATAAAAGGTATTCAAAAAGATCTCAAATAATATCAACAACATATTGTGTACACAATCATTTTTAAGCACTTTCACACTTATTTTTTGTTCAATAACAATTGATTTAAGAAAATGAAGATAATCGATTAGATCAATTCCTCAAGAGACTCTCCAAAGTTCAATGAATGATCCCAAATGTCGCATAATCGACAGATAAAAAGGTCTTGTAAAATATGAACCTTGTAAAACTGTTCATGTCAGTTCATATCTAAAACTTTTCGACTTTTAATTGATCTTTTCACTGTAAAATGATCGACCCAAAGCCGTCTTAGGCATTTTGTTGCTATTGAGCATTAACGCAACATTTTAACAATGTTAATGGACGTAATAAATCATCAATTTTGAGTTGATACTCGAGCGAGAGCATAAAATTGTAAGAAGAGATTTAAAGCGAAGTGATTTGAAGAGAAAATACCAAGAAAACAATTGAATAACGATCGATCGATGGATTTTAGCTCTATGACTAGTGCTTTATAGCCAAAATATTTTTCTGTTGCCTTTTCTTTCTTTCTTCTTTTCTTTGTTTTGCTTTTATCGAAAAATAATTTTTTTACGTATAATTAAATTAAGAGAAATTCGACTCAGTGCTCATTAATAGTAGACGCGCGAAGTTGAAAGGGAAAGAAATTTTCCGCACATTTATTAAAATGTTCATTTAGTTTTATTTGACACAATTTACATTGGTACACAAAAGAAAAAATATTTGAGGCAATCACAAGTCCATTGGCTTCATTTAAAAATTGTTCGCACATTCGCCAGAATTCACGGTTCATTTCGATAAAATATAAATCACGATTCTTTTTTTTCTGATGTATGCTGTGTGTTCAAGTGCTCTGGACATAAAAGTCATTGTGAGTGAGCGACTCAGACAAAAAGTTCATATGTTGATGAGCAACATTTTAAAATGAGAGAGGGCGAATGTACAATTGTCCATATATCTTAGCATATACAGAACAATTTAAATGACTTTGCATGAAATTAACAACAATTTATGTTCAACTTCGTTCTTGGTGTTCTTGGTGTCCTCTTCACTTTTTCTTTTCTTTTCATTTTCGTTCTTTCTTTCTTTTCATTCCTTTTTCTAATATTTTTTGGTTAGCAAACTATTAAGCGATGATGATGATGATTTATTCGTATATTGTTGATATTTCTACGCTTTAATTGTCCATTCACGTTCAAAAATAATCGATTATTTATACGAATAAAAACGAAGAATCCAATTTGGAATTTTTAATGAAACTTTTTTTATTCCATTCGTCTTTTGCTGAATTTTGAATTTTAATTCACATGCATTTATGCTCACTTTACAAACAATTCATGAGTGAGGCAGAACAGGAATTAAAATTTTATCATATTTACAATTGAGATCGTCCCACTTCCATTTCCATTTTGACAAATAGAATTAATAGAAATAGATTCTAGCAAGAATTGAATACAATTGATGAATGAATGGACAGGATTGAACCACAAAAACGTCTCACGTTTCAGTCTTTAAAACGAGAAAAAGGCGAGCATGTACTTATTATTATATTGTATGTTGAAATTAAGATGTAAAGTGTGGTAACGCTCGATTTTTAAATTGAATATTTTTCATGTTCTTTCGTTCAATGTTTGATGTTGTTTATTGGAATTCCTTCTTCCTCCGTCATTCTTCTTCTTCTTCATTCCCTTCGTTCCTTCGTTTTTGTTTTGAGATGTGAGTTAAGGAAATTTTGGATCACACAATTATTTCATTTCAATGAATGAGAATCATTTCATATAAATTTCTTTAATCATTCCTCTTTCTCCTTACTTTTTGATCTCATTTATTGAAGTTAAATGCGTGAATATTAAGTGATGATGGATCATTAGAGAATTCTCTGCATTCAATTCATTTCTTTTTCCTCTTCTCATTTTTGGCCTTTTACTTTTCTTTCTTTAAAATTATTGTACTCAATGTGTTCAATGAGTAATCATAATTTTCGATTATTTGCTCAATATTTGATCAATTTGTATTCAAGCAATCAAGCAAACGAGAAGCAATAGCAATAGCAACAACACAAAAATTAATAGTAATAACAATTTTCATCAGCTAAACCCAGTAATTTTTCCAAATCTCTTTTACAAGTTCTTTTTCTCAATTTAATGAGATATTACTTATTGGAATTATTATTATGCGATTACAATATTTAAACATGACCTAAATTTCGGTTGCAATTATCAAACAGAGTCTGTGGTCACGTTACAAACTACTTTTTCTTTAAAGACAAGACAATTTAAAGCTATGCAATAAATAACATAAATATGTTCCGATTTTTGAAATATTAGTTTGTTTCCTCCTATACACTGCAATCAGTAATTTGTGCTGGTATTTTATTTCCATCAGCTACAGCATATTGAAGAAATCTTTCGACCAGAAAAATAAAGAAACTTGACATTCAGTGGTTATTCATTTTAATTTTACGGTTTTCAAGAGAATCTGTCAAAGGGAATTAAGAGGACTGAATTTCTTGTTGTAATTAAAATTTTGTATGGTTTTTTAAATGCGGCAGCAATTTTTATCCTCCTTCTTCTTTTACTCTTCACTTCTTAATTTCCATAATGGACTTTTTACAGCATGATGATGAATTAGTTTTCAATTTTTAATTTTTATCGATTTTATATCCACACCTGTCCTAATGGATTGATATGAAACAGCCTCATCAACCCCAGCGACAAAATTATTTTATTAGCAGCAACTGTAAGCCAAAACTCTTATTGGTTATGTTAAGTCTTCTTCATTTGTATCGCCCGGGAGAGTGTAAACCATTGTAAAAATTTGTCCCAAGTAGCACAAACTCTGGAATGGTCCCAGAATCAATTCGAATCCGGCACTAAATCAGTGTGCGCGACTTGTGCTATTCGCGAATGTGCATATGGAGCTGCTATGTACAATTTCACAATTGATTGCATTCAATACTTTATTTTCCCCAGCTCGAGTCGAACAAGCTGCGATTAGTCGACCATATGTCTAGTTATATATTCGACGTTTCATGGGAAGTAAAGCAAATGTCAAGTTTATAACTAGACATGTAGTCGGCTAATCGCAGATTGTTGCACTGAACCAGTATAATTTTTTGATCTGTTATAAGACAGTGTGACATGAGAAACAAAGGCTTTGAAGCTTCATACTATATTTTCTTCCAAATTAGTTTTTTTTAAAAGAAATAAAAAAGGAATTAGTAAATTTAAAGGCACAACAATTAAAAATCTATTTTGGTTTGATGATTTTTTTAATTGCTTCTGACGTAAAATTTGAAAAATGTTGTGAACCAATAGTGGCTGGAATTTACACTTCATGATAAATTGAATGATTTCAAATCTATTTGATGTTTGATTTTCAAATGGAATAATATTTGAACTAAAATAATTACATGGATGGATATATTATTGAAACTGATTTAATAGCAAAGCATTTTCAAACTCAATATCCCTTCTTTTTAAATGATTTATGAATTTTATTACACATCAACACGTAAATGACTACTTTAAAATCCATAACAACTCAGCACATGTAACATAATACGGGTTCATGAAAAAAAGTGAATTTCATGGTAAGAATAAATGAAAGGTAAGCAGATTAATACAAATTTTGATGGTTGAGACAAGAATAATCCGCTCAAATTGATTAATCTTTAAACTCTTCAGCATTAATATTAAATTTGCTGAATGGCATTTAAACCGCATTTTAATGTCTACATTTTCTCACAAAATTTGCGACCGAATAATTAATGACATTTAAGCAATCAAATTTGTAAACACATGTTATGATTATATCTTACAAATCTCTTTAGTAGTAATGTCTTGTTTCTTGACTTCCATGCAATCGATATGCGACAAATATCGACAAGATTTGGAATTTTGATGTTATTGCATCACAATAATAGCATTAGTGATGAAATTGAATCTTAGCTGACTAAAACTAGAAAATGCAAATTCAGCAGTTGCTATACTGTAACATTCTACATTATAAGCATGGAAGTTTAGGACTGCCTACGATAGTCATGTTTTCAATTTAATTTTACGACTTTTTAGAAATCTAATGATACTAATGTGAATACTTTGAATACATTTTAGGTTAATAAAAAGCAATTTAAGGACCCTAAGCAATATATTAAATATGCTTAATGTTTATGATGAGAAACATTTTATTTTTTCATGTAAATTCCCCATAAAGTCAATAAAAACAGATCATAAAGCTTGAAGTAAATATTAAAAAAATTTGTCAGGCAATAAATCAAAATGTCTATAAAGTAAGTTACTAAATTCTTTCAACATGCTTCATCAAAAGTCTACACAAGTTTAAATATGTACCGCTTTTTATTCTTCCCATGTGTTCCGATCCCCATCATATTCTATCATCATCTTCTCAAAATTGATTTACTGTGAAAATTATTACAGCTTATTCCCTTATGTGTAATATAAGCATGCTTAAATACATTTTTAGTTGGGAGCAAAAAGCACTTGAGTTTTTCAAAGTTTTAAGTAGCATTAAAGCGTTCACTTTAAATCCGATTTTCTATTATCATACCTCAAATGCGGCATCAAATGATCACTCATTCAATGAAGGCAGAACAAAATTTCTATAAATTAATGGACTCAAAATTATATAAAATCCTATAATGTAGTATCGTTGATATTGAATAAAAGTTGGATATTTAATCTTATTCAGTGCAATTTTATATTTTTTAAGCCATAATTTTTACGTCCAAAATTCAAGCAAATTAAGTTGCAATTCTAGAACTATATTAAAGCATGTTAAATTAACCAGTTTTTCACGAGAATCAAATCTGGGTCCACCAATTAGTAGGTTATCAAAATAGCATTATATCACCATTCAAAAGAGATCTTCCATGAAATGAAACCTAATTATAGAAAGATTTTAAACTGAAACTTTCTTCTTCACATTTAAAATTTTGGCTAGTCGTTTTCTTCATGTTGTTGAGAACATAATCAACTTTTGACATTCGACTGCATGATAACGTTCCGAATCAGCCATTATGGTGTTTGAGTATACTCATAAGCATATTCATTTAGGTGAGGAATGTTTATTATCAGTTAGGAGCTTCTCAGTATAAACCCGACCGGCCTTGCTAGCCTGGTGCCAGATTTTGAATCAATTGACCGACTTGTGTTGTTCGGGACTCTTTAATGATAGTAAATGTGTAAAAATTTAACTTTATGTAAATAAAAAGCAGATCATTATTCTTTTTTATCGTAAATACATGTAAGAGAATCAAATTTGTAAATCAAAAAACAACTTGAATGTGAAACTTTTTCTTTTGATTCCCACCACAAACATTTCATTGAGTTTGCTTTTTTGATTATTTTCTGTGGTGAGCATTAAAATAAAATTTTAACTTTTCATACAAAAGCTGCAAAAAAATTGAGGATTTTTTTTTATTAAATCAAAAAGTAAATAAATAAACTTTTGGTTGATACCAAAGGATAAACTCATTTGTGGCTTGTTGAATATTAATATGGTGAATAGCATAGATAAAGGAAAACTTTTTTTCCCTCACCATATGGAACTTAAAAGTGAGATGTAAATTTTGTTTTGTACTTTTGGAAAAAAGCTGCTACTTTAGTAAAACTTTTTTTATGCATATGAAGCATGTCGTTCATTTTACGGTAAAATTGCATATCATTTCATGGTTTATGCTTTTCTCATTCTATGTACATTGTTAATATCTCCTTTCATCCCCCACATCTAAATGTTTTATTGTCGGCACTTTGCCTAAAACGTCTATAAAATTATTATCAATTCCATTAAAGATATGTTTATAGTTACACACAATTATAATGAATTGCCAATGGATTACATTAGTTGTCCTAATTTTTGGAGTAGTAATAATGTCACATATACACATATGACTTTAGGATAACGACAGGATTTGTGGCTGCATTACGACTGAAATTAGGAAGTTGTAAATTTTGCCTTTTGAATGTAGAATGCCTTAAGTATTGCTTTTAAGTTACGTGATTCATAAAAAAGCTTAATTTGGTCTCTTTAATTTGAAAACTTTAAATTTTGTCCTCAAAAGCAATAAACAGTTTACCCACATAAATGCGTCATAAAACTTAAATACAATTTACATGTTTTTCATGCTTGTTAATATTTTTATTCATAATATCGATGTTCTATCATAATGTCTAAATACCTATTTGGTCATTAAATGAGAAATTATATTACTCACCATAATAACAATCTGATATTAGTCGTTATAGCCATTTCATTCTAATTTTGTGTCACGACACAATGCCGTCAGTATAGGGTTTTATTTTTATATGCTTCGCTAGAGAAACTGTTCATATTAACTGTTTAATCGTACACATAAATTCCTATATAGATTTCCATTATTCTTCTTCATCTTATTCTCTTCGTCATTATCTATTAATGTAGTATATTATTTTTATTTCATATTGTATGTGACGCATTATTATGCTTGTAATTAGAAACAAGAAAAATCATTAAAACTTTTTATTTCCATTTCTCCTTTGTTTTCATGCATACTCATTCATCTCATAAGACTCCAACGTAATCGTACATCAGTGTGAGGATAATAAAAACTGAGCAAATGCGGGAGAAAAACTCACTCAACAAAGTTTGATGGGTGGCTTTAGAGAATGAGATGGATAGAAATAAAAAACCCGAAAAAATAGAATTGAATCAGCTCTTTATGCCTTTATGCATTTCAACGCCATTAAAATTTATGAACTTGACGTTAAACTCACTATCCGATTGCTTTTGCATGTTCAATCTAGATTTATTACCTCGCTTTTTACCTCGTTTTTCTTAACATGCTTTCATGTCTTTCTGTCTGTCTTGAGCAAATCTTGCGATCGATTTTTCGAAACTTCTACTAGCATCCAATCGAGCTGAAACTTTTCATGCATGTATTCTCGATGACAATCAATATTCAAGCATGCGTCACAATATAGCTTAGTTATGCTATAACAATTAATTTTAAAATACGCTTACGTATTACGTCGTAATTTATTACGTAATCCTTAATACGATTATTGATTTGAAAAAATTCCAAGCCGGTCAGATTCAAGTCTCAAATTTTCCAACTTTTTTTTCCGTACTTTTTTAAGCCACTTTTTTGATAGTTTATAATGTTTCATGAAATTATCCATTTGCACATTCTAGAGCTATTTTCCAAAATTCTTGGAATTTAATATTTTTCATCACGCATTTTCACACAAAATTTTACAATTTTTAAAAATTGTAGAAAAAACATTCCTAATTCATCAAAGTTATTCCATGCTAATTTAAAGCTAATTATAAATGTTTAAATACTAATAATAATTCTTACATAATAAAATCAAATAAATCGATTTTGTTATTCATATTATGAGATTGCCATTTGTCAATCAATTTTAACATGTCGTGCTGCGTAATGGTTAGAGTGCAGTTCACAATGAACATGAGGTCATGAGTTCAAGCCTAGGCATAAGCAATATTTTTTTTTTGGCGTTTGGGAATGTTTTTTGATAATTTGTGTTTACTCATTCATAAAATCAATGTTTTGACATTCTGTATAGGATTCTGTCTGGCATAACGGTTTAGCTTGTTCGGGAAACTTTGGCCAAGCGATGCTTGGCCTATCGGTTAGCTTATCTTCAAATAAAAAGCAGCGATCTTGGCCTATCGTCTAGCTGTAGAATCAAATTTTATCAAGCGAAACTTGGCCTATCGGTCTAGCTTAGTTCTTCAAACTTGATGCCAAGCGAAGCATTGGCCATCGGTCTAGCTTAGTTTTGAAATTTGCCAAGCGATGCTTGGCCTAAAATCGGTCTAGCTTAGTTCATTCAAACTGCCAAGCGAAAATTGAGGCCTATCGGTCTAGCTAAGTTCTTCAAACTTATGCCAACCGAAGCTTGGCCTATTTCTAGCTTGTTCTTCAAATATGGTGAAGCGAAGCTTGGATATCGGAAAGCTTAGTTCTTCAAACTTATGCCAAGGAAGCTTAAAATCGGTCTAAGCTTAGTTCTCCAAACTTATGCCAAAAAAGCTTGGCCTACTAGCTTAGTTCAAACTTATGCCAAGCGAAGCATGGCCTATCGGTCAGCTTAGTTCTTCAAACTTATGCCAAGCGAAGCTTGGCCTATCGGTCTAGCTTAGTTCTTCAAACTTATGTACAAGCGAATATGGCCTTTCGGTATAGCCACATCCTAAACTTATTGCCAAGCGAAGCTTGGCCTATCGGTCCAGCTCATTTCCTCAATATGCCAAGCGAAGCTATGTATCGGTCTAGTTAGTTCTTCACAACTTATGCCAAGCGAATTGGCCTATCGGTCTACTTAGTTCTTCAAACTTATGCCAAGTAAGCTTGGCCTATACGGTATATAGTTCTTCAAACTAATGACAGCGATGCTTGGCCTATGGTCTAGCATTAGTTCTTCAAATTATGCCAAGCGTAAGCTTGGCCTTTCGGTCTAGCTTAGTTCTTCAAACTTATGATTCATAAAAAAGCTTGGCCTATTAATTTTAGTTCTTCAAATTTTGCCAAGCGAAGCTTTATCGGTCTAGCTTAGTCTTCAAACTTATGCCAAGCAAGCTTGGCCTATCGGTCTAGCTTGTTCTTCAAACTTATGCCAAGCGATGCTTCTATCGGTCTAATGTCTCCAAATACCTATTTGGCCTAAATCGGCCTAGCTTAGTTCTTCACCACTTATGCCAAGCAAGCTGATATTAGTCGGTCTAGCTTAGTTCTTCAAACTTATGCCAAGCGAAGCTTGCCTATCGGTCTAGCTTAGTTCTTCAAATTTATGCAAGAGAAGCTTGCCTCATCGGTCTAGCTTGTTCTTCAAACTTATACCAAAATTTAAATTAAATATTCATTTGACTAAAAAGTTGAAAATAAAATACTATTAATAGTATATTATTTTTATTTCATATTGTATGTGACGCATTATTATGCTTGTAATTAGAAACAAGAAAAATCATTAAAACTTTTTATTTCCATTTCTCCTTTGTTTCCATGCATACTCATTCATCTCATAAGACTCCAACGTAATCGTACATCAGTGTTAGGATAATAAAAACTGAGCAAAAGCGGGAGAAAAACTCACTCAACAAAGTTTGATGGGTGGCTTTAGAGAATGAGATGGATAGAAATAAAAAACCCGAAAAAATAGAATTGAATCAGCTCTTTATGCCTTTATGCATTTCAACGCCATTAAAATTTATGAACTTGACGTTAAACTCACTATCCGATTGCTTTTGCATGTTCAATCTAGATTTATTTTTATTACCATTTTGATATCAGTAAGTCAATTTAAAAGCATCATTTTGTGATGATCTGATACCAATTACTATAAAAAAAATTTTGGAACCATTTATTGAATTAGATTATGCTGCATATAAAATTTTATGGTTTTCTTACATTTTCATTGCCATTTTTTGTAAAATTTGCTTTCTAATTTAGCAGATTAAACCAATCCAATCTTATTCTAATGGTTGTTTATAGCACAAAGCAGTAAAGTTCACTGGAAATTAAGAAAATAAGAAAGAACAAGATCAGGATTGTATACAATGTCATTTAATCCGAGCAATACAAATAATATTAAATTGTCCTTCCACTTGGCTACTTGCATGAATATGAGGGTTTCTGCGGAGCCTTTTAACTCCCGTGGCGAAGCCTTCATTTATGTTGCTCGGGATTGTTGACGAAGTCTCGATGAACATTATGATGTCATTCAATACTTTCTGAAATTAATTTATCAATTTTCATAATTTCTTTAAAGACATTGAGCTTTAATTGCCAACCTAAATTTAAGGTTATCCATATTGTTACTACTCAAAAAATACTTTTCTCCAAATCATTTAGTTTAAATCATGTTTCTGGTAATTGAAAATTTCTGTGTAGGTTTGACTATTCAACTTATTTTAAAGTAAATAAAGTTCAAAGTGTAGGTTTTCTTAAGTCTACAAAATGCCAAAAACTCTTATTGAACAATAGTTCATATATTTCATATATTTCTTAAAGGTCATTTGATGTAGAAGAAATCTTAGAATTCAATCCTTTCCACAGAAAAACAGTTTAAGGCATGAAAGTTTAATATTTACTTTAATTTTCCACAATTCTGACAACAATCGACTGGAAAGCTAAAATTGAGTAAGAATTTATGATATTTGGCAGTAACAAAGATTGTCAAATTACAGATCTTGGATAAGAGTCAAATCATCCGATCTAAACTTAGTTCGCTGGTCGTACAGATCAATTGTGATTCATGAGCTTCCATAGATGCCGCCTGAAGCTGGCTTTATCGCTGGCTTCCTTTTGTCAATTTCCAAATTCAAGTGTAATATCTCTTTCGACAGCTTCCTTCCAAGAGTTATTAGGTCGCCCACTACTAATATCACGTAATACTAAGAACTGCTTCAAAAACGCTGTGTACCATAAACTCAGAATACACTTCAACTTTCTCCAAATTTCATTCAATTATCATTTTATAAGTAATTACAAACATCCTTTTTTCAACTATTCGTTTAGTTCTCTTTTATTTTTTGATAATTTTTCTTAAACACACAATACAATTCTGCAAAATATCCAACAATGTTTGCTTTGTTTTATCGTACAAGTGCACGATACGAATAATCTTTTTTTTTCTTAAAGCAAATTTGTAGAAGCTCATAAGAAGCTATTTATTTAATATGCGGTTGCTCTTCATATTTAATAAACAACAACATGCATTATGCTCTTAAAAAGAAGAGAAATAAAACTTTTTATTATAGTCTACTGAAACTTTAGCGCCTTTTATGCATCAATAAAACTCTTAATTAGAAATACTTATGTATAACTTCAAAAAAATTTGCATGGATGGAGATGACTCATTACAAAATTAGTATTTTTTGAGATGAATGTGGATTGATGTCGTCTGTGGAGAGAACTTTGAAATGTTTTGAGAATTTATGCTTCTATGCTGAGTAGTTCAATGGAAAAAAGTTCATGAAATGGAACTTAGTTGTTAAGTAACGGTAAATTCTGGACAAGTGTTCAAGTATCCAGGTATCCTTATGAATTGTAAGCTTTTGTGGAAAACAGGTTAATTGAAAACGGGCTTATCTACATCCAGTTGTACTTGGAAATCAATGAATATTTTCCCTTACCACGAACCAGAGGTGTATCGAGTAGGAGTTTCCAAAGTATAGAGTTCGGCAACTTTTCTAGTCTTTGACCGAGACTACAAGTAAATTCTTTGAAAACGGCCTCGATAATCTTTAGTATCCAGAGGAGAGAGGGAACACCCTTCTCACAAATCCTTCTGGGAAATAGGAAAACTGTTCAGATGGATACCTACTTTTATAAACTGATGAATTACAATGAAATTAAACAGATTAATTATTTTCAAGATCAAGAAATCTAAAGCTTCAAATATCTTCAATTAAAAACAAGTCTGATTTCAATAGCTGTAGACATAACAACAACAGTAGAATTTATCATTTACAAACAGGTGAAAAACTATTGAATAAAGTGGTGGAAGGAGTAAAAATAATTCGAGGAGCTTATTTCATCTCTCTTATATGAATAAAAAGTTGTTCAGCACAAAAAGAAAAATACATGAAAAAGGAGTTGAACTATAACAAATAAAAAAAATTTTTATTTCCATTTCTTCTATGCATATTATGAATTTATAAATTATTTGTGAATGTGCAAAATAGTTTTGTGAAATTTTTTTTTCTTCTGTTTTATTTTTCATCCTTTCGTATGTATATAAATAGATTATATATTTTTATCATTGCACTTCTGTTGATGTATATTGTGCACGTATTCAAAACTCTTCTCTTTAACTCTTTCCTTGAAAATGATTCCCGGAGTTTTATCGAAACTTTTCTTTATTCTCTCATAAAAGTTTTTACTTCAATGCTGAAAACAACAAGAAAAAAAAATTATTTTAAAAACTTGCTGAATGTTCTGTATTGTAGTAACTTCAATTTGAATAGCAAACAAAAA
Source organism: Chironomus tepperi (assembly GCF_022539635.2). Lineage (NCBI taxonomy): Eukaryota > Metazoa > Arthropoda > Insecta > Diptera > Chironomidae > Chironomus > Chironomus tepperi. The sequence goes on from NW_027226222.1 coordinate 1,013,459, forward strand.
GTTTTGAAGGAAAGCCCGAGTGACACACATTTTTGATAGCCATATGGTCACTAAACGAAGTCAACTTTCATTTGGTGTTGATAAAAGAGGTTTAGTGGAGCGTTAAAAGCGGAACCGTGGCGGAACCTTCTTCATTTGTGTGGCTCGGGAGGGAGAAAACTGGTCTATATCATTCAGCTGGTACAATAGTCTGGCAGATGAAATTACAATTGATGCATGAAATTTACTTATCAAAGTGCAATGTAAAAAATAACTTGAAACTTTTCCGAGTCTTTATTCCTTTATTGTTTTAGGAAAATTGTTTTTTTTTTTTTTATTCTTCAGACTTTTATGTGAAAAACAGCTCAAAGAATTGAAGAAGTAGATGAGATAGAAAGATGAAAATTGAAAATTCACTTAAATTCTAGAAATCTACTTAGGGGGAGTCAGTATCACGTCGCTACCATCAGCTTTCAATTTTTGATGAAAGAGCATTCAAATTCCAATTAATTTAAGAGCAATAAGATTTTCGGCATGAAACAAGACGAAAGCATGGATGAAGAAATTCGACCTTCTGCCTTTTTCTCAGTCGGAAACATTTCGTGTGAACGTGATACTAAGGATTTTTATAAGAAAATTACTTCCTTTTTTCCTACAAAATTTTAAGATTATTCTATTCTTGCTCTTGAAAAATGAAAGCATGCTCGTACGACTTTGTAATGAATTTGGCAGCACTTTTTTGCTCTGCATTTTAAATTTTATGTAAAGTATCGTGACTGCTTTTCAAAAAATAATTTGATAATAAATATGAAAATTTTAAAAGCTTTTCATGCTTTGATTTTGTCAAGAAAATTTTTGAAAACTCAACTTCAACTTTTTTATTAAAAGCTCTTTAATTTATTTCATTTTAAAATAACTAATGACATTTTACTGAAAAGTTCTGAGTATCCTCATCTGCTTTATCAACAAGTTTGATCAACCAATTTGAATGAATTAAAGTTCACTTAAGTCTTCCTTAGTTTTTGTTGTATGTCGTTTTCAAATGCTACTCTTAAATAATTTGTCAAAAGTGAGTCTTATAAAATTCAACCTACTCCCAATATAAAACAGTGGTTGGCAACCTAAAAGACATGGCACATTGATTTGCTATGAGGAATGATCAGATTATACCAGTGGAAAACAACATGTAATTTCACGGAACACCTAGGTGGTAAGTCTCGATTGAGAACTCACATGGCATACAGTCACAAGATTGCCGCGGCACACTTGTTGCCCATCCCTGGATTAAACATTGATTCTCAACACTGATACACAAAAGACATGTCAAGGTGAACAAATGATCCGCAATTAATGAAAATCGTAATTGAAGTAGCCTAAGACTTAAGGCGTTTGTAGTCTTACCTTTAATATTCCATATTGCTATTGAATCCTTTCATCCCTAAAAGTTGAAATTGATTCATAAACTACCTCTAATCTAAAATTAAAATTTTTATAATCACGAATAAATTTCATCATACTTTGTGATATTGAAATTCCTAGATTGAGCATTAAATAAGCACAAGCGAGAATTTCTTTCCTTTAAAATGCTGAACCTTAAACGTGCTCGAGCATTTTCATCGGAAACCATAAAATCCGTTCTTGAAAGATAAATCAAAGTGAAAAGGTGGCAAATGAAGAAATCAAAAAATCATTTCGTGATTTCTCTCAGCATTAATCGTATGTTATAATGAGAAATGTTTTTATAGTGTATGACAAGATAGTGAGAAATTGTAGCATAAATGTTTGTTTTCTATGAAATAATCCTTATACATTGTGAATCGGTTGGTGGTATGCTTATACAACATAAGTCATGAGTCTATAATGTGAATATAAAATTTATGCATTTAAATTTCCGATAAGCAATAAAAATGTTTTCTTATGCACGTTGATATGTACACAAATGCAAATTTCACACAATCATGCCAAGGTAAACATTTCATTAGTTTGACAACTTAATTTAGCAATGCACTTTTACCTCCATACACGTAAAACTTTTTACACCATCACTATTAAGCATCAACAACAGCAGAAATAATGTTGACATCATTCCGATGTAAATTGTGTGTATATCATAAATTCATACATGCAATTTCATGGAGATTCATTTGAAAGAAGGGTGAGATGAACGTACTCAATAGATAGAAAGATAGATATGAATGGCATTTACAACATTTATAAGCAGTATGATAACAAGTAATAAAACATCATGCATCAATTTATCATCGATATAATACATTTATAGATATGTTAAAGGAGAAACTGAATATTGCATTATCATCAACAAAAATTCATTCAATATAGATGTTCATGTGTACAACATGCATGAATATGAAGAAATCATAAAAATGAATGATGAAAATGAGAGAAAAAAATATATATGAAATTTATATTGTTGCAAAAGCGAATAAGAGAGTAAGCGGGAGGATTCAAAAAAAAATGAATAATATTGCTAAAACAACTTTGCACATTTATCAAATAAGAAAAAATCATAATAGAAAATTTTTGCTCCTCTTGCTTTCACAAACTCGACTTAAAATCTCATTCATTTATCATTTTATGTGAATTTGCATTTTCCATATCATCCTATTGTTATTATTTCCTCTTTCGTTATAGCTTCATTTGGATGGTTGTAAGAACTTTATTACTTCATTTTGACTGGTTTATAATGGGATGAATATGAAACAAGTTCTGTACACTTGTGGCTAATTTTGAAGAATCTTTTATGTGGCACAAATGAAATTTTTATGTGGCACAAATGAAGATGGCTTCAACACGGTGCAAGAAAAGCTCCACCACGAAGTCTTCTTCATTTTGGTCACTCGGGACAAAATGTTTTCGAGACAGCGAAAAAGCATCAGTGACGATCCCTAACAGACAATGATCATGATCACTAGTTTGTGATTGCAATCACATTACAATCACAAAGTGTTTTTTCATGATCACAGCTTGTGATCACAATCATTATCGTATCTGATCGTGATCGCTCTGAAAAAATTTCATCATCACCGTATCATAATCACTGAACATAGTCACTGAGCGTAATCAGAAGTCATCTGAGTACGATCACTCCAAAAATATCTGAGCATGTTCACTGATCGTGGTCAATGAGCGCAATCAGATGTGACCTTATCATAATCACTACTGGAAATTTTTATTTTCAAATTATCATAATCACTGATTGTAATCAATGATCGTGATATTTGATCATGTTCACTGATTGTAATTAGTGAGCGTAATCAGAGCAAAATCACTTCCAAAATTTTTCGAAATTTTTCAAAGTCATATGACCATGTTCACTGATTGTAATCAATGAACATAATCAAATGTGTTCTGAGCATGATCACTTCAATCAGGGGGAAGATTACTTGGCGTGAAACGTATACGATGATTTTAGTTCGTGGAAGTGACTTTGACCTTACTGGATCTTGTTATTTAATCGGGAAAGTAACTTTTACCTTACTGGATCTTGATTTTAGTTCGTGGAAATGACTTTGATCTTACTGGATCTTGGTTTTAGTTCGTGGAAGTGACTTTGACATTACTGGATCTTGTTATTTGATCGGGAAAGTAACTTTTACCTTACTGGATCTTGATTTTAGTTCGTGGTATTGACTTTGACCTTACTGGATCTTGGTTTTAGTTCGTGGAAGTGACTTGGACCTCACTGGATCTTGTTATTTAATCGGGAAAGTAACTTTTACCTTACTGGATCTTGATTTTAGTTCGTGGAAGTGACTTTGACCTTACTGGATCTTGGTTTTAGTTCGTGGAAGTGACTTTGACCTTACTGGATCTTGTTATTTAATCGGGAAAGTAACTTTTACCTTACTGGATCTTGATTTTAGTTCGTGGTAGTGACTTTGACCTTACTGGATCTTAGTTATAGTTCGTGGAAGTGACTTTGACCTTACTGGATCTTGTTATTTAATCGGGAAAGTAACTTTGACCTTACTGGATCTTGGTTTTAGTTCGTGGAAGTGACTTTGACCTTACTGAATCTTGGTTTTAGTTCGTGGAAGTGAGTTTGACTTTACTGGATCTTGTTATTTAATCGGGAAAGTAACTTTTACCTTACTGGATCTTGATTTTAGTTCGTGGAAGTGACTTTGACCTTACTGGATCTTGGTTTTAGTTCGTGGAAGTGATTTTGACCTTACTGGATCTTGTTAATTAATCGTTAAAGTGATTTTGATTTTAGTTCGTGGAAATGACTTTGATCTCACTGGATCTGGAGTTTTGTTTGTAGAAATGACTTTGACGTGACTGGATCTTGTTTTTAGTTCTTTTAAGAGACTAAAAAAAGTTCCAGACAGTACAAGATCCAGTAAGGTCAAAGTCACTTCCACGAACTAAAATCAAGATCCAGTAAGGTAAAAGTTACTTTCTCAATCAAAGAACATGATCCAGTAAGGTCATTCAAGATCCAGAAAGATTTAAATCATTTTCAAGGAACTATCATAAAAAAATAACTTGAAAAAATGTGATTTTTTGCAAAGATTTTCGCAAGATTTTCATTAGGATGAAAAACGATTGAAATTTTATTTTTGATATCGATTTTACTCTGTTTGGATAAAAACCCTTCAAAAAGTGATTTTTCGCCTTAATTTTTAAAAGTTAAATTGAAAACCTTATAAAATGTAAGGTTTTGAATAGATTTTTCTCAAATTATAATGAAAAACTCGGGAAAATTTAATTTTCATCTTCAATTTTTGTTTATCAGATTGAATAATGATTTATAACGAATCACCAATTTTAATTTGTAAGCATATGTATGCACATGCACATGTGCATATTGGTCGAACATTTTTTTTTCATAATCACATGATTATGTTCACTGATCATGATCAGTGAGTACAAAAAGTAAAAAAGTTAATTAAGTTAACTATTAAAACCCGAATGGTATCCGAAGTGATAAAGTATCATTACTTCTTGAAATTTGCATCATCAAAAAATATAATAATTTAAATATGTCTTTTGCCATATTTTTATTATTATATATTTACAGATGGTGGCTTCAAGGAAAAACGTGAGATCTCGAAAGTTAAGCAACGCAGCAATAAGATGGGTGACCGAAAAAAAATTCTAAGTTTTAAAATTTTCAGAAAAAAAAATTAATAATTTCTACTAACACACATACAAAAAAATACTTAAAAAAATTCAGCTAACACCAAAAAAAATTGGTTAACTTAATTAATTTTTTTGTTTTTTCATGATCACTAACCAGAAGTGATCATGATCACTGATCACGCTCAGTGATTGTGATCACTGATCATGATCATGATTGCGTCTGATTACGATCAGTGACCACGAAAGTGAAAAAATTGCATGCAAGTTTGCACTTGCATACAAGTTATGATCGTAATCAGACGCAATAATGATCATGATCAGTGATCATAATCACAAAAGCGCGATCGCGTCGGTACCGTACCGTCATCAAATAATGTATGGAGTGATGATGAAAATTTATCGTGATCAAAACTCAGTTTCATCATCACAAATATCGCATCTGATCATGCTCATTGCCTGTTAGGGCGATGATGTTAGACCATCAAAAAACCAACCCTAACGACTTGGTTCGATCTTAGACAAAGTATAGTCGGATTCTGGTGATTTTTTGCTATCCCTTGTCATATTAATCTAAAAATAGTATGAATATTTGCGACACACAAGTTGTGGCTAGATACTCTGCATTGGTATACCCTGGGTCATGCAGCTGTGCAAAAAAGCAAAGACAAGATGTTTTCAATTTTTCAACAAATGAAAATATAAACAAATTAAAAGCTAAGTGTCAGGAGAATGTGCCAAAGTTAGTTGTGTCTGAAATCTGGAACCAAAAAATTCTTACTATGTCACATATAAGTCACATCTTACCACAATTACCCAATTTGTTTCCAATACTTGATAAAAACTTATTCCTCTTTTAAGTTTCTCCATCTTTTGTGGATCAAAACTTCGTCAAAGTAAAAACTTTTAAGGAAAACTTTAACGATATACTCTAAACAACAAAGTTAATCAGATGAGACACGTTTCAGATCCATTGATAGACTAATTAGCTATCAAAAATATCAACATTTATCACGACAAAAAGAAATTGTCTTACGTAAAAAACTTTTACAAGCTTCAGTGAGTTCTTAACTTGCTTCCTTAACTATTTCTTCTCCTCTCATTCCAATCTAGATAGATGAAATTGTTGTATGTATAAGATATAGCTCAGATGAAATCTATTTATTCGAAAGTTTTATTTGCTATAAATTAACTAAGAAAAACTCGATTAAAGAAGTTTTCTTTTCCATTTTTCCTACCATTTTCTACTAGAAAACTTACTGTACAGTTGAAATTTACAGCATTTCGTTAAGTGATTTATGGCTTGAGGAAATCTAAAATATTTTACTGAGCCTGTAGACTTTTAAAAAAAAAAGCATAAGGAGGAAGTGATAACTCATGCAGAAAGAGGCTCAAGATAGTTTAAAAGTTTACCTAAAAACTTCTAATTAATAATATTGAATGATTGCAAAACTTGTCCTCAATCATGCTCTTCTGTTTCCTTATTATCATTATTACTCTTTGTGTACGATATCTTAAGACATTTGGCATACAGACGACATACCAATTTCATTCAAGGATGTAAAGAGGATTTACATTTCAATAATGTTTTATTGTTTTCCAAATTCAAATTAATTTCTTTATTGCCATAGGCATGTGTGTGCTTTACATATGAGACATTTATCAATTCACATGCTCAACACTTGTTTTTATTCAGTATGATTCTAAAGAAAAAGGGGAAATAAAGTTCAACACGAGAAGACGAGCACACAAAAAAAAGGTTTCAGATTAAGAGAGCAGATTAATTCCTTTCAAGATGTTCTTTTCGCCTTTTCTTCTTTCTTTCTTTGAGCATTGCATTGTCTCTATCGATGGTCTTAACACGCGCAATAATTTCTCAAAGTGACAAATGACTTTCCTTTTGTTTGACATAGAAAAGGGGAAAAAATAGGCAAAAAAAGACTACAACTTTATTACAACATAGAAAAAAAGTCAAGATAAAAAAGTAAAAAGAATCAATTGATAAATATCGGTAACTTTCCACAATACTAATTGGATTTTTGGCATTATTGACAAATTTCTGCTAATCATGATTAATTGAAAATTTCATCGCCTCAATACTTTCTATAAATGCTAATTGATAGTCTCTATTGAGTCAATAGAAACAGCATAGTCATCATAAACTTTTCACTAATGGACTTTTTTATTTCAAAATCTCTTCCTCAATTCCTCATCATTGAATACAAATTATTTCTCTCTCTCTCTTCAATCTTTCGAATATTAAAATATAAATTGAAAACTTATTACCTAGCTGATTTTCATTCATTATGAAAATAATTTGGAATTTTTTTTTGCATAAATACCTAAAGGGAAATTTATATTATGGCTTAAAATATTCAGTAACCAGGCAGAGACATTAAGTTGAGTTTTGTGCTCCAGAGTCATCGTACACAGGCGTTTAGCCAGAAATGTGTTGAGAGAGTGGGGATATTCTCAACAATCGCAAAAATTGAGGAATATTTTTAATTTTTGTCTAGAAAACCGATAGCGAAATGAAGACTTTTTTTCAGAAAAGGTAGGTTGATCCCCAAACTCCCCTTAAATACACTTCTCGTCCTACAAACACCTGAGGACAGTATCTCAATATTCTCGAGTGGGATATTCCACCTACGACATGGCTATTCTAGGTTTTTCCACTACACCTCAAACTTGGTACTTTTGGACTGAAGGAGGAGTAGAAAATGTGGGAAATGTTCATATAGCCCTGCGTGTCCATGTGGTGTTGGGTAGGATATTCCGGGTAATAAATAATAACAGCTCAGAATAAGGCTTTTCATTTTTGTTATCAAACTGCCAAATCCATCAACCTTTAAATTCATCAAAATCATAACAATTTCGAGAACTTTAAAGTTTCTAGGGCTAAAGCTTTAAAGTTGTTAGTGCTTAAGCACCAAACCTCTAGAAGTGTCTAATACTCAATTTTTTGATGGACGTCAATTATGAATATTTCATTGAATTTATTAATTCAATAATCCAAAAAAATTAAAAATTCTGAAAATTTTACAGCATTATACAAGCTTTTTCTCAATTTTCTAAAGCACCGAAGTAATTACTTAATTGAACATTCAAATGAATTTTTCACAAGCTGTTAAAGAATTCAACAATTTTCAAATGATCCAGAAATTTTCAATTAGAATAATTCCATGTCGAAAGATTACAAATTTCCAAAGCATCCAATTTTATTATTCACAATATAATCTAGAATGAGAAAATCTCCCTATTAATTACAAAGTGTCAATACCTTCAACGAAATTAATTTTGTGGATAGAATTTTTAAAAGAAGTAAAAAAAAAAATATATTCAGCAGAAAAAAACGAGAAACTTTTTTATGGTAATGAATGGAGAAGAAGATAGGAAGTAAGAATTTCAAAAGGATTAACGTGATGTGCGAAATTTTAACCTTTAAAATTCTCATCACATCCTTCATTCCTCTGTGAAAATGCGGAACGTGATGATTTTTAAACAACGAACAGAAGAGATTTTTGCTACCTTCGTTTTCGTGGAGATTTGCCATGATTTCCTCCTCGTTTAGCAACGAAAATAGAAGATTTTTTTTCTGTCTTTTTGGAATGGATAATACCCTTGGTATTTGTATCTGTATCGTTATTCTAAAAAAAATCTCACAAAAAATGTTAAGTCAATAAATTAAGAAACTAATTACTTTGTACAAAATACCCCGTTTATTTCCAAGTTTATATCCACCCTTCAATGTTGACTCAAAAGATTATTCTGCATGAAAAAAATTCAGAGCCATTAAATAAATGAAATGAAATTTGGGTGATCTTATCATTACTAAATCGTAAAATGTTTACATAATTTATTGCATGTATGGTTTTCGATTTATTTCTAATGCGATTACTTTCCTTAAATACGTACATTAAGTTGTTATTTTCTGAACTGATTTTATGACTGCTTTGGAAATCGGTTTGTCTGTTAGTACGATGATCCTTTATTTGGGTACGTTGATAATTAAAGGATGCCACTTCCTGAATACGCTGCTGGTTATTATAGCTCTCATTCTAGCACAAAACTACTCGATTCCTCTTGTCCTTGTTCAATAATAGATTTTGAGCAGCATTCGACTCTCATCTTGACAACTACATAACGTAATATATAAAAGACTCCCAAGCAGCTCTCATTCTTCGTTTAAAATTACTCAATGTCATTTACTAAAATTTATGACTGATTCCAGCAAACCGAAGACGCAGTATTTTTATGACGTAAATGCGCTTAAATCACCAATAAAAGTGCTTACAGTAAATTCTTCTTTTTTCATTACTTTATCATAATAATTCCAATGGATAAAGTTAATGTTCTTAACATGAAGGGTGGAATTGCGGAGACAAGCAATAAATGTAAATCAATTTATTACAAAATATGTTTCACTTGATTTTATTAATAAATACATTATGTGGTTGGGTGAATCAACGTATGTATTGTGTGCATATATAGAACTAATATGTCTATCTATTCATTCTTCCTTCATCCCCCACACCTACATAAACTGTTCATATTATTCGTTCTATGTGAATTGTGTTGTGCGGTTGTCAATGTGAGAAATGTCTTCCGTTAAATTGGTTTGATGGCAAAATGTTGCCTTTATGATGCCGCAATACATGAAACTAATGTGAACATTTCACCATAAACAGAATCATCGCATTTATTTCTATGATTGTGAGTGAAAACCGCAACAATAACTTTAATGAGCCTTAGGGATGACTTTTCACTATGTACATACTTATGTATTTATGTGCGCTTTTTATGTACGGATAAATGTAACCATTTATAAATCTAATAATGTTGGATTATTTCATTATCAAAATTGCAAGAACGAGAGAAATGCTTTTCATCATAATTACATTATTACATTATGATGTAAAAAAAGTAGAATGATGGCTAGATGAATAATGCAATAAAATGAAAATCGACATGATTAAGTTTATTGTGGTTATGCAAACAATTTATTTTCCGCATTTCCTCTTCCTTTTATAACTCTTTTGATTCCTTTCATCTTTATTTTTACATAAATGTAGTAAGGAAGTCTTCAAAAGAGAATTTGTGAAGCGCATATTGATGGGATGCATCCTTTATGATTTGCTACTATCTACAACTATAATGCAAAAGATGGAGGGTCTGTAAAGAAGTTTTTTTATACGTAATCTAATAAGTGAATGGCCTTAATTTATCGATACTAATATTCGGCTACGTTGAAGTAATGCACCTTCAAGTGAAATCGGAGAGTTAAGGTATCGGACAACTTGATATATAATCTAGTTAATAACTTGGCCTACGGTTGACTAATGGCATATTTCAGGGAATGTTATGGTCGACTAATAGTAATTTCCTCAAAATATGCTTTTATTCGGCGATAGATTTAGTTAATAACTGATCATTATTTCAACTTTTTCAATCACGATATACAATAACCATGAAAATTATGAAAAATTCTATAAAATTCATTATAACCAGAAAAATCAGCAACCAAAATGACAAATTTTCCTCCACAAATTGCACTCAAAATATCCATTAATAATTTTCTGGAGTGGTTAGTAAAAATGGAATTAAAAAGCATTCTAAAGTGCATTTTAAATAGCTTATTGTGTGTTGTCGGATCAAAAGAAATTGAAAACAAAAGAAATAACTCACTTCCTATGTATGATGAGCATGCCATTGAATTAATGAGTACGAGTGATGTGAAAAGCACTTTTTTCTACTGCTGCTTTTTTTGCTTGCATACTTTTTTTCGTTTATTTACTTATTCTTTATCGGAGCTCTTTCGCACACAAGAGTCCTCCATAATATTGCACACATAAAGCACACAAGTGGCATTCACTCTTTCGTATTTCTCTCAGTCCTATTCCTTTTTTGTGTGAATAGTGTGCGGTATATTCTATTTTTAATAAACAGTAAACATAAATTTTATGCTTTCGAAACTATTTTAGCTATAAAATAAAATAGAAAAGTGAAAAAAAATATTCTTTCTTACTTTCCATTATGCTTAGTGAGTGCTTATGGCTTACATGTAGTATGTACATACATAAGCTAAATAGAACAATATAAAACTCACATGGGATGGTGAAGGACGATGAAGTAAGTGTATGGGGGATGAGAATGAATTATGCATTGTAATAAAATATAAATTATGTACAATATGCATCCACAGTGCAATTGCAATAAAAGAAAAGAAATGGAAACCGACTGCATAAGAGACAGTGTGTACTTTATTGAAATGACTGAGTGATGAATGATCATCTAAATGCACATAAAATATAACTTATAAACTTTGAAATATTTATGTTGTATATCCATACCTTGTATGTGGTGTAACAGGAGATGTGTATTGAAATCATCATACGTCAAATGACATTGCATTCCATAATTTAGCTTTCGATGACAAATTTCCTTTTCATTGGCATCAGCTAAGCGATTTTTTGTCAAGTAGAAAATGGAGAAAGATTTATCTTTTGATTCTCATAAGAAAAAATTCATTTCCTCGATTTCCGCTCCTTCTTTCTTCATCCAGTATTTTTCTCGCATATATGAGCTAATATATTACATAAGTGAAGCGAAAAATGAAGAAAAAAAATAAAGGAAAGAAATCTTTTTCAGTTAAACTAGTGAGATGGGATTTTTATGATTTTTGATGTATTCCCAAAGCAAAAATTTTCTCGGATTTCCATTCTTATGAAAGAGATTTTCATTTTTATACTGACATCTTTAAAGATGCAGTTTCTAGGGAGAACTTAACATTGAAAATATTTTTTTTTCCTCCTCCTTTCGTATATTACACCATGCTAAAATGATTCTTATTATTATGCTATTATCTTCCTTTTTTTCCTTTTCAGAGAAATGGCTTCTGTATTTAAGTTAGCAGTAGTTTTAAGAATATACAGAGAATAATGAAAGGAATTAAAAATTGAATCTATATTACTAATTTCTGCAGTCAACCTTACTTTGATGATGATTAAAAAAAGCTTTTGACTCTTTGATTGTGTTAAGGGTCGTTCATTAATGACATCTTCATCATCTGATCTGGCCAATATTGAAATGTTATCAACTGAACTTTATGTTTTCTACCGCATTGTGCTGCTCGGAGATCAGGTCCTTATGGAGTTATGTTCTTGAAGATTGGTGATCTGGGATGGATACTTTTGATCCATAGAAAATTAGAAATACAATATTAAATAGAAGTAATCAGTGAAAACTAAACTCAGAGAAAAGTTGTTTTTCTTGTGCTCTAGACTTACGCAGAACAGAAATCCTACAATATCAAAACAGATCTGCGGACTTTAATAGATTCACTTGCAACATTGAAAAAGCTTCCCTTAGTAAGTCAACGCTAATAATCCGTTACTACTCCTTTCAATTAAGCTTTAACCTTTATAAAAATCAGCTGGATTAAATTACAAATCATTCTCAATCCGTATGCAGTCAAGGAGAAACATTAAACGAGAGTTAAAGGAGCAAAAACTGTGGTAGCAAGAATTATCAAATTAAAAAGTTTTCGCTTACAATAAAACAGAACCAAATGGTTAATGCGATCCTTAATGACTTTCTAAAAAAAAGTTTTTCGATCAACGCAAAAAGAAGGGATGAATATAATTAATATGAGATTTCGCTGCTTCATTTAAAATGCTTAAAAAAAAGAATGAAAAGAGAGTTTTAATGGCATTGAATTTTTTTCATACTCGTTCGGCACTTCACATTGCAGTATATGAAACGACAGCAAAGAATTTTTTGTGTCACTTTAAACTCATTAATTCATTAAAAAGCTCTTAAAAGAGAATTTCTTTTTTGTTGCCTCAACAATCGCATTATCATCATTGTTTGTTATGCATGCATTCTCATTGACATTATAATCCTTTTAAATATTGAAAGAATGACGAAAAATCATGAAAAAAATTTCATAATTTATAACAATAGAATTATGAATGATCAATGAATTTGGTATGTTTTATGTAAATAATTCACATAAGCAGCTCTGCATGATAGTGCGAAATTGCTAAGAAATTTTTATAATCACATTAATTAAAATGTTAGTAAAACTATATTCAAAGTAATCATTATAGAAGATGATGAAGTGTTTTGAAACATTATTTAATTTACTAAACAACATGATGTACGGAATTGCGGAAATCGTTTTAATTTAAAACTATTCTCATCACTGTTATGAAGGTAGCAATTATTCCTCGTATTGCTCTTATTTGTATTAGGGAGGAGGAGATTCAAAATATTGAGCAAATAATCGAAAATTATGATTACTCATTGAACACATTGAGTACAATAATTTTAAAGAAAGAAAAGTAAAAGGCCACAAATGAGAAGAGGAAAAAGAAATGAATTGAATGCAGAGAATTCTCTAATGATCCATCATCACTTAATATTCACGCATTTAACTTCAATAAATGAGATCAAAAAGTAAGGAGAAAGAGGAATGATTAAAGAAATTTATATGAAATGATTCTCATTCATTGAAATGAAATAATTGTGTGATCCAAAATTTCCTTAACTCACATCTCAAAACAAAAACGAAGGAACGAAGGGAATGAAGAAGAAGAAGAATGACGGAGGAAGAAGGAATTCCAATAAACAACATCAAACATTGAACGAAAGAACATGAAAAATATTCAATTTAAAAATCGAGCGTTACCACACTTTACATCTTAATTTCAACATACAATATAATAATAAGTACATGCTCGCCTTTTTCTCGTTTTAAAGACTGAAACGTGAGACGTTTTTGTGGTTCAATCCTGTCCATTCATTCATCAATTGTATTCAGTTCTTGCTAGAATCTATTTCTATTAATTCTATTTGTCAAAATGGAAATGGAAGTGGGACGATCTCAATTGTAAATATGATAAAATTTTAATTCCTGTTCTGCCTCACTCATGAATTGTTTGTAAAATTAGCATAAATGCATATGAATTAAAATTCAGCAAAAGACGAATGGAATAAAAAAACTTTCATTAAAAATTCCAAATTGGATTCTTCGTTTTTATTCGTATAAATAATCGATTATTTTTGAACGTGAATGGACAATTAAAGCGTAGAAATATCAACAATATACGAATAAATCATCATCATCATCGCTTAATAGTTTGCTAACCAAAAAATATTAGAAAAAGGAATGAAAAGAGAGAACGAAAATGAAAAGAAAAGAAAAAGTGAAGAGGACACCAAGAACACCAAGAACGAAGTTGAACATAAATTGTTGTTAATTTCATGCAAAGTCATTTAAATTGTTCTGTATATGCTAAGATATATGGACAATTGTACATTCGCCCTCTCTCACTTTAAAATGTTCCTCATCAACATATGAACTTTTTGTCTGAGTCGCTCACTCACAATGACTTTTATGTCCAGAGCACTTGAACACACAGCATACATCAGAAAAAAAAGAATCGTGATTTATATTTTATCGAAATGAACCGTGAATTCTGGCGAATGTGCGAGCAATTTTTAAATTAAGCCAATGGACTTGTGATTGCTTCAAATATTTTTTCTTTTGTGTACCAATGTAAATTGTGTCAAATAAAACTAAATGAACATTTTAATAAATGTGCGGAAAATTTCTTTCCCTTTTAACTTCGCGCGTCTCCTATTAATGAGCACTGAGTCGAATTTCTCTTAATTTAATTATACGTAAAAAAATTATTTTTCGATAAAAGCAAAACAAAGAAAAGAAGAAAGAAAGAAAAGGCAACAGAAAAATATTTTGGCTATAAAGCACTAGTCATAGAGCTAAAATCCATCGATCGATCGTTATTCAATTGTTTTCTTGGTATTTTCTCTTCAAATCACTTCGCTTTAAATCTCTTCTTACAATTTTATGCTCTCGCTCGAGTATCAACTCAAAATTGATGATTTATTACGTCCATTAACATTGTTAAAATGTTGCGTTAATGCTCAATAGCAACAAAATGCCTAAGACGGCTTGGGTCGATCATTTTACAGTGAAAAGATCAATTAAAAGTCGAAAAGTTTTAGATATGAACTGACATGAACAGTTTTACAAGGTTCATATTTTACAAGACCTTTTTATCTGTCGATTATGCGACATTTGGGATCGTTCATTGAACTTTGGAGAGTCTCTTGAGGAATTGATCTAATCGATTGTCTTCATTTTCTTAAATCAATTGTTATTGAACAAAAAATAAGTGTGAAAGTGCTTAAAAATGATT
The DNA here is from genome assembly GCF_022539635.2 of Chironomus tepperi. Lineage (NCBI taxonomy): Eukaryota > Metazoa > Arthropoda > Insecta > Diptera > Chironomidae > Chironomus > Chironomus tepperi. The sequence continues at coordinate 1,028,764 of NW_027226222.1, forward strand.
GTGTACACAATATGTTGTTGATATTATTTGAGATCTTTTTGAATACCTTTTATCCATTATTATTCCATTTGTATGGCACTTGAAAAAATTCTTTATTCAAAAATCATGCCTTTAAAATTCAAAAACAAAATTAAAGTTGTAATGAGAAAATCTTGTCACGTGAAAATTGAGAGAGAAAAGAATGCAAAAAATTTATATCTCACACCGTCAGGTAATTACAACATTGGCAGCATGAGAAACACATGTTAATCTCCAGTTGCATATTCCAGTCATTGGAATTTCACCACATTTTCATAATGTGCGCATAATTCACACTACAGGTTGAAATTCCAGTTTTTCATATACTCTCACTCATGCATGACAAACGACCTAAAGTCGTTTTAGATGTGCAGCAGCAGTGAAGTAATTTGTATGAATTTCTCTAAGACATGAAATAGAATCAGTAAAGTAAAAATGACAGCACAGCAACAGAACAGAATCGTGTTGAGTTTCGAAGCAGCAGGAGTGCACAGACCGAGAAGAATATTTTGATTTTTTTTATTTCATCGCAAAAATTGCTTTTTTATTGAGATCTTAAGAATAACAGATAGGCACAGCGAAAAAAATCGTGAGGATGATTACGATTGAGCAGGTTAAAATATTCTGAACTGAATGAATGGATATGATGTTTATTAAAGTTCAAATTACGTTGTATTATAAGGAACAGCTTGATATAAATTAATGTCTGAATGATGAAAAGATGAAACGAATTCGCAGCATGAAACTGACCGCACATCCATATATGCATTCTTGATGGATATATCTAGTGGTTTAATAGAAATAAATTTTATAAGAACAAGGTTACTGCATCTTAATATCTCTAATATCTTACTTCTATTATCATCGTTCACCGACTTTTTCTACTTCTTCAACTTCATATAAAGGCTGTCGTATCATCCAGAGATGCTAACCTTAAAAGCAGCAAAAATATCTAAGGACGACTAGAATTTTTTAAAATCTTCTGATCCTGGCACCAGACAGTCAACTCTGATTTCATCTATGTACACTGAATATCAATAAATTCTTCTATCTTAAGGACTTGATGCTGTACATTCAAGGATATCCATTGTGAGTTTAAGAAGTTATTTAATGTGTCTATCATGAATTAATGTTTATCATAAAAAATGACAACATTGACCTCCTCTAACTAATTGAGTATTCACAAAGGAAACTCTGGTGCTGACTGAATTTTGATTTATTTTTATTCCTCGCAGAATCAAACTTCATTCTGAAAAATTTTCAATGCTGTTGAATAAAATATTAGGCATTAATAAAAAAGTTTTTGATTTGGGTTTTTTTTTTTTTTTTCTATAGAAAAGTAATGAATTTCAGTTACATTGAACCACAACAAATTAGGAACGGAGAGGGAAATAAAAATTGGAATTTGCAATTTTCTACCTCATGTTCTCGATTTCTCGCGTACTAAATAAAAAAATAAGAACAAAGTTTCATTGCTAGAAGGAAAACCACAGAAAGCAATTGCTTAGTGGTCTGTGAGTGAAATTAGTCATTTCTTTTCTTACTTGTGGCTTCTCACACAAAACTTTTAAATTGAGAGCACTTTCATGTAGTCCACCACATATTAAACTGATTTATATTCACATCAAAAAAATTGTTTTGTCCGAAATAAATTCCACAACATAGCACAGCACAAACACAGCTGTTGTTGTTCTTTGCCTTTTCAAGAACCTAAAATGTTTTCATTTCAAAGTGTCTGACAAGCGGAAAAATAATAAGAAGATCTAGAAAATTTGGTGTTACAATTATTTTTATGTGGTGTCTTTTTATTGTTTTTTTCCTTCCTTTTTATCTTTCATTCTCCCTCATTTTCCACATCTATAAATACTCATCAATTTTTGTTATCAAAACCCGAGCAACACTAATTAAGAAGGCTCCTGAATTGAGTTTTTAATGCTACGCCAGAGCTTTTTAAAGGCTTCGTCGTGTGGAATCGAAATGGCAGCTTAATAAAGGTGGCTTATGGTTAGTGATGAGCTTATTCGGAGATTTCATCGTCTGTGTTGCTTGGGTAGCCACATTACTCTTACTCCAGAATTTAATTTAATTGCAGGATTTTCAATTAAAATATACAAAAGAATATGAGAAATTGCTGTGGTTTTGTATACAATCTTAGAACAAAAAGCACATAAAATTGCCAAATTCAATATAAACACAAAATAAAATAAAAGAAGACGATAATCAATAGACAATAAATCTTAAGATGAGGAAGTGTGTAGAAGGAAACGAGAAATTGAAAAGGCAAAAAGTCCGATTCATCATAATTCTATGAGAGATTCCTTTTTTTCTCATCTCATTTATTGATTCTCTTGTGTATCTATAAATTTAGATCTTCAACTAGGGAGGTAAATCCATTCAACATCATTACGAAGATTTCAGATTAGGACGTCAGTGGGAGTCGTAAGTAAAAAGCATGAAGAAGGAAGGAATGAGAGTTTAAAGCAACATTTTGTTTTTTGTAACAATTTAAAAACGTAATTAAGATACGATTTTGGGCGTTCCATGCATGATACAATGTTTTTAAAATCAGAGAAGATGAAAAAAAGCTACCGGAATTAAGTTAAATTAAAATTTATGATACGAAAAGACTTTAATCCAAAAATTCTCGAAATTCTGTTGATGATTTATGTTAACAAAGCATAAAAAATCTCATTACTGCTTACTGGCTCAACTAGACGATAATGATTTTGCAGAGGTTTGATCATGAAAAAATTTAAAGCACTGAGACTAATAATATGTTCTTGTGTGTGGCATTTTTGGAATATGTTGACCGAGAACTTAAAGATTTCAATATTTGACCATTTTTCGTCAATGTCTGGGAATTGTGTTTAATTTTAAGTGAAGAAGCAATGTAAACAAGTGCTACTATGAAATATGCAAAAATAGCACAAGTAGCATACTTACTTAATTACTTTACTGGTTATACGTATCAATTGTGATTCATGGAATTCTTCAGATCGCGCTTAAATATGGCTTTATTGATGGCTAAATATTATTTTAATATAAAGTGCAATATTGTCTCTATCGACAGCTTCGGTAGTCAGATCCAAAGTCCGCCACCAGGCCGACGTGACTCTGACTTGGTACCAGATCTAGATACATATTTATGATATACAGTAACTTTATATTCTCCGATTCCCATAAATTGAATACAAAAAGATTTTTTGTGTCACTTATAAAGACCCTTTGGAATATGACATCACTCATCCATATTAAAATCTGTCTTTATGTTTAAAATTCCTATAAAAATGTTAGAAGCTGTGGAAACATAAAAAGTTCTTTGAGTAAATGACACAATCGGAAAAAAAAAGTAAAGAGTGAAAGCAAAGTTGCTAATAACAACAACACATAAAATGCAATTAAATTTTTTATTGTTTTAATTGCATTTTGATACAAACTTAAAACAACATAAAAACAGCATGAGGATTGAAATTTATTGCCTTTCGTTTCAACATTGTGTGTACTTTTTAGGATTCATTCAAACGATAGAATTGTCTGCGTAAATGTGTGATGTACTTTTTTTCTCCTCTCTATAAACACTATATGTACATACGTTTGTACATTTTATGCTAAAGCCAACAAAAAAATCTTTTTTTTTCTCTGTGTTTACTTTTCATGCTGAAAAAAAAAAAATCTTTTTTAAATATGAGATTTTATCTGAATTGCATTATAACGCATATATACTCTAAGCCACACATACAAAATGTCGTATTATGTTATCAAAATGTTCAACACGATTAACACAGCATATTCTCATGTTATGTTTGTGAATTTTCATATTTTTTTCCCTGTTTGGATACAACGACGAGTGAAATGGAGAAATAATAATTGGGTTTATTTAATTTCAATTTTTCCTATTTGTATGTCCGACTGACTAAAACGTTTAAAAAGTTTGAAATATATCTATTTAAAAAGTTTAATGCATGCTTTCATGAAAGCTGGATGAAAGCTATACACACATGTTAATTAAAATGTTGCTTTTTGTTTTAAATATATGCAAGGATTCATGTTAAATTTGCTACACATTTCAAAGAGTATGCAGTTAATACAAATCTAATTAACATAACATATAAAGTTTGCTTTTGATGTAATTATGAACATTTTCACTATTCAAACATATTTACAGAATTTGTGAATAAATTTCAATTTTATTCATTTTGGGAATGTATTTTCAAGGACTACAGGGTAGAATAGATTTTAATAGATTAATAATATCAGTTGTAACTAAAATTAGTTAATAATATCAGTTGTACCACATAATTTAGATTGTTGAATTTCATTTGAGCACTGAAAAATCTATACTGATTTATCATTATTGATCTTAATTTTACCAAAGTTCAGTAGCTCGATATGGAGAGACACAATTCGTAAAATGGATGAAAAGCTATTAATGGCTGTAATTTCTTTCGTAACTTCACGTCTTATCGTTAATATGACGAAATGACAATGCCTTAGCGAGCTTATGCTGTTTGGGAATGTTTGGCCACTCAAATGAAGATAACTTCCATTTCAAAGGCACCTACATATAGTGTTACTAGGTAAACGCGGCATTAGGATGGGATACGATTTGGTCTAATCTTTGAATTTTTTGAATATAAACTCTTACTTCCTAGTGGACGACTTGAAATAATGTTTAGTTATGGCATGTTCCGAAGAAAATCTCATATGTCGACCATAGGTCTAGTTATTAACTAAAATCCTACAAAAATCATTGCGCTTTAAATACTTCAACACTAACAATAATCCTTTCCAACTTTGCCCATCTCCTCCATTCTTGACTGTCTTATTGTCATTTTACTTGTAATATTGTTAATATTGTTGTCTCTCCATTGGAGCATGCAGTATAAAATGCATTTAAAAAATTTCTCAATGTGATATAAATTCTAATAATTTTCTTCTTTTATCCTATTTATTTCTTGCTGTATACGTTTCCTACATCTCTTTTTGATATAAATTCAACTTACGTATCCATTCATTGGATAAATGTTTTAAAGTTCAGAAAACCTGAACTATGAACTTCATCCAAAAAAAAAAGTTTTCATTTCGATATGTGTAGCTTTGACTTGCACTTCTTGTCTCTAACTTAACATAGAGTAAGAGAAAATTTATATTTATATGGAAAGAATAAAGCACTACCAATAAAAAAACAAAAAAGAAACAGAGACCACGAGCAATAAGTATGAGAAGGAAAAAGAGATGAGGTGGATATACAATAAAGTAGAAGAAAAGAAATGAAAAAAATAAAGAGTAAAAGAGCATTTAAGATAAATGTTATGACATTCATTTTCTGTTCGGTTCTTTTAATGTGACAGAAGCTCAAATGGCTCTATTAACGTTCAACTATACATATACTATAAATGTTCAAAGACGAAATTCTCGGAAGAAAATAAATCTGTATGCTGATATGCATTACACATATATTGCATGTATGTATGTATACACAAGGAAACGTCTTTGTTGGCAACATGATGAATATAAGAGGAAACATATTTGAGGCTTTTAATGAATAAATCTCTCCTTATTTCTTTTTAAAAATTTATTTCTCTGATGCTGCAGAAAAATTAAGACAAAGAAAAATGAATATTTTGTGTTTTTAGTTCATTGAATGAAGTGTCTACTGCTGCCTTTAATTTAAAGCATATTGCCAAAATTTTTAAAGATTTTAATATTCATTCCAAAAAGTGCTAAAGTTTTTCTGTGACCGCAATCAGGGTCAGAGACTGACATTTTTGTGGATTCTTCAGGTGTCCCTATTTAAAAGACGAGATTAGACAGGAGTTCCTTAAAATGAAAATTCAATTCTTGATGCTGAAAATGACTTAAAGCCCAGAGCAGCTCTATGTCATTCCACGTCTTATAATTCTTTAACAATTGAGAATTTTTCATACCTCTGCCCTCAGTAGAACTATAATTCAAAATTGGATCAGATTCTCTTCTGTTGAAGCTTGAATATATGATTGTAGAGTCAGTAGTGTAATAATTAAGTCCCGAAGTACTAAATCATTCCATTTCCGAGCCACTTCGAATAAATTCATCCATGACCACAACAATTCTTTATTTTTATCAGATGGCAGCTAAAAACCAAAAGTAGCTTTGTCCCTACTGAATAAATATACCGTATAAGCACTTAAAAATATATAAATAACTCACTACTGCATTGCCGTTGTTGTGTAATTTCTGAAATTAATTTTAAGACACAATCAATAATGTATCAATATTTACAGTCCATAAAGATAAAAATGCCTTGTTTTTTTATATAAAAATTCACTTGGAAATCTCTATTTGATTTATTGTCAATGTAATTGAATTTTCGTAACTTCTCATCGATTTTTTTTTCTCTTGATGCTTCAAAAAGCTTCCATGTTCTTTGAGGATTAGAAGTTCATTTGAAAATATTATTGCTTATTTTTTTGTAGATTACTTCAAGTGCGACATAGAAACAAAGCATTGTCAAAATTCAATTTTAAAGTTTAAATTGCTTTCATTCTTGGAGGTATGTTGATCTGAGGAATATTTTGATTCCAATACTAAGTATCCGAAGAACTAATTCCAAAGATTTTGATTTCAAAAAAATTGGTGTCATTTTATTTCCCCGTATTCCTTTTGATGCAACTTGTCTATGCCCAAACAGATGAATTTTGATCCATGACCTCATTCAAAAGTTGCCTCTGGCTACCAACTGCCATATGGCAACATCAAAAGAAATACTGTCTGTATCAGTAGCTGTCAACTATGATTTGGTCGTCCACGTTATCACTTGATGCATCTTAATATAGATAAAAAAATGATTTCAAAGAGCCATAGTGTTCTTGTGTCCTGTTGACATATCCTATCATAGCAGTTCTTAACAAACCATAAAGCAATCACTTTCAATTTCATGCGCGTGGAAGTCAATTACGACATTCATGTATCATACTGTTTGCTTATACAATTCTTCTCTCTCTCTTTCATTCTTCAATTCGCATTTAAAGATGAAAAACACGACTTTTTATACATCATCTCCTAATGCGAAATGAAAAGCTCAGTGGGAAAGCATAAAGAATAATACATACACGAGATAAAGAAATATAATAAGAAGCAGCAAGAAAATTGAGCAAATATCGAAACATCATGACATGACCATAAAAGCACACAAAAAAAAATCTGTAACCTCCCTCATGTGACTGACTTTTGTATCCAGTAAGGTTTCATATGGTTTAGTAGTCAGTGTGTATATATGTGCGATGATGCAATATTTTCATATTTCTCTATAGATATTTTTTTTTCTTTCGTTCATTCTTTCTGGTACAAATATGAAGCAGTTTATGGTCGTAATAAAACAACCGAGGATTCAATATTAAAAAATTAAATTTCCCTTTTTTGACAGAAATGAAAGGAAAAAACGTTATTGGAATGTGCCTTATGTTTTTCTACTCACACCATATAAAGCTCATTTCATTTTGCTCTTATGATGCCATCGCTTGGTGGATTATCGTAGAACCGCAGAAGAAAAAAACCCAGTTCTATCGATAAAAGAATTTTTTTTGTACTCTCTATCAAAAAATGCTGCCATGCACTATAAAGAGAATCATAAATTTTATGCTATGCTTTTTTGGTGAATGAAAATACGTACAGCATATTGAAAATGAAACGTAAAAGCATATTTTTTCTCTCATCACATGGATAGTCATAAAAAGAATTTTGGGACTTTTTAGCGCATTTTTGTAAACTTGTTTACAAAGGGAGCTTAATAATGCACTTTGTTCGTTCGTTCGGCTGTTCGGCTGTTCGGCTGGAACGCGAGATCTCGAAAACTAGACATCGTAGAGAGCTCTGGTTTGTTTTAATAGCTTCGTTCTATCAAGTTATTGGGTTATCGGTCATTTAGAAGTTTCAAATCAACGTATAAATACTATAATTAACAGTTTTTCATTTTCATATACAACAACAACAAAAACAATAACACGTTTTTTCATTGTTTTACAGTGTTTTTCAATGTTTGTCGATGTTTTTACAGTGTTTACAGAACAATGTTTGAATTTTTTTGACCGTTATGAGATTTGAATTATAAAAATCCGTTAAATGATGAAGTTCTTAAATTTGTGGAAGTTTTATATGGATCTTGTTTTTAAGATCTGAAAGCGACTTGGATCTTACTGAATCTTGGTTTTTAGGTTTGGAAGTGACCTGGATCTTACTGGATCTTGGTTTTTAGGTCTAAAAGTGACCTGGATCTTACTGGATCGTGTCTTTTAGTTCTGGAAGTGACCTGGATCATACTGGATCTCATTTCGTGGGCTAAGAAGTGACTAGAATCCTACTGGATCTTGTTTTTGAGGTCTGGAAGTGACTTATTAATCAATTACTGATCGCTGGGACAAAATGCGCTTAAGTCCCTCGATCAATAACACGAGGACTTTTGTAATTTTTTTTCTTTCAAAGGAACTTAATGCCTTTTGAGATGATTTTTCAATTTTGATTTTCATTTGCCTTTTGTAAGACTATTATTGGGCATTTTGTAGTAGATGAAATTTTATAGGTAAAACATATGGTGTAAAATATTATGGACACTAAAAAATTGAGAGGTCTGGCAAAATGAATAGTCTTTTGCTGACCGAAAGAATCATTATGACCATAAGGTTTAGTTCTAACAGAGTTAGAAATCTTTGACATTCTCATCGTAAACTGACACTTCTTATAACTTGAAGCCCTAGTATATTATTCCTACTGGTTGAAGCTAGTGGACAACCCGAGCTTCTTCAAAAAAAAAACTGGTCTAATGATGCGGTGTTGATGAACCGGTTCCCTAACAAACAACTTGTGCTGTTCGAGCATAAATGCTAAAGTGGCACTGAAGAGACTAATTTCGTCCAGAATTCTTAGAATTTATCTTGAGTTTTGTATAAAAAAAAGTCGGCTCAGGTCGATTCGATCCCATTTAGAAATTCGAGTCGATTTCCAGCTCTGGTAGTAAGTGAACGTCCAAGTATCCAACTCTGGATTCAAGAAAACTTCAATACTTTTAAAAGGTATGCCAAAACTCATTTATTCAGTTCTTACATTCGTTCCATAACTCTTCAAACTCTGTAATAAATCCCTTAATAATATAAATTAAATAATTCAGCACCACAAAAAGTACATAATAATTTGACCACTCAATGTACCTGAAAAAATAATCCAAATCTCATAAAAGCATCACTGAGTTAGCAACGAGGTAAAAATATACGCGCGTTGCATAAAGCTCAGGCGTAGGAAATTAAAAAAATGATTTTTTTTTAGCTGAAAACATCAATCAAATTTTTTCTCTCTATGCTGCTTTGGACATTTATTGAATGCTTTAGTTTTCAAAAGTTTTTCATTACATTTTCATCAGTTTAACAGAATTCCATCTGTAAATATCCATAATAGCAATTTTTTATTTAGTAAAAATGTAATTGAAAATGTATTGAGTCGTGTTTTTTGTAAATTGATTCTGACAAAAACATTCCAACAATACAATAAAAGTACATTTTTCATCGACGGGAAAAAAGACTGAGAGAACTAAAAAATTTAGTTGAAGAAGAAAAAAAAAAGTTGCAAAACATGATGCTCCACAAATGGTACACATTTCTGATATATTTCTTTCCTTTACTCCGTTTCTTATATTCATCGTCTCAATAGATGAAAAGCATTAGTCGAGTTTTCAATAAATTACATTTTCAAGAGCCATTACTCGGTAATGTTAACTCTGACTGTATAAGGGAATGAAATTTTATATTTTATTACAATCTTATTCTCCTTTCTGATGAAATTTTTTCATTACACACTTCACTTAATAGATTTTTTTCTTTTTCAGAATCAATTTTCGTTTAAATATAATCGTTGCTTGAATGGCAGGCAAAATGCGCTGTCTTAATGCAATTCATATTTACATTTGGGAATAAAAACGCTCAGCGGAGAGATTGATAGAAATTTATTTTTTTCTTTTTTGACTCTCTTCCACTCGCTCGATTTCGCATCTTCTTGTTGAATATTATCGAGATAGTCTTGAGATTACTTGAAACTATTCAAACATACATAAGGATTATACAACCAAACTACGTTGATCTTTCGAGATGTATTCGTACTTGAAAAAAAAATTTCTTTGCTTCTTTCATGCTCGATTAAGTTGCTGTGGATTTTTTTGATTTTTTTCTCTTTTAAATTGAATGGAATTCTCCAATTTTTCTGGCACAAAATGCTGAAATTGTTCAGTAAGTTAGGAACATTAAATTCTAAATGTAGAATAAATAGCTTGCAGAAATTCACATTTGAAAAAGCAATAACGAAATAAGATGAAAATTGGTATGAAAGTGGCCACATGAGTCTGATTTCAGCGCATTTTCAACACTTTAATGCAGCATAAAATATGAGCTATTGAAATTAAGTTTCCCAAAGCTTTCAAACTTTTGAAATGCATTGTTGAATAACTTTGCATAGACAAACATGAGGACACAGTAGCCAAGTCAAAATAATTTTAAAATATTCAGCAAATGTGCTAAAAAGAAAATTTCAACATCATTATAAAGATCAAAATGTCTTTGGTGAAATAAATTACAGCAAAAATGAGAAAGAATTTCTGCAGTTTTGAGGGTTATTTCCATCACTTCTAATGGAATTTAATGAACATTTTGGGTAATGAGACAAAACAAATTGACCATAATTTTTTTTTAAAATTAGAAAGAAATCAGCGGCAAATTGCAATGAAGAGAAAGCTTGGAAATTATTTTAATTTACAATAAATGGAGTTCATACGTGGAGTATTTGGGTATCCGAAACTTACCAAATATCAAGTGCATACCTTCTCGTGGGATCCTCTGATATAGTAATACACACCGCTGGCGTTCGAGCTATGTGCATCAGGCTTACAGGATAGTCTGTGCCTGAAAATACCAATCCAACAGTGAAAAATACTGTTAAAGGATCAGCACGATATCTCTCTTCAAACTCAATACTAAGATAATGGAGCCATAAGATGCTTCCATTGAGGCACAAGATGTTAAACAAACAAAAAAATAAAGTGAACAAATCTTACTGGACATTTTAATGGTCTGAACTGGACCCTACTGACTCTTGCTTTTATGTATGGAAGTTGATCCTACACAATAGAAGTGAAACTAAGGATGAGTTAAGGTTTACAATCGATCATTTCATTTTAATGGTCGAAATCAACTTGTGGATCTCATTATAACTGGAAGGTAAGCAACATAATGGTCTAGAAGTGAAGCTCATACGTTATCGACTAAAAGACCCTGGATCCTACTGGATCTTGTTTTTATGTGCGCAAAATGCGACGAACCTTATTTCTCGCCATAAAAATGGGTCGAAATAAACCGCCAAGGTATCATTAGTGCAACTTTATGTCTTAATATTAATACCGCGATGTACCAATGCCCTAGAGAACTCGTTTTGCTGTTCGAAAGGAACTATATATAATTATAATTTCGGCATATGTTTATACATTTTATTATTATTAAATTATATTTTACATGATCAGCATATAGCAAAAAATTATCAAAATCCCATAAAAAATACTTTAATTTCATGCCTGTATAATTTTATTTTCTCAAAATTTTGATGCATGCTAAGGTCAACATGAACAACTTTTAATATTTAGCAATACTTTTTCTTCGCAAAGTCATCAAACATGAACCATATGCTTTATGTAACATCATTCATAATTTCTAGTCTTTAATTTCAATCCACAATAATTCAGTAGACAAGGAAAAAATAAGACATGGAGAACATTTGATTTATGATGCTAACAGGATGAGAATGGTAAAAAAAGTATGGATAAAATTAGTTCCCTAGTAACCAATAAACTTCCTTCCATCTTATGGTTCATTCTTCTGACCTTGACAATAAAATCTCACGTGTTGTTCCAACTTTTTTATCTACCAAAAATTCGTGACCAATCGCTAATCTTGAATTTAAAATTAAAACAGATTTGCATAATTTTGTCAATTTATGGATGTCGCAAAATTTTACCTGACCGCTATCTTATCGTTTTGTATATGGCTAGATTTGTGAATCAAGTCTTTTATATCTAAATGAATATTTTTATACCGGCAATATTATTCAAATGACCAAATCAGGGATGTCTAACATTTTACCAGACGTTGACAAATTAAGAATGTCTAGTGATCTTCACCAAACTAGTTCCATAGCAACACTATAGCGCTTTGTGCGACCATCAAATGTAACCTAATATTTTATATGATGTACCGCAGCAACCCGCATTGACAACCCTGCAAAAAAGGAGCAAACATAAAAAATTAACATATTCGAGTCAAATCAATTTGAATGCAGATTTCTTGCTAAATTTGGATGACATTTGTCGCACAAACATTGACACTGAAAAATAAGAAGCTGGTATAATTAAGTCAGGTTCAAGCTCAAATTACCGTTAGTATTCAAATTAATTGTCTTGTGTGCAAATTTATTGACGATTTAATTGGTCAATCAGAGAAACTGGAACTTGCATTTTATGAGCAGCTTATAAATTTTGTGTATTACATATTTAATTAGATTAAAGCCTATCACAACATTACATTATGATGTCAATTTTCAGGAGTAATTTATCAAACTGGAAATGACTAATTGGGCTAGAATTTTGTTATTCAAATGGGAAGTTTACCTAAAGCAATTTCTAATAAAATTGGTAAACCAAACAAGCAATTCCGAGATAAAACTTATGAAATAATGATATTCAAATTGGTACTCAATGAATTCATATTTACTCATATCATATACTTGTATGATATTGAGTTGTCTTAAATAAAGATGTCATTTCTCTCGAATCTCACATTAGACAACTGAGTTCGAAATAATGCATGAGCGAGTTGAATGATGAAGATTCACACAAATTTGTTTGTGACATAATATTATTGTTACAAAATATCGCTTTAAGACGATCATTTAATAAATTATGGATTTAATGCACACTGTCGATAAATAATTTAATTACATTTTGGGAATTCGGTTTCGTAAACAAAAATTTATTATTTTTTTCACTAATTAATGCATAACACGACTCTTAATTTTTGGAGTATTTTTTTAAATTTTAATAATTTCACATTAATTTGTATTTTGCACGTTAAGTACAATCAACAGTCTTCATAAATCATTCCTAGTTGTATTTATTCTTTCTTTTCTTCTTGTGGTGGATTCTTGAGGTTAAGATCGATGGCAGCTGAGACATCTGGATGGATATCATCTCCTAAAGGCTTGAATCCAATTCCGGCACCAGCGATGTATGTGACTGTGTGTGTCTTGCCCTCTGGGTCAACATATGAGTATGATCCCTCAACAATGTTGGTTCCATCACCTTCTTCTGTGGCTTGGATCTTGTTTGATGTTCTGTAGTTGAATTTGTATCCAGCATCATCATTTGCTTTGTATTCATTTTCTTCTACATGAGCTTCAACATCTTCAATTGGTGTTTCAGCGTAAACTGAGGCGATGAGAACAGCGAATGCTAAGAAACACTGCAGGATGTCGAAAAAAAATTATTCATTAAAATCAAATTTCTTTCACTAAGTTCAATAAATATTTTTTGCACTTTAAAAAATTCGAAATTACTTACGATAACTTTCATTTTTAATATTTTTTTAGTGTACAGTCACAACAGAAAGAAAAAATTTGATGTTTATCAGTTAAGAGACGTCTTCAATCTAAATCAATGCGACGAAAACCAAAATGTTTTATACACGGCAACAATCATAAAGCTGTTTATTACGCAATTGAATGTTGGTGATGATGATGATGATGTCGCTTGATGAAGCAAGAAAAAAAAATGAAATCTAAGAGATCGCGAGAGTAAAAAAAAGAAGAGAGAAACTTTTAAACATTTAAAAGGTGTTGCGCTTAAGGTCAATCAATCCAATGGTGTTCACACAATTTAATGAGTAGCTCTTGAATTAATGAAATGTCACCCAAAAATATCAAACAATCTTATTAGAAGAAGAAGAAGAATAACACAATATGTGTGTCTTTAAAAGCGAATTATGAAGATTAATGAAGAATTTGCTAGCCGGTTTATTTTATTAAGCCACATATTCAAAAGTTTTTGGTTGTTATAAAAGTACAATAAGCTTCAATTGAGCAATATTCTATTGAAAATATAATTCATTTTTTTATAAAACACCCATGAAATTTTGTTCACTTGCGCAACAAAAATGAATTAAGAAGAATTTGACAATTTTGGTGATTCACGGTATTAAACTTGAATGATTTATTGGATGTTTGTAAGTTCCCTTTTTCGATATTATTTATTGCTGCTTCTTATTCAATTAATGTAAGTGACTACATTCGTACATTTTTTTTTTTTTTCAAAAAACTGGGCTAGGCTCCTCACAAAATGTTAGCAATTGTAATTTATATTTGCAAAATTTTTAATGACTTATTCGCATATTATGGATGGTTGTGAATAAAGGACAGTAACATTGCAAGGGATGGTTACCAGAGACAAATCACAGCTTTTTTTCATAGCTTATTATTTAATTATTGGTAGGTAGTCTTTTTGTGTCTTGGCACACCTCAGAGATAAGAAATTTTTCACAACATACCATAGGGGCTTAAGCTGGCATTTATTGAACATAAATAAAATTTTTGCTTCAAAAGCTCCAATAGGTATTACTAGATTTGAAATTAAAGCTACATCTTTGAACTTTTACTATTTTAATCTGAGAACTTTTTCAGAAGAAATTGCAATCCTCTGAGATTACGGTATTTTGCAAGGCACTCTTTGTATCCAGGTGGATCACCGATGTTATAGTACTTTAACAGTTTTTTTGCAGAAAAATTCAAAGTTCGGTTTCGAAGTCCAAAATGATAGCTGTTAATTTCATTTGCAGTCCTTACAATTCGATAACTGACAATTTAGGGAACGTTCGGAAATTACGTAATGCTAAAAATAACGTTTTCGGACCCCGTTACTCAAATTAAAATTTTGTAGCAAACTTTTGAGCATCGTAGCAAAATTGTAAAGCCCTCTTTCCCTCTAAGCCTTACATATGTAATTTCCGAACGTTCCTTTACTCTACAGAAGTTTGAAAATTCTGTTGATGTGTACAGAACTCAAATTTGCTGATGAACGAGACCAATTTATCATCACGTTTCAATTCAACTTCAAAACCACGCAATTTCAGTCAAAACCAGAAAACAAAAAGCCCGGAAGGCATTTAGCAATACTGGAGAAATACCTAAAGGTCAATAAAAGCTTTATAAAACAACCGAAAAATAATAATGGTGATGATATTCAATAATTAATTAAACTTTTTGTAATGTAGCAAAATGAAATTGTCATGAAATAATGTTTCAGCACCTTGTGCTCATCATTTTCATGACATTGCAAATATAATTTGTTACACAACCAAGAAGTTTAATTAAATTTACGCAATGAATAAACTGTAATCATCAATTTGTGCAAAATGTAATTAAATAATTGCAATTTCCTATCTCGAAAATTTCTCCAGTATAAATTCTCAATTGTTATTCACAATGGAATTAGTGCTTTTTGTCATTCAGAGTAAGTCGTAAAAAAGATGTGAAATAAAATATAAAAGTAAAGTTCTTCTATGTTATTATGCAACATATTACAAAGCTTGCATTTATCATCTGCAACATTTTTATCGTTTGTGAGCTTTTCACATCAAAAGCTCTTGCAGCTGTAAGTTATATACATTTTAATTAAGAATCACAGCGTGAAAATGTTTAAATTAAATTATCTTATAATACGAACAGATGACGATGGCTCAATTCGAGCAAACATTGAAAACGATTCGTGCTACTTGTAGTACAAAGAACAATCTTTCGGATGAATTAATTGACGGTTGGTTCATCGCAATATGTTGTCTTACTTCCAAAAGCAGAAATCTGATTTTATTAAATTAAACATCTTTTCAGGTTTAAAGAAGGGTAAATTTGATGAAAGCAACAAGGATCTAAAATCTTACGTCTTCTGTGTAGCACAAATGTCTGGAATATTGTCAAAAAGAAATGAAGTCAACGAACAGAAAATGATGAGTCAAATTCAAAATTTACTTCCAGACAAAATGAAGGAACACTCATTGGCTGTATGGAATGAATGCAAAACAGCACAGCAAGGCATACCTGATAAACTTGACCGAATCTTTAAGTTAACAAAATGCTTTTATGATGTCGATCCTGCACAGTTTGTTTTTCCTTAATTTTAATAATTTTTGGACAGCACGTACTCAAGTCTAAAATATTTAAATCGATGTGAATAACCTTAAGATAATCATACATAATTTATGATGATGATGATGTTGATGATGACATATATGGAGCAGCTTTTTCATGGACCATGATAAAAATACTAAAATGATAAGAAAATATTTTCTGCTTTGATGCTGTAAAAATTTTGCTCGATTCTTTTTTTTGATGATGATGTTGAAATGTATAATAAAATTAAATTAAATTTTACAAGCATACGAAAAGACTGCAGTGTGAGCTTTATGCTTTTTAATGTCAAAAGATTACAAAATTGGTATTTGAAATGCGAAGGATACTAGAAAGTTGTCAAGACTTATCATTTTATTGAATGTCAAGCGTCTTTATATTGAGATTTCAGAAATAAAAATCAATCTGACTTTTCTAGAGAATCGTTAAAATGTGACATCCAAAATATGAGATAAGAAAGCATGGAAGCTTTGAATAAAATACCCGAAAAGCACACTATTTTCGCTGCATCGCCATAATAACCGTAAGATATGAAGTTTCAACGCCTACACTGAAACGACGGAATTGGACCCATTATTAAGTCAAAAATGTATTGTGCTACACGGGACAGTAACATTATGGTTTTAAATAGTTTTAAAAATTATAGTAATTTATTAAAATCAGGCATTGGACATAAGTGATGGCATGTGACAAAGCGAAGACCTCTAAATCAAAAGTTTCCTATTCAATAGACATCAATCATGAATCTAGTCCAGTGTTTTTAAACCTTTTTCGAACGCGGCCCAGTAAGTCACATATCTCGTGCACTTAGTCGCCATGTTGTGGACGCATCTAGATATTTGGATGACATACTATTGTCGACAACATGCTAGTGTGCCACGGACAAAAGCTTGAGAATCTCAGGTCCCATTAATTTTACCTCAAAGATGTTTTCCTCATCAAAATAATAAAGCATAAAATTAAGATAAAAAATATAGGAACAACATTTTGATGACAAACAGTACCACTCAAAAATTGTATAAAAACAAACAGCAAAGAGACACAAACAATATATTGAGGATAGAAAATGACACCATAATCGTGTTATTTGCACACATTATGGAAAGTGAGAGAGTGAGAAAGAGAGCAATGAGGACAGAAATTTGTTAAAACCATAAAATCTAAATATATATATCCTTTACTGCTAGAATTTTAATGATATTGGCATCAGATTCTATAGCTCGTAGTTGATTTACAAATCAATGCGCATAATTTTGGGCTTTTGCGGCATTAATGGTTTTTCTGTGTCTCATTTCTGTCTCCATACACAACAGTGAAGCCCTTATTTGTATGTTAATTTATGGATAGTTTGAAATTGTTCATAGATTTTAAAGGAAATTATATTTTATTTTCAAATTGAATAACCAGACGTATAGCGAGCCTCTACTGTAGTCAAATGCTGACTGGATGTATATGTGCAATTTTTTCCCTATTCCTAAAATTGCATTTTCATCAGCTAGATAAATTTTAGAGTAGATTATAAAATTAAACATTCGTTATCTCACTCAAAAGTGCACACATTTATACGGGTATGTAGGTAAAAATTAATTATAAATTATTAATTAGCATTTTTTATTGCATAAAAATTAGAAGTGAAATTCTTGACTGAATTTCCTTTCATGTTTTTAATGACTTTTTTTTATCTATGCAGCCTTATGAGTAGGAATGTCGATTATTTGGATTTTCAGGATTTGTACAAATCCCAAATACCTAAAAATCAAGGGTTTTAGGCTTAGGCATCCAGATGAAGTTCAAACTTCTTATTGTTATTTACTATTATAAATCTTTTTAACTCAAATAATTTATCAAAAATTTCTGCTGCATGAGAGAAAATTACAGCAGTATCATGGCAAAAATACAGCAAATGACCGCCCTTAGCTTGCATCATTTAAGAATTCAAATATGATTAAAGACAATTTTGAAGGAACACGATGAAAACGATCTTGTTGCTTTGATGAAAATTTTTTGAATAATCTTGAATGAGGAAAAATAATTTCCAATGATTGCTTGATTATTTTTTTGTGCCTTTTAAATTTGTTTGAAATTTGCATCAAGATTTGGTCTGCATATCATTTGACTTAAAGGACTTGTATAGGAAGATTGTTGATACATATACTGCTCCATTTTTTGTCATTTTTCTTCATATTTGTTTTGAATCACTTCCCAATAGACCCATGCAATTTTTATCAACCTCCAAGAATTAATTGAATTAAATGTATTTAATTCAAATTACTTAAATAAATCTCGGGAAGATCTTCAGGAAGTCAAACTGGAATGATGGCAATGTTGAACGACAGTTGATGGAGCCCGAAGAAAACGGTCATGTTGCTTCGATGAAAAAATTTTGTATGATTTTAATTATTTTTTTAGACCTTAAAATAAATTTTCATGCAAGAAATTCAGATGAATGCATTTGGATGCGCCTCAAGAATAATAAAAACTGCAGGCCTGCGCATCTGAGCGAACCCTTGTAAAACCCAAGTACTTGGGGTATCCCAAATCTTTACAAAATACCCCAAATCTCAAGTACTTGGGATTTGTAATCGACATCCCTACTTATGAGTTAAATTTTAAAAATTTATGTTCCATATTTCTTCTGAATGACGATTGAATTTTATGGTAAATGAATAGGTAGGAAAAAATTACTCCATGATATGTAAATTTTTTTAAACTACGAATTCACGAATGCACATAAAAAATTGAGTTTTCTCCATTGATATTTGCATATATAAATATGCAGGTAGGTATAATGAATGCTTTCTTTTATGTTATTCATAACGCATCATTTATACCCTTTTGAATAAATTCACTCTACAATGCATTGCATGAACAGAATTAATATCTGATGGTAAAAATATAAAATTATATAGAATTTTCACTGTCTTTTTAATTTATATGAGTTTTATGTGATCAAAGGAGAAAAACTTTAAGCAAAGCTATAGATTTCAATTTGTTCATGCAAAAATTCTTGAAGAAATTAATGTAAATTTTGTTTGCAAAAAATCAATGCAGATATGGAATTAATGTGCTTTGGATGTTGAAAATTGTTTGAAGTTCGGAAACGAGTTTTACATTAATCAGCTATTATGAACATGCTAATTTGCAGCGAAATCTATTATTTAGCTCAGTTACAACAATCAATTGTTATATGGATAATCTTGGAAACACCCAGCTTAAGGCACTGCGAATCAAAGTGTATGGCACCAAAATCCTTTAGATCCACAGTTTATAGTAGGATTCCAACCATTTGTAAGCTCAGCACATGTGACTTGCTGACACATATGACCTGATGTACCCTGTAATGAATTGCAATCAACACACGAACTGAGCTTCATTACTAGAACGGTGAAATGAAAAAAAAAACTGCAAAAATTAGACCTGATAAAGAATTGAACCTATTAGATTGTATCCCGCTGTATCAATGATCTATATCAAATATAAAAGCCATAAAAACTTCAATTCTGGATATTCCACTTGTATGATGTCCCATAATTATTCTGTTCAATTAAACCCCAAAAATAATGAGAGTACACATATATTCCCAATATATCCCTATTGCTTCCGTGTGAAGCACGAAATTTTAAATTCATTTGTATACATAGCCTGGATATAAATATCATCATCTTCATCAGGGCCATCTATCATAAAAATTATTAATTTATTATGTTCCGACAGAGATTGCCAGATAGCCACTTAAATAAATATTATTTTCCACAGATGCACTTAAGCACCACTTAAATTATTCCCTGTGAATAAGTTATTAATGTGCTAGATATCATGAACTTTATTATCATGGATCAAACATTTCGAATGAATATTTTTACATAAATCCCTAAGAAGCACTAAAATTTTATAATAATAATAAAGTTTCATGATGAAAAAAAAAAAAGAAAGTAAGGAAAAAGAAAAACAAATTTACTGCACGAAAGCGAGTGATGAAGAAAAACTTATCATTTGGATCACAATTTTCTTTTCCATTTTCAGTAGTAATGTTGTAATTAATGCTTGCATAAATTGGTGAAACGTGATGTTGAATAAAATGTATCAATTTGGAAAAAGCTTCTTTAATATTCATCTGCTGATGCTTATCACTGTGATACATATATACATATTCATTTGTCTCCCTCGCTCCCCTTCTTGCACATTTTGTTGAGGGAACCAATGCTGTTGAAGAATTATCTCAATTAGTAACAAGATTGTTGATATCAATCATGAAAATTTTGAGAATGTGTCTATTTTTTAGCTTGAAGCGCAAGGATAGTAGACAAAAAATTTAAAAGCTTTGTTATTTGTGGTAACATATTCAACCCGCATCAAAGTATTGCATTTTGTAAAGCTTTTTTAATAGAGTTCCTAACATATTGAATGGAATTTTATCGAAAAGCTCATGCATCAAACTTAAAATATGAACAGTTGTGTCGCTCAATGTTGGAATCTAAGGGCCTTCCACCTGGGACATGCATCAAATGACTATCAAATATGCAATCCCTTCTTCATCTGAACCGATCGACTAGAAGAAAAAATCATTCGACATGCTCATTGACACTAATCTTTTATTAACCATATGCTCACTTAATAAATTGTAATAATCACAGCATAAGAAATTAAGCGACAACAAATTTAGAACTTCCTTTATTTCTGTAATGAAAAATATGTATATGAAGTTAAATTTACATATGGGCTTAGTCGTTCGAAAATTCAGTGTCAGAAATGTGATGTAATTGGCTTATTTCTCCACTGGATATTTAGGAGAATATTTAAATAGTCTATCTTGTACAGTTCTAAAAACAAACATTTTGATGTATAATATGACTATAATTAGAAATTTGAAAAAAAATCATTCGACATGCTCATTGACACTAATCTTTTATTAACCATATGCTCACTTAATAAATTGTAATAATCACAGCATAAGAAATTAAGCGACAACAAATTTAGAACTTCCTTTATATTTGTAATGAAAAATATGTATATGAAGTTAAATAATACATATGTAGCATGACATGACAATTTCAATTTTGAAACTGTGAGTAAACAGAGAAAAAAAGTATAAACATAGGAATTGAGTGAAAGCAGTAGCGGTTGTTAGTGATTTAATTGCTCAAAAGCACGAATTGGATTTTAAAAAAACGCGACTCTATGGCTGCTGTTGTAAAGGTATACAAACAAATACTATTGCATATATATGGCATTTCGAGATTAAAAGCTTTTATGCTTTGGGTTCAATTTACTCTATGATTCAAATAAAAATTGTTTTAACTTTATTTAAGCACTTTATTCATGTAGACCTTTCCAGTGCTACCGACTTTCATTAAAAATTCATCCAGCTTTGGCCTGCAGAAAAATTCTATTTTACATGCTGATTTATTTTGCCATAGTCATTATAACACGGAAATTAAAGGCATAAAGTGAGCCATTTATCCATTTCTATTTTTAATTCCAAAACATTATGTTGACGTTTTAATTATAAAAATCGATGTGTTACTCTATTTTGTAGCCTTCCTTCTCTTTTAGATGATCTGCTGATAAGATAATGGTAAATGTTAGAATTCCACATATGTGTTTATGCATAATGGAATTCAATTGCATTTGTAAATGAAAAGTTTTTATGAGGTGTGAAAGTATGTGTGACAACCTCATTAGTTTACGTGCAAACAATGCTATTTCCATCATCATTATTATGGATTTAAAAGGATTGTATAGTTTAACCTTGTTGCCGAGTTGTTACAAGACAATTAATATTGCCTGAATGAATATAGTTCAATATTGAAAATTTAATCAAATCCTTTGATTAATTTAAATTAAATTTAAAAGGCCATTACATATTTTTCACACAGATTCTGAGCAGTCTGTGCAGTCTGTGATCGTCATGTATTGTATTATTGCTACTCGTGTTTAAAAATTGATGAATTCTGTAATATCTGTGGTATATTGGGCAGGTTACAATAACGATACTCATCTAAAGCACTTACTTACATCCTTCGCTAGCCGTTCAGGTGGATTCTGATATGTCAACTAAAATTAGCTCTGGCAACGCTGGCTATCGCTTGCCAATTCTTGATTCAATGAGCAATATTGTCTCGATTGACAGCTTTTAATAAAAGGACTTGTGTCCACAGTCCAACTATTTTCCAACTTATCACAACGTCTGTTAGAGCACTATGTATTGGCAATTGGTAAAGGGCAGCCAGCGATAGAGCCAGCGATAGAGCCAGTTTTAGACGCCGACTGAAAGAGGCTATGGATCACAGTTTTTCTAATATAGGCAAACTGAATCGCATTTATGTGTTTCATTCATAATGATACTATCGTGTCATTCTCTTCACTCTAAAGGATGATTTCCTAACATTTTAAAAAAATTGATAAAACGGGTTAAAACATGGGATTATTTAATTTTATTGATGAAATTGAAATCAACCTTAATGAAAATTAAAAACAGATCTAAGGTAAAAAAAAATATTAAATTACACTTTTTGATGAACGAGATGAAAATTCATAACAAGCTAATTTTCATATTGCGTTTCAATCACCATGACAAAATCAATTTCATTCTCATCTTTAAGTCTGAAATGCTATAAGTCGATTTTCGAAACTCTACACGAAAAAAAAATATACTTCATGACAAAATGAAAATTGAATTGACAGAATTACCCTCGTTTACAAGCACAGAAGCAAAAAAAAATATATAAAATATTTTTCTCATTGCCATTTAAATTCAATGAAGAATCTACAGTGAAGAAATAAATTCCCTGAAGCTAATTGAAATAGATTTTTGTCAGCCAATTTTTATACATCGATTTAATATGGCAAAATTTATTTGATTTTCAGTTGGTGAAAACCGCTGACTTCATGAAAGAAAGGAATAAGTCTGAAAAAAAAAAATAAATTTTCAAATCATTTCATAGAAGAATGCACATGAAATTTTTAGTACACCGTGAATTTACTGCAATTGACATTTTCCAATTTTTAACTGCTCCATCAACCAAGAGTGAAAACACGAATTTTCCATTTCTGCATTGCTTTTTTGGCATTTAATCGTAAATTTGTTCATTTTACTCAACTAGAAAATTTAATTGAAACAATTTGAATTGTTTTTCAAAACCAATGCAATTCAATAATAGTTTGAGGACTCAAAATGTTTGTTGTTGATTTGGCATGACTGGATTAGGAGAATGTGATTGTTATTTTTATTCACCGTGAATTTCGTTTAATTTTTAAATGTGGTGCAGTAAATATTATTGCTGATTTAGAGAGGTTGAAGCATGAGCAGAATGTCTCCTCTTTAATATTGATGAAGCTTCACTAGTGAGCGAAGGTATCTCATTAATATTGTGGATTAGTACTTTCATACCTAATTAATTTTGAAATGTTGTCCATATGGCAGCCATGTGTTAACTTGTTAAATTATGTGTACTTTTGCCAAACGACTTCCCGAACAGCACAATATGTTCACTAGGACACCACTGTGATGCCGTCTTAACGCCAAATCGTGATGTTATTCTGACGGCATCGTAACGGTGGGACGTAAAAATGTGGTTCGTCGAATTATGTTGCTCGGACTGCCATTTAGCTGTAACTTAATTATCCGTTTAACCGCCGTACATGAGTGACACAAATAAAGAAATCTGCGCCATAGAGCTTTTAAAATCCACTAAAGCGCTTTTATCACCACATTTTCCTATTAAACGTTACAGACAGAAAAGTAATCAAAAGTGATTCAGGATAAAGGTTTGAAATTTCTCAATAAAGTCATATTGGATTATATTAATGAAAAATATTAAACTAATTAATAATATCAAATTTCATTTAATTGCATCAACCTGTATATATGTAAATTAATTCAATAACCCGACATTTTAACTTTAACCTTATCTATGGATCAAAATCAATGTAAATATTTTTTATTACAATTTAATTATTCACATGCATGGCATGTTGTTTGATTTTATCAGTTAAAAGATTCATGTGATAGACATGAAACATGTTCGATTTTTCATTTATATATTTATAATGTTGCCCTCTTCAATTATTCTCATGTCGCTTCCGAGACAATCAACATACATGACATGCGAAACTTTTTCATCTATTTATGTTGTTGTTGTTGTTTTTTGTTACTTCCTTTTTTGTTTTGTTGTTCTGATATTTTGTTTGTTTTTCAATGTGACATATATGTATGAGAAGATCTGATTGGGAAAAGAGTAGAGTTTGTGGGAAGTTAAGACTTACAAGTATCTTATTGTATGATGTTGGTATTATTTCTTTTAGGAATTCCTCATAAAAACATATTGCTGTAGCTTGTTTTGGTAGAAAGTGATATAAATAATAAACGAAGAATAAAACATTCATTTATAATTGATTCATAAAGTCCCACCAGAGATTTTATCATGAAAAAAAGACACGTTTAAATCTGATCAATATTAATGCTATCGCTTATATCCTTGTGACAAAAGAAACTTAAGGACATAATCTCTTTACTGAATAGGGAGAGACAAAATCGATTTTGTTTGGAAAAGTTTAATGGAATGCATTCTATATAAATCAAATTATCATTCCAATTTCTTTCATTCACTAAGTCACTCTCCATCCTTGTTTCTTCTCCTTCTCCGGATTTTCTATTGTATACAGCAACAAATCTTATTAATAGATTCTGAGTATCAGCACTTTTTCTTTTATTCAGCATTTTTAACTCATTTAAATTTAGCTTATGAATTCTATTATGAATTATCAGTTGTTACTAATTGAGTTTATGACCTAGAGACAAGCTGTAAATAGAGCACTAAACTAGCTTTACTAACACAAGGGCGCGTAGAGGAAGGATTGTTCGGTTTTTCATCAAAATTCTTAACAAATTGAAGAACTTTTCCTGAAATAAGGATAGGGGAACCTCACAACTACTCTTGCCTTCCTGGATACGCTTTTGATACAGCATATTGCTTTGTAGATTAGAACTAAGTTTAGCCAATAACCTTCAGGCAAGGTCTTTTTAAGAAATTATAATTTGTTTTTTTATCAAAGTTGATCTTTTACCTTATTATGCTTTACAGACCCTTATCGTCTCGTCTCTAAGTCTCTATAAAACTTTATTTTTCGATATCAGGAAGCAAGAATAAAGTAGGAATTTTTCAGATTCAATTTTCGTCCATCTTCCTAAAAAAAATTCTATCACATGAATAGCAAATGCAAATGAAAATGGGAGGACAGAAGACAATTTTTTGAAAGGGAAGCATGAAAAAACCAATAAATTTGCAAATTCTTTCTGCAGACATGAAAAACAATTTTTTTGTGCAGTTTTCTGTGTATGTTTTCAACTTCCGTTCCTCTCCTACCGTTCAATAACTTTCATGTTTGAAAAGTGTTAAGTGCAAAAAAAAAAAACTTTTCTGAATGCAATTGTGATATTTTATGGAACCAACTTTCAATTTTTATCTAAAAAATTTATTATCGAAATATTCAATTCATTTGAGTATCCCACACTCAAAACTTCCTTGATAATTGTTGTTGTGAAAGAAGATGTCATAAATTGCTGAACATTTTGTGGGGAGAGAAAAGTTAGGCAAAACGAATCACAAGGAAATTATAGCAATGCCACATGCCCTTTATATTTTCGGTAAATAGAATCATAATGTCAAAAGTTTAACACAATTTCCTACAAATCTCTTGAGAACATTCTCAATAATTAATCTAATTTTGTTGATAATTTTATCTTAATTGAGGTTGTCTGTTGAACTGCTGAAATTATATTAGATACAATAAAAATAAACAAATTCTCTTCTGACCCGGAGCTTTAAATCTCTTTCCTTATTTCAACTTGTTCAAAAATTTTTATTGTTTAATTATCTTTTTATATCGCATCCTCAATTATTCGCCCCTTTTCCTAGCCACATAATTGAAAATGTAGCAACAAGAAAACATCATAATAAATTTAGCTCCAATTTTTTTATCGGATCTGCATTTTTGCTTTCATCAATGCGTACAAAATGTTATTGGATTTATAAAATATGCCTTAAAATAGAATACAGTTTCCTTAAAATTTGGGTGACATTTGATGATCTGAAATGGGTAGCGACCATACTTAATTAAAATTTAAATAGGAATAAAATGGTCAGCATGTCAATT
Source organism: Chironomus tepperi (assembly GCF_022539635.2). NCBI lineage: Eukaryota > Metazoa > Arthropoda > Insecta > Diptera > Chironomidae > Chironomus > Chironomus tepperi. Next base: position 1,055,176 of record NW_027226222.1, read on the forward strand.
TAGCAAATTTTTCCTTTTGGTCCCAAATATATTCTCTTAAAGACTACTATTAGGCTGACAACACACATTAATTCGTTATTGACCTAATTTTAGCAAAATTATAGGTTCAAGTTACAAAGTAAGACTGTAAACTGATTCTTCATTTCCATTGATTTCTAAAATGTCTTCACTTTTTCATAGTCTCCTTTTTATTACTGTTTATACTTCCAGTAATTACCATTGAGTCGATATCCAATTGTTTCTGTACTTTTAGGACTTCAGACGACCTGGACATATGTCAAGACGTTCAATTGAGTGCACAGCACTTACCGGAAATGTCAAAAACACCTGGATTGAAGTGACAGAAAAGATTTTGAACTTCCAATTGGTCTTGAAGGATAATCAGCTTTAGTCATTACATACCCATAGCAATCATCCCATTTATGTATGAAAGTGCAAGCTAACGAAGTAAATAAATAAGCTTTCTAAAAAATAATGATTGCTATAAAATCATACAACATAAGCATGCTTGTTTGTTCAAAGTCTAGGAAACCTAGACGGATTCTTATTATCAACAGTATTTTTTACTGTTATTTTGTTTGTGGAAGCCATAATAAATAAGTACAATATAACATACTAATTGTTGGTGCTTTCCATTACAGACATAAAAATACCAAAATAAAAATTACGACAACTAAGTTAACGACCAACATATGACGTCAAAAAATAGAACTATTAACTGTTTTAAATGGAACAAACTATTTAATCAATAAATCTTTTTCACTCAGTATTTAGTCCATATCTGCTTTTAGGCCGGTCACTTATTACATAATGTAATTTACATTAAGAGGTTTGGTAAGGTACTGTGGGGAGGTGAAGTTAACCTAACATTTATGAATAGTATGAAAAAATTATTTTATTTAAATACTGTTAGACACAAAACTTTAAAGACTGGTTAATCAGTTTTCAGTCCTTCATTTATAATTAATTTTGAAGCTCTTTCTGCAACAGCAACAATCGCTGAGTTTGGATAGCCAGAAAGTGGCAAAGGAAAAACACTTCCGTCAATAACTTTCAATTTCTTGACACCAATTACATTCAAATCATTATCAACAACACTACCGATAGCACATGTTCCACCTGGGTGATGAGCTGTCAAGGCAGCATGTCTTAATAAACACTCAAGATATCGATCATTTGGCTCATAATTTGGGTCATCAAATGGCCCGAAGTTTTGACATTGCCGTAATTTTGGAAAATGGATTGTTGCTCCGATTGCTTGAAAGGAATCTGACTTAATCAATCTTATGCTTAGTCTGATAGCATTTATCATACATTCAATATCATAATCATCTTTCAAATATTGTGGATCAATCAAAAAATCATTTCCGAAAGTTTTTGGATTTAAAATAATCCTTCCTCGACTCTTTGGCAAGTAGCATGTGCTGAGAGCAACAAAACCTTCTTGACTTGAGTTAGCATAAAGTGGAAAGAAAGCACGAAATACATCTGTCTTAAAATTTGCAACATGCTTCAATGTCTCCTCGTCAGCACTTCCCGCTCCAAAGAGTATCAGACCGTAATCGTTCAATCTACCGGAACCAATAACAGCTGTTGTCGACAAAACGCCTGCACCATCAACCAGATATCGATAAATCTCACGGGCACTTAGAATTTTATCCTTTGTGACAGTAGCGGACTCATTGATGGACACAAACAATGGAAAATTCATATGATCGAATAAATTTTCGCCTACTGACTGTGAATGATGAATTAAATCGATTCCAAACTTTTTCAATTCATGTTTGTCGCCAATTCCCGACCGCTTTAGAATGTGTGGTGAATGATATGTTCCCGCAGCCAAAATCACTTCCTTTCGCACATTAATTCGTGTCACTTGAGACTGTGTTGCAATTTTAACGGATATTGCTTCTTTGTTTTCATTAAATTCAATTTTCTCTACTCTCGCATGTACGACTATTGAGAGATTTTTATGCTTATATGCACGCCGTAGATATTCATGAAAAACTGTATGTCGAACGCCCTTCCGTGTTGTAAACTTCGACAGATTCAATGAAACATTTGGGTTGAAATTTCCCTTCAATTCTTTTGTCGCTCTTATAAAAGCACGAGTCAATGGCGTTTCATTCTCCATTGGTATAATGGATAGCTTTGGTGAATCGGTGTCATTTTCACATTCACCATTATCCTTCATTTCATGGCGATCTAAGTAGCATTTTAAATTATCATAACTCCAATTGACAGCACCTGCTTTACGCCATTCATCAAAATCTTTAGGAATGCCACTGAAATGCAACAAGTAATTTAATTGATTTGATCCACCCACTCCTTTTCCTCGAGACAAACATTGTTGTTCATTTTTTAAGCCACGCGATGAATACAATTGCGGTGTCGATTTTAATTGCCAATCCATTTCAGTACCTTGCATCATTGTACTCAATATAGGTATAATCGATAATCCATTAAAAATTCCACCCGCTTCAATTAATAATACCGTATAATTTGAGTGCTTTGATAATTCATAAGCTAAAACACTTCCTGACGTTCCCGATCCTATAATTATAAAGTCATAGTATCTATCCTTTATAGTATCAATCGACACAAGATTTGGTATATATTCATAATCAAATATCAACTTGTAAGCTATGGCGATAAGTCCTGTCAACAGCGTAGCCAATATCACTGAAATTACAATGATTATAAATAATTAATGAGAGCGTCAACATCTATGTCTGCTATTCAGCACTCAATTTATATATTATTGAATGAGAATTATTTACTGAATAACAGTGTTGATGCATAGGATATGACTTATTAATCATTCTACAAATACATTTATATCCATGATATCAACACTGTTGATTACCAATTAGAATGGAATGGTCTGTACTCACAAAATTGTTGAATAAAATTCATTGCACTTGGATGATTGTCACCACGAAATTTATAATTTATGTTTACACAACTACGTTTCGGTATGAAATAAAAATAGAATCACAAAAACACGTAAAAGCAAGCTATAAGTCACTGTAATAGCAATATCGTGCATTAACAACGAGCATTTTTTTTTACAAAGGCAAACATTCAAAAGCGATAGACAAGCTTAATTGAATTAGTGAAACAATAACTCAAAAGGAGGAGGAGCGGGACGTCGGGTGAAAATCGATAAAAGGAAAAACTTTATAAATAGTGCAGAACGATGACTATGGAATAATAGAGAGAGAGAATAGTTCAGTCAATATTATTGTTTAAACATTAGCTTTTATGCTATAGTTGGGAATAAAATTTAGACTGTTAATTGACACAATTTAAATTAAAAATATTTGCATTTAATAATTAATTATGATTGTCTCTTTGACAATTTTGAAAATCTCATTTATCATTGCATCATACATTGGGAATATGTGCAGGTATTCATTGCTTTTCTTATGATGATAAATCTAATTCTCTCAATTTCAATTAAAAACAAACAAATTAAAGATTCCAAAACAATTTGTTTGACCTCATTTAGATCTTCATCCGATCCTATTCATACACATTATATGTATATATATATAGTCACATAATTCTGTTAAAATTATAATTACTATGTTCGTTCCATAATCTATTCTTTGTATGGAAGTCACATTATTTATCACGTAGTTTAAAGAACAAACATTGAAAACTTTTCCTTTGCTTTACTTTAAAGTAAAAAGAAGAATTGAAAACTTTTAGTCATTTTCAGGAATTGGAAGAGAATCCATGCCTTATCTTTCTTAAACGTGATTTAAAATATTATTTATCCAAGACGTTAGTCAAACGATTATACAACTGGAGATGCAAAACTATTCTATTCTATTTGTCTGATTTCTGTTTAAATCAAAAAGGACCAACAACTGCTTACTTCGTTGAACATAAAGACCAATTGCTATCGAAATTCATCGATTACATCATAAGATCTGAAGAGCTCCGTCTTATGAGTTGGGAGCATTTCGATTAAGAGAAATCAGAGTCAATATCAAACACTGCAAAATGCTGAACACAAGTACATTATAAGAACTACTTATACTTAGATATTACTTGCATTCATCATTGTTGTAGTAAAGTCTTCAAAAAACAACCAGCACGCGAACCAAACTTTACAACCAGAACCGCAAAATGGAGAAAAAAAAAACTTCAAAAATCAAGCATGAACTGAAGATTGAAAATCAAGCCCTGTGAAACGTGAGACAAGCATGCTAGCATTTAGGCCACTGATAGTACTGATAACTAGCAGGTAATAAACATAATTAAGAGTTAAATGCCGTTAAATATTTGTTAAAATAATTGATAAGGCACAAATGGTTTCAATTTCCAATCCTTCCTGCTTAAAACCACCTGTAATCTATTGAAATATTCCATTTTCCGATGGAATTTTTTTGTATCATAATCTATCTTCGCTTCACACATAATTAACAATGAAACATTGGTATTTAAAAACAATGAGAAGAGAACAATGAGGAAAGAATGAAAGGAAGTATACTAAAATGAATCAGAAATTTGCTCGATTTATGAGGCTCACGAAAAGCGCTTTACACTTCATTTATAGTCCAATTAAATTAAATGGTAGGCGTTCGTGGAAACCGCCCTGCTTTTGTGGTGGTAAAAGTCTATTTGAGAAATTAATTTGTATTATATTAATTTCACCTCTCATTTGTGTGACCCATACACGTTTATCTTTCCTTCCACATCAAACGAATTTTTTAATTGCTTGTAGGCATGAACACTTCAAGTATTAAATTTTTTATCAACTTTTTCCCTTTATTTTCTCTGATTTTCTGTTTGTATAAAATTAAATCAAATTGAAATAATTAATTTGAATGCTTATTTTTTGGGAAAAATACGGAAGCGATGGGAAATTGTCAGTCGATTGAAAATCGAAATTAAAATATAATTACTAACCTCAATTGGCAATGCGAACAACTTCTGTGATTCTATTTTCACCTTGTTTTATGGAAAATGTTTGAATTTTGAAAATTCATTTTATCATATTACTGCAATAAAAATTTAAATATTTTGCTATTTTTATTTTTCTAAACATCTATTCGTGCATTCCACAAATGCAATTCCATTTTATGAAATTTGATTGAGGACATAGGAATTTATTATTTTAAATTTTAATCCTTTTTTATTTGATTTTTAAAATATGTGTATGTATATGTAGCATTCTGACTAAAGCTTTTAAAATTTAAAAATTTAATTTAAAGTAGCTATAGTGGTGTTCCTCAATATGTGTACCGTAACATCCTGTTTTCTCAAATTGAATAGTGAACATGGTCTCAGGTGTGACGAGGAAACAATTTGAAATCACAAAACTAGGGAGTTTTTTTATAAAATTTAACAATTTCTAGTGACAAGCTTGAATTAAAGCGTCAACAGGATAAACGGTAGGCAAGATTGTAAACAGATATGAGGATGATAATTTGAAATTTCTTTGTATGGAACTCCAAAATTTAGGGGGGCGGACTGTTTTTTGGACTTTTATATTGAAAATCCTACTAAATTGAAGAATATTTTCCTAACAGGAGTCCCTTTAAACCCATCCCATTCGACCCCTGAATACTCCACTAACGCTATGATTTAATTCTATTTCAACATAATTTTCAGCATATTTATTTCATTGGTATGCCATAGAATATTTTTAATAATAAATGGTGTACCTTAAAACAATTTCTATAGCCAAAATGCCCTACACTAATGTAATCGATTTTTAGTCTCACTCATTAAAATTTTGAACAAAGATACTTTCTGGTGCAGCATAAAATATTTCAGACTTACATAATACCATTCAAAACATTATCGTTAAAAATAGTTTCATTTTTCTTTATTATTCTCCAATAATGAACTTATAAGAGTTGGAAACGACAGCACTTTTAAAGCTTCATTTCTTCTTTTCTTATTTAAATTCTTATCGCTTCATTTATGGTTAAATAGTCAAAGAAAGTCACATAAAAACAAACTCCATATTTCTAAAGAAAAAAAAACTCGATAAAAATTTGCATAACTTTCTGTTCACTTACTTAAGGAGCAAAAAAAGTGAGAATAAAAATAGATCTGTGCCATGTGACCCTTAAATAGCTTATTATTATATAGATTATTATGAAAACAAGAGTAAACAAGATTTCAATGGAAAATAATTTTCAAAACTTTTCTCTTTGACAATTTTGTTTGAAACGTTCTTTTTATCAACAGCACCAATCTCTTGTTGAGAAACAAATCTTCAATTGAATTTTTGAAATAATATTTCTTGAAGCAGATTGCATTCAAAAGCATGACAAAGAATAACCACAAATGTCTTGCAGTAGTTGTGGAAAGCATTTTCTGTGTCAAGATTAAACAGTAAGCTTTTTTCTCCAACTACACGTCTGAAATAGAAGAAAAGACATTTAGTATGTGTTATCGTCTTTCCCTTTTTATTTGGGGTACAAAAGTGTGTGAAAATGATTTTCAAAGAGAAAATTCTATAAATTCCAATAAAACAGTTTCCGTGTTTTTTGCACATTTTGTTGCCAAAAAGGATAAATGTGAATGAGAATCCTAAAATGCTACAAAATTGTTTGTTGTGTGAAGCACAAAATGTTATCAGCATAATTGAAAATAGTTATATATATAATTTTTTTGTAGAAAAAGCTTCAAATTGCCATTATGGTACAAAACATATTTTCAGTTAGAAAAGTGAGAAGAAGATTATGAACACTCAGTTCAATTACGGTCGAACCAGAATTCCATTATTGATGACTTTATATTGCTTTCAATTCATATGCCTTTGACTGTCATATTTTTCGTATCTATAGGTAGGAACAAGTATTTGTAGTTGAAGCATCACATATATGCATTTCATACATATTAAAATTGAAATTATCTTGTAGATATGTAGCTTTATGTGACCAACATAATTCTGGAATATATATTCATATAGGGGATTCATTTAATATTTGTTTCGAATAAATTAATATATGTGTGCATATATACAGGAACATTTTTGAGGTATCTACACTTAAGCTTGACTCTTTCTATCGTATTTTGCAATTTTAAAATCCTATAGATACTCATACATTTTATAATTAAATTTGAAAATCTTCACATGACCTCAAGCGCCATACACGTTCCATATTTTCATCTTCTTAAATCATATTTGTGTACACAAAGTGTGAGGAAACTCATAAATTGCTTTATAATTAGCTCTATGATGCACTTAACTAGCTCATACAACAAACTGAATTATTTTCTTTTCAAAAATTGGAAGTATTTCAGTATCACATAGCTGATTGCGCATTTTTAGCCCCCTTAAAGTCGAATGCTAAGAGTCAGCATAATTTATATTATTTAAAAATCTTAGAGTACGATCGTCAATTACGCAACGCTAGAGTTGGCAATAGCCAGGTTTTTGTGTCCACTGACGACAGATAACAACCTGCGGCATGTGCCAACCGGCGGAAGATGACAACCTGTGGAAAGGACCAGTCGGTGAAATGTTGTTCTTCGGAAGAGGCCATCAGGCCGAAGTTGGCAACCTACAGAATGATTCATCGGCGAAAGCTGGCAACCTGCATTCCAACTCTGGTTCCCTTATACACAATATAGTAGTGACATAGCAGTAGTTGACTTTTAAAAGACAATATGAATGCAAAAGCTCATTACTAAAATCAACATTTCAAAAAAGATTTTGTAGAAGATAAAAGCATTAAAATCTTTCTAGGCAGTGAGTTGAGGAAATTTATGATCGTTTAATGAATAAACATACCAACATTAATTTTATCCTCATTATGTGGTAAAGGTCAATGATGCGATTTTATAACAATATTTCACCATTTGTTACCTTAACAGTATGTACTATTTAACTGAAAAATAATGATACATATTTATTTATTCACATTATGATGCTCCACTAGATACGATATAAAATATTGACTTTGGTTTGGAATTTCCCTCTCTCTATCTCGGCATGGGAAAAGGATTGTGAAGACATATTAGCTTATTTACATTTATTGACTTGTAATTTAAACACTTTGTACAGATAGTATGCAGAATTTTGCATTTTTCTAACTAGGTCACAACTCAATTCAGGATTATTATTTAGATTCAGAACATGAAGCTTTGGCCAGGTTTTTAACATGGATGTAAAATTTAAAGACACAATATTATTGTCAGATGCAAGTAAATATTCCAATTGCTTAAGTGAGACAAGCTGCTTACAATCGACAGATTTTATCATGTTGTTACTGACATCAACATATTTCAATTTAGTAAATTGCACCAGAAAATCAATTGAATGCAATGAACAATTTCGACATGTAAAATATTCCATTTGATTTATTCTACTGTATTTATATAATTGTTCCAATTGTTGATATGACAATTGCAAATGTAAACGTTCATCCACATTACGTGACGTTCTTCTCGTCTGGCTTCTGATTGATTTTTTTAAAAAGGAGACAAACGAAACCACAGAAAATTTTTCATTACCTTCTTCATTGTCATTAATTTTCGATATTTCATGACGAAATCGATACGGATTCTGATTTTTATAATAGTCAATTGCAACATCTATCATAACTTTGAGGTTTTCCGACACATTTTCGTTCAATGAAATTTTGATTAAAGATTGTATAGCTTCTTCGGATATCCTGCCCGGTCGGAAAATGTCCATCAGATATTGTATATTACTATTGTACTCAATATCAATGCTCGTTCGTGCAGCAGCACGTTTATATCTCATTCCAACTGAATCCGGTAAAGGGTTAGAAAGACGATCATCAATATTTGAATTCACTCGTCTATTCATTGGATTTTCAGGATGTTGAAATGAGAACGGTGCTCTTTGTCGCCGATGTTGTTGCATATTTCCTTCATCATTATTATCATATTCGCTTTCGCTTGAGGAGATAAACGAACCATCACTTTCCTTTTCCACTGAATCATTCATTTGACCTGCTATATTCATGAATATTAAGGTATTTTCAGATAAATCTAATGATTGGATATTTTTATAGTACAGCAGGGATGTCATATTAGTTAATCTATTTCCTGTAACATTCAAGTTTCTTATAAATTGTGATGATGGCATCAAAATTGGTAATTCATTCAAATAATTATAATTAAGATAGATGTCGATGAGTCTGTAATTTCTTAGAAAGATATAAGGTTTGATCCGGAAAATACAATTTTCAGTCAAATCAATCGTGTGTAAATTTTCCATGCTCTGGAATGAGTCACGTTCAATATCAAAAATGGCATTCTCACTTAAATAAAGCTCCTCAAGCATCATTAAACCTTTGAATGATTGTGATGTAATCTCCCGAAGGTTATTCACTCGCATTATTAAAATGCGAACGTTGTTGAAATGCTCAAATGTTCCATTTTCAATAACGGAAATTTTGTTGATTGACAGATCAAAAATCCTTGCTGTTCTGGCTTTATTGAAGGATTTAAGCAATGTCTGGTTGATTGATTGTAAATTCCATCGTGTCATGTTCAGTTGTAACGAAATATCAAAAGAATGTAAATTTTCCCACTCATTCAAACTATTTTCATTATCTCGAATTCTCATTTCTACACAATTTTTCATCTCCCTTTGTTGCCAACTATCATCTTCATTGCATGCAACCAGCACTACTACCACATAATTACAACAAATAGTTAAAATTTTCAGTAACTGAATAAACTTTATAAGGAATCTCATCTCAGATGCGACTGACAATCTTGAAAGGGAATAAAAAACTGGAAATTTTCCAAACATCAACTTGCATTTTATAGAATAGCATTGAATAAGAAAAATTGTTTTATTGCATTTCTCTTCATCTTGCTTACTTGTCAGTAAATTAATTTCAATTTTATTCTCACACAAAAAAAAAAAAATCATCTCATGAATGGAATAAATATTATTGCAGGCTTTCGGATATTTTTTTAAAAAAGGAAATGAATGGATGAATTGTGAATGCAAAATGGATTAAAAGTGTTTATTTAAGTGAGTGCAAACTTTTGACAATGTAATATTTTTAAAAGGAAAATAATACAGTAGATTTTTTAAAAATAGTTGATATCAGTAGAACAGTTCAAAGTTTCATAAATGAGTTCAGAGCTTATAAAAAGTATATTCTCAGTCTGAATGATAAGATGAAAGACAAATACAATATTTTACTAGCGATTGATTTAGTCTTAAGAACAGGGACTTTGGGCGTTCAAAGGGGAGGAGTTCCCCAGATTTTAAAGTGGAGGATTTAGAAAATTTTGAGTCAGGTTATTGTTTCATTCACAAAACTAACGAAAAGTTTTGTGGTGGTTTTGGGATTTTTGTCTCGAAAAATTGCAGCATAATGAAGAATTTTGTTCGAATAGGGAATAAACTCTGAAGGCGCTTCCACGAAAAAAGGTGGAGTTCTGCTTCATGGAGTCCATGACTTTATGGACTTTTGGAGTCCGGACTCCAAAATTCTGTCAACTCTGAATAGAACTGCATACATAGGACTCTAAATGATCGTGATAATTTAAATTTGTCCACCTGAAATCCAATCACACTTTATAAACTTGATGAATTGCTGACGCTGGATTGGTCGTTGCATGTGAAAAATTCCCCATACCGACATGATCGCTGGATCTATGTTGCATAAATTATGTACCGAAATAACTAAACCATTCCGTAACCGAGTCACTTTGACTCACAAACTTAAAAGTGTGGTTAATTTAATTTAAAGTAATCTGTTGGCTCTGCCACAATGTGAACAACATTGTAACCAGTACTAATAAAACCAGATGTAATTTGGATGTAATTTGTGTTGACCTACATAAGCTTGACTTGAGGAAAATTTGTGCCAGCTCTTTTATTAAAAACTATTGGTCAATCCACTTGGAAGCCAAATAGAGGGAGTTTCGATTTGGTATTAATAAAATAAATTTAAAAGCTCAGTAGAAGATTCTTTTTTATTTGTGTCGCTCGAGTAAAGTAATTTGATATCCTAAAATTGCAAAATTCTGTTTCATTTCTAATCCGCGTTTCAAACTCTAGAGTCTACATAAAACTTCAAAAACCACTTATTTATCACCATTCTAAATCCAATTAATATTTATTATGGTTCAATCCTTTAATTTTTGTTAAAATACAATTTTCACGAACATAAAATTTTATGTAAATCCCTTGAAACATTTATCCAATATATTGTTTTTTTGCTACAATATCCAGTTTAAAATTTTCTCGTTCATTAAAATCTCAGCTCAATATAAAATAAAACAAGACTTCCTTTAGTCAAAATTGAACTCGTAAAAGCTATAATACAGCAAACTGATGAACATGTATAATATAAAAAAGAGAAAGAACAGCAAAATCATATTTTTGATTAAATATTTGAGCGTGGAATTGCACTGTGTATAATCAATGAGATAAGAGTATACGTATGCTTTATTACTGTATCGTCATATTTTTGTATTTAATTTTCTCGTTTAATTTTAATTTCATTACATCGAATAAAAATGGATTTTTTTTTGGCGATTTATATGCTATGGCAAAAGCAATTTGAGTATTATTGAATTTGTTCTGTGGATAAAGGCACAGACGAGCTGAAAAGAAAAGCAGTCCATTGACGATTTTTTTTTAGAAAGAGCTTAAATTTTATTTGTAATTTCTGTTTTACAACCGAAGCATGAACATTTGACATAGAAATAATAATAATAAAATTTTCAATCACAACTCAATTTGTTCAATCAAATTCTCTCCTTTTATATATTTAACTGTATCATATCTACGAAAATGGTATAGCAAAAAAGTTATTGGAATTATGATGAGAACAGCAAATATTGATGTTAAAACAATGAGAAAAGTTCGATTGAGTTTTAATTGTCTGAGAATTTCATCATTTTTCGATTGAAGTTTATTCATTACTTCCATTTCATTATTGATACTGTCAGATGACGATGAAGAGATGTTTATGCATTGATAAGCAAAATGTGTATCAATAAAAATGGCCAATCGAGAATAGCTATTGTGTAGGACGTGATATTCTTCACAATCAATTTTATTCTCACTTATATTTAATGCTTTTAATGATGGAAAACGTTCCCTAAATTTGTATACACTTAAACTTGATATATTATTATGCGAAAGTTGCAAAACTTCCATATTCAGCAAAATAGGAAAATCATTCATGTCATTAATTTGATTATGACTCAGATCTAAGCGTATTATATCATTTCTCATTTCACTCATTTTCACACATTTAGTTATAGCATTATATGCAACAGAAATCTCTTCTACATTTGCCAACTTTTTTCTCTCGTGAGACGATTCATGATTCAAATCTAATTCTGTGATATTATTATGTGACATATCTAAATGTTTGATACTTTTAATTTCAAATTTAGGTATTGCCTTGAGATCGTTGAATGACAAATCTAATAAATTTAATGCTGTCTTTATTTGAAAGAGATTTGAACCAATTTTTATAATCCTGTTATGGCTTAAAATGATTTGTCTCAAGTCAGTACACTTTTTAAATAAATTCGAATGTAAATGCGTAATACAATTATTCGAGATATCTATCGATGCTAAATTGACAAGTCTATCAAATGATCCGGACTCAATGGTACTGATAGCATTGAAGGACAAGTTAATCTCCTGTAATTCATGAAAATTACCACTGAAAATATGTTTCGTTATCTTTGTCAAATGATTCTCCATCAAATCAATCTTTTCCAATTTTCCGTTCATCGTGAAGCTCCCATTCTCAATTTCCGTGATTTCATTACTTTGAAAATCAATACTATGAATGCTTGAGATATTCCTCAGCATGTTTTTTGTTATACTCGAAATCCCCAAATGTCGCAAATGTATTCGAGAATTGATTTTACTTTGCTGTGCTATTTCATCAATAACAGCTTCCTCGAGAGCATTGCCACTCAGATTTTTGAAGCTTTTCGTTCGATTCACATCATTTGCGTTGTTTTGATGCTTTTGTTGCTTACACGTTGAACAATCGATGATGACAAAAAAGGAAATAAGGAAAATTGAAAGTAGAACAACATTCACGAAAAGGGATCTAAAAAATATAAAAAAACGGAATTGAATTTATAGAAAAAAATATACAATGCAATTATTTCACTACCGCATGACTGAAGGAATTGAGCTAAACTGAGATTTCAAATGCAAATAAATTAATTTATTATTTTTTAATCACTTTCATTATCAAGTGATTATAACTTTGTAAATAAGCAAAACAAAATTGAACTTCGCACAATTCATAAACATCCATAGCTGTATATAGAATCAATGTCGTTGACACTATCAGCTGAACAAATGATTCAACATCACGTCATCAAATTTTTTCATAATCTCTATAATTCAGCGAATATGACGACGTCAATATGCAATGAATTAATTTAATTATTTTAACGGATTAATTACATTTTCAATAAAGCTTAAAATGTAATCCATATTGATGTATATTCACGAATATTATAATAATAAATCAATTTAAAATGAATATAATTAAATTCAATTTTCAATTAATTAATCAGCTTTCAGCATTTTTGCTGTCAAATAACTAAAGACTTTCCTAGCAAAAAAAGATATAATTATCCCCAACATACATTAAAATGCTTTGTAAATTAATTACTAATTAATTCTACAGAAAATCCTTAATATCCTTTGTTAGAATGCTAAGTAGGTACTTGTTAAATCTAATATACTCCTGAATATACTCGAAATGTTGAGAGAGTTTAAATTAAAAGTTCCTTAATAAGCTTTAAATTTTACTAATTTATTGCAAATGCAAGAATTTATCTTGCAAATTGGACATTCCCGATTGGCACAAGTTTTTCAAAGCAGTCAGATATTGGTAACAAGACATTCATAAAACAGTTACAGTCTCTTCGATACTATGAATAATTTGTGTATATCGGGACTTTTATTCCGAACAGACAAAAATTCACATATAATTTATCCCAAGCAGCTCAACGTGCTGGATTGTGCATCGCTGAGTTGTCGTATTAGCGTTACGATGTGAGGTTGTTCTGACAACATCATGACGACTGATTTCAATTTAGTTTAATCACCAAAAATGCGGTTTATCGCATCGTGATGATTAGGAAATTCCATCAATAAAAACAAAATCTGCCTTATCACAAGACTTGTTTAAAGTTTCTATTTTCGCATATAAGAGACATTCTCTTACAACCGAAATTCGCTAAATTGCTGTGTCATGCTTCCTAAGTGAGTGACCTATCCAGCCGTACTTTCGCATGAGTATCTCACGATTAATGTCCTCCTGGTCAGCTCTACTATTTTAATAGAGTCTCTTCTAATCACTATTTAATGGCCAATTAAAATATATATAAAGCATTCGACACAAATAGTAATCCACATATTCACACGCGTAGCAGATCACATATTTAAAATAGAGACGTTTTGTCTATTGGTAAGTTACAACATACAGCATCTGTTTTGATCACTTAAAAATCTCGGTGATGCCGAAAAACTTGTAAAGATGAACGCACACCTTATAAGAATCTTGATCATTGATTGACTTTTCATTGTAAAAATTATCATATTGATTGCTTCCATGAGACATTAGATACACGTTTTGCTCAAAAAATTACAACTTTCTGAATCTTATTAAGAGAAAAGATATTTATTAGACTTTTGAGCTTCCTTTATAACAATAAAGTAAATGAGAATCACAAAAAAAAATATATTATGGACAAGCTAAACCAGGTTTTCTTCGAAGACAATAAAGATTTTTTCTCTTATTCCAGCAGTTTCAAAACATCTCTTGAAGCGAATGGAAGAAGATTTTTAAATCTCGTATACGCAAAATAATATGGAGATAAAAATATTTTTAGCTCTTTTGTTTCCGACGTTAATAGTGACACAAGCTCCATGCTCAAATTACTGGCAGTATGTTAGATCGCCAGGTCAAATTGAGGGACTACTTACTATTACACCTAACAATGGATACAGTGAACATAAACTTAAACTTACACTTTCTGTTAGCGCACGACTTCCAGGAGTAAGTCATAGCCAATAAATCATATTTGAATATGCGTACATTCTATGTCAGTGGTGAGCAACCTGTGTGTCGCGGCACACTTTTATGCCGGGAAATTTTTTTGGAAATGTCATGAACCGTATGCCATGTGTGGTTTCGGTCGAAGCTTATCAACAAAGTGTACCACAGAAAATAAAAGGTTGCTCATCACTGTTCTGTGTTTACGTATATTCTAATATACATGTAGACTTGTCATTTAAGCTTCTACATCGTGCTAGTAATCTTAAGAAACACATATAATAACAATAACATGGCTCTAAGCAGGTTTTTGAAAAATTCGGGGATTTCCCTCTTCTTTGCTATAAACAATAGTCACAATTACTTTTAAGAATGTCTTTAAGTTTTAAAGTCTCGTAAAGTCTGAAATTTCTGGAATAAAAGTTTGGTACTGAAATGTCATTTAATATGAAATTTGTACTAAAATAATTAAATCTCTGTTTACTT
Organism: Chironomus tepperi; assembly: GCF_022539635.2. Taxonomy (NCBI): domain Eukaryota; kingdom Metazoa; phylum Arthropoda; class Insecta; order Diptera; family Chironomidae; genus Chironomus; species Chironomus tepperi. The sequence goes on from NW_027226222.1 coordinate 1,070,673, forward strand.
TTAGTCATATGTTGGAGATATAAATTTAATAAAAGATAGGCAGAGTGCATTGAATGATATAAGTCGTGGATACTCTATACAATATCGTGTAAGATTTCCTATAACAAGTCCATTGCCCAAAGTAGTGTCTGTCGTCTACAATAATCAACAAATATGTGTAGGACAGAAAGGTACTATAATTTATCTCAGTGTTGGGCAACCTGTGTGCCGCCAAAATATTTTGGAAACGCCACTACTACTACCGTAAACGGAAATGTTGTTTTACTAGCCGTTTTTCCGTTTTTTAATATGTCTGAAAGAAATTTTCAAAAATTATATCAATTTTTCTAGTCAAAAAAATTTTAATGAATAATTTAAATTAAAAAAATTAATATTCGTCAATTTTTTGTAGTGGCATAAAATAGGTTGTCCACCACTGATTTATCTCATGAATCATGAATGGAAATATTTTAAAAACATTTTTTAAATTCAGCTTATGGAACAGCAATAAATTTGGAGCACAATCTATCGAATAACGTTGCACCACATGCAGTTCAGCATACGCAGCCTAATCAACCTATACAAATAGAAAGCAGATTCCAAGATTACTCACCACCAATTGCGCAAAATTATAATCAAAATTACCACGTTCAAAATACAGTAAGGACAACAATAGCATATCGAGCGACACCAACTCGTCCTCCTGTCCAAGCACCAGCTCGTGTAATACCTCCTCAGCAACAATATAACAAGCAAACATACGTCAAGCAGAATGAGTACATTGACTCGAATAATCAATGCGGCATACCTCTTCAGAATTTACCAGAGTCGACTGGTTTAGTCATTAATGGAAAACCAGCACTTAAAGGACAATTTCCTTGGTTAGCAGCTTATTATCACAACGGTGTGAGAGAAAATGGATTCATTTGTGGAGGTTCATTGGTTTCATCCAAAGCAGTTCTCACAGCTGCTCATTGCATCCACAATAAGCATGACACTCCAAAGAAAGCTGAAGAAGCCATATTCTATATTGGCAAGCATTTAATCAATACTTTTGCAAATGAAAAAGACTTTATATTAGCACCAGTTACATCATTTGTGATTCATCCAGATTGGAATGCTTATAGTAGTACATATGATGCAGACATCGCAATTGCGCTATTATCGAGAACAATTCAATTTACAAATTTTATCAGACCAATCTGCTTGTGGACATATACAGATAATTATAATGACATTGTAAATAAATTTGGTGTAATTGCTGGCTATGGAAAAACTGAAAATTCTGCTTCGACTAGTGATAAACCATACTGGACAGCACTTCCTGTTGTTGATGAAGGAACATGTCTTAGATCACACAATGATTTTACTAAAATTACGTCTAAACGAACATTTTGTGTAGGTAGTCGAGATGGAAGAGGACCTTGCAATGGTAAGTTGAAGATTTGTAAATGTTTTATTGTTTATGCATAATAAGGAAGTCATTTCCTCACTAAACTTCATGAATGATCTATTTCTTATTAATTTTATTTATTCACAATATGAAATTTTTCAGGTGATTCTGGTGGCGGATTTATTGTCAGACAAAATGGCAGATGGTATCTTCGTGGAATAGTATCATCTTCTCTGTTTGATAAGGAGCTATATTCATGCGATACCAATAATTTTGCAGTGTTTACAGATGTTGCTGCTTACAAAGATTGGATTCAGGCATATATATAGTTATTGAAAGTAGATTTAGTTAAGTTGTATAAGTTTACTTAGTGATTGTATTTAGTATACTGCTTAGGGAATTGTATGTATATCAGTTAGTAGCAGAGGTCGAAGTCGGCTCGAATTTTGTATTTATAAATCGATTCAAGTCGACTTGACTCCATACAAAATCCGAGTCGACTTCAAACACTGGTTATTAGTTTTTAAAGAGTGAGATGTTCAAAGTATTAGCACCTAGAATTAACTGTAACAATTATCATTTTTATATCAAATATACAATTTTCAAATGAGTATCTGAGCCTTGAAAGTAATGTATGACAGGAATCGATTAATTTATTTCTGGATTTCCCAGACTTTTTTTTTGATAAATCCTCGAATTGTAAAGGACTTAAGCGCATTTTTGCCAAATAATCAGTACTTAATTAAGATATAACTTAACGGTTTTAATTTTTTAAATTCAAATTTTAACCGTTTAAAAAAATTTAATTATTGTAGAAAATGTATAGTTGCTGAGATATCGCACCTTAACCAGCCACTCAGTCAACCGATTAAAATAAAATTATAAGCGTTTTCTTTTCCAAAAATGCGCTCAGAATATATAAATTAAAAACGGGATGCAGTGTCATTTGAATATTTATAGCATAAGTATGTATCAAACCAGTTTTAAGTAATTTTATTGAACTAATTTAAGTTGATTTTATTAAGTCATTTGTTAGATATCAATAATATTAATTATCATAATAATTCTAATGTAAATTATTCAATCAAATGCTAGAAATGAAATAAAAATTGTAGAAGAGATAATAAAAATTTTATTGAGAGAACAAAAAATATTTGAGTATCCAAAAATAATATGAAAACTAGTCCCGGTAAGCTTTTTTATTCTAGGCATAGAAACTGACTGTTTTTGAATGAAAACATATGTGCCAAATGAAGCATTGCTCAATTGTCAACTAGTGCTAAAGCTGGTTTCTTTTTCGAAATATATTTGAATATTCTTTTTTTTGTTGTCAGTTCCAAATTGCTTCTCTGTGTGAATGGATGTGAAGATATAAACAATAAACAAGATGAAGAAGGAAATATTAATTAAAATTTGTTTTTTCACATTGGTTTTTGCACAGAATCCATGTTCTAATTACTGGCAATATGTGAGAAGTCAAAATCAAATTCAAGGACTTCTTTCATTCACACATAATCAAAGAAGTACCGAACATCATCTTAAAATCATATTATCTGTCGGAGCAACACTTCCTAATGTAGGTATAGATTGGAATTTCATCATTAAATTCCATCAAATATATTCGATGTTATAATAATTTTTAAAGGAAGTATATAAACATTTATGTTTATGCATTATTATTATTACAGTGCTTAGATTCTTATTATTATTGTAGTGTATCTGTAAGTGCTTAAAATTCATTCACGATTGAATTTGCATACAACAATCAAGTCAAAAAGATTTTGAATCACTTTCGATTTTATTTTATCATTCTTTGGTTTCTCAAACATATTTAATAGTCATTGTGTCGTCAATTTGACTAATAATCATGGAGGTGAAATTCCACATTTTAATTACTATTGATGATGTACGATTGTACGATGTTTATAATTAAACAATATTTCATACTACTACAAGAATAAAAAATTATTTTAGTAAGGTTTTTGAAAGAGAACAAGGGATTAAACATGGAAATACCAATTTTAGGAACGTATTCAGAAGGAGGTATTTAGAATAATACCTTTCCTTGTTTGCGTTCCATACATGTCTGGCTATTAACCTCTGACCGATTCTTTTTTATTTTTATGGGGTCATTCATTTATTTTGTAACGCTCTTGGGGAAGGTTCAGAATTTTCCGAATCAAAGAATCAAATGAGATTATGAGTCTTTATCGAGTAAATATTTAAATTAGCATTTTTTTAATTTATCGATAGAAGGCACACTTCTAACTTGTGTTTTGTATTCAAAATTGGGTATTCTGAATCTTAAGTGCATAGTTTAAATGACCGATGCTTAAAGATATCGCACAGAAAATATAAAATATATTGTGCATTCTTAAAATAATTTTTATAGCAGTTTTTCTGGTTTACAGTCATACGTTGGAGATGTAAGCCTTATTAAAGACAAAATTGGAGCATACCAAGATATAGTTAATCAATTTCCTTTACAATATCGAGTAAGGTTTCCAGTGCAAGCACCATTACCAAAATTAGAAGCAGTTTACTACAACAATAAAATTTTATGCATAGGAAAAAAAGGTGAATGTTAAAATTAAGTACCTAATAAGAACTAAATATTTGATATCTGCACTCTTTTCCTTTACGTTTTCACTGTGCTGGAAGGCACACGACGTGAATAAAGACTTAATTTTTCGCTTTTTCTACGTCGTGTGCCTTCCGAATGTATCGTATACGACAGCTAAATTTGCATCTGAGACTATTATAGAAAACCGGATAAATAAATTAAACATAATAAGACATTCAAATGAAAATTTCAGAAGTTGCTGCAATTATAACGACAATAACTTTGGATCATACAATTCATACAAAACCATTATCACCAACTATGGCCACAACAGAAAACTATAAGACAACACAATACATCCCGATATACCAAAGCACACCAAAATATACACAGGCAACGCAACCACCTCTACCACCTGAGCAATTGCGTATTTCTTCAGTTGATCCATCAGTTTATACCAATACTTTACCCAAAACTTTAGATTCAAATAGGCAATGTGGTGTACCTCAAGTAAAGCTAGAAGAACATTCCGGTTTAATAATCAATGGAAAGGCTGTAAAAAAAGGTCAATTTCCTTGGATGGTTTCATACTTTCATAATGGAGGTGAGATAAATGCATTCATTTGTGGTGGAACTTTGATTTCTGCAAAATCAGTTCTCACAGCAGCACATTGCGTACATGAAAAGGGAAATTTGCCAAGAAATTCCGATGAGGCCTTATTCTACATTGGAAAAAATATGATAAAATATTATGGAGAGGAAAAGGACTTTGTTATAGCTGCAGCATCTAAATTTATAGTTCATCCAAACTGGAACGCGAGTAAGGATTCTTTATCATTTGATGGAGACATTGCAATGGTTATTTTATCGAGAACGACTCCAATTACAAGTTCTATTCAACCGATTTGCTTATGGACAGCTACAGATAATTATAATGATATTATCGGTCAAAGTGGCGTCATTGCGGGCTTTGGAAAAACTGAATTTTCAAATACTTCAAGTGATATTCCTTATTGGGTTCCTGTTACAGCTATCGATGAAGGAACATGTCTTAGGTCTCACGACGGCTTTACAAAAATCACATCCAGAAGGACATTTTGTATTGGTGGTAGTGATAGAAGGGGTCCATGCAATGGTAAGATTAGGCATAAAATTAGGTATTGTTAATGTATTAAGAATTAAATGCTTTTCACTAATTAGGTGATTCCGGAGGTGGATTTGTCATAAAATCAAATGGGAAATGGTATCTTCGAGGAATAATTTCAGCATCATTTTATGATCAAGAATTACGAACCTGCGATACAAACAACTATTCAGTATGTACAGATGTAGTTGCTTTTCATTCATGGATTGTACAAAATATGATTTAATATTAAACATTATAAATCCATCAATTGGTAAAGAGTGTATAAAGTTTCACAATAAATAACTATTTTCATGACAATCTTAAGATTATTGTTCGTACCTTTTATTTCAGTGGCTATCAAGAATTTTATTGATCGATCTTTTTCCAGATCTACTATTCAGATACAGAAGAGCTATACTAAGGTGTTTCGTTACTAATAATTCTTTAATGAGTGATGGTACGTCAAACCACTGCACCCAAACCTTGACCTTCGGTGATGATAGCTTCTTGTAGTTTACAAAGGGAGGTGGTTGTGAGTCACGATTCCAAGTACCAAACCATTCCTCCACCAAGCCACTTTAATGTGCCATATTTTTTCCTCTATTACCGATTTTCAATAAAATCCCTCTAAATCATTCTGTCCATGTCTTGCATCCTGAAAGAAAATCTGTATACGCCCATCAGAAGAACAATGATATCAGAAAAATATTTCTTTTCTTCTTTTAGTCTCCGTTAAAAGCATTAGTGATAATTTCAAGCAGAATTCTCAGAATTGAAATATTTTGCATTTAAAGATGTATTATATTTATTTTAAATGCTGATTGCATTCCTGAGTAGTTTTCATACAGCAAGTACATTAAATTTGCATAAATATAAATAAAACAGCATGAAAACATTAGAGGAATAGAAGGAGTCGTAGCTAGAGATTTTCTATAAATAAGGAATTCCATCACTACGCAATAATTTGCGGTTTATAACAAGTTATCTAGAGCTACAGTTTTTTATACATGACCTTTCACGAGTCTATTGAATCTTCTAGTATTCAAATTTCTGACTATTTTTGCAAAAAAATATTAAAAAAAGTTCGAACCAGTTTCATATGCGAGAATTCCAAAACTTCAAGTTTTATTTCCAAAAAGATATATAAGGCATTGAAACTAAAATGACAATAAACTAAAATAGCTAAAAATTCAATATTTTTTGATGTTGATTCCAAGCCTGGATTTATTCATTCAAAAATCTGCAGAATCAATTTCCGTTGTTAGTTGAAGATAATCTTTCAAACTATATGGAGGTGAAAATTCTGTCCTTCTTTGCAATACAAAATAAATAATGAAAACGATTTTAATACTTACACTTCTACTTCCAACAATAATTGTTGCACAAAATTATTGCAATAGTTATTGGACATATGGAAGGGATCGAAATAATCAACTTGAAGGCTTTTTAACTATTCCACATACTATTGGATACACCGAACATCATATTCAGATACAATTGTCTATGGGTGCAAAGCTTCCAAGTGTAAGTATACGAATGAATGTGAAAAGTTTTCAGGCGTTTCATATTCCTTAATGAATTTTCTTGTACTAGTCATCTTGCCTTAAAACTCTATTAAAAATAACTTCATTATCAGTTATTGCATACGTCAAAAAATTAAAAAAATGCGTTCCTAAGACTCGTCATATGAGCGCATTTTTGGCCCAGCGATTAGTAACTGATTAATAAAAAGCGAAAATATTCAATAATACGATACAAATCACTTCCTTGGCCAGAAAACAAAATCCTACAGGATCTAAATCACATTCGCACCCCATGCAGATAAGATCGACAGACAAAGTGATTTATTATGCTATATTTTTGAAACAAGATCCAACAATGCTCTAAAAACCGGCTTGTGCAAATAAAAAAATATATGTTTATGCAAATTATTTGGAGTGTGTTCCTAAATGGTTTTAAAATGCATAAGAACAACCTTTTACCCCTGAAAAACATGTGTCCATCAAGTAGAACGGTGACCTAACGAGTTTAGTGAAACACTATATATGGGTTTTTTGTGCTAATTTGTGAAAACAAGAAAACAACTTTTAAAAATTTTGTGAAGGTTCCTGCACCGAGATATGAGCATTTAAAGATGCAATTTTTGACGTTCTGGATGTCAAAATGTAACTCCAACATAACAGCACCAAAAAATTTGAAACTTTGCTGGTTTTTTGTGCAACCCATACCCAGTAAAATAAGCCAAAAAAAATTTTTCAAAAAAGTTCCACTACAGAGTTATATCCATTTTTCGGTTTAAGTGCCGAAAAAGTAGTGAAAAAATCAAAAAAATTTCACACTTTTTAATGTGAAATCTACAAACCTTCACCAAAATTCTTTAAACTTTTCCTGTTTTTTGTGCAAGAGTTACCTAACAAAATAAGCATAAAATAATTTTTGGATATAGCGTATATGGTAAGATTTAGCAGTTTTCCCGTGCAACCTAAACTCAAAAAATTCAAAGTTTTTTACAATTTTGCATGGAAATTACGCAAGACTTTACCAAAATTATTGAAAATTCGCCTGATTATTGTGCATGTGTTACTCAGTTATAAAAACTTACACTATAGCTAACATATGGAAATATAATAGCAATTTTCCCTTGCAAAATAGTGAAAAAGTCTATTTTTATATATAAAAAGTAAAAAAACTAGTAAAATTCTTAATTTTTTCAGATTTTGAACTCTCAAGACTGCAAATCTTGATAAAAATTTTTGAAACTTGGCCAGTTTACTACTCATAATTTGTGTTTTTATTGAAAATAAAAATATATTTTGGAAGTGCCATTGTTGAAAAGTTACAGCAGATTTTTGGTGTAAAGTGGCAAAAAAATTAACAAAAAATTGCTACAAATTGCTATATTTCCATATATTAGCTATAGTTAAATTTTTTTATAACTAAGTAACATATGCACAATAATCAGGCGAATTTTCAATAATTTTGGTAAAGTTTGGCGTAATTTGCATGCAAAATCATCAAAAAGTTTAATTTTTTTGACTTTAGGTTGCATGGGAAAACTGCTATATCTTACCATATACGCTATATCCAAAAATTATTTTATGCTTATTTTGTTAGGTAACTCTTGCACAAAAAACAGGCAAAATTTAAAGAATTTTGGTGAAGGTTTGTAGATTTCACATTCAAAAGTGTGAAATTTTTTCGATTTTTTGACTACTTTTTCGGCAGTTAAATCGAAAAATGGATATAACTCTGTAGCGGAACTTTTTTGAAAAATTTTTTTGGCTTATTTTACTGGGTATGGGTTGCACAAAAAACCAGCAAAGTTTCAAATTTTTTGGTGCTGTTATGTTGGAGTTACATTTTGACATCCAGAACGTCAAAAATTGCATCTTTAAATGCTCATATCTCGGTGCAGGAACCTTCACAAAATTTTTAAAAGTTGTTTTCTTGTTTTCACAAATTAGCACAAAAAACCCATATATAGTGTTTCACTAAACTCGTTAGGTCACCGTTCTACTTGATGGACACGAAAAATATTTGAATGAAAATCAAGTTTTTAATATTGCTCAAGTTTTAAGATTTTTATTAGCCTTAAAACAACATCTCAATCTGTTCAGCGCTGGGATACTCGATCGATTCTTCTTTACTCGATTATTAAGTATGTTAGTGGTTAAAAGTATAACAATGTTCACAAAAGTTTTTGCATTTTATTTTATTCAAGATCAGTTTGATGTTGATATTAGTTTCCAGATAAGGATATCCATACTTTGCAAATTTTATTTTTATTTGAAGCAATACCGAAACGAGTAAAATTACTACCGTGAGTCTAAAAACGGTAAGAGTGCAAATTAAAATCTCAAGATGATCTGTTTGACTTCTCTAATTTTCAAAAAGGAAATACAAAATTTTGCAAAAACTTACAATTTGACTAGCTATAACTGATAATTAACTTAGAGATACTCAAAGGGTTTTTGGAAATTAAATCATGAATTGCGAGCGTTTTTGGTTTATTTTGGTCAAGACTTATTGGCACCGATATCCATTTCTTGATTTATTGATTATTGTAACGCAATTATTATTTGCACGGAAACTTCATATGCATAGGTCATTCACTTATAACGGTCGAATGTTGAAGGTCATATGAATCTAAAGAAGAAAATTATATTTAAATATGGAAATTTTTAAATTTGATAAATGTGCCTGAGAAGCTTATAAAATAACATATTTCTTCATGACAGGCATACGTTGGAGATATAAGCTTGGTAAAAGACAAGGAAAGTGCATACAAGGATTTATTAAATGGTTACGCAGTGCAATATCGTATCAGATTTCCAATCCAAAACCCAGTCCCAAAACTAATTACAGTTTACTACAATAACAGAATATTTTGTTCCAATCCAAATGGTAAGCTGAATTATTCAGATACAAAAGCATAAAAAATATTCATGAACATTTCTTCTAGACAAATATCGCAATGACATTACTATAAATTTGGAACATAATATGAGCGTTACGCCATTACAACAATCGAATCATAATCGCAACAAACAGAATAATCAAAAGTATCAAAATACACAAAACAGTCAAAACAACAGGAATACTCAGCAAGCTCAAAACATACAAAGAAATCCTCAACAATATCAAACGACAAACAGGATAAATCCATTTGAAAAAAATAAATATGAGAAATTTGCAGAATATAATTCACAATGTGGTCTGCCATTCCAAAAACTTCCGGAATCGACTGGCTTAGTCATCAATGGGAAACCAGCAAAGAAAGGGCAATTTCCGTGGCTTGCCGCATATTATCATAATGGTGTACGAGAAAGTGGATTTATATGTGGAGGTTCTTTGGTTTCATCCAAAGCAATTATCACAGCTGCTCATTGTATTCATTATAAGAATGATGCACCAAAATCTGTCGAAGAAGCACTGTTCTATATAGGAAAGTTCTTTATTAGCTCGCTTGAAAATGAAAAGGACTTTATCGTTTCACCGGCTAAACGATTCATATTACATCCAGAATGGAATGCATACTCAGATTCTTTTGATGCTGATATTGCAATTGTCATTCTATCAAGAACAATTCAATTTACAAACTTTGTTAAGCCTATTTGTATATGGACAGCTACAAATGATTACAAAGATTTGATTGGCTATTATGGAATAGTTGCTGGATATGGAAAAACAAGTCGCATTGATACGCCAAGTGATAGACCATTTTGGACAGCACTTCCCGTTGTTGATGAAGCAACTTGTCTCAGGTCAAACAGTGATTTCAGAAAAATTACGTCAAGCAGAACATTCTGTGTAGGAAGTCGTGATGGAAGGTAAGGGTATAAAATGATTTGAAATTTTTCATTATTTCTACAAATATTTTTTTCGTTGAGGTATTACAGAGGTCCATGCAATGGTAAGTTCAAGTAAAAATTCCATATCATACAAACTATTTATCTAAAATTATACATTGTAGGTGATTCTGGAGGTGGATTCGTTGTGAGATATAACAATAAATGGTATCTTCGTGGAATTGTTTCATCTTCATTGCAAGATAAAGATTTATTCACATGCGACACAAAGAACTTTGCAGTATTCACTGATATTGCTGCATATAGGGATTGGATCATACAATATTTGTAAGATCTACCACAATGGAGATTAACTCTTGTGCATTTTATTGTAAATGAATCAAGAAGGACTTGATTCAGGAAGCATCCGTTTAAGTATTAGAATTTAAGCTTGTCTAGTTTTAATCATTATTGGTGAGTTGATTTAATTAGGAACTTTTCATTATTAACATGCTAAACACTTTTATTCCTCTTTTGAATGAGATTTTTATATTTTAATTCAAATTTACTTATATTTCCATATGAATTTTGTCAATCGTTCAAGTTTTCATATACATGTCTTATACGTAACATTTGATTATTTTTGATAACACCATTAAAACTACTAACACATTGAATAATGTAATAAAGTTACATTGCAACTTTTAATCCAATTTTAAATCAAATGTTTCATTCAATTTCTTTAGTTCGCAATAAAAGTGACTTTTTGAATCATTCATACCCCTAGCTACATTCAAAATTTTACTTTTGTTTAAGCAATAAGCCATTTACTTATTACGTTCAGAGAGGTATGCTTTTTCACAAGTTTTTCGGGAATGAGACTTCGAAGAATTCTCTAGTATGTTGTCTTAGTCTCGAACATTCGAACGGAATGAGTGTGTATCTAAATAAATGATTGGGTTATGAAATATTCAGGCCAAAAATATCCTCGAGAATTTTCTTTTGTCAAGCATAAAAAGATTCTGGATGTAACCTCTTACAGCATTTTTCGTCCTTAGAACTTATTTCTTTAGTTGAGGCTTATTTGACTATACTCAAATAAATGAGCGTACTCATCAGTAAAGTCAATCAACATAGTTAAGCATACTCAATTTTGTGAGCACGCTCATGTCGGCTGTTTTCGACCAATTTCCACGGCAAAAAATGCTTATGTTTATGCGAATTGTGTTGTTATTTAAAATTCACAAAAGGCTATCGACATTCAAACAAAAGATCAAAATAAAGAATTTAAAGATTAAAAGTTAATCAATCGAATTTAAGGAATAATTAATGAACAAAAAAAATAATAGTCAGTCATTAATTCTCTTTTACAATCAGTATTGACACAATTCTACTACAACCGTATGAAATGTTTAAAATATTCAGTGAGATTGTCTCTTAAAAATATTTCATTCATATTTTTATTTCTCTTTCTTCTGTTTACGTTTATAAATCTCGTTGTTTAAAGAGTGTGGAGATTAAAAAAAAAATAAAAACTTGTGAGTACGAGAAATATATGTTTAAATGTAAAAACTGGAAGCGAAAAGAATATACAACTTTTTAAAAGCATTATTATTTTATTTATAAAAATGTGAATCTCTCACGCTCAATAGAGAATTTTTCAGTTGGCCGTTTAGTTGTCGTTGGGGACTCAATACTGTCGTAGGGAGGTGCAATTAATAAGAATTTTTTATTATCACACAATGAAGTTTTCATTTAAAATTGCGATTATTTACACGACTTTTTATTTCGCATTTGCTCAATATGGAAATTATGAGTTTGAAGTGTATGAACAAGATCCGATAACAGGAGCTTTAAAGCCTGTAAATATGAATAATAGGATACGAACAACAACAAAAAGATATTCTGCTAGTGATTTTGAAGTTTATGAATATGATCCACATAGTGGTGCTATAAAACCAGTCGGAAATCCAAATCGTCAAACTGTAAACAGACAACAACAATCAACAACAAGAAGCTATCAAAACAACGTGTTTTTGAATCCAAATTCCAATCAAAATGTTGACAACATTGCAAGTCAACCACCAATGTCTTTATCAATGGGAACTTGTGATAATTACTGGACATTAAAAAGAGATTTTAATGGCATTTGGGGTCAATTGTCTATTCCTAGTCCAAATACACAAAAAGCATTAATTCGTGTTACTCTAACAGTTGCTACAGTCTTGCAAACGGTAAGTGATTGACCTAATAATTGCAATATTCTTATGGTTGTAGATGTATAAGATATACTTCAATACATAATCAAACGTTCTAGGAATTTCAAAGATGACAAGTAATTTATTTTTTACTCATGATTTATTAGTGTCGTTCAAATCGTTTTTTTGTAAGTGAAGACTCTCTTGGATCTTTTGAACTTTATTCTCACTCCAAAAATTCTTAAGGTCATTAATGGAAATGATTTTTATTTATTTAAAAACGCAAAAAAACTATATTCGGTACCTAAATATAAAAAAATCTCAAAATAACTTGAAAGAATAGACAAGTAATAAGAAAGAGAATTCAAGTACTGATGACCGATTGAATCATCATATAAACTAACTTGTTTTATGATACAAAAATCCGTCTATATGTGGAAATCCCCAAGGCAAATTACATTTAAAATAATATTTAAATATGTAATTGCTTTCATATTGATAAGAGAGACATCGATTCCAAATTATAAAATTAATGAGAGTGTCAGAGAGATGCAGTCAAGATTAATATTATGAATCACTTGAGGCACCGAGAGTAAAATCTCAATTAGTTCTCATAAAATGTTTACCTATTAATATTTCATTCTCAATCATCTGTTTTGTTATTATTGTTTATATTTATATCAGTTCAGGTAGAAATTGTAACTGAAAAATATTTTTCAGTCTATAATATGACGTGATTAAGGATACACCATTTTCCGGTTGACAATTATACTCTCAAAAAAATAATAGTTATTTTTAAAAATGGCCGCGATATTTTGCCTGTTTAGCGTAACATTATGTAAATTAGCCTCTCAAGATGTGCCAGAATCAATGAGTTTAAGTAATAATAATCAACAACTCCCAAGTTTAAGCAATAATAATCCACAACTGTCGTCACCGCAATTAATAAATGTTCCTCGAGCATACGTTTCACCTTGTCCAAATTATTTCCGTTACACTTTCAATGGTAAAGAATGGTTTGGTCTTTTAGCTGTGCCTCCTTTGCCACTAGGACGAACTTTTCATATGAAAGTGTTTCTTAGTATTGGAATGAGTTATAATAGTGTAAGAAATTGAAAATAATAAGTGATAAGACTTAATAAGTAATTTATAAATAATTTAAATTTTATTATTTCTTTCACAGCGCTACGTTGGTGACATAAGTCTAGCAAAAGACAGACAGAGTACTGTAAATGATGTCGCAAATGGATTGCCAATTTTATATAGAGTAAGATTCCCTGTACAGAATCCAATACCTAAATTAACTGAGGTTTACTACAACAATCAATTGCTATGTAGAGGACCAAAAGGTAAACTTTCAAATTACTAAATTTTTGATTTTATTTAATATCTTCTGTAATTTACAGCTGTTGGAGAAATAGTAACGACCATTGCCCTCGACCACACACTTTATACAGGCTTAGCGCAACAAAATTTCCAAAATAACCAAAATTTATTCACAACACAACCGACTCAGCCACCAATTATTCCAACAGAACCTTCAACTACGCAAGCATCTATACCTATATCCCGTCTTACTCGTCCACCTGTCACAAGACCAACAACAACAACGGAAGCACCTTACATATTTCCTGAATTCAACACAAGTAAAAAACCACAAACTAGTACCAGCGATGAAAGACTTGGTGAATTTGATTCTCTTTGTGGAGTTCCACAGGTTAAAGTACAGAATTCGACTGGATTAATTCTTAGTGGTAAAGTTGCAATGAAGGGTCAATTTCCCTGGTTAGCTGCTTACTATCATAATGATATTGGAAATACTGGATTTATTTGCGGTGGTTCTTTGGTTTCATCTAAAATTGTCCTGACTGCCGCTCATTGTATTCATGATAAGCAAGATCAGGTTGTAAAGCAGCCCGAACAAGCTCTCATCTACCTCGGAAAATATTTCTTACATTCTCAATCAAACGAAAGAGATTTCTTAGTTTCTGGAGTCACTAAATTCATTATTCATCCTGACTGGAACTCACTATCGGAATCATTTGACAGTGATATAGCAGCTGTTGTTTTATTGAGAACAATCCAATTTACAAATTTTATTCAACCAATTTGTATATGGTCATCAACAAACAGCTACTCAGATATGATTAATCAACAAGGTATAGTAGCAGGATATGGAAAGACTGAATTTACAATAACTGCTAGCGATAAACCTTATTGGACTGAACTTCCAGTAGTGGATGAAAGAAGCTGTCTAGAATCCAATTCAGTTTTCATTAAAATTACATCACGAAGGACATTCTGTGCTGGAAATCGAGATGGAAGGTAAATTAATTAATTGTAATTTGATAATCAAATGCTAAATCTATGCTACATTTACAGAGGTCCATGCAACGGTGATTCTGGAGGCGGTTTCGTTATGAAATCAAATAATAAATGGTATCTACGAGGAATTGTTTCTGCTGCATTGTTTGATAAAGAAATGTATATGTGTGACACAAAGAACTACGCAGTTTTTACGGATGTCGCCATTTTTAAGGACTGGATATTGAATCAAATTGAAGTCTATGGTTAAATGTCCATTCTTGGAATAAAATTCTAGTAATGTAAAAACTATTTTTAATATTTTGTAATAAACTGTATTTATTAATGTTGACATGAACTTTCATTCTTTTACATCTATCACAATGCGTACAACAAAATTCAATTCTAGGATACACGACAAACCACGAAAGTGTGGCATTGAAGCAACTAATTTACATATTCTAAAATTTGCTTAGACGATAACTCTTAAATTAAACATTTAACAAAACACTTGTAAAACTAAGCAATACGTTTAAGCACCTCTAAAACATTGTATGTAACAACTTCAGTATCAGTTTGCATATCAAATGATTAAGACCTTAAGAAGCGTTTTTCGAGTTCTGTAATGATAGTTTTAAAAATTATTTTAGTAATTTTGTTAAATTTCAACATCGCAAAGTGTCAAAATAGTTGTTCTGACATTGCAAGTTACTATCCTGATTATTATGGATCTTATTATGGACAAGCCGAGATACCCAATGTGCCTTTGCAGCAAATAAATTCTTTTGAGATTGAATTGTCCGTAGCTGCAAGATTACCAAGTGTAAATTCTAACAAAATTAAAGTTAAAACGTCAAGTGATTTTTGTCTAATTATAGAGCAATGGCGGGAGTATTAACATCTCTAATCAAGACTTATACAATGATTTGCTAAATGGTCAGAAAATTATTTTGAAATTTGTTCCTGTAATAACAAACCCTCTTCCCGTTGTTTCTGGGGTATTTTTGAATGGAAACCGAATATGTTCAAGCCCTCCTGGTAAATATACTTAACTTATACTATGACCATAAAGTAGTTAAATTATAATTTAACAAGTTATTAAAATTATATATTATTATGTTCTACATCTGAATCCATTCTAAGAATACTTAATAAGCTACACTAAAAAATGCTTGAATTACACTAATATTGAAGATTTGTTAAAATGTGTGTCAAAAATTAATTCAAAAGAACAAACGTGATAATTTTAAAGCAAACTTAAATTAACAGTATTTGATGAACAAAATATCAGACAGAGTCGAAAGAAATAATTTTATATTTTTGGTGAGCCAGAAGGTTGACCTGCAAATGTTTAGATATTTAACATTCCACTCTTCTCAGACACTCGTTTACGACTGAGTCAATCCTTTATGACTCATAACT
This sequence comes from Chironomus tepperi, assembly GCF_022539635.2. Classification (NCBI taxonomy): domain Eukaryota; kingdom Metazoa; phylum Arthropoda; class Insecta; order Diptera; family Chironomidae; genus Chironomus; species Chironomus tepperi. Next base: position 1,086,946 of record NW_027226222.1, read on the forward strand.
TGAACTTTTATCTATTTTTAGCTCGTGGATCGTATGTCGCAACAATCAAGTTATCGTATACTTACACACTCAGTAGAATTCCTCAAATTGCTCAAACAAATTCTCGACCAAATTTCAATCCATCTTTTTACTATGAAAATCAAGAAACAACATCGAAAATTATTTATAAACCGCCTCCGACCAAACCAACACAGCCGCTGATCGCGACAATTTTATCTCCTACGCCACCTCGGCAAACAATGCCAAGTTACATAGAAAATAAATTAGAAAATGCAAATAACGGTCAATCAAATCTTTGTGGAGTCAGAAGAGATTCATCAAGTGCTGTTTCGTTTGTTATTGGTGGTAAAGAAGGAAAGTATTTTAGTCATCAGCTTTGTTAAAGATAATTGACGACTTAATAACTCACTTAAAATAATATTTAGCTAGGAGAAATGATTTTCCATGGCTCACTGCATTCTACTACAAAGAAAATGGATTTATATGTGGCGGTACATTAGTATCAACTAAAATTATTGTAACAGCAGGTTGGTTGATTATTATTATAATTCATCAAAATGATCTAGTTCCAATTAATGTTTTTGCAGCTCATTGTGTCAAAGATAAGCAAAACATTGATGTAAAAAGTCCTGAAGATTCAATATTTTATCTTGGAAAATATAAATTGAATGATTTAAATGAGAAAGATTACGTCACTGCTGGAGTAAAACAGTTTATAATTCATCCTTCTTGGGATTCATTTGAAGAAAGATACATAGGCGACCTAGCTATCGTTGTAATCTTTAAAACTATAAAATTTACAAATAATATCATACCTCTTTGCATATCGTCACAAAGAAGCAGTCATGAAGATATAGTTGATAAATCAGGTCTAGTTGCAGGTAGATTTGATCATTATTTCATTGATTAAATAGTTCAGTTTAGTAATCTATTAAAGGCTGGGGTTTAATCGAGAATGGAACGATTTCCGAGGTTCCAAAGTTTGTATCACTTCCTGTTGTTGATGATGGAAAATGTTTGAGATCAGATGAAGTATTTACAAAAATTACATCAACTACTACATTTTGTGTTGGTGATGGATCTGGAAGATCACCTTGCAATGGTAAATTCAGTTTTGTAGATTATTAATTATATCAACTTATTTATTTGTGCACAATGTTTTACAGGTGATTCTGGAGGTGCATTTGCAGTAAAAAATGATGCAGAAAATAAATATTATTTTCGAGGAATCATTTCTTCTGGTATTCGTGGAAGTACATATAGTTGCGACAACACCAAATATGCCATTTTTACAGATGTTGCTCAGTATACCGACTGGATTAAAAGTTACATTACCATGTATGGATAAATAGCTTATTGATTATAAGAACAAGGAAAATGACAACAATGGTTTTTCCAGTAAACTGTCGCAAGCTAAATTATTATCTATATTAATTATATTCTCACCTCTGTGGGTTTTTCAAAACGAGAAGAAATTTAGAGTATCAATAAACCTGAATTATTATTATTATTTTTAACAGCATAAAGCACAAAGCACAGAGTTTTGTTTATTACATTAATAGAGTTTTCCAAAATTAGATGCGCAAACCTGCATTGATACAATGAACTGCAGTTTTTCAGCAAACCCTATATGTTTATCAATATCACACGCAAACATTATACAAACGAAAAAAACACTATAATTAAATTAGATACTTAAACAAAATTAAACAATAACAATATCACTTGTTCAGATGTTCGTAAGAATTTTACTATGCAGATTTAGTTCTATATATCAATATTTATTCATGTTGACAGAACTATTTATAAACTAAAGTTTTGTACAAAAAACCTCAGTATTAAGTTGCAAATCAAAAGATTAAGACCTCACAAAATAATTTTCGCGTTCTAAAATGATTCGTTTTGGAATAATTTTTTTAAATTTGCTAATATTCGACGCCGCAAAGTGCCAACAAAACTGCTCTGATATTGCTAACTACTATTCCGATAATAATGGAATTTATGGACAAATCGAATTCTCCAATGTGCCTTTACAGCATGAAAATTCTTTTAAGATTGAATTATCCGTAACTGCAAGATTACCAAGTGTAATTGCTTACACAATTAAAATTGAAACGTCAAGTGATTTTTGTCTAATTATAGGGCAATGGCGGGAGTATCGACATGCTTAATAAAGACGCATACAATGATTTGTTAAACGGTCGGAAAATTATTTTGAAATTTATTCCTGAAATTGAAAGCCCTGTTCCTATTGTTTCTGGAGTATTTTTGAATGGAAATCGAATATGTTCAAGTCCTCCTGGTAAATAAACTAAACTTATTATGAATTTACTATTCATTTTTAAAGCATAAAAGTTATCACACTAAAATTGAAGATTCTGTTCAAATTTGTGTCCAATTATAGATTAATGTAATTGCATCCTTAATATTTTTAGCACGTGGAAGGACTGTCTCAACAATCACCTTATCATTTAGTTACACTATATCTGGTTTGCCTCAAATTGATGAATCCTCATTTATAAGCAACAATCAATCATATGTTTGTGGAGTCCGAGGAATTCACCAAAATAATTTTTCACTTGTTAGTGATGGTAAAACAGGAAAGTATTTCATTATGGTTATTAATTGAATGAATAAGCAGGGTTGATATCTATAGCGTGACTGTGATCCAGCAAAGTAGATTATCTCTGGATACCTATTTACGGTCACCTAGTTATCAACACTGTTAAAAAATAATTGCATCTTAATGACTCACTTTAAATAATATTTAGCTAGGAGAAATGATTTTCCATGGCTCACTGTATTAAACTACAGAGAAAATGAATTTATATGTGGCGGTACATTAGTATCAACTAAAATTATTGTAACAGCAGGTTGGTTGATTATTATTATAATTGCCAAAATGATCTAGTTCCAATTAATGTTTTTGCAGCTCATTGTGTCAAAAATAAGGAAGAATTTGAGGAAAAAAGTCCTGAAGATTCAACATTTTATCTTGGAAAATATAAATTAAATGATTTAAATGAGCAAGATTACGTCACTGCAGGAGTAAAAGAGTTTATAATTCATCCTTCCTGGAATTCACTTGAAGAACCATACATAGGCGATATAGCAATCGCTGTAATCTATAGAACTATCAAATTTACGAATAATATCATACCGCTCTGCTTATCGCCTCAAAAAAATAATCATGAAGATATTGTTGATAAAACAGGTCTAGTTGCAGGTAGAATTTATCATTGACTCTTTGATCAAACAGCTCAATTAAGTGATTTATTAAAGGCTGGGGTATAACGGTAAATGAAACTATTTCCGATGTTCCGATTTTTGTATCACTGCCTGTTGTGGATGATGAAGAATGTTTGACATCAGATGAAGTGTTTGCAAAAATTAAATCAAATACAACATTTTGTGCTGGTGATGGATCTGGAAAATCACCTTGCAATGGTAAATTCCGTTTTTATTTATTATGTCAATTTATGCACAATATTTAACAGGTGATGCTGGAGGTGCATTTGCAATGAAAAATGATGCAGATGAGAGGTTTTATTTTCGAGGAATTGTTTCTTCTGGTTTCCGTTTAAATACGTCTTCCTGTGATAACAACAAATATGTCCTTTTTACCGATGTTGCTCAGTACACAGATTGGATTAAAAGTTACATTACTATGTACGGATAAATAGCATATCGATTATAACAACAAGGAAAAATGACATATTCAATTCAAATTATTACCCTCAATTTTCTTTAAAGAATCACTTCCTACTTAAAGCCCAGTAGTCTCTATTTTGAAGAATAAATTTAGAAAAAAATTTTATATAAGAGAGAAAATTAAAAAAATAAGAAAACTATAAGACCTGGCATATTATTAATATAATTTAACTACAACAGAGTATTATCCTTTTTATAAGTACCATACATTTACGCAAAATTGGACATAGTATTTTGAGAAAACTATCTTTAATAAAGGTTGGCATTAAATTTAACAATCAACTTTTATCACTTATTTAATTTGCTTCTAAACAATAAATCATGCATGAATCATACAAATATAGGTTAAAAATAGTTTTTTCGATTGGATCGAAGTTAGGATATAAAATTACATCCTGAACATAACGAATCTAGTGATGACGAGAATTTTTTTTAATTCGTTAAGAGATTTCACATATAAGTAAAGAAGTTTTATTGATGAGAAAAAATAACTTGAGCAAAGTTTAAATTTTAATAATTATCAAGTTACCATGTGACCAAGCTTTATTCTGACAAAGTAATTCTTAAATATGTACTAAATATTTTATAAGGCAGTAGTGGAACTTGGTGGCTTTCTACTTATGTCCAGGTGCCGGTATAGTTTTTGCTATAAAGATTTAGTTCTTTATATCAAGAGTTATTGATATTGACAAAGCTTTTTAGCACCTCTAAAGTTTTGTACAGTAAACTTCAGTATTAAGTCGCCAATCAAATGATTAAGACCTCACAAAACAATTTTTGTGTTCTAAAATGATTCTTTTCGGAATTATTTTTGTAAATTTGATAATATTTGACACCGCAAAGTGCCAACGTAGTTGCTCTGATATTGCAAACTTTTATTCCGATAATAATGGAATTTATGGACTAGCTGAATTCTTCAATGTGCCTATACAGCAAGAAAATTTATTTAAAATTGAACTATCCGTAGCTGCAAGATTACCAAATGTAAATGATAACAAAATCAAAGTTAAAACGTCAAGTGATTTTTGTCTAATTATAGGGCAATGGCGGGAGTGTCGACATGCTTAATCAAGACGCATACAATGATATTTTAAATGGTCGGAAAATTATTTTGAAATTCATTCCTGAAATTGCAAATCCTCTTCCTGTTGTTTCTGGAGTATTTTTGAATGGGAACCGAATATGTTCAAGCCCTCCTGGTAAATATACTAAACTTATTATGAATTTAGTATTCATTTTTAAAGCAGTGCGTATATAAAAGTTATCATACTAAAATTGAAGATTCTGTTCAAATTTGTGTCAAAACTTAATTGAGAAGAACAAACATGATAATTGTGTTAATTTTGTTTGATGAGAAAAATATGACACGGAGTCAAAAGAATGTATTTTAATTTCGTAAAGATTCATGCAAACCATTGTTATAATAATAAAAATTAATTTTAAGTTCTCAAAAGGAAAAGGTTCCGTCACGGAGTTTTAGGGCTCCGCTAAATCTCCTTTATTAACAGCCGAGCCTATGGCAGAGCCTTCTTTATTTGTGTTATTCGGAATTGAATTGTTTACGCAAAACTTGAACTTATCATCCAAGAAAGAGACTTGCCTTTATAATAATTTAATTGCATCCTTGATATTTTTAGCAACTGGAAGGACTGTCTCAACAATCACCTTATCATTTACATATACAATTTCTGGTTTACCTCAAATTACTTCAACGAATTTCCAATCAAATTACAATCCACCTTTTTATTATCCAAATCAAGAGACAACGAAAATTATTTATAAACAGCCCACATTTAGAACCAAACCACCGATCAAGCAAGCAAAACCGATTATCTTAACAACGTTATCGCATGCACCCTCGAAGCAAACAACGCAATTCCAAATAAACAATAAATTAGGAAATATAAACAACGGTCAATCATATGTTTGTGGAGTCAGAAGAGATTCATCAAGTGCTGTTTCGTTTGTTATTGGTGGAATAACAGGAAAGTATTTTATTATGATTATTAATTGAATGAATAAGCAGGGTTGATATCTTTAGCGTGACTGTGATCCAGCAAAGTAGATTATCTCTGGATACCTACATACGGTCACCTAGTTATCAACACTGTTATAAAAAATTGCGACTTAATAATTCACAAAGAAATGATATTTAGCTAGGAGAAATGATTTTCCATGGCTCACTGCCTTCTACTACAGAGAAAATGGATTTATTTGTGGAGGTACATTAGTATCAACTAAAATCATTGTAACAGCAGGTTAATGGAATAATTCTTAAATTACTAATATGATCTAGTTCCAAAAATATTTTTGCAGCTCACTGTGTCAAAGATAAGCTAGACATTGAGGAAAAAAATCCTGAAGATTCAACATTTTATCTTGGAAAATATAAAATAAATGATTTAAATGAGAAAGATTACGTTACTGCAGGTGTAAAAGAGTTTAAAATTCATCCTTCATGGAATTCACTTGAAGAATCATACACAGGCGATATAGCTATCGCTGTTATCTATAGAACAATCAAATTTACGAATAATATCATACCGCTTTGCTTACCGCCACAAAAAAATAATCATAAAGATATAGTTCATAAAACAGGCCTTATTGCAGGTAGATTTGATCATTTTTTCATTGATTAAATGGCTTAATTAAATAATTTTATAAAGGATGGGGTATAACGGAGAAAAAAGTTATTTCCGATGCTCCGATGTTTGTATCACTTCCTGTTGTGGATGATGAAGAATGCTTGAGATCAAGTGGAGTTTTTGCAAAAATTACATCAACTACTACATTTTGTGTTGGTGATGGATCTGGAAGATCACCTTGCAATGGTAAATTCATTTTTTATAGATTATTAATTATATCAATTTATTTATTTATGCACAATGGTTTACAGGTGATTCTGGAGGTGCGTTTGCAATGAAAAATGATGACGGTAAATATTATTTTCGCGGAATCGTTTCTGCCGGTATCCGTGGAGATTCATATAGTTGCGACAACACCAAATATGCCATTTTTACCGATGTTGCTCAGTACACAGACTGGATTAAAAATCACATTAGCATGAACGGATAAAAAGCTTACTGATTATAAGAACAAGAAAAATTACAATCCTGGTTTTTCCAGAAAATTGTCACATACAAAATTATTATTATACCTGATTTTCTTTAAAATTATACTTCCTCCTTAAATCATAAACAATAGCCTATAAACTTAAGAACATCCTCTTTATAAATTATATTCTTATCTTTTTTGGGTTTTTCCCATGAAACAAAAAGAAATTCGGAGAACAGATTAAGAATATCACCACGTGCTAATATGCAGTCTCTCTTTTGGTGAGAATAAGATTTAAAAAAGTTTTAGTTAAGCAAGAGAGAAAATTATAAAAAACATGAAACCAATAAACCTGACCTATTATTATTTTTATTTTCAACAGCATAAAATAGAGAGTTTTATTCTATTTATTATTATCACACACTTACGCAAAATTATAACGACAAATGTAGATTTTCTTACACATTCTTTGGATAGAAGATTTGAATTATAATCTCAACATATGAGAATACACAAAAATCATCTCTTTGAACCGGTTGTTTTACAATGGAAATACACAAACAAACAAATCTTTAAAAATATCTTCAGTCATTTTTGGATTGTCGAAGAATCAACACTTAAATTAGCATAAGAACTCGATGTCTTCGGCGGCTATTTGTCTTTTCAGTGTTGCTTTATGCAACATTGGAACTCTTGATCAGAGCTTATTTAATCAAGCTGGTAACAATCAGCAACAGCAACAACAAAATCCAAATTTATTTGGACAGGCTACAAATGTATTCAATGGTTTTGTCAATACTGGTTTAGGCTACTTAGGTGGACAGCAGCAACAACAAGGTCAAAGACAACGTTTGCAAAGCCCTTGTGGAAAGAAGTTTCAATACGTCACTGATGGTAGGGAGTGGAAGGGTCTAATAAAAATCGGAAATGCTGATCTCTCAAGAGATTTGGTCATAGAAGCAGATTTCGTTCTTCCTCAGGTGAGAAATGAAAAGACATAGATTTTTGACAGGAAAAGTAATCATGAACTCGAAAATTATATTATCACTATCCAGAATCAACAATTTCAACATCAGAATCATCGGCATCACAATCATCATGGGAAAATTGAGTTAGTCAATGATCCTGAAACAGTAGCTGACGATCTGGAAAATAATCTGCCGTTGTTATTTGAAGTCCATTTTCGATCACAGGTATTATCATTTTACATGCGTCACTAGTTTAATATTAAAAACAAAAAATTTTATCAACCTGTTTAGAATCCTGTTCCGAGACTATTAGCCATTTACAAGAATAAGCGAGAGATCTGCAGAGCAAATATTGGTAAACAAATTACTCATCATGCAAATGAATGAAAAAAAAAACATAAAGAAAGATAATAAAATGTATATTTGTAGATGTTCAAGCACAGATATTCCGTTTGAAATACATTCTCCCAGCCTCGGATGAAGAGAATGCTGATAGATTCACACTTTCCGGACAGCATAATATACAACCACAACCACAACCTCAGTCTAGACCACCACAAAATCCTCCAATACATGCTCAAAATCCACAAAATCCGTTAATACAAAGGCCATCGTCTGATTCAAATATTAATCAATTCCAAGATGATAAAAATGTCTGTGGAGTTCCCGTTGTCCTTTCACAAAGTCTTGTTGTTGGTGGTGCACCAGTTCAAAATCATGGTGAATGGCCTTGGTAATTTTTTTCGTCATAGAAAGAAGCATTTTATGACCAAATTTGTTAATGTTTCAATTATTTATTCATGTAAAGGTTGATTGCTTTCTACAAGAGTTCCGAAGGAAATCTACAATTCATATGTGGTGGAAGCTTACTTAATGCACGCTTTGTCCTAACAGCCGGTAAATTAAAAATTTCATTTCTCTGATTTTAATCTTCATTTTCCGCATTTTAATCCTAAAAGCTCATTGCATACAGGACAAAGGATCCGAAACCGCACAATTAAATCCACAGGATGCACTTTTGTTTATTGGAAAACACAATTTAATTCAATGGAACGAAGAAGGATATGAAAAACGAGGAGCACTTGCTTTTAAGGTATATAAAATATTTCATGTACATCATTGACTTCCGCTAAACTTTAAATTCAAATTTAAGGTACATCCAGACTGGACACCAAGTGATCAAAAATATGACTCAGATCTTGCATTAATACAAATGGACAAGCCAGTAAAATACTCAAAATTCATTCGTCCTATATGGTAAGTAAATAAGAATAAGTGATTTTAAATTCTATAATTTTCAACAGTCTGAAAAATCTCAGAAAGTTTGCACAATGTTGGAAGTACTTTTCGTAAACTTCAAGTGAATGTCATGTCATCATAGTAATAGATCATTCATAAATGATATCCTATAACAACCCCATTTAATGTGAAAAATTCTATTTTTCAATGGATGTTAATTATGATCAGCACCTTAATTATTTAATCTCGAAAAATTGTTTAACATCTTAATGAATCAAAACCATCATTTTAGTTTATGGAGCGGTCCACCTGAAATTACAAAAGTCGTTGGGCAAGTTGGAATTGTCGCTGGTAAATATTCTAATTAATTCATATTAGTCATTATGTACATTTCAATTTTGATTTTTTAACAATACAGGTTGGGGAAAAAATGACGACGGGAAGTTGAACACAGATTTTCCAAAGAAAGTTAATGTGCCGATCGTTTCTGATGGAACTTGTCTTAGAGCACATGAAGCATTTGTGCATATAACATCAGATCGCACATTCTGTGCAGGTGGAAGAAATGGAGAAGGACCTTGTCAAGGCGACAGTAAGAAATAATTTTAATAAGACTTACAAAATTGTATAAACTTTACTTTTTTCAGGCGGAGGTGGATTAGTACTAAAAGTTGGAAAGAAATGGTTCATTAGAGGAATCGTATCTGCATCACTTCGTGATGGACTTTCTTGTGATGTTAATTCTTATGCCATATTTACTGATATTGCTGCATTTGTTCCTTGGATTCAAAGTGAAATGAGAAATGTATAGAGTACTTAATCATGTTGTGTATGGTGTAATCGCTAATTCTAAATTGAGAGAATCTGTCAATCTTTTGTATTATTCTCTCACTGAAACGTTCAACTGAGTAACAAATAAATAACATCCTATAGTATTAAGTTTAATCATTTATTCTGTTTCTTGAGTCCTCGGGATCCGAATATTAATTTTAAAAAATCAGTGCAACATTAATTAAGATTTAAAAGAATATAAATCTTGAAAATGTCGAAAGACATCTTAGTGCACATTAACACTGAACCTGAAATTAAGGTAATACTTGGGAAATCATAAAAAAATGATTATTTTAATAATTTAAATATTTTAGGAACAACAACCAGCATATAAATTAGAAGAACTATCCAAAGAAGAACTTGTACAGCTATGTAATAAATATTTAGGAATTGCAAAACAGGCAAAGAAATCAAAAGACGGTAAAAGATTATTTTTAATCAGTTTAAAATAACAAACTTGGGAATTTCCGATTGATGCAAATATTGCAGGTCTCAATTAACTTGATTTCAAAATCTACTTTTACAGAAGCATTGAGAGAAAATGAACTGATCAAGCAAGAGTTAAAGGAACTTAGAGGAATCAACTATGATCTGGAACTTGAAAATCAGATACTCAAACGTGATAAGATTTATCCACACAATGAAGACGATAATTTGCTAAATCTTCCATCTGTTAAAACTATGAATGATGAAGATCGTAGAATGAGTTGCTTTTGGAGATTTGGAACTCTTTTCAGGAAATGAGACAAAATTCAGAATTGTTTTATCTTTTTCCAAAAATAATTTCAATAAAATGATAACAGAGTATTCTGAGAATAAAATTGCGTTGGCCTAATGAAAATATTCCTAACGGTTTTAAAATTTTCAAAATTGTTTACTTTGTTTCTCACAGATGTCGTGTTTGTTTTTAAAACTTTTTTTGCATTATGAAAAGAAATTGACAACACAACAAAGTGAGAAAAGTTTTATTAATTTAAATAGGAATGAAGTAAAGGAAATTAAAAGCAATGGATGAAAGCACAACCAGCCATCCCTCCGTCAATCAGGTAAATTAGAAAACTTCACATTGTCTAATAGTTTTAATGAATTTTTTAATATTTTTATAGGAGAAAAAAAGTTCATCATTTGATGAGCTATCCAGAGAGGAATTAATAACTAAATGTAACAAATTGTTATTGATTGCACGAAAGGCTAAAAATTCAAAAGATGGTGAGCTAGAAATTTACATAATTAATGCGTAGCATGTCTAAAATTGTCACACAAAATCAATATTTTCACTGTTTATATTTCTAGAATTATTTGAAGAAAACAAACAAATAAAAGAGGAATTAGATAAACTCAAAGATCAGAATGGAGTAATGCAAGAAGTTGTTGAAAATCTCACACAACATAAACTCGTAAGTGCAAATCAAATAGAGGAAGCGAATCAACAAATTGCGAAAAAAGACGTGTCGATTCGACAACTACAAACCAAAAACGATGAGGTCACAATTGAAAATGAATCGCTAAAAAGACAATTACAAAGGTTAACTGATGAGAATGAATCGTTGATAGAAGATATGCAATCAATTGAATCAAAAGCGTCAAATTGCGATGGTGAAGTGGAAAATGAAAAAATCAATAAACTTAATGAGGAAATTTTATCATTGAAAACGCAATATGAAGAAAAATGCAATGAAATTTCACCACTTAAAGAACTGATTGACAATAATTCAATAAAAATAAAGAATCTAATACAAGAGAATTCTGAGTTGAAGACATCAATTGAATCAAATAATACACCATCGGATGAGATTAAAGTCCGATATGAAAAAGTATTAAAAAAGTTGAAAGCATACAGAGAAAAATTATTTGAAGTTTATGAGCAAACAAAGCTTATCAAAGCTGAAAAGAGTGTTCTTCTTAGTTTAACTAAAGAGTATGGTGAATATGTAGCAAACTGGCAAAAGGATATTTCAAATGCATCAACAAGACTTGTGATTCAATTAAAAGAATTAAACTTAGAAATCAAAAATAAGAATGAAGAGATAAAGCGACTTGAGGAAGCTCTTGAAGAAGCTAAAGGCCAAAATTCAAATGAAAATGAAATTGATCAAATGAAGCAACAAATTGAAAATTTAAATGAGACGATCAAGGCTAAAGATAAGCTTCTTGATGAAGAAAAGGAAGTACAGAAAAAGTTGAAACAGTCCATGAAGAAACCAAGTGTTTTAGATTTAGAAATTGAAGCATATGAGAAAACTCTTGAGGAAACGAATAAGAAGCTGGAAGCTAAAAAGAAGCAAGTAGCAGAGCTAGAAGATACAATTTCTCTTCAAAATGAGACGGTAAATTCATTCAAGTCACAAATCGCATCTTTAGAAGAAAATTTAGAGTCAGAAAGAGCACATTCAGCAGAGATTAAGAGGAATCTTGACATTCAACTTAATCTTTTACGTAAAACTGAACACGAGAGAACGGAATCAAATTTGCAATATGATTTATTAACCAAAAATTATGAGAGCTTGAAATTAGAAAATAACGAAGTGAAATTGGAAATGGCAAAGACTATTGGGGAGATGGAAAAAAGATACCAATCTCTTGAATCTGAACGGAATGAGTTGTTGAAAAATGTAAGCTTTTTAGATAGTGATGTTGAGAAATACAAGAAATTAGCATCATCACACGAGAAAGAAATTGAAGATATTAGAAGTGAATTTGTGAGTTATAAAGTACGAGCACAAAGTGTTCTTCGACAAAATCAGACAAAAGATTTTGGTAAAGAACAGGAATTGCAAGATGAAGTTCAAGTGTTAAAAACATCTTTAGAAAGTTTTACAGTATCAAATCATAAACTTAGTAACGAATTGGAAGCATTAAAGAAAAATTACAACAGCTTGGTCGAAGATAAAACAAGATTACAAGCTCGATGCAAAGATTTGTTATCAACATTAGAAAAACAGAGTGAAGAAGTATTGGAAGAATCACGCAAGAGAAATCAAGAGCATGATGAATCTATTAAAGCATATCAATTGCAAATCGATACTTTAAATACATTTTATAAAAAGCGAATACAAGACTTGGAAGAATCCAAGCAAAATTCCATTCTTGAACTTCAAGATAAAATAAGTACTTTAGAAAGAAATTCAGCACAGAATGCATCTATGACTTCTAGTTCAGAAGCAGTATTGATACCTAGAACTGATGATCAGAAATTATCAAATATGCTTGACTTAATGGACAGAGAAGTTGAAGGATCAGAAGATCAATCATCCCAGTCAATGACTTATAGTCATTTCCATACTAAAAGGAAAATTTCACGAGGTCGTGACATGATTCCACTTGATGAGCTTTTAAATTCCTCGTTTGATGACAACTCAAATGAGCTCAATGAGGAGACAATTTCAAACTATTCATCGCCTTCAGAACTCCTTGAACAGACACGAATCAAGTTGCAAAACGAAGAAAGTCGAGTTGTTCATCTCACGACATTATTAGCCGATTCAGAAAAAGATTTAGCAAGAATGCAACAGTTAAATGAAATGTTGAAGGAAGAAGTTCGACGTCATCAACGTTCAATTGAGCGTGAGCAACACATCCAGAATTCAGAGTATCTTAAAAATATTATTATTAAGTTTGTGACTTTAAATAATGGCGATGAAAAGCAACGATTAATTCCAGTTCTTAATACAATTCTAAAATTGAGTTCAGATGAACTTCAGGTGCTACAGAATTCATGCAAAACTGGATGGGCATTATGGACGAAATAGAAGAATTAAAGTTCATTTATTTTACTTTAAAAGTATTTTAATCCTTATAAATCTTCTTATTCAATAAAAATTATCACAAACTATTGATTCAATTAAATTGTATGCTTTTTATATTGTCTAAACTAATCTTATAACTTATCATAGTACATTATTACCTTCTGTTTATGTTATCACAAGTCACACAATTGTATTAATGACGCATTATTAATCTCTACAGAGTCTCTTCTTTCTTTTGATGTATATAATGTGTCGTTTGTATTCAAAAATACTTTAGTTGTTCACAAATAATTGAGCAAATCAGAGTGCAGCAGAAAAGAGACACTAAAGATGAAGAAAATTTATGTGATTGGTGCCGGTATAAACGGAATGAGTGCTGCAGTTCAATTAGCCGAACATTTTCAAAACAAAAATGTTCAGGTCACTGTAATGGCAGATAAATTGACACCATTCACATTAAGTGATCTTGTTGCTGGATTATGGTCTCCATATCTAATGGGCAATACAGACCCTGATAAGATAATGTGAATTACTTTTCAAAACAAATAGATGAATATGAATAATCTTCGTTTATATTTTATTTTTAGTCAATGGTCCAAAGGAACTCATAAATTCTTTCATGAATTGTGGATCAATGGATTAGCAGGAGAATCAGGAGTTACAATGAGTCCTGTTATTGGATTATCTGTAGAAGATCCAAGAAGTTGTCCTAGCTGGAAAGATATTCCATTCGGTTTTCGTGAATTAACTGCTGATGAGGTAGAAAAATATAGCAATGAACATGGCAGAAATTATCTTTCTGGATATCAATTTGTATCCTTCTGTTGCCAACCAAAGAAAATGTTGCCTTACCTAACAAAGCGATTCCTTAAAGCCGGTGGCAAATTTGAGCAAAGAAAAATTGTTAATCTTGAGGATGTAACCGAAGCTGATTTAATTATCAATTGCACTGGCTTAGGAGGCAAGTTTTTGGGTGATGATCAACTTCATCCAATTAGAGGACAAGTGACAAGAGTTAAGGCGCCATGGATGAACGGTGTTATTATTGATAACAGTGATGATGGAAATTATATTATTCCAAATGACGATAGTGTTGTTTTAGGCGGAACTCATCAAGTTGATGATTACAATTTAAATGTTTCATTACCTGATCATGATTTTATCAATGCAGGTAGAGTTGCCACTTGAAAAATTAATTATTTTTATAAAAATATTATTGGAGTCTTCAAGTTGTTGTACCTGATATGAAAATTAATTATATCTTATTTAGGGTGTCAACGAATGGTTAAGAGTCTTGTAAATGCGGAAATGGTAATTAACGGCGTTGGTCTCCGTCCAGGAAGGAACAGTGTTAGACTTGAGACTGAATACAGAGGAAGCGGCAAGACTCCAATCATTCATAATGTTGGGTAAGTTCTCAAAGTCAAATCCTCAAATTTACATAAAGTGTCAAGTGATGTCTACATATCAAAGTTATGACATGACAAAATTATTTTAAGCCTAAAATCAATAAAATTCAATAATTTAAAATTTTTAAATATTTAAAGCCATGGTGGATCAGGAGTGACACTTTCATGGGGTTGCGGAACTGAAGTCTTGGAACGTGCAATTGATGTCATGAATACAACTGCAAAATTGTAAAAAGAAATTTTATTTACACAAAATAAACAAAACAGAACAAATTTTTTTAACGGACAAAAAGTTTTTTAAATTGTGCTGACGTCGTCGGGAGTTCCCCCTACATAATGAGCTTTAAGTAACATGCCGTAATGAATGTGTTGACCGGCACATGAATTATCGTGAATATTCTCATAGGATTCTATGAAAATCACCAATATTTATGAAGTTAATAAGGATTAAAACAATCTGGTTAATCTTCAAAAATCCCAAAATATTTATTTATTATGAAATTCGACCGAAAAGTTTATGCTTCCCTATAATAAGAAGACACAACGCTGAGCTGAATAGAAAATTTTCTTTGTTTGTATTAGTAAGAAGTTTCCTGTATGACAACTCGCAAAATTGCATGAGCAATATATGTAGTCAGTTTGAAAGAAAACACCGAAGTTGTTGGTTGATTATAAAAAGCTCAACTGTATCACGTTTGTGAAGTATAAAGTTATTAAAAACCGCTAAAATTCCAAAACTGTGCTCTTTTAAGTATGTATTTATATTCATTAGAATAGCATTCATTTCAATATCATTTTAAAAATCATATAACCAAATTTTTATATCAAAAAATTTACGAAAATGTGGGAAACTTTTCTGACTATATGGATGGAAGAAAAAATGTGTAAATTATGGAGAAAAAGTAAAGAAGAAAATGAAAATATTTTCTAGTGAAAAAGTTTTATTTTGCATTCACGATGTTATTTTGCAATATTTTAATGACATTTATTATGTGAGGTGATATTGCCATTTCTCTTACAATTATGAAATGTAATTTTTACGTCGCCACAATAATATATAAATGGAGAAAGAGATGGAAAGATAGAGAGAAAAATCGATAGAGAAGAAGAAAATATATATCCAGAAAATTCAACAGTGGAAAAACTGAGAAATAAAAAAAAATCATTTTGATATACACAGAATTTTGAGCTGAAAAGAAAAGATGTGAAATAAATAAGAAAAATTGCATTGTTGTCTGCCCTTTTTCTAATTTTAATCTTCTTCTTTACATAATCTAAAAATAATTAAGTACAAACCATGTGAATGTCTTTCGACGATTCTGCGACCGCATATTTTATAACGCAGCCAGCTATTGCCGTATACATTTTCTATCTCTTTTTTTGCGCATTTTTTATGAGACACGCTATAGCTAATCAACACATTGTCTCTTAATTGCTGCTAAAAATCAATTCTATGGCTATTCAATTCAGTCACACAAATTAACGACCAGAACCTTAAATCGAAAACTTAATCACATAAATTACTAAAAATGTGTCTCTCTAGATTAATTGCTACCACAAAATGCGCCTAAAACGAATTAAAATGTATTAATGTTCTCATATGTATGCGGTCGCTGCTGAAACATATGAAAACAGAACTAGACATAAGAAGTACGAAATATGAATAACAGATTTTCAAAATTTTAAATTTCCTAGAGCTCTTATACCTATCAAATCGTATATCATATGCAATATGATATTTTGTTCATTCACAAGACCTCTTATTCCTAATTTCAGTAAATTTTTTCTATAATGAGAATTCATTCTTGTTTACTTGTCGGTTCTTTTAATTTGTTAACTTCTCTTTTCCTTCCTGCAACTGTTAAAACAATATTTATCCATTCTAGGATTCTCGTGTTACATCACATGTTTGTAGATTTATTTTTTTTAAATCATCGCCGATACTTGAGTGTATTCGGATGAGAGACATAATGAAAATAGAGAATGCCAATCCCTTTTTTTGTGTAGAAAGAATTATAGACCGCCTTAATATTCATTTCAATGCAAACGCTATGTGGTAAAAATAATAAAGTACGCATTAAAGGGAATAAAAAAGAAAGAGAAAGAAAAAGGTTTGAAAGGACATATTGACCTTGACCTAACGTTCTTTTAAAAAAATTATAAAATGAAATCATCGAGAATGGGGCAAATAAAGGCAGGGTGGAATTTATTGAACTTGAAAATGATTCAAAGCGGAAATATTGCACATGCAGGGAGGAGAGTCATAAATTCTAATTGAAGCATCAATATATTCACTCACTAAAATTAATTAAGACATAACATAGTGAGAGTGAATAGCAAGGCTATAATTCTTTCATTTATTTTATTTTTTTTTCATCTGCACTTCTCCTTTTGCGCACTTTCCTAATAACAATTTGTCTGAAGTATGTATGTGCTTGATGTATTTCCCTTTGTTTTTCAAAGCAACGTCTACACTTCTGGTGCCAAAACGTTAGGTCAATTTTTTTGACTTTACTACTGTTTGCAGTAGTTTCTATTCAATTGTGCATTTTTAAATGATGGAAAACTTGGGAACTGCTAATTGAGAAATACCCGTCATCTGTTTAAATTAATTTATTTTTTTGTTAGACAGAGCAATTAATTTTCAGTCAAGGTTTGTGCACTTTAAACTATTAATAATCCTTGGTTTTCAAATATTAAAATTTTCGCGGTTGGCTTTTTACCATTAAAATGTTTAGTGCTCAAGTCAGACCATGTTCTTAACCTTATTTTGAGCTTTAAATTTCATAATGTTCGATAATAATTTGTGTTTCAAATTAAATGTTTAAACATTGTTGAATTCAAATTAAATTCTATGGAATACAGAATTCTAAAAATTACAAGTCAACTTAGTTGTAATGTCATTAGAATTGAGAGATAGGTCACTGACGGGAATAGAACCCACGAACTCACAAAAGAGTTGTACAGATATCTCTGTTGCCTAACTACTCGTCCATAGTTGCCTTACTATTGAAAAAGCTAATTCGCCTACACATGCATTGATGCCCCAGATTTCACTCTGATCAGGCACTTCACTAGTAAACAACTAAACTACAAAATTGTTAACTAATAAAATGTTTATCATGCCCTAGTTAACAATTTTTCAAAAATAATATGAATCTAATTTAGAAACATTCTGTAATGGATAGCATGTCATCAAAAAATGTTCATTCCATTTGGATCCTTTTTAAAAATTTAAATATATAAGCACATCCTTAGTGATTGAAATAAATAACTAAAAATATGTCCTATCTCAAATTATAATTGAAGAAACGTGGCATCGCTCTAATTCATGAATTAAGTATAATATTTATTGCCTGTGTCATAGACACAAGTTTATCGCTGATATTGTGCAATTATTAAAACTAATGAAAATTAATACTAATTATTCAAAACAATTATTGTTTTGCTTGTCCGCACGAATTTTTTCAAAGTTTGCAAAGCAAATAGTTTATGACTTACTTACTTTGTAGACTAAAGTGTAAAAAATTAAGTAATCTTTAAGGTCATAATCGGAAGTCTATGCACCACTTATTTAATGTGCTCGTGCCGTTATCAATACCATAAAAATAAAATATATAATACTGAAAATTTCTGGAGTTGTTATCAACAACGTTCGACTCAGGCATGCTGCTGTTCGCTGTGTGATCGTAGTCATGTAGTCAATAGGCATGGAAATTTCCGCTAATTTTTAGATTGATTGATTTTCAATTAACAACAGATCGAAATCACAATTCCTATTAATTTATTACAATACAACTTGTTTAAGCTCTGCATTAATGCTTTTATTACTCAGAATCATAGCGTCATTTTATATATTTTTCCGCTTTTTTCTCTGAGAGACACGCGAATGAATTTATTCTGCTAGTAACATTTTCATTTTATTTTTGACTTTTTTGAACTCAAACTCGCCGCCTGACGTCAAAAATCCCCAGAATGGGAAGCATGAGATGTTGTACACGTGATTATACGTTATCTATTGTATTAGAGGTTTTTCGTAACTTTTTCATAATTGTATTATGAAATTGAATCATCCGCAAGTGTCTTTTTATAGCTTTTTATCATCTTCAAGTATGATGATACTACTTCCTATAGGAGATAACAGTTTCGTGCTAACTGCATGATCATTACACATTTCTCCTTAGTAATTCATGAATAATTTCATATTAAAAGTTATATCCTGGAAGTTTTATTACTCAAAAGTTCAGACAACCTTATCGTACTGTTGTACAATAATTGCTAGGAACATGAATACTTACGACTCTTTCATGTCTTTCATGATGTAGAGCAGTTTCAAAATTTAAATTTGTATTTTCTAAAAGATTCATTACTGATAAGTGGATATACAAATAAAATCCTTGAAATTCCCATTTAAACTGTCGAAAATTCCAGATGTCGTATGACTAGTTCATCACCTGTTCATACTTATAGTTTCGTAAAGAATCGATAACCCCAAAATGTCTTATTTTCTTCAAAGACTCTGCAAATAACATTTCATACAATGCAACAGTGACAATTTCTATATAAACAAATGATTCTTTTCATCTCGCTTCACTACTGCACAACGAAGAAGTAAACAGTTAAGAGAGTTCGTTAACGCACGTTCTTCGCAAAGAAAACACGAGTAGATTACGACAATGATCTTCCTCGTTTTCCGAAAATTCATACATAAATATCTCATGTATGAGATCATTGAAAAAGATGTAATCACGTGAAACTCATCACTCGTGATATTCGTATGAAGAACGTAATCTGATTCAAATATACTGTATACAGTATCAGAAAAAAATAAGTACCAAAGGAAGATTTTAATGACAAATTGTGTTGGAAGTGATAATGTATGGTTTGTTTATTCAAATGTTTTGTTGATTGCGACATTTAATAAATACAGTACACATGCTCGAATTTTCACTTATCAACAACCTTTTTTAAAGTAAATAAATAGATCACGTACATCCAATACCATTTAGTTGATCTATATATTTTCTTGAAGAATATAAAAGAAGTGCAAATCCACTAGAGCAAAAATAAAATGCGGAAATCCCTCAACTATTTATACACCGCATTGCGAAATTGTAATGGCGACTCAAATTGCCTAGAAAAAAAAATAATGCAAAAACATCTATGTACTCAATTTCTGTTTGTCTCACATTATCAGCACAAACCAACCTCTATCTGACCAACTTTTTATAAAGTTTCAATCAGTGGTTAATAACTCAATTATTTTTTACGACATCCAATGATCAAGCGTGTATAAATTTTTATCCATAAAATCATGTTCTAAGCTGCATAGCAAGACTCTTTAGCTGATTCATCAAGAAATGAAATTAAATAAAATTGTGTCACTAATTGAATAATGAGAATGCAGTTTCAATAGCATTGTTTGATTTAAGTTTAGTACATGATGTCACATAAAATCGCCATAGAATCGGTGATGTCATGTAATTCAAGAGATTTAATTAATATATAAGGCCGCAATGCAAACTAATTACCGCTTGAAATTTTTTCAGAAAATTTTACACTCGACTAGCGATAAAATATAATGGTGAAAATATTAAAGTTTTTACTTACTTTATTACATCATGTAATTGCTTATCAAAACTAGTGTAGAGTCGCATCAAGCTTAGTTGCGAGTTATAAGGGAATAATTTCATATTCTATCTTTAAATAGGCTTTTTCATACAAACATTTTAAAAATTGTGGTAATGGACAAGCATACGATTGTCCTAGGACTTGTTCAAGATTCCCAGAACTGCATTTCTTGCATTTTAGATTTCAGGCCTTGCAATTTCGGTCTGTAAGCCTGGAATTATGTTCGAATCTTAGATTATCATATATAAAAATTCCTACTTGGATGACACGTAGTTGCCACTTGACTGCCATGAAAACCTCGACCACGACACACAAGCTTGCATTTTCTGCATACAATATGCGCATGACTGCGACCGTATCTTATTGTTCGTTCAAGGTTGCAGCCTAGCTGTTTTAAATGAACCCTAGTTAATACTATATTGTTAGCATATGATTCAATACCCTAGGAAATTACGTGACAAATTCATTCGACTACAAAAAAGTTAATTTTGTTTACAATCATTTTAATATTTGAGTCAAACTCGATGACAACGATGTATTTAAACTTTCTTATTTATGATGATTTTGACATTGAATTTTATTTTGCAATAAAATTCTCAAAACAGCAAAAAAAAACGAAAATTATCGCGATTCCACTCAAAGTGATATTCATTAAAAATTAATTGAATGTTTTCTAATCAGGAACAAAAAAAATGTTCATAAACTAAAATACATTCTCACTTATCGTACGATTGTGTCCACACTTCTTTTTCCGAAAAAACGTGAATTCCATTTTTAGTTCATTGAATTTTTAACACATTCAATAATGCTGTGCGACTGCCGGCGCTTAGTAACCAATCAACAAAATTCATTTTTAATTCTTTATTGGGTCAATTTTTCTACATTTATTAAAACAAACAAGATAAATCAATTAAAAAGTTTGCCGGGGTAATCAAGATGAATAATCAACAGAAATGACAGTCAGCAGATCATGTATGACTATAATTGTCTCGCGTGGACGCAAAATAAATTGTATATGAATGAATAAAACATTCCATGAATTTAAATTAGCATTCACAGAATATTGAACTTGTAAGGAGTCGTACGCAAATGACGTACGAATTTACGACGTTATAAATGAACGGTGCCAAATAGGAAATCATTGCGAATGACGTCAACATGGCGATTTTCAACTTGATTCTAGCACGTTTTCGCTGTTTCCATTTTTAAAAGGTTAACAATTTAAAATATTATCACATTGGTAAATATTGGGATTTTTATAGAAATGTTTCCAATTTTAACAATTAAGCTTAATTGGACTAAAATCAGCACAAAAATGTGTTTACTCAAAAAAATCATTTTTATCTACAATTCAAAGCCTTTTAACATATAGGAGAGTCTAAAA
Source organism: Chironomus tepperi (assembly GCF_022539635.2). Classification (NCBI taxonomy): domain Eukaryota; kingdom Metazoa; phylum Arthropoda; class Insecta; order Diptera; family Chironomidae; genus Chironomus; species Chironomus tepperi. The sequence continues at coordinate 1,108,919 of NW_027226222.1, forward strand.
ATAATCGATTACTTGTAATGATCGATTAATTTGACGGCATAATTACAGAAAAGTAGACCTAAGCAATTAATCAAGCCTGCTTTAGCCGGTAAATAATACCATATAACATGTCTATAGCAAAAAGAAAAAGAATTTCAAAGCAAGTTTTCTTTCATTTCTTTCTGTCTTATTTTTCTCTACTCATTGAATTGCTTGAGCGACTTTCAAAATGCCTTATAGCTCGATGGTTATTTTTAGCCAGAAAACGGAAAGGTTGTGATGCCCACTCAAGAAACGAGTACATTCTCCTGCAAAATTTTGAGGCTACATACCATAAACATTCAACATTTCTCTTATTGTATTTGGTGATCTTTTAAGCATCAATTAAGATGAATATGTGATGGAATGAGGCAAAAATTAAATAAACACAACTTTTTGTTTTTATTTCCAGTAGATTGAGATTTTTAACGAGCGTTTATAGAGATTAAGATTAAGAAGAATATAGCAGATCCTATCAAGGAAATCATTAATGAACTTCTTGCATTTCAGACGTAAATTCGCGAAAGTCACACGAAACCTATTTATGTGATCATTAAATTCAGGGTTATAGCAATGTCAATCATAATTTATGCTAGGATTCTTCGTATTCATGACAAGAAGGAATAATATCCGTAAATCATGCTACGCATATTATAGTGTACTTGCTGTATAATCTATTAATATACCTACAAAGAAAATATTTTTGGAAGCTAAAAAACCTAACTAAATTTGATGATCGACATGTCTACATTTGCATGTATCAGCCATTTTATTCTGCATAATGGTATTAATAAGAAGAATAGACATAAAATAAATAACAAAAGAAGCTAGAACCGCTAAAAAATCTGCTGTTATTTATGCAATAAAAATCGATTGAAATGCATGCAAGACAAAAAATGTGAACACGAAGCATGGTTGAAGAAAAACAGTAATCACGTGCCGGCATGATGGTCTCTGTATAAATGTAAAGCTATGTTGGATTCCCATAAAAACTTTATTTATTTGTGTGTATACACTTTTGTGCCATTCCAAGTAAATTTCAAAGTCATTTCTCTTTAACTTTTTCTTCTTCATCAACAAGATTTTTTATTAATTCCTCACTTTTCATACAGAAAGAGAAATGGCTTATTACTGACGTATTGACGTACATGTACTGTAAAAGTTTATAATTCATTTCTGCAAATATATGTGCATATTTAATATGTCTGTATGATTAAACCATGAAATAACTAGTTTATTACCTGATTGACAAATTGGCATTGCTGCAAAATAATAATTAATTAATTTTCTGGGAAATTTTGATGATCCAGTTGGGAATTTTCTACTTATCAGACTATATTGCAAAGCTCAAACTTGATTCATATTTTGTATGGAAAAGTTTCAAGCTTGGATATAACATGAATTCATCTGGAAATGATTCACAACCTTTACAGATTTTCTGGATACTTATAAGGCTTCTAGCACTTAAAGTTGTTAAATCGTTCATTAACAGTTTGACTTGTGGGTTCTTAATGTCAATTTGAGCTAATTTGATCATTAAATATTGGTTCTAGTGTCACTACAAACCCGAGTGGCTCAATACGGCGAACCGCATAAAAATGAAGCAAAATCAACCTTGATGATGTCATCAGGGCGTCTTATCGTTTAGATGTAGGAGTACCCTATCGATCACGTAATGCACAGACAAGGAGCATGATCACAAAATTGAGCATGCTCAATAATATTAATTGAGTTTACTCATGAGCACGCTCATTTAGTTGACTATGCTTATTGTCTGTTAGTGATTGATAATAGACCTAAATGTCTCTCTCAGAGAACTTATTACATGACAGGTTGGATGGAAAATTTTAAAATTGTCATAATTGCTTACTTCAAACAGATGTTGACGTCTTTATTGATCACTTATTTTTCATATTTATTTACAAAAGAAAATCAAGTACTTTTGTGCAATGCATGCAAATTGCTGTTGTTGTAAAATTTGCACACAATTAAAAAAATGTAATGAAGTATTGATAACAAACTTCGTTAATGCTTGAAAACAATTCGGTTGAATTATAAAAGAGGCACTTCAATTGAAATGGGTAGTTAGTGTCTTATCAACTATCAATCTTTAATTATTACCGATTATATTTGAAGTGTAACACTTGAAAATAATTTCCAAAAAAAAGGCCGACTGTGATTCAAAAAAATTTATTGAAAGGTGACAAGTTACATTAGATAAATGTAGTATATTTAAATGTGGGATGTATAGCACTTCCAATTTAGAATGTAGGATTGAAAATTATCTGAAAATTAATTAGGACTAATCTGATGTGCTACTTCCTCTGTTTCACATTAATGATGGGGAAACAAAAAAAAAAAAAGAAAATTAATTTCGGGAAAAACAAAAAATTTTTCGCACGCGATCAAACGACTCGTGTTCTATCTCATTTCGAACACGTTTGATTGGATGTGAATGCTCATCTCAATGCCATTTTTCACTCGAATAAATTTTTTTGCTTTATATTTTCTACTAAAATGATGAAATCATATTTCACTTTGGTCATTTTCTTTCGGGGGTCCTCGCTTTGAAAAATCAAGGATGTTTCTAAAAAATTCAGATTTCTTTATTTTTAAGCAAAGTTTCTGTTGCAAAAATATAATGAAAAATTGACTTTTTCAAACAAAACCCACATTTTTCAAACTGTGGACCCCCAGAAAATGAACTCGGTTTTTCCGCGAAAATAAAAGTAAATTGTGAGACATTTTGCCAAAATATTTTCTTTTCTTTTTCTGCCATTTTTTTACGTGTTACATTCTCGTGAATATTTCTCTTTCGTTCACAAGACTTAAACGTGTCGGAGCTCTTGACAAGACATCACATAAATATTCTTTGCTGGAATAGCAGAAAAGATAGCGCTAAATACAAAACTGTGTGCTTTTTTAATTGTGATTGTCATACGTGTTTTAAAAAAAAATTGGTGATAAAAATAATATATTAAGCAGTAGTGTCTATCAAGAACAAAAATCAGATACATTTTGTGTCTCTCGTGTGTATAGAAAAATGTGAGTCATAAATTGATATGTTGTAGTGGAGAATTTTTAGATCACGAGAATTGTCATCATATCACCTGAATTGTGTAAAAAGAATGACGACCACAAAAATACTTTTTAAATTGAGTGTAAATTTTTGTTTCGCTCATTACTCGCAATAACTTCCTCTAGTAAAGAATAATAATTTAGTTAACAAGTGTAAAGCGATTATTTTTATTGTGATTTATTTTGATTACTATTCAGATCTATGTGCATTACTATTATTAGCGGTAATAAACTACTTGTTAAATAATACATGTTCTAATTTGATTATTCGTTAAGTTCAATTTTTAAATTTTCTGAACTTCGATCTTTGGATTTTTTGAACCGCAATTTCGAATTTTTCGATATTATTTTTCAAATTATAAAAATTCGTTGGATTTTCATACCGATCATCATTTTAATTACCCTGAATTTACGTTATAAGCCAGTGGCTTATGGGAAGAAAAAAGTTTTCAAAATCGTGAAAAAAGGCTTAATAACGAGTAATGGCTTAGTAAAAAATGTAAACAAATGAAGCAAAAACGAAAATTTTCATCGAAATCTTAAAAATTATTAACTTTTTCTAGTCCTTACTGATTGTTTATATCCGAATATGTCATTTAAAATCGGAAAATTTATTTTATCTAGTTTAATTAATGACTTTTTGGTAGTGGCTTATTAACGGATACAAAATTTTTCCACAGTCAAATTTCCTTACTAGGCCAGTGGCTTAGTAACGGGTAGTGGCTTATAACGTAAATTCAGGGTAATTTAATCAAATAAATGTGATGATTCTAGGCAGTGTTAAGTGAAATATTGTGTACAAAGGATTTAGAAAGTCTTTGAAAATGGCATAGATATTTAAAACTTTTTTGTTTACTTCTTAATGTTTACGAAATTCATGAATTTGCAAACTTTCGCATAATTCTTTTAATAAATCATCTAGAACTTTTATATTGGGATTAGGTTCTTGAGAATAATACATTTTGGCTAGTTTATGTGAAGTGTCGGATTTGGTGAAGCAATTGAATTGGAATTAAGCAAATTTAAAATTGTAAAAATTAATTTCGAAAATTCGAAGATGCTAGAATAATTTCGTAAGGATTCGACAATCACATGGCCGGGGTCTTAATTAAAAAATTTTAAAATCTAGATAATTACTACACAGCGTAGAGCAATGACATTGTTAATTTACATATTTTTCTCTTCTTTCCTCTATTTACAGAAATGAAAAATTTATTTTCAAGTGACAACCTAATGAATTATCTCGTACCAAAGGTACGGACAATACTGCAGCTTTGACGAATTAATTTCACGTTGTTGAGCGTTCAAAATACAAAAAGTTTATAATCTATTTGGAATTTAATTCTCATTGTCACTCACATTTTAAAAAATAACGAAAAAGCAAAGTATAAAACACATACAGCATTCGCATATTTCAATCAAGAATATTATTGAAAAATATATATTATTGAAGAAATCATCATCCTTAACAAAACCACTATAATTTGTAGAATCGTTTAAAAAAGCCTACTTAATTCACATACACACATCTTTACGCACCGCCTGCAAAGTTAGAGAAGTCACCAAATTTATCTATCTACTATCTATCAATTTCATCATTTTTCGTTTAGAAACATAACGGAAAAGTGTCAACAACTCTTAACTAAGCAGTCGTCCTGTATATTTGGTTCCTACCTCATCATATAAAAAGTTCAAATTTTATTGATTCGAGGACATTTGCAAGTTCCTCAATAGACATTAAATTTTTTTGAGTTTGAAAGCTCACGCTCCTCTCTAAATTTAGCTGAACCTTCTTTTTTTATAAAGGAAAGGTTTTTTTTGTGCTTAACAAAGAAAAAATAACAAGAAAGTTACTTTAATTAATCTCAAATTTTCCTCTAGATTCTCTTGTTCTCAAACAATATATCATACAATGTCTGTTTATCGGAGAAGAATTTGTATTCCCGATATAGTTAAGTTAAAACGTTGATTATAAGACTTAAATTTAATTTTATTATCTTACCGTAAACACTTAAAAATTAATTAAGATACAATTTTTTTCATTATTTACATTTTATTTAAGTTACTTAACTCAATATTAAGGTTTTCTTTTTGAAAAGTACATCAATTGATTATTGCATAAAATTTATCATATTCATAAAAAGGCATAGAAGAAGACAAGACAGTGAAATAAGAGAACATTTCAAGTACTTCCGCTACATTACAGTTTTTGCAAATTTTTTTTTGTTCGTGTCGAATTGTAAACATTTCTCATAGAAATTAAAAAATAACTTGAGGAGCTGCTTTACATTTAGAGAGTAAACATCATTCGTATATTATTTATTTCCTTGACTGAGTCTTGATAACATACATAAATTAATAAGCAAGAGAAATAACAGTAGTAAGGAACAAAATAAAGTTGAAAGAAATTTTTTTTATAAAAAATTGTCGCGAAAGTTTAAAAAATTATAAATTATACAAGAAGGGAATCACTTCTGACTGCAAAAGATATATAAAGTATTTCAAAGAATAAGAAATAATCCTAATCAAAACATCCAGTAAGAACAAAAAGTACATAAACAACAACACAAACGTCCTTGAGAATAAAACAAATAAAAAGTCTTTATCAATAAGAGGAAAGACACATAAATCAATTAAACTACCGGAAAGGAACTAGAAAAGAAAATGGAGCCATACTCAGAAGCAGTTTTGTGGCTAGTAATCATAGGATTTATTATTGCCTTCATTTTGGCTTTTGGCATCGGAGCAAATGACGTTGCTAACTCATTTGGAACAAGTGTCGGATCAGGTGTTTTAACAATAAGGCAAGCATGCTGGCTAGCTACTTTTTGTGAAGTAGCAGGCGCCATTCTTATCGGTGAGTTAATTTTTTTGAAAAACAAAATTTAAATAATTATTACGTAGAAATTAATTTGAGATGATAATAATAATCTTTTATTTTTATGCACAATTATAGGATATAAAGTCTCGGATACCGTACGCCGTGGTAATTATCAGTTCCATTTCCTCCTTCATATTTTTATTAATATTTAAGATCCAGTAATAAATATCCAGCAGCAATAATTCTTCAACATCCAGTGAATCAATCTTACAGGAACCTCAGGGATGAGATGGATGGGAAAAAATTACTGCTGAGGATATTAACTGAGATTAGTTTTTAATATTTGGTAATCTAATTTATTTTATTCTCGCGACCATTATAGGCATATTAGATGTGAGTGTTTATAAGAGTGGACCAGACGATGAACCAGACTTTAAAGAAAAGGAATTGATGCTTGGATTGTTAGCAGCTTTAGGCAGTAGTGCTGTTTGGTTACTTGTTGCTACTTTCCTTAAACTTCCCATTTCGGGTACGCACAGTATTGTCGGTTCATCTATTGGTTTTAGTTTAGTCGCTCGCGGAACTGAAGGCTTAAATCTCAAAAAATTGGGTAAGCATATTTAAATTTTATGAATGCAATAGAGTTATAATGTAATTATAAACTTACAGGAACAATTGTTGCATCATGGTTTATATCACCGGTTATGAGTGGATGTATGAGCGTTGGACTTTATATGCTGATTAATCGTTTTGTATTAAAAGCAAGAAATCCACTAAAGTCTGGCTTATGGTCTCTGCCGATTTTCTATGGCGTGACTTTGTTTGTTAACTTATTCAGCATAATTCACGACGGCCCAGAATGTAAGTTGAGATTTTAAACATTCCATTCAGTTACTTACTTTATTTGTTTTTGTAAATGGAAACCAAAAATAATTTAATCTTGTGACTCAAATTAATGCTAATTTTTATTTCTTATAGTGCTATATTTGGATGGAATTCCTACATGGTTGGCAATTACTATTAGCTTGGTAGGTTCACTTATTGTCGCTGTATTAGTACAATTGTTTGTTGTCCCGTCACAAAAGAAGAAAATTCTTGAGGAAGCAAATCAACCCGTTAAATTTACATTTGGCGATTCTGATGGTAAGCATAACACATCCTTTATTCACATACTCAACATTAAATCAATGTTTCTTTTATAAAATAGCAGACTCATCAGCCAATAGCAGTCCAAAAAGAACAAAACGTCCATTATCGCTCGTTTATGATGCAAATACATTACCAGCAATAACTGAATCGACTGAATTACAATCCCTCAATGGTCAACCTATAACAACTCCAAATGGAAATACCAAACCATTTGATTATTATCGTGTCGCTCAATGGAACGGATCTGTTACAGTACCTGCATTTGATGGAAAATCTCACAAATTTGATCCAAAATTGATTAAGAAGGCTGAAAATTTAATTGGTGGTGTCAAACCTAATAATGTGATGCTTACAACAAGTCTCGATAACACTGACTTAACAATTACGAGCTTAAGTTACATTGATGAATATCAACATACAGTTAATGGAAGGAATCTACAAAATCTTTACGTCAAATCTCCAGATTCCGAAAAGAAGTAAGTTGATTGAGCACATTGAGCTATGAATCATATAATTAATATTTAATTTTACAGAAGCAATCATTTATCACCTCCACCAATAATGATAAATAACTCATCACCTCCAGAATCGGAAAACAACGACGAGAGTATTGATGGTAGAAATGATTCAGCAAATGACTTAACACTACCCCCAAATATAATTTTAAACTCTGGCACTAATGATCTTATAACATCGACAATAAACAACAAGATTTCAACAACGACGGTGAAACCAAAGTGCTTAGATAATGTTGAAAGTGCATTAAGTCTTGACGGTATGAATAATACATGTGTCAGTGCCAATATATCTGCCAATTCAAGTAAAGTACCACTAATCAGTCACCCAAATAATTCGACAAAAGCTCAAATCAATGAGGATGAAAATGTAAGCAAACTCTTCTCATTCCTTCAAATATTGACTGCGACATTCGGATCATTTGCTCATGGTGGTAATGATGTTAGGTAAGTGACTTAATTCTGTGCATTTTAGGAAATACAACAGACATTTTGGCTAGTCATGTTGGACAGAATTCTGTGTACACATTAATTAATGTATATCCTTTCCACCCACACAGTAATGCAATCGGACCTTTAATAGCTCTATGGATGATTTACAGTGAAGGAAGTGTCGATCAAAAGAGCCCAACTCCAATGAGTATTTTATTATTTGGTGGTGTTGGAATATCTGTTGGTTTATGGCTTTGGGGACGTCGAGTAATTGAAACTGTCGGAACGGATTTGACAAAAATTACGCCCACAACGTGAGTATCATATTATTTAATGGAATTTCCAAGCAAATTTTGAGTCATGAGACAAAAATTTACAGTTTATATAAGAATCAAACTTTTTTGTGAATCTCGTTCCTACTTCATTAACTTTTATGACCTTTTGATATAATCCAATAAAAATCAGAAGTAGAACGCGACATCCAAAAATTATTTAGCGCAATTTTATCACAAAAATAAATATAGTCAATGAAGTTATTGCGAAAATCCACAAAATCTCTCGATAACTTATCTGTACGAACTAGTTTTGAGTCGTACTTACCGTAAATCCCTCAATGACGCAAAAAACAAGGCTTGAAATCAATCATCAATAATTTATGAGATTACTAATCAATAATACATGATTTATTATCAACAGTGGCTTTACGATTGAAATCGGTGCAGCAATGACGGTATTATTAGCTAGCAAAATCGGTTTGCCAATCTCAACAACGCACTGTAAAGTCGGCTCTGTCGTATTCGTTGGATATTCAAATGCACAAGCTCATCCAGTAACAGGGAAGAAGGAGAATGCTGTTGATTGGCATCTCTTTAGATCGATTGTGTATGCATGGGTAGTAACAGTACCCGTTGCTGCCTTCCTCAGTGCTATGTTTATGTATATCTTAATGTATTTGATATTGTAATCATTATAAATTGAGAACAGCGATTATGTCAATTTAGTGATTAAGATGAAACAAAAGATGTAATTTAACTTTAGCACACAAAAATATTAAGATTGTGACACTTTATAACATCCGTTTCTGATATGTTCATGTTCTGTTATTTTAAGATTGTAAAACTATTTTAGTTCCATTTTATAAATAATTTTATTGTGTATCGTTTTCTTTTCTATTACTTTACGAATATTGAACAATTTTTATTTCGTTTCAATTATTATTCTTGAGTATGTCATAGCGACAAATTTACCAACTCTGTATATGCTATTGTAACTCTTAATAGAAAAAGTTTCTAGTATAAATACACACGTATAAATGCTTAAAACCATTTATGGATCTTAAACACAAAAAAAAAAACAGCATAAAATGAACATATAATAAGTTTTCACTTAAGATGGTAGTTCCAATTGCTGTAACATGTAATTCTTTAGGAAACAAGATAAAAAAAAAAAAACACACAAAACAAAAAAAGTAATTAAATGATTATTGCAATCGTATAAGGATTAATTCCTATTATGTCATCATATACTTATATCTCTCCGCAGAACATATTACTTAACGTAGTACTTTTTTCTTCAAGATTTAATTTGTAGTTATTAAACTTTTTTTGATAAATACTTATTTGAACATGATAAGTTAGAGATGCAAGGCTGTTTTGAAAATTAATGAGATGATAATAGAATATTATGCTTACTTACCGGCTATCGTACATACATATTAATCTAATTAATTCCACAATAAATGACATTGTAAATGTTCTCAAACAAAATCACGTGGACGCTTTTTAACGGATTAATGCTTTCAGAAGAACTTAAAAGCATTGAAAACCATACAAATGTTTTAATTGTCAAAACCATACAAATGTAAAACATTTGCTTTGCTTTGAGATGTATAAAATTTGTCTTTAAAACCTTACAAATTACTAAACACATTTGTATGGATTTAAAATCAGAAATTTCAAACAATATTAAACCGTTAAAAAAGCTTTTCAATTAAATCAGAATTTTCAATGATTTTCATGGAAATTTTCAACATCAGCAATTCAAATTAATTTTCAAAACTGCCTGCATATTTTTTTACTGATAATGATTATTAATTTTTTTTGAAATACTTAATTAATTAAAGTATAGATTACATAATTATTAAAACTTTCAACTTTTTTTTGGTACTTTTCGTCAATCAAAGAATGATGAATTTATGGATCAACAAATATTTCCTATAAAATGCTTAATTTCTCTTGAATTTATTGAATGATTAAAATAAATGATGGGAGAAAATATTTTTGTATAAGTTCATTAATTCATCAAAAACTATGATAAAAAAGAAACATTCAAAATCAAATACATTAACAGTTAGATACTTAGAATAGGAAAAAAAATTAGTGATTGACAAAAAAAATTAGTTAATGAGCATAAATTTGCGTACGATCATTTCAAATGCACGAATTTTTATTAATTTTCAGTATACAGTATAGTCTATTTTCGGCTGACATGAATTAATTGTTAAGGATAAAAAAAGTAAAGTTAATGATTGTTACTACATTACTGATCTGTTTTATGAAAGATGAAAAGTTTTACATTTAAGCAAAAACAAATGTGAATTGAAAAATTTTGTTTAAGATAAGTAAGACTGCAATTATGATTGATGAATAATAAAAAAAGAAAATCTTCTATGGGTAAAGTACCGAAAGTAAATTGTTCATGTGCTTTTTTCTTATTCTTGTCTCTCGATTCATTTGCTTTTCAGATTCCGCAAACACCTTCTTCGTTCATCTAATTTATTGCATCAAAAAATAATGTGAATTAATGGTGAAATAATTTTTCATACTTAAGCACAAAAACGCTGCTTAATTAGTAATCTCTCATTAGCAAAAAAGTAAAGGTAAAATGAAATTATTTTTTATGCTTAATAAATTCTATAAAAACAATTGTAATTTATGTACGTTCTGTTTCTATGCTGATCTGTTCTTCTTTCTATGATAAATCTCGTGCAAAAAATTATTTGTTTTAATGAATACATTAAGGGTAGATATTAGCGGTAAATCTTGCAGGTTTTGAGGCATGAAAGGAGAATAATTGTTGAAGAAACACGCAAACAGCTTTATTTCGACAACGTTGGTTTCATCAAGTGTCTAGGCATTTTATTGAGGCTTTAAAATGATACAATAATTCAATGAAAGCAGTGCCAATTTTACTCATAGCAAACTCTATATTCCTTATAATATTCTATTAAGGAACATTCGGAAATTTTGTGCCACTTAGGAAGAAGGGAAGGTTTACTTACTTGCTTACTAAAACCATGCTCCGACTTGGCGCCTAAGTTGTTACAAAAGGCGTTTCATCTGACTTTATTGCTGACCGAATCATATCTAACCGGCATTTTACATCTATCTGACACTCCTCCATTATCGTTTACGTCATGCTGTTTTTGTAGTACTAGGACGCCTTTTCTCTTGTGGATTCCAACCAAAGGCGGTATAAGAAGCTTTTTTCTCTCCCTAGCTACAACACTATTAAGTTTTCGAAGTCTACGATCTATCCAGCAAAATAATGGAACAGTCGACTCGACTCCAAGCTGAGGTCATTTCCTTTCATTCCCTAATAACGGTAGATTATGGTAGAGCCCTGGGTAGAGCTTTAAATGATTTATTGAAGCTGACATTCCTGAAGATTCCTGTGCTCACAGAACCTCTGAAAATACTTAAATCAGCTTTTATGGACAACGTTGCAAGGAAATTTTATTAAGAATAATCGGAAAAAATATTTCATCACAACACGCCATAAACAAATTGACCTAGGTAGACGTAATGCGCGAAGAATTTCATGAATTTTATTTTCATGTTTTCCACAAAGATGATCATCAAATGAAATATTCATACTGAGAATGAGGGGAAAAAATGTCCGAATAATCATCAGCTGAAAGGTAATTAATAGATTAATATGTTAAAATCCCACGTGATTAAAACGTTAAAACACTTGAATTTCAGTAACAATTTATTTGTAAATCATCATGACTAGACACACTGTGAGCGTAAACAGATTTATATAAATGAGATCCATAAACATCCTGAAAAATAATGATGTACTGCTCTGATTAAATCAATCAATTTTGCATCATCACATTTATAGACATTGTACTGTGTATTTATATAATTCCATTTAAAGTCAATCATCTCTTTGAAAAAAATCGAATGAAACATCTAAGTGTATCAGAATAAGCACTTAGTCAACACCACTGTAAATTGATCTATTCTTATTCCTCTAACAATCTGTCATTGTATGAAATGACAAAGAATCGCGAGAGAAGAAGTCAAATGTGAATTCTAGAAAGGTCGTTGTCCTTAAAACTCGATTAGCATCATTGCATCTATCTAATGATGATGATGTAGTTTGTAGATTTGTTCTTATAAATGATAGGAATTTTCCATCATATCTTCGGAAAGAACACGATGTAGATAATAAAGAAATTCCTGAAGCCGATTTGTTTGAAGCTGGATTTCATCGAATCTAGCCTGAAGCCTACAGTGACTTAGGGCAGGATTTTCAGAATTTTCCACACCGTGGAGGAAGGTAGGTTGGAGGTAGTACAGAAGTTGTCCTTGTCTCTATTCCGTAAATCCTTTAAACAATCCTTGATAACTTAATTGGTTCTCATTTCTTGGATAACAGGATGCTTCCAAACTGTTAGACATCAACACGTTGCTAAGTATTGTTTGAGAATTGAATGTTAAACATCGTGAGTGATTGACAGGATGATCAGCTTTAAAATAAATGATACAGCCATATTTTTTAAACAAATGCGTTTTTATTATTTTCTTATTACTTAAAATGTATTTAATTTAATATTGTATTGTTATAAATTAACTTATGATTTACTCTTTTAAGAATTTTCGCTATTGTATTAACTTTAACTTAGTTTATTCTTTATTTTTTACTTTTCCTTTTTTTCCAATCAGTTTTGCCATTAATTAATTAGCAGTAAAATTGTTTTGGAAAAACATGTTTCTGTGTCTGTAACATGAAAAACATGACTTATCGCTTACTCGTCTTAAAACTAACTTTTTTTATTTTTTTTTTTTTATTCTTTTTTTTTAATTTTTTTAATCCAAAAGTGGAAACTTTATCCATTTCTTTTTTTTTAGTTTTTGTATCGGTCCGAAAATAGTGCTTTTTCTCATTTATTTTTATTAGGGTAACTCTCATTCAATTTAACATTACCCTATTTATGTATCCCATTTGTTTAAGATTAATTACTTTTTTGCTGAGTTATACTCAATTTTTTTGTTCTTCACGCTGTGCAAAGTAACTGATTTAATTGAGTGAGCTTTTAATCGTTTGAAATTTGAACTTTTATAGCATTGCTCAAAGCTTTGCTATAAAAAAAATATTGTTCAGTGAACAAGATTTTTCAAATTTTTTGAATTTTAAATGACGGTTATAAAAGTTATTTTTAGATTATTTGCTATAAAATTTCAAATATCAAATGAATCAGATCAAGCTGACTCAAATTTGTCACAGTCAATTCACACATTGTATCAGATTTATTTTTTTGTAGCCGTTTGCCAAAATATGCCTTTTTTAGATGTTCATAATTTTTGAATCGCCAAAAGTTTTTTTTAAATTCACCAAAAATATTTAAGAAGCTTTTTGAATAGTTTTTTTTTTTTAATATATGCCAAAAGTTGTTTTTGTTGCTCGGATATTAATTATATCATATGATTCTTCACATTTCTCACAATATATTGTTAATATTCATCTAGTTTTTTTATGTCTAAAGTTCGTACAAAAATGAATTATTCAGTAATCCGCTAAAGTGAACCACAAATTTATTTCTCACTTTGAAGCGAAGAGCGCAAAAATTCGATTATCGATAAAGTTATCATCTTTTTTTCTTGTTTTTTTCTTTTTTTTTTTTTTTTTGTTTATGTAAAAAAATTTCTCTAGTTTTATGAAAATTAATTCTTTTTCCCTTCAAATCATTGAGATGTGATCTATAAGAGCCAAAAAAGAATTATGTTCTCATTGTGTATTTGCATTCTAAGAAGAAAATTAAAATAATTAAAAAAATGAACACATCATTGTTTCTTCATTTCTATCAAAGTCATCAATTTAGTTACTTTTTTAGTTTTTGTTTTAGTTTCGCCTAGGACAAAAGATTCGGGTTTTTTTTTTATTAGTCATCTGAATGTATATACTGTTTTGCTCCTTGTTTTCACAAAAATTCTGCATGTAAAATCATCTTTTTCTCTCATGTGGCAGTTTTAATTTTCTTATATAATTTTTTTTATTCTTTTTTTTTCAATTGAGGAATTTGCTTTTAAATATCAATTTTCTCTTCTTCCCTTAAAGTTATGCTGTGGATTGGCTTATTATCTTTAGGATTGAATGTTTTCTAAACAAATGTGTAACTCAATATGAATTTGAACAGGGATTTTGGATTCTATAAGTTTATTGAAACCCAATTGACCAAAAATGTTGGATTAAAGGAGTCAGGAAGATGATAAAATCAGAATTGTAGGAAAATTCGATTCGTTAATTTCAGAGCTCGAAGTCGACTCGAATATTATGTGGAGTCGAGTCTTCTTTTCCATACAAAATCCGAGTCCACTTGTAACTCTGGTTAATTTAATAGAAGAGTGACAGCTACAAGATTCAGCAAAAAACACACAATCCCAAATTTAATAAGCCATTTTTACGATTCATGATCAACAATCTATCCAGTATTTTTTCATAGTCTCTTTAAAAATGAGTACTCTACATCATTACAATTTATTTGCATTCAATATAAATCGGTGAATTATGAATTATTTTGCATCATTATTTAGAAATAAAAGAAGTTTAAAAATTAATGCTCCAATGTATTACAAATGTATGGATTGTGAAATAGGACTCTTATTACACCTTGCGACATATTCTTCTGTGTAAATTCACAATGCATTATCATCATAAAATGTGTTTTTTTTTCATATTATTTCAGACTTTATCTTCTTTAACTTCCACACGTGTAAGGCATGGAAGTTATTTTTCTTGTTGAAAAAGCTACCTATATAAAAATGATTAAATAGTCAAAAAGGCAAGATTGTATTCTCATTTTAAATTATAATTATGCAAGAATGGAAAAAAGTTGAAGTCTTATTAATCAGTATGTAATATGTATTAACAGTGTACAGTTTAATGTGTTTGCTTTCTTTTTTTAGCGCATCATGATCGAAACAATAAACAAAATCCTTTTCCTTACAACCTGCCTATATGTCAATAAATATAATTTTCTTTGTTTTCTTTTTTGAATTGTGCAGCAAAGGAAAAATGTTCAATCAAGTCAGACGAAAATCATTCCTACTAAAAATTTCCACCAACCCCAAGATCAATCCAAACTTTATTTGATATCACGACGATGAGATTATATTGAGCTGACACATTTAATCAAAATTAGTTCCGTTTGTGTCAGCCATAATTGAGCTATTTATTATCCATTCTCTCAATTTTTCATATTTTGGCAGATTCTCTTTTACTTTCTTCATCAAAAATGAAAAATTATTCCCAAAAATGTATCAGTAGGGTTTTCAATTCCGACATTACAATGTACTGAATCCCGGAATTGAAAATCCTATCTATGAGAATTTAAGCTTAAATTTACATTAGTTAAACTTAAAAAATTTTCCTATTCAGTTTATGCTTCTTTTTTTTTACAGAGAAAACATAATATTGTTTCTATTAGCTCCTCAATATGCTGAACTTAAGAAATAATAATTAATTATAGTTAGAATGAAAAGGAAAAAATATATTTTTATCACCATTTTCCATAATTTCATAGTCGTTAATTACATTAATGTCTAAAAGAAACAACTGAATCATGTTTTTCATCAATTTATCTAAATAATTTTAACCTCGATTTCATGTCCAAGTTTTTACTTCTTTTATCTATTCCAAATGCCCCATCAAATGACTGAATTTGATTTAAATTAAGTTTTGAAGCTATGCAAATGATTCTGAGAATTTGAGTTGTTTTGACTGATGCCTCAACATTTCAAATCTAGACATACCTTGCAGCAATTCAAAACTAATTATCAATCCACTCGAGTCTTTGATAATCATTTGGAACAAAAATTATTTTTTTCATAAATTAAATTAATTGATTACTAAGCACTCACTTAAAGTTCTCTTGTCTTTCATTAAGTTCTTTCCATTTAAAAAAAAACAGTATGTATCATAAATAATAATGTTAAGGCTAGTGCCTTCGACATTCTCATTTTTTTCACTAATTCACTATTGATTAGATAATTTTCTTTCGTCTTCATGTTTAATTGAATTAATTGAGATAGGAAGAAATTAAAAGTAAAGAATTTATTTTACACAAAACATTGAAATTAAGAACAAAACAATTGTTCAATAATAATTTAGAGGATTATGCTTAATTTTTTTTAGCTATTTATAGTTTTTTTTTAATTTAGTTTTCTCAAAATATATTTATAAAGTTAAGCTTTTGACCATCAATTGTAACTGAAGGAAGGAAAAAAAGGAGTTGAAATGTGATTTATAATTATTTACATATTAAATAAATCAATTCGTGAGAGAGTCTTACATCCCTCGTATCCCATGCATTCATTCACTTTCTCCTTTAAACAAAACACAAAAAAAAAATTAATGTATAACTACTGGACTTTGCTGAACACAAACGCCAACCATTGACTCATCGTTCGAAGTCGAATTATTGTTATTTGTATTGCTATTAAGATTTCGCGAATTTCCACTGCCAACTTTTGGTAAATTTTGGTGTATGGAAGAGCCATCATTAAATGGTGCATAAACATTGGTTGCAGGATGATTAATGATGAGTGATGCCGATGAATTGAGATGATGATCTTGTGTTGTCGAGGGTAATACCACAATACTACTACTTCCGTTTCCATTATTTGCCGCCGTTGCGACCGATATTAAATCAATTGGTAATGAAGCAGGAGCATATTTTTGTCCGACATAACCACTACTACTTAACGTTGGTGCTATGTAACGACTATTTCGATTATGCATATGTTGTAAATATCTCTGTTGCTGTTGATTGATATTCAATGACGATGGGGCTATTTGAACAGATGGCTGATTTGATGATGATATACTGATTACGGATGGTTCACAATCCATTGGATAAATATTATTACTGCTGTTGCTGCTGCTGCTGTTATTGATCAATATATTTCCCTGAGAACGTGTTGGTGGTAGTATCATTGATAAGCCTCCTAAAAATAATCATAATTTCTCGAATTAGTCATATGACATAAAAATAGAAATAAACATATATACGAGAAATCATAAAAATATGCACATTTTGTTATCGTGTAAATTTAACTTCTGACGTCAGAGATTGAGGTTTCTTCATTGCATGTGAATCTTTATGTTGCGGTTCCTAAGTGATTTGATTAATTTTAGACATCCCGAACATCTGCACACAATATTGCCAAGGAAGTGACAACTTTTACGTTTTTCTTGTCATACTCACAAAAAACAAATAATAAACTATTCGACAAGCATCAATTAACCGTGTCCAAATGACTTCAATCTCTTCAATCCGAAATAAAAACACAGCGCAGTGAACGGAAGCAATAATTTTGGCGTTAATATTTAATGTTGTGCATACGCTCTAATATTTTGATATTAATAAAAGCAGTAATATCATGCAATATTATATTTTTGGAATATTTATTAAAATTCAGAACGAAGGAACATGCAATAAAAAATATTGGCCGCTTTTTGCGATGGGATCGTTCACTTATTAAGTTCACTTTTTGAGAACGAAGATTTTTAATTTCAAGCAAAGATAAAAGTGTTTGAAATAGTTTTTGGCATGTGTATAAAAAGTTTTATATCCACGTAACGTAATAAATGAACGACCCCGAATCTCAAGAGGAAAAAATTTTCAGGGTAAGTGAAGTAGAACAAAAATGAATTTTAACGACTTATTCGATGACTACTGAATACATTAATCAAACGCATTGCTATTATTATTTCTATTTCTTTAGCACAGTAAAAAATGTAACATTGAAATGAGGTTCTTTTTGGTGCCTAGCGAAAAATAAAGGTGATGACATTTATTTCACACATTTAAAGCAATGAAAATCATATTGTGTGCAATAATGAAACAATAAGCAGTAAAAAAATGAAAACAAAAGGAAGAGTGATGCGCCACCATAAAAGCAAAGGGAATTAACTAAAAAATAAACAAAATCATAATACATCAAGAATCTTGTTGAATGTTTCGAGCATGAACAATAACATGGAAATGATTTTTTAAAAAAACTAGATTATGCAACTTAAAAAAGATACACAAATTGGTTTTGGGGACGGTATTATATGTAAGTATATAAAATAACACAATTTATTCCTTTACCTAAAGTTTTTATGCAATGTCAATGCTTTTTATTTCGTTCTTTGATCTGAGTTTGTT
The DNA here is from genome assembly GCF_022539635.2 of Chironomus tepperi. Classification (NCBI taxonomy): domain Eukaryota; kingdom Metazoa; phylum Arthropoda; class Insecta; order Diptera; family Chironomidae; genus Chironomus; species Chironomus tepperi. The sequence continues at coordinate 1,127,370 of NW_027226222.1, forward strand.
GGTGGCTTTAATTATGGTTATGTATTATGTTTGTTTTAAAAATCTTATATCTTTTAATGAGTAATTATTTAAATCATGTTGGTTCCTAGTCCTCAGAGTATAATTTCATTCATTGATATATCAAAAAAGGAAGTTTTTTTTTCTTAAAAAATTGGTTTGAAGTATGGCAATATCAAAATATATAAAGAAAATTGGCGATGAAAGAATTTTTCTCCATTTCTTTTCTCAGAAACTGGTTCTCGATTTTTTTTTTCTTTTTCTTTTGAATGGATTGACTATTATTTTTTCAGAATCATAGATATTTTTGCATGCTTTTCACATTCTATGGTTATTTTTTTTGCAATTCATTTTTTAGCATAGATATTGATTGGTGAATTTGGTATTGCTATTATTGTTTGGATGTTGATTTATATCACGAGGCACTTCGAGTCATCGGCGATCATCTAAAAGAAATCCATTAAAAATATAGAACAAAAAGAAAGAAAGAAGATGTTTTTGTTAAATGAAATTAATATTACATTTTGAAGTTTTTTTAAAAATTTTGTTTTTGTTGATTTGTAAGTGGAAAATTTGCAGAACTTGTGGACATTCTTTCGATTTTTTTTATTATTGTTATGAACAAAAACATGTTAATGTTTCAATGTTTCTTGCAGTGTTTCTCAAATTGTGTGACGCTACACGACAACACGACACATTAATGTGACGGAAGAAAACCGTTTCTCTGACACGAAACATTGAAAATATAATTTAGGCTTACTTGTGTCTAGTTAGAAAATTTTGAAAATTTACAGTATCGTTAAAATCCGTCGAGACTGGAAAAATCAAAATGGTAAAATGGTAATAAAATATTTTTTGCGCTAGCTAAATTTAGATTTGGATCAATATTGAAAAGCTGGTTTTCAAGCTGGCCGTGAATTTGAGAAACACTGGTTTGTCGTAATCAATCAGTTATTTCATTTTGATTGTTATTGAATATAAAATTGTTGAATAGCCAGCAAATCTGCCGTGCAAAGTGAATATATAAGCGCATTTGCTTTAAGAAAATGCGTTTAAAAAGTATTGTGTGAGTAAATGTTAGTAAAAAGCTTTCGTTATCAACTAAAGTAAATAAAACCAATTTTATATGCCAATAATGATGTGAATAAAATATTTTTTTCATTGTTTTCTATCAAATAATTGAGAAATTCTGCACAGAGACAGAAAAACAATTGTACAGAAAAATGAATGATCCCAATTGTAGTGAAAAACAGTAAAAGCTTATTAAAGCGAAAGAAAATACACAAGATTGGATTTTTGAGATTTTCTTTCTTTTGTCAATGTTGCGACTACTCGATTCGTTTTGTTTTGTTTCATTTTATGATTATTTCATTTCTCTGAATATAAAGGTGTCATGGGAAGTAGATGTAGGAAAATAAGAAAAACGGTAAAACTTACCATGAATTTGTTGATCTGTAGGACTTGTGCTCACAGAACTAAGAGCAACATTTCCAGCATTTGTATTTGTTCCTTCATCAGATGTTCGTTTGAAGAAATTATGTTGCAAGGCATAATAAGGTGTAATACGGGTCTTTGGATCGAAATCCAACATCCGAAGAATCAAGTCTTTAAATTTCAAATAATCAGCAACTGTATGACCAATTTCGCCATGCCTTCGTCCTCCCGGACCTCCCATTTCAACGCCCAAAATATCATGAAGCTTCCTTGAACCAGGCTGCTTATACTTCCTTGTTTGATTGCTAACTTTCTTAAGTACATAACTTCCATCTGATAACTTGTCAAAGAATTTCCTTGTCTTGTGCGCTTGATCGAGAATGTGTTTTGGAGGCATCCCTAAGACTTCTACAATCTTATTCATTTGATCGATCTCATTTGAACCTGAAAACAGTGGCTCTCCCGTATGCATTTCTACAAGTATACATCCAAGTGACCACATATCTATTGCCAAATCATATGGTATCCCTAAAAGTACTTCAGGTGATCGATAGAAACGCGATTGAATATATTGGTATATCTAAAATGAAACAAATGAAATTGTGATTAGAATTTATAGCTCATTTAAATCATAATTGTAAACTTACTCTTTGCCCAAGTTGACACGAACTTCCAAAATCTACAATTTTTATTGCCGAACGTTTAGGATTGCATAATAAAATATTTTCCGGCTGTAATTCAAAACGAAAATAAAAGAGTCAAGATTAATAAAGAGAACTTTTATTAATTAGTCATAAATACGAACCTTCAAATCACAGTGAATGATGCTTAGCTCTGGTGTACTTAAAAATAAAAGTGCTGTGCACAGTTGCTGAGCAAACTTTCGCGTCAAATTCAATGATACACCTCGAAAGTTTGTATTACGAAGAAGGTCATAAAGATTATATGATAGAAGCTCAAACACCAAGCATAAGTGATTGCGCCACATAAAATGTCGTTTAAGTTTCACTGCAAGGACAAAAAAATACAATGTTGTTTAATTAATCCATTTATAGAATATCAACTTCATATGTCTTACCGATATAGTATTTATTTTCTGCGTCAGCTCTATTCATCATTTCCAATAATTTCACTTCAATTTGTGCCTGATTTAAAAATGGCTTCTTATTCTTAATAATCTTAATAGCTACATGACATTGCTCTTCATGATCGAACGCCTTCACAACTTGTCCAAATGAGCCTTTACCTAGAAGACGTGCATGAAAGATAATAAACATATTAATTATATCATTAATATAAATAAATAAGCATTTCCACATACCTATGAGTGAATCAATTTCATAGCGATCGAGAAATTTTTCACCAGCTTTTATAATATAATCATGATTTTCATCGTCATATCCATCATTATAAAGTTTTCGCTCCTTTTTATGTGACGAGTCATCTCCTTGTGATTGCTGAGCGCGTCGTTTCTTTTTGGCATAATAAACCTTTTGAAATGAATAGAGAAATAAATAACTTTATAAGTTTTCTTTCGTTTGAATGAAATTTAATTAAAAAAATATGCTTCAATATTCTCTCATTCATATTTTTTGTAGATTTGATTTCTTTTTGTACATTCAGTCTCTTTATGAACCGTTAGAAAGAAACAACAAAGAGAAAAAAATATTGTTTAATTCAGATCTGAACTTCACACATACATTGATGAATTCCTCAAATCTTGATGTTCCCAAATATTTTTCATATTTTTTGGAAATCTTTAACTTTAATTCATTACGTACAATTTATTCCCAAATGCATAGAAAATAAGAAAATCTTTAAAAAGTTCTGAGAAACTATATGCACTCCAAATTTTCTCATTTGCCTAACATGTGCTTCATCATAATCATAATAAAAAGATATATATGAAGAAGAGCCATACAAAGCATGAAAAAGAAGAAACAAAATTCGTGGAAGAACTTTTTAAAGAGCTTTTAAATTTCTGAAGAAGCTTTTAAGTAGTATTTATTTTAAAGGATTTCATGCCTTTTTGTTTGTCTTTTGTCGTCTCTACTCTTATTTTTCTTCTCGTTTACGTTATTTCCTAAATAATGAGAGATCAAATAGGTAGCAATGCTACACATGACAATATAAATTGCTCTTATTTAAGGCCATGTCAAATCTATTATTTTATTTTTCTGATGTGGTCCATGCTTTGAACTCAATTATACATACTACACTTTCAAGCACATGAAAATGTTCATCTGTGAAAAAAAAGCTGTACTGTACATAGAATACGGAGTGAGAGTGAAATAGAGAAAATCGCAAAATCGATATGGGCGATATGAAAGCATACATTTTTAAGAGTATGAGAGAAGCAGCGAGAGGATCTTTTTATATTTTAAATCATACTCTTATAGAAAATAATAATAACATTAATGTAGAATTTAAGCTTTGATGTCACTCAAATGTACTCAAAAAAAACTTCAACAAACTCTAATGGCAATTGTCTTGTTCATACTATTTTTTTGTTAATTAAAATTAAATTCAAATAAACTTGAAACATAAACTAATTTTCATCGTCATTATTATTATTATTTCATATAATAACATACATATATATGTATAGTATATACATAAAAGAAAAACATTTTCTCCCGTTTTTCCGTTCAAGTATTAGTGCCTTTATATTCCGTCGCATTTTTTTTTCTTTTTTTCTCCTACAAATACACGTCTGCTTCGCCACCCCAAACAACATCACATCAGACAACTAAAATGCCGTGTTATTGTGCAAACGTGTGCGTAAAAACATGAGAGCAAGTTCAATAGTCTACCGCTAGGGGACAGAAGAAAATTGCACGAAGAAAAATCATCGCATTTTCTTCTCTTACATGTTTACTAGCTTAATTCGAAATGGGTTGTGAAATATGATAAGCATAAGATTTTTTTCTCTTATTTCGTTCTACTAATATTGAGTCTACAAAAATGATTGGAAAATATGCTACTGTAAAATATATTTATGTTTCCTCTTAAAACTGTTATATGGTAAAGAAGCACATCGCGGAAGAAAAATTTGAAAATTGAAAAAATGAGAAATAAAAGTAAAATTAATTAAATGTGTGTGCTTAAAAACTTCAAACAGTAAATATTTTAGTTCCAACAGTTTTTCTTAATTTTATTCAATATTTAATATCGATAAGTTCAATTATATAATCAGACAAAAGGATTTTTTCATAGAAACCAAAAATCATATTCTTTTTCTTATCAAACATTTCATGTATATATGACTTGATGTTTCGTGTATACAACAAAATGTTGCACAACATGTGTGTTATTGTGTTGTAACAAATTAATTTTGTTGTAGATGCTACACAACACGTTAATGATTCACATAGTCAGAATTGATTCAGTCATTTCTTTCTTCTCATACAATAAATGAAAATCTCATCACTTCCGCTAAGCTTCTTAATTTTCTTTTCAATGACCTCTTTTGAACTTTTATTTTTCTCGCTTTGTTTTTCTTTACGGAATCAGAATGCTCAATCATAATCTTTATTAATTCAGATGAAATATTTATTTTATTTTTACTTTTTTTTTTTCTTCGCACATTTGTAATTTTCTTTGTGAAAATTTTAAACATTTTCCGGGTATTTTTCCACATTTCGTTAAAATGTGCATTATATATATAATACATATAAGAATGCATATGTGTGAGTGCAAAAGCATTTACGACCTCATCGAGTAGAAAAATTTTATCAAGAAAAAAAGAATTAAGTTCCTCCCAATGCAAAGGAATTAGTGAATTAAGGTGTAAATAAGACAATTAAAAAGAATATGTTATCCATTAGTTGAGGCCGGTCATGCTTTTATTCACGTAGGCACTATAGATATAAGCTTTTAGTTTTTTTGCACACGTTTTTGGTCATGCCATTTCGGACAAGGACTTAATCAATTTTATTGAAATAATGTAATACAATATCATTTTTTTTCTCTCCGTTGTTTAAGCTTATTTTATCGGATAAGAGAGTCATTTACTATATTGTGCATATGTATACTTATATTTACCTCATTGATGTGTTTATAGGTTTTAATTAGATCAACACTCAACTTCCGAAGAGGCGCCAATGACGGATCTCTGAAATGTGTTGGTATGCGTGCTTGCATCGCTCGTATGTCTGTTGACGACGAGGATGGACTGATTGATCTCTGCTGGTGGTAGAAAGGCAAAATATTGAAATGTTAATTATGATCATACAGAAATGATAAACGGAAGTATTTAATATATACCTGATGATGAACATCTCGATGCGTTGCTGGCAAGTGTTCTTCCGATACAAGCCTTCCATATAATGGAGCATGTCTCTGTCGTGTTGAATCAGGAATTGCTCCGGTAACGTAAGATGCAGAAACTGTTGAAATGAAAATAAAAAACAGAGAGAATATAAATCAAAATGAATTGCATAAATCAATGATACTGTTGATTGTTTCACAAGGAATTAACGTCTTGAATTTTATCAGATCAATTTAACAACCTCGATCTCAATTCTGTTCATTCTCTCGCTCTTTATTTTATTCGATTTAAATTTTCCAGATGTTATTGCAATAACCCAATTTTTGTTTTTATTTTTATGCTTTAAAGTGTCTTGCAAAATATTATTAAGCCGAATTAAAAATGAGAGAAGAAATAAATTTCGTTACTTAAAGTTTTTGCTCTATTTAATTACAGTTCAACACTCGAAAGTGCTTATTTCTTTTTTCGTATTTTTAGATTAAGAAGAGTCAACGTACGATTTTTGTAACATTTACTTCGTCAAAATCTCATTATGTACATTTCAAATTTGAGAGAAACAATAATAGTTAGGTTTATTCATGAAACGTCACATCGTGAAAATATAAAGCAAAACCACAAGAAGGGAAGCATAAGTACAAAAAATAACCAAAAAATGAATATCTTCAAAAAATAGTAATATTAAACCGGAAATAAAGTCAATGAACTTTTGGCTTTTCCCGTCTCATTGCCCTTCTGTTAAGCATTGTTTTATTATTATTCTTGTATTGCTTTTGCTCATTTTCCAGCACTATATATTCTTCCTCTATATATTCATTCCTTCCACAAGTTTTTATTTTTTTACTTCTTTACATTGTTATAACTTCAAACCAATACAGCAAAAAGTAATTTTTAATATTAGAAAAATCTATCTATCGAACTGTCCAAATATATTGAATATTTTGTAACATTGCGAAATGTTATCGACATAGCAGAAACCACATTAAAAGGCTGAATAAGAAGGGAATAAATTTCATTACAAAATGTCATTTTAAAGACAAGTGACAAACAAAACAGTCAGCAATGGCACTGAAGAATATGTAAAAAATTCCATAACATTTTTGAATAAGCAATTAATTTCACGTGTATTGAAATTGTGTATTATTTTTTGCATCGGTCAAAATGACAACAACTTAATTCGAAGGATGACAAACTTTATTTCGCTGTAATATTAGACTTGCTATTTTTTCATCGCATTTTAAGCATTTCACAGCTGTCATTAGCCTTAAAATGTATACAACGCAAAGCACATGATCTTTCAGATCTGAATATTTAGTTCCTTTTTGACAATTTCTAATAATCATCATAGATCAGCCAAAAGTATGCAAATCTACACGCTGTTTATTCATGACAAAAATAATTATGTGACCATTGACTCAAAAAATATATTCACGCATAATATTTCTTTGCTCTGGACATTTTTCGAAAGGAACTTGATTTGACACCTAATTTTTATTTATTTATGCAAAATATTAGTATTTTTAATTCCTTCATAAACAATCACATGTGCTGGAATTTCTAATCACAGATACATAAATTAAATATTATTATTATTATCAATGTATAGAAGGCAAAAGAATATTCGATCATGAAAAAGCCGTAAAAAAGAACTTCACAAAGTAGTATTAGTGCTGGCACCAACATACGTGTATGAATAAAGCAAAATGTAAAAGACATGTGGTCAACGACTATATAAACGCATAATAAATTAGATGTTAAAAAAGTTCTTGGTTTTTGTTATATAAATCAAGAACAAGAGATGAGGCATAGCACAAAAAACAACAATCTCACACTGATATATCCAATGTGTATACGTGAACATAAGAAAATAACACGAGAAAGAGAGGAAACAAGAACTACAGAATGGTTTTTTTGAACTGAACAGGTTGGATAATTATCATCAGCGTCATACGAAATAAATTGATGAAGAAGAAGAAGAAGCTTTAAAGAAAAGAGACATTTCATGCGTTTACCACACGCCTTGTGACGCTTTTATTCCCTTTTCCTTCTACTTCTTTATCGTGTCATTACCACGATTCATACTATTTGCTTTTCAGATTATTTAATTTTTCATATTCGTAACACACATGCTAAAACTTTATTATTTTTCTTTCCTTTCAACTCAGCATTTTGTTTATTTATTTACTCCATGACTCGACAACGTCCACATGCCAATGTCAATGGAAGAAAATCTAAGAATTTTTGCGGGTATCATTAGTTCTGTTATGTGCACACACAGATTTTTTGCGTTTCTTCTCTTCCATTTCTTTTTTTTCGGTGGAAAAGAGAAATATGCAATAAAAAAAGGTTAAATAACCGCTTTGGAACGAGCGGAATTTATTGAGAGAAGAAAAAAAGCAAATTTTTCCTCACTCATATTCACTCGTTCATCTAGTTCTTTTTTCGGTATTTTATAAAGCAATATACAAATATACCGTTTATAATTTTCAGCTTCTTCTTTCACCTTTCATATATATAAATATTCAATTGGGGGTCGTTTACAAATCATATAAATTGCAAATAACTAGACTAGAAGCTCCTGCTTTTCGCTGTGAATTGAAGAAGTCAATCCTAAATATTAAGATACAGCCTTGGCAAAGCGATCACAAGGAGCTATTTGATTGTCGCCTATTTTAATTTACAATCCTATCTATGACTAGATGACTCCAAGTCCAAAAGGAACTAAAAGAGTAAATAAATCCCTGCTCCACAAACATCACAAGAGAATATCCCTCTCGAGAAAAAGAAATTAAAGAAAAACATTTTCGTTCTCTGCTCAAATCTCAACAAAACACAAGAACAAGGAAAGACGAGGCAGAAAAAAAACACCTGATGCTGTTATAGACTTTGATTCTATTTTTATAAATTTACGTCAAAATTAAATACAAAATTACAGTTCAATATTTTTATTTCTTCGCACATCATTTTATTCAATTTTTATCTCTATCTCAATAATGAAATATCGTCTTTAAAAGTTTTGAAATAATATAGTATCTGATTTATTTGGCAACAGAAGCAAAGAAAAAGAATTATTTGTTTATTTTGAAAACAACAGTCAATCATACCAAACATTTGATGACAAAATAGTTATAGGAAAATCATACTTTAGTGTTACGACAGTTTTTGATAAAGTTGCCAATTAATGAAATAACTGATAAACGTCAATGACATTGTATTGACGCCACCGATTCCTCTAGACAATTATGCCGGAAAAATACCGGTTGAGAAGACAACGGCAAATTTTATAGTTCGAAATCTATAAACGAATAGAATTACTTTTGAAAATAATGATTAAGGAAAATGTGCTTTTGCAACATCTAGTTTCTCGGCTGATCTTAGAATGAGGCTGATGATAGAGACAGTGTAACATTTCGTATTGACAATTGGCAAAGGGTAGCCAGCGATAGATTCTGTTTTAGACGTCAACTAAGAGAGGCCATGGATCACAACTGAATATGTCGATCACCATGTCAGCATTACAGTCTTTAGGTAGCAACTCTCAAAAAGTGTTAATGAATCACATTTCAATTATTCCCATTAGATCATGTGTTTAAAAAGGAATAAAGCTTTCATCAGGAAATGCCATTTTTATTGAGGAGATCGATTTATATTCTGCAAGATTAAAACAGAAACATTCAATGAATTCTGAATACCGAACCTGTATACAAATTATTCACAACAGACTTGAAATAAGCCAGTGAATAAAAGCGCAAATGATTCATAAACCAGTTCAAATAATTCTTTAGTCAGATTCTCAAAAAATAAGTGATGAAAAAGAGCAATAAAAGGAATTACACATTTTTTAAATGCTTTATTCTGAGTAATTTCTATAAATATTTTCTAATATAAAATATAGTCATTCTTCTGAGCTAATTGATTTATGCAAACTCACGTATGCAATTACTTTCATCAACATTAATATTCATTAAATTTATTTTTTCTTCTCTTCGAAAGCATTCTTGACATTTTTTATTGTTTTCCTTCAGCCTATTTAAAGCGAACTCATTCAAAAAATTATTAATATTCAAGTCGCTAAAGATGTTTAGAATACTTGTGCTATACATTTTGTGTCTACAACCATTATTACAACAGACTCTTGCAATAAATTTTACATGCCTTAATGGTGAGATTGTAGGCGCTAATGAAATTTGTAATGGAATTGCCAATTGTGCCGATTCATCTGATGAACGAATAGAACTGTGTGCTACCATGATTTGTCAACCACATCAATTCAAATGTTATTATGGCGGATGTGTGGATCGAGAAAAATTTTGCAATAAATTCAACGATTGCCTCGACAATTCAGACGAATTTAATTGCGGTAGATCAAATGAAAGTTGCAAGTACGTAGAATATAAAAATAATGTTACATCATTAAGTTAAACGTTGATGAGTTTTAAAAAAAATATTTTTATTGTCGCAGTAACTCGGAATTTTATTGCTCTAGTAATGGCAAATGCATAGATTCCAATTTAATTTGCAATAATCAACGAGACTGTCCAAATGGTGAGGATGAGATCTTTTGTATACCACAAATTTGTCCCGAAAATACATTTCGATGCAGTCATGGAAGATGTATTGATGAAAAATTAATTTGTGATAATTTCAACGACTGTTTAAATGATGATGATGAATCCGATTTATTGTGTAAGACTATGAATTGTTTTGGACCTGATTGTGATATTATCAATTGCTCACCAATTATATCGAATCGTTTAAATGTAACATGCATATATGATAATAGAATAATCTCTTGCAATGACAATATAAAGCCAGGAACAATTGCAAAATATTCTTGCAATGACCAATACGAGCCAGTGAGTAGCATACATAAATTCAATAAACAAGCAATTTGCCAAAAGAATGGTAAATGGTCATCGGAAATTTTGAAATGTACACCAAAATGTGGATATTTGAAAAATTCCGTTCCACTTATTGTGAATGGCTATGAAATAGATTTTATTCTTCCGTGGCATGCAACAGTTTTCATAAAGCGTAAAAGCGGATTTGAATTTGCTTGCGGTGCAACGTTGATTTCCGAATTTGTTATCGTATCAGCATCGCATTGTTTTAGTGGATTAAATGAATCAGATGTAAAAATTGCAATTGGTAAACGATATAGTAATATCACAATTCATTCAGATGAACCGAATGCAAGAATTTATAACGTTTTACGCATTCTCCGTCACCCATTATATATGGATAAAATTGGTAACTATGGACAAGATATAGCACTTGTTGAATTGACAGAAAGTGTAGAATTAAACGAAAATATTCATCCGATTTGTGTGGATTGGCAAAATGACGACATTCTGACTGAAAATCAAATGGGAATTGTTGTTGGTATGGGAATTACTGAAAATGAGACATTTAGTGACATAACTCGTATGGCAAAGCTTCAAGTTATATCAACAGAGAATTGCATAAATAGCCAGCCAACTGATTTTCGAAAATATATTACATTTACAACATTCTGTGCTGGATTAGACAATGGTAATCCTTTACATCCAATTTATCTTATTTTATTTTAAATTAAATTATTATTCATCTCTCTTTATTTATCATAGGTACTTCAGTCTGCAATGGTAAGTCTCAATAACATTTTCATTTATCAATAATCAATCAATTTTCTTTACTTTATCGTCTCTTCAAAAAAAAAATAAAGGTGATTCAGGAGGTGCTTTTCAAGTTCTATCAAGAGACTTAAAAACATGGAAAATTCAAGGGATTGTTAGCTTAAGTCCTCGAAAAAAGTCAACTTTCTACTGTGATCCTTTCAAATATACAATATTTACGAAAATTGAGGTTTATTTGAAATGGATTAAGCTCATTCTCGACGAAATTGAAGAGAAGACACTTGAGAAAGAAATTCTTTCAAAGTACGAACCGATTCTTTAAATTTAGCAGACGATGGCCTTTAGTTATACAAAAAAAAAAGAAAAATTTTCATCTTTTTTATTTCTTTCAACTAAAGTATTTATTTAAAGTTAAGAAATTTGCTTTTCTTTTCTCGTTTACGAATTCTTCTAGTTGAAATGACTTTGGCAAGTATATATGTAGATGAATTTCATTTTGAAACACATCCAATCTTTTCATCACGTTCTTAACTTTCATAATAATATTATTCGGTAATTGCAGTCATCATGACTTCATCTTACATAATATGCATAAGTCAAATGAAGATGTATGAAGAAGAAAACAGAATAAATCACAAATAAGAGCATGCACAACTTTGTACCTTTCTGATTCTTTTCAGAATTATCTGGCCAATCCCACGATGTTTGATATGTTGATGGCATATAACACACGGTCGACATTTTAATGATTACGTATTATTATCACAATGTGAGGATTCTCTTGCCTTCTTTTTATTGTATTTTCTTGTATTTTACTCAGCTATTGTAAATCGCTTTTGATATTTTGAGGAAATTTTTTTTTTCTCACAACAGTTGCTCGAATTCTATGCGAGCTTCAAACGAATTCATTAATCTTCTTTTAATATTCAATGAATGCATGTAGGAAGAAAGTATCAAACCTTTCTCCGGTAGCAACAGTCAATCTTTACATAATCATCATTCGTTACTTTATTGTAAACTATTTTTGGGTCACTAGAACAAATTTTTCTCCTCTCTATAGATCTTCTCATACAACAGATGGTTTGAAGATGATCAATCATACAAAAATATATAGGAATAAAAATTGTGCTTGCGTTCTTATCACTAACACTTGAAAAACTCAAAATGAAATTTGATATTAGAAAATTTTCTACCAACTTTACACAAAATTCAAAGCTATGCGGACTCAATTTGCTCCTTTTTTGCGAACCGATCTCATCAAAAACAACTTGAGCACTACACAAAATCGCAGAGAATTTATTTATATCGCGAATGAGCGAAAAAATTTTCTTAAATTAGATCTTCGTCTTTTTTCCGTTCAATAACTTTGCACTCCTCTTTGTTTTATACGATTTCTGACGCTTTCAAATGAACTTTGCAAGTACAATATCTTTTGTGTCATTCCCAAACAATACGCAATAAAATAGTATATATAGATTAATTCCGCATCTACACAACTTTCTGTTACAAAGGCTTAACACATTTCGTCGAATTGAGGATAACAATAATATACATATTATTATTGCAATTCTTTTTACGACTAATAACAATGCATTAAGTAAAGTGATATTTTCAAGAGTACAGCGACACCACGAGATAACATTTGCCTTCATCTGTCATCCATATTCATGACCTTATCAATCAATAACATTTCGGCATATATGAAGAATTTTTCTCTCTGTGTGTCTCAGGGTTAAAGAAGCTAATTTTCTCATAACCGAAAGAAATGAAAGAAATCGGTAACCTATAAGTTGTTGAAACATATGGAGATAATAATCATAAACAAGATCTGAACAATCTCAAAAAAATTACTTGGGCGTCGATGATTTCAAACAATATCATGTCTTTCTCACTTCTATTAATATTAAAACTCATTGATAATCGTTGCTAAGACAATAGAGTATATTAAACTTTTTACATCCATTTCAGTCTCCTTCTTCTTTCATCCCATTCCAACAATAATTTGCAATCACTCACAATATTTTCTTAAGAGAAAATAAATTTTCGAATATCAAACATTTGATGACATCAACAAATTTGAATTTTTTTAATACTTTCCATTTTGAAAGTTGAATTGCTGACATTTCTTACAGCCCAACAATGTTGGCAATAAGATGAAAAAAACAAAAAAGTAACAAAAATAATTGTGTCAAACTCGTTCGCACTCACAAGAGGGCAAGAGAAAAATAAGAACAAGAGTAGAAATGTCGAAATGATTACGAAATATACAGTTTAAACTTAGAGAAGGAGAGGAGAGAAGAAATTTTTATATAGGTTCAATTTAAAACATACTATTTTTAACCATAGACATAAAGAAAACGATTTGTCTTTTATTATTATTATAGACTATAATAATTTTTTTCTCAAATTTTTGTTTTCTTTAAAAATCATCAGTAGTTGTCAAATCAGTTTCTTTTTGCTGTTTAGTCAAGTCTGATCTTTAAAACTCAAAACTTTTGACGCAGAAGGTCATGAACACATTTCTGATTCTTACTTGAAAATTTCCCATTGAACATCATTAAGAAATCATCCCGCGTGAATACATATAAAATTGGATAAAATAATAGTGTAAATTCCTAGAATTAAATTTCCCCCATTTTCATCAGGACTTCCCAAACAAATAAGATTTTATTGGAAATACCCATAGTTCATTACAAAATAAATTAAATAAAACTTATTAATATGAAAATCCCACATAAGATGAACAAATTAGATTTAAATATTCATGTTTGTTTCGTTCCTATTTTATCATAATCATCAGCAACCACAAAAACACTTTCTCTTTCTTTTAAGTTCACATAAAAGAGCCAGCAAAAAATTTTAATACAATAGAATTTTCCCCATCATTTCGACAAAGATCTGTAGTATAGATACAAACTATGCTTGTACTACATACAATCTCATTTTCTCTTTAGTACTTTCATCTGTCTACTACGTCTAGCGATTTTTGTCTGACGTTAATGCAATAAGAGAGGGAGAGATACGATGAAATCATTCCGGAAGTCTAATCAAAGCAGTTCCTTCTTTGTTGTTGATGAGAAATATCTATTAACGTTCTTTAATGGAACTGTACTGAATTTTCTTGAATCAACATTTATTTTTATAATTATAATGAAAACGAAAACTGCAAAAATGTACTTTTTTCCTTCTTTAAAAGTATTTGGAAATGCGCATTTTATAACAGTAATAATTTTAAAGACAAATTCCATAAACATGAAGGTATTAAGTTATGCCAATTAGTTATATTATTTTTTTGTGAAATCAACAAAAATCATTAAATAAACTACGTCATTGGAGTTATAAACAACGATATGCACAAAAACAATGAATCATGTGTTCTGAGTAAAAATGACTAAAAAAGTCATACAAATACGAATTTTTCTCCTCTAGTCCATAATACATTCGTAGAAATTACATGTGATAGAAAATTTAACCTTTTCATATGCACACTAAAGAATAAACGAATGTGACGTTGTAAAGCAAATGTATTGGATGTATATCAAATGTTATGAAATATTATTTTTTCCTCATCAAATCCGGCTTAATGTTTAATATTCCCTTGAAATGTTTATTGAAAAAAAAAAAAAAATTGTATAGATTTACTTACGTTTCTGTTTCGTCTTATCCATTAGCATATCCTTATCGAGACGATAGTTTTGTTGCTGCTGCAACTGATAATCTTGATAGTTCTCCACTTTTGGAATTTTGAAATACTTATTGCAGTTGAAAAATTGGTTTTTTTTTGTTATTATTATGTTTTATCGTATACGAGTCTTTCTGTTTTTGTTTTTCTTTTTTTTATGAAACACTAATATTCACACTAATATACGAAATATATCTTCATTCAAGTAATTTAATTATATTACATTTGAATTGAATAGTTTTTTGAAATCGATTTAAATTACCGCCTGATAATTGTTTATCACATCTCACGTGGGTTCCAATGTAATATTACTTCATACAGAGATATATATATTTAAGGTGTATTTTGTGACACATAGGAAAAATGTGGGTTGATTTTATTGTATTTTTTAAGCACACAAATACACACTATTCTTTTTATATTTACTAGTATTATTATATTATTATTATTATTATTTTCAAGACATTAGCAAATAACTAATTTCGGAACGGAATTGCACTGCAATGTAAAAGATCTGAACACAAGTTCTTTTTCTTATTGGTATCTTCCTACACTTTTCTCTTTTCTTTCTTTGCTCGTGTATTTTTATTTCCACTCATGTATTGCACTTTCAGCTTAAAACTTTTTTGTCAGTTATAAGCATGAATGCAGAGATAACACTTATTAATTGATCTATTTTTCTCCTTTTTACACTACTTTGTTGATTAAACTGTCCAAATTTTCACAATTTTATTTTTTTTTTCACTCTTTTCTTTTTTGAGAAGCTTTTACTCACGCATTGGCCGAGAGCGTATCTTGTTATCAAATCAAAAATGAACGTATGTTGGTTAGATAAAAGAAAATAAAATATGTCTTGTTTTTCTTTATGTTCTCACTTTTTCATATGCCTTTATGGAAAATGAAAAGAACCTTTCAATAAAATTGAAATCGTTGTCAACGATGCTTGTGCTTCCTAAAAGTAAAAAAAAAAATAAGATAAAATGAAAAATTGATAGAATATGAAAATATACTAAAGAATTCCGCTTTTTCACGTCTCATTAGTGAAATTGAAAAAAATTATGAAATCTTTAAGTGACCACGAGATTCTTTGTCATGGCAATGTGATGATGATTAGCAATACAATTCTTTTCGTGGTTCTGTTTTTCAATTCGACATTCACAACCTTATTTTGTGTCATGTAAAACACTTTTTTGTGACAAGTCACTGGTATGCTACTAACCTATATAAAATTCTATTTGTTCTCATTTCTTTGCTTTTTTCGGATTATTTCTTATAATTGTATCATACGATGATTTTCCAATAAATTAAAATTATTTTAAAGTACATTAGAACAAAGTAAATCCTTTGTTTCATAAAATTCTAGTATAATCTTTATGTGAGGTAAGTGATTCATTCGTTTGATATTATAGTCGGTTCTACACTTGAGGGATTTCCAATGACGCAAATGATTCAAATGTAATACATATTTATCCATAACAATTTAAAAATAAATAATATTAATAATAATAATAATAATGAAAAGCACTAAAATTTCTTTATTGCCATTCATCACCATCTCCTTGAGCTACTTTCTACAATATATAAGTAAAAGATATTTGTTATTCTCATATTTGTGGCCTTTCACTATACGTTTCTTACTAAACACTAAAACATGTTTGCAAAATGTTAAAAATTTAAAACTTTATTACGAATTCGTCACTTTAAAAGTAATTTTTGTTAGACAATCATTAAGGTTTCTGGGTCGTTCTAAAATAATAATATCCTTGTGTCGAGTCTAAGTCTAGACTTAACTTTATAATACTGAAAATTGACTACACGGAAAAGATGTGATTCTCATAAGAAAAATATGCATCTAAAAAATTTCCATTTACTGCATTGCTAATAATGCAATAGAAAACATCTTGAAGTAAACGCCACAATTAAAATTAATTGAGGTAGATCATTACAATTGAAAAGAATGTAAACAGAAGGGAGAAAAAAAATAAATAATAAAATGAAATATGTTAAGAATGAAGAATGAAATAATGTATTTTGTAGGGCATTGATAATGATAAGAAAATTGCGTCGTAATGCACTTGATTCTCATGAGTTATTGTATTGCCTGCAAATTGTATATATACACAGTATTTATTTTGTTTCCGAAGAACATTTATACTGTCATCGATGCAACATTAAAACAACAGTATCGCATCACATGAACAACATGTCACATAAAACGTCTAGCTAATGTGTATTTGTGTGAGTGTCTCAGTCTCGCCATCGTCGTAGATTTTCAACATAAAACATGTACATAACAGCATAAAACGCAGTTTATTGTACTTTTTTCATCATCTTTTTTCTCTCTTCTCGTGTGCAACTAGCTCAATACTTAATTTTTTTTTATGCTTATTGGATATTTAATTGGAAGAAAACTTTCCTCCAAAAAAATGAATTTAATTAACTGCATAAATGAAACGAAATGAAAAAGCTAAGAAAAAACACTACTGTATATTCCGTTAGTTATAAACGAGAGAAAATATAATGGCCAAAGTATATAAAGTAAAGCATCAGACATGATGCAATTCGTATGCTACAAAAATCTGATGAATAATTTTTTTTTTTCGTTTCATAAACTTAAATTTAGATTAATTAAATCGAAAAGCTTTGGAAAAGGAGAAAAATATAAATATTAATGACGTAGTTAGCATAGATTTCATAAATTTTCATTTTCCCATCTCACTAATAACGCAGTAAATGCAAAATATGTTGGTTCAACACAAAATGAACTCTATTTATTCCGTACAGCACATTTATCATACCTGTTTCCGAGAAAACGAAAAATTTGGTGATGAAGCTTCATATTTGATGTTTTTTACATAAATTATATTAATCCCAAATTTTTTTAATCCTCTGTTTCGTGTAATCAATTTATTAAGTCACTAAACACTAAGCAATTTCTCTTTGAGTGCGTTTTTGTTGTATAGCACTTTCTTTTTTGGATTTTTTTCTTTTTTTCCTTCCTTCAGAACAAAAGATATTTTATTTTGCAAATTTTACTGCCGAAATTACGTTTTAGTATCGCACTTGACAATTATCACATAATATAACTATTAAATTTCACGTTTTTAATATCTTGCCTATTTAATTTACGCTTTTTCTTTTAAAAAAATTAATTTAAAACTCTTTGCGAGCAAGCAGGCTGACTAACATGCATCGACACTAACACATTGACATTATCGACACTTACACAAACACAAATTACAATGTCTTACATTTTGAATTTTTTTCTACCGTTACAATCTAAAGTGCGCGTGACTTTGATCAAACTAATCCGTTTTTTAACGTTCCTTATGAATTTATCCATTTTCCTTAATTTAAAAATTTCTGTTATATTATTCGAGTAACCAAGAGCATTCCAAGATGACTGTCAAATTTTTGCTAGAGATATTCACGTGATTAAGCCTTATGTCTGCTTTTTATGTTATCAGCTAAATTTAAGATAAACTTTTTCCTTTTTTGTCCAATATCGTATGCTCAAGAGTATAATTCATGATTTTATAATCATTGTGTCCACATGGAAGTCGATGAATTGTGAAACATAAAAATTGAGTATGCTTAAGTCTTACAGTTATTTCTGACAAATTATTGGTAAACTGCTTTTCTGACCCTTTTCAGGGTTTTTAGTCAAATTCATATCCTCTAGAAATTTCTTGATCACAGCATTTGTTAATTGTTTATTAATTTTCTCAAAAAGTAAAATTCTGTTTTATATACAAAAAAATATATATTATTCAGTCGTTTAATTAATCCTTAACTTCTATGTACGGCAGCTGTTTTAAAAAGTTATGAAATCAGATTGGAGGACCATAAGTCGGAGGATAAGATCCATATGTTGATTGATATTGCTTCCTCTTATTTTCCTGATTTGCCAACCGGTGCTTCAAGCGTTCTCGAATCGACTTAACTTCACGACTATCACGTATATTGAATGCCTACAATCAAAAATATTATTAACTACAAAAGAAGATCATGCTTTTATGACAAACAATTACCTTCATAAACTCAAGAAGAATCACTTTCTTCTCTTCGCTTAAATTTTCTAGCTCGTTTGAAGTAATTTCAAACTTTAAGGATCCTGTATTGACTGTAGTTTCAACGCATTTATCTTTCATTTCTTTACACGAAACTCGATCATTTGTACTACTTTCCTTTGATGTCGATGGTTGTACACTGGAATCAACTTTGCGGGATTTTACTTCTGAAAATGCAGGGGGAGGTGGAATTTTACGTTTTTCGCATTCTTCCAAAGACTTCTTTATCAATTGAATATTAGCTCCAATATTCTTTGCAGTACTGTGAACCTTATAGGGAATATCTCGATGAGGATTACTTTTTAGCATTACATCCTTCACATTATCTGTCGATGCTTGGAAATTAAACATAGCGTTGTTATTATTTTGAACTAAAGGTGACTCATGACGTCTACTAGCTATAGTCGGTTCGTTTAAATTTTCTGGAATATGTGCATAAAATGAAGAATTGTTTAAATTTCCTCTAAGTCTAGCATTGATATCTTCAGCTCTATTGTAAACTCCAGCAATTTGATTAGTTTCATGATGAATATTCCTAGTATCTACCTTTCCTGACAATGCACCAATAACATTTGATGCAGATAATGTCTTATTCAAAAACTGTTCACGAAGTGCTTCATTATTATTCGACGGATTTGGATGAAAACCTGGAACTTGTCGATAATTTCCAAATCTATGGCTTTCCTCATTGTTAGAAAATTCAATTGGTTCTAACTTTATGGACTTTCTAATTTCTTCCAAACGTTTGCCGATTGACATTTTGCTGTAGTTTTTTTTTCAATTTACTAAAATTTAAATTTTACAAATTTTAAAAGTTAAATACAATATTTGTCATATAAATATGCTTACGTTCAGCTTTTATAATACTTTGCTCGTATTATATTTCAATTATTCTTCTATTTTACCTATTTAATTAACAAAAAAGCTTACTAATAAATTTGTGTGTTTTTTGTTTTTGAAATCTAGGGTTGGAATCTCTCTAAAAAGTTTTTTGGCGTAAATTTTAAAAATATTCATTCCATTTATACCTGCACTCTTAGTTTTATATGAATTTATCGTTGATCAGCTTTAATTGACTTAATAATGGTAAATATTATTAAAAAGAGAAAATAAATTCAACGGAAAGAATTTTTTTGAAATTTTCATTGCGATACTACGCGAATTGAATTATCAGGGGTACGTAGCTTGATGTTTTCATTTTAATTAATTTCACTAAACTGAAAAGTATCAGTGAAAATGGAGGATAAAATCAAAAATCCGGAAATACAGAATTCACAACACTTTGGAACAAACTTATCTCTAGAAAGCATCAAAATCATTGCAGAATCTATAGGAATCGGTAAATAATTGCTCAATTCATTAATAACTAGATAAATAACAAAATAATATTTCAGGAAACCTGTCAGATTTAGCTGCAAAAGAACTAAGTGATGACATTAGTTTTAAACTCAAACAAATAGTTCAGGATGGACAAAAGTTTATGCATCATTCGAAAAGATCCCGTCTATCAGCTTCAGATATTGATTCTTCATTAAAAATAAGAAATTTAGAGCCGCAATATGGATTCATCAGCAAAGAATTCATTCCATTTCGTTTTGCAAGTGGAGGCGGACGTGAATTATATTTTACTGAAGAGAAAGAAATTGACTTAAATGATTTGTTGACAACAACAGCTCCAAAAGCGCCACTGGAAGTTACTCTTCGAGCTCATTGGCTTTGTGTTGATGGAATTCAGCCAACTATTCCTGAAAATCCACCTCCATTGGCAAAAGATGCTCAAATACAAGATTCTGTGAATCCAGTTAAAAAATTGGAAAAAGCAGATCTTAAGGACACAAGTGGAAAACCTGCAATTAAGGCACATAAACTGAAAACATTCGAAACAGTTCATATTAAACAGCTTGCACAACATGAATTGTCTGTTGAACAACAATTTTATTATAAAGAAATCACAGAAGCTTGTGTTGGTGCAGATGAAGGAAGAAGAGCTGAAGCACTTCAATCACTTTCCTGTGATCCTGGAATACATGAAATGTTGCCGAGGATGTGTACATTTATTGCAGAAGGTGTTAAAGTTAATGTAGTTCAAAACAACTTGGCCATTCTTATTTACTTAATGAGAATGGTGCGAGCACTTCTAGATAATCCAGCTCTTTACCTTGAAAAATATGTAAGGCATTTGAATATATATATTGATTTATTAATTTTAACAATTTATTTTATGCATCTTTCAGCTTCACGAGTTAATTCCATCAGTCTCAACCTGCATTGTATCAAAACAGTTATGTCAACGACCCGAAGTTGATAATCACTGGGCATTGAGAGATTTTGCTGCAAAACTGATGTCTCAAATTTGTAAAAATTTCAATACATCAACTAACAATCTCCAAACCCGAGTTACTCGATTATACAGCACAGCTTTACAAAATGATAAAGTACCACTTTCGTCTTTGTATGGTGCTATTGAAGGTTTATCAGAATTAGGACATGAAGTAATAAAAGTATTCATAATTCCTCGCCTAAAGTTCATTTCCGAAAGAGTTTGTAACATGCAAGTTGCAGATATAAGTAATACAGAAAGGACTGCGGCTGGACATATTCGAGCTCTTCTAGCAAAAGTTTGTGCTCCTGTTTTAAAAACGATGAGAACTGCTCCTGATGTTTTAGAAGATTATAAGAGAGACTTTGGATTTTTGGGTCCTGCTTTACATCAAAGTGTTATGAAGGCAAGACAAACTCCGAATACAGCACAACCAACATCTTCTGCATCAATTGCAGTACCATCAGTAACTCCAAGAATGTATGTATATAATTTAATTTTAATTGAGACAAGTATTAACGTTTAAATCATTCTTTTGTAGTACAACGACACCTATGCAACGTCAAATTACGCAGACACAGCAGGGACAACAAAAGTTTTATGTAACAAAAGCAAGTTCACCATCTACAACATCAGCAAATATCGTAAAAATACAGCAGAGTAATAATCAAAAAATCTTTATTCAATCAACTCCTAAAGCTGTCTCATTTGTGAATGCATCAAATCAACCTCAACAAGAACACGAACTTGACGATTTATCTCACTTAGCTTAAGATACAAACATGAAATCAAACATGATAGATTAGATAAAATCGATAAGTAATAAAAATATTTTATTCAAGTTTCAACATATAACAATTAAGTATGCATTTACTCAAATCACAATAACGTAAGTCAATATAATTATATAAATCTAATTTTTACAAAATCAGTTTTTGATTATAAAATCCTTTAGAATATTGATCGTTTTGAATCTTGTCAGATCCAGTGAGATTTTTCTTAGAAATTCTTTTTTAATTAATTTATACAAATTTGACAAACTATTCTATCTTACACATTCTTCTTCATCAAAGCTATCAAATTTTTAGATTCTGTAGAACCAGCTGCATTGATCATACTTTTAAATATACCGTTGGAAATTTTAAGCAAGTTTTCAGGCGTATCATATTCTGCGACTTTTCCGAAATTCATTACAATAATTTTATCGGAATCCATTACTGTATGAAGACGATGAGCAATTGTCAAGACTGTACAATCAACGAATTTTTCTCTGATTGTCTGTTGAATTAATCCATCAGTTTCAGGATCAACATTTGCTGTGGCTTCGTCAAGAACAAGAATTTTATTTTGACGTAAAATAGCTCTGGCCAAACAAATTAACTGACGCTGTCCAACACTAAAATTAGATCCACCTGCAGCCACTAATGATTGAAGTCCTTGAACCTTCAATCCTTCTATTTCTTTCAACTTTACATCCTCTAATGCTTTCCATAAAGCATCATCTTGATAATCATCGAATGGATCCAAATTTTTTCTCATTGTGCCTGCAAAATTAATGAAGAGGATGTTTAGAACATACAATTTAATAGTACATAGGAATAAGGAATTATTAATCTAAAGTCGTGAAGTTGAGAACATACCTGAGAAAAGCACAGGATCTTGTGGAATAATCGATATTTTGGATCTCAACTGCTCTAAACTTAAGGCACTTGTGTCGATTCCATCGATGATGATTTCACCCTCTATTTCTGCTATTCTGAACAAAGATCCAATCAATGATGACTTTCCTGCCTGTAGAACAACATCATTACATTAATAATTTAATTATTTTAGGTAATTTTCTACTTACCCCTGTTCGTCCAACAATACCAACTTTATCTCCAGGATTAACCGTAAATGTAATTCCTTTTAGAGCTGGTTCAATTTCCTTGGCATATCTATAAACCACATTTTTGAATTCGATTTTTCCTTCTGCTGGCCAGTTTTTATCTGCGACTTTCTTTACTTCCTTTTGTTCTGGTTCTATATTGTAAAAAAAAGAATCACTTTAGTCTCATCAAACATATGAATCTCATCATATTCGTACCGAGTTCTCGATATTCTAAAACTCGTTCTACAGCCATCATCTGATTCATTACTTCAGCACTTTGACGAATACCCCATTGCAACATCATTGTTAAAGCCATAGATTGTGTTATTGCCAGACCAACTGAGGCACCACTTAGATCTTTTGCATCGAATATTACAAAACTTAAAGTTACGCAACATACAAAAATCATGCAGAGTACATCAAGCGTAAATCCAAAGGCTTGAGATACATTAATGTACATAAACCAAGCTCCAGTATGTGAATTCTGATATTTAAATAAAGAACATTATTTGCATTGTCACGAAAAGTATTGTAAATTCCTCACCTGATGCTGATCAAATTCCTTTTTAAGAATATCTTGTGCGCCAAAAGCACGAATTGTACTTAATCCATTGATTGTTGCTGCTAAATGAACATATGCTAGAGATTTCGTAATTCCTTCAAGTCGTTTGAGATTTTTTGATGTTTTAAGGAAGTATTTCCTCATAAAAGAGAAGACAATGAATAGGAAGGCAATTGGTATTAAAAATAGTGGATTAATGATGGCAGTGACGACGATTGAACCAACTCCCATGAGTACTACTTGTACAGCATCCAAAAGACATTTTGCCAGCCACTCATCGATTGCACCTATAAGTTATAAAGTAATATGAAATTTTATACTCAAAGTGCTATAAAATATGTTCTTACCCAAATCTTTGCTGAATCTATTCAATATTCTCCCCGATGGATTGAGATCGAAGAATCTCATTTTTGTAGAAACTACCCCATTAAATGACATTTTATGGAGATTCTTCGATGCTGCAATCGTGATTGTGTAAAAGTATATTGATCGAAAAATGGCAATGAAAAATAAAGCAACAATTAAAATTCCACCAAAATATACGAGCATATCGCTATCGAATATTCTCTCATGTTCTTCATTTTCATTCAGAGCAGTAGACAAAGTGGAATTTTCATCTTCAATGGTGCTGTTTGATGAATAAAATCTTCTCATTTCTTCTTGATGAGTCCAAAATCCAACAAAATAATCTGATGCGGACGCGATCGCTTGAGTTAGGAGAAACAGGAAGAAGACAAAGGAGATCTTACAGGTATTTCCGCCGGCTTTTAGATAGTTCATTGCAACATTTCCTTTAATCTTTCCTTTTGATGACTCTTCGACATTTTTCTGAACTTCTTGCTCCTTTTCTTCAACCTCACTTTCTTCCTCAACTTCCTTCTTATCATCTGATTTAACAGATGTAGAGGAATTTGATGATGATCTACTAAGTGAACGTCTTCTAAATGTTTCTACTTCCTCTGCAATTTCATTTATATTCTTTTCATCCTGTAATATTTCATGAGCAAATCCTTGCTTTTCAATTTTTCCATCTTTTAACAGAACCAACCAGTCAGCATCTTTTAGGAAATGAACTTGATGTGTGACAAGAATTCGAGTTGAATGTTGCTTGCCCAAAAATCCACTTCTTGATAAACATTCTTCAAACAAATGTTTTCCAACATGTGCATCAACAGCTGACAATGGATCATCAAAAAGATATAATTCAGCATCTCTGTACAAACTTCTAGCTAAACTCAAACGTGCTTTTTGACCGCCTGATAATGATGATCCGCGTTCACCAATAAGAGTCAAATCACCATGTGGAAACATTTCAAAATCTTTGTTTAAGGCACATGCGGTAACTACTTTGTCATAACGATCTTTATCCATTTCACATCCAAATAATATATTTTGACGAATGGAACCTGAGAACACCCATGCTTCTTGTGGAGCAAATGATATTTTACCCTTTATAAACATTTTGCCACTTTCAATCGGCAATTCGCGTAAAATCGTTTGAAGAAGACTTGACTTTCCAGCACCAACGTGACCTAGAATGCCAACTAGTTTCCCACGTTGAACTTTTAAATTAATTTTATTCAATGTCAATTTATATTCATTCTTATCTTCTGCATCATCTTTATCTCCAGATGCATTTACTCTTTCTTCCATAGTTTTCCATCTACAGCAAACATCATCCATTGATAAGATAAGGTTTGGAGGATTTTCCACAACTCCATTCATACCTTTTCCATTTTCATTAAACATTTTATCGGAAATGAATCGATCATTACTATATTCAGCTTTTTCCTCATGTTCTAAAAAGTTTTGTAACCTTCTCATGGCAACAATAGCTTCAGCAATTTCAGCAATTCCGCGAACAAACATTTGAGATAAAACGCTAGATATAATTTGATACAATGATGAGATGACAAAAACTTTTGAAGCAGTCAATTCATCACCCAATACTACTATAGCCATCATTGTACAGTAAAGGGCTGATCGTGTAGTAAATAACATGAATGTCATGTATAAAGCTCTAACATATGATGACTTCTTTATGACTTTAAGTTCTTTTATACGTGCCAATCCAATGAGCTTCTTGAATGATTTTTCCCATGCGTACAATTTGATGACTTGAATTCCATTAATTATTTCATCCATTAGACGGATTCTTTCGTCACTACGAATAGCAGTTTGAAGTCTAAATTTTGATGATAATTTGCCAGTATATGATTGGAGTGGTGTGACCACAGCAATTACTAACATTCCTATAAGCCCGGCGCTTCCAACTTGTAAGTATAAAATTACACCGACAGCAATTGTTAACAATGGAGCTAGCCATAAACAATGCAAAAATACGGAGACAATATCAAAACGAGATACATCATTACTTAATAAATTGACGACTTTTCCAACTGACGTATTCCCTAATGCTGTACTTGATAGTCTTAATGACTTTCTGTAAATTAAGGAACATGTTGCCAGTCTCACTTTCATTCCATTTGAGAAGCTTGTTATAAGGAACTGATTTATGGTAACAGCACTAAGAGCATTCAACGCAATCAGCATTCCAGCATTAAAAAATGCAGATTCCTTTGACAAATTTGAACTTGGACTGAAATAATCTAGCAGTCTTCCCAAAAATAACGGTAATGATAGCCGAACAACTATGTCATTTATGAATTCGTATACTCCAAGAACTAAATATTCACGCCAAAATGTCTTTGTGATTGCTTTTATGAGCGATGGACGTTTATTACTCTTGTTAATTTGCCTATTCCAGTTCCTGTAAAGAAATGTTTTTGTTATTATTTAGAGCTGTTTGGGTATTACATTGGAGGAGGGAATCAAGTGTATCAAGGCACACTATTGTGGTTCCACGAAGCATCTATTATTCGTGATATAAATTTCCAGATTTGATTAATAAAAGTTCAAAATAATAGTTAAATGTCAAGTGATAAATTATATTTTTGGGAATTTTGGGGCGAGTCTTTGAGGTTAATGCTCAATTAATATATTATTGAATAAATTTACGACATTGGTATGCCGTACTCAAATTATTATCAGATAAAGTGTGGCGCGAAAAGTTGATTAGGGTTGAGGTGTGCCGTGACACAAAAATAGATTGTCAACAACTGTTCTATTATAAGCAGTAAGTAAAGTGGACCAACTTCATCCAAAATTCCATGCAGAAAGATGGGAGGGAGGGGTAAGATGAAGTCCTAATATCCGTACATGCCATTTAAAAATGCATCAAAAAAGATGAAACTTTATTGTGTAGGATTTATATTCGTATGTATGATGAATAAAAAAAGCCGGTTCACGTGTTGCTGGTTTCATTATCAATTATACGACCTTGTGATTTTTTTATGCTGCATCATCGTCTTCATTTAATATTAAATTAGTTTCTTGTATTTTTTTCTATCTCGCAAATATCTTAAAATGATTTTTTGTTCTTTGTCAATACTTTAATTGCATTGTACAATTATGTTCCTTTGTGCCTTATCATTTTTCGTGAATGGCAAAAAACTTATCGCATTACAAAGACAAACATTCGCGTGACTAGACATCTCAAAACAAGATCGTATAAAGTTACTCATATAGTTTTACTTACTTCTCAAGCCGATCTCCAAGTTTTTCAGATTCGTCACATTTTAGTGGCTTATATAAGTCTTCTACTTCTAGATCTTTTTTATATCCTTTTCTAAATAGATCTATTGTCCAAAAAAATGTTATTATTGACAGAAAATTTGCTTTCTCTCTGGGATTTTCAGCATTCTTTTGATCATTCTGTTGCTCCATCGTTCTATTTTACTTACTTGCTACTGTCGTATTGAATATAATTTGTTATGTCAACACTCAATTTACTTTTTTGCCTTATAAATGAATACAGAGGCTCTTATTTTGCAATCAATTGATTTTAATTAATATTGAAATCAATATATGTTCAGCATTTCACTTAAGTAACTATGTTTCATGTATTATGAGAATATTCTCACACTAAACAATAATACATATCTAGTAATAAAAAACGTAACAAAGTAAAATTAATGAATCTAACAAAAAATAGATGTATAAATTTTGTACACTTGATTCAATTACATATTGAGATTATAATGACATTTAATATTTCCAATGTCTATTAAATTAAGTTTTTTGTTTTTTTCGCGAACACCGACCGAACTGTGGCCTTTAAGTACGATCGCTGGAGAAGAACTAAATGTTAAAGAGAGAATTTTACAATTTTTTACTCTTAATGAATATACTTTTCAATGATGGATTTGTTTGTGTAATTTTTTCACACATCCTAAATTTGAATTCTTGTGGTGGAATGTTCTAACGTTCTTGGGTATACATAATAATTTCACTCATGTGCGACCAATTAATATCAATTTTAAATTTATTGCATGAATTTATTTTAAGTTTTTTTCTTCTTTTATTATTTAGGAGTGAGATTGAATTTGATTCAAATGTCATGAGAGTTGGGTGAACTTTTGTGAAATATTTTTGTAAATTTTGTGTTTTTTAGTCAGCCGAGAAGCGATAGTTTTCATTTTATAAAAAATTGATTCTTTGATTTACTTATTAAGTTTAAACAATATCTTTCTCTAGAATTTTGTAACAGAATTTTCATTCAAAAACTATTCTTTTCTTTAAAGTTCAAAATGTTAAAATCCTCAATCTCTTTAAAAAACGATCGAAAATGAAGAGATCGAAGTCGGCGGCTAAATTTTCGCTTATTTTAGCTAAATTTCTCACTAAAATAAGTGAACATTTTAGCCGCTGCCGACTAAATTATCAGCGGCTTCGATCTCTGCAAAATATTTGAAAAATACATAACGTTTAGGAGGGAGGGAGAAGGAACCGAAACACTTAGTTTTATGATGTCACTGCAATGTTTTTTGGTTGGCTTTTTTTAGCGGTACGTAATTTTTGAACATTTCCTAATTGATTTTATAAATATTTATTTTTATGTAAATTAAAATTTCAGTCTCCAAAAAACATATAACATATCGTTGATAAAAGAAAAGAATATAAATATTGCAATGACGTAATATCCCTGCTTACAAAAAATACTAAGTGGTCGTTCTCTTATGTTCAAAAAATAATATAAAGACCTCTTCCCCTATCTGTCACAAAATTTTGATAAAAAAATCAAACTATGTGTGGACAAAAAAAAAACCTTTAGAACTAATCATTTACTAGTCTAATCAAAACGTCTTTTTGTCCAGTCTGGCTTCGTACCAAATAATTCTTATATTTTATTTAAATCTGAAAAAAAAAGTCCATCCTTCATTTGACAATTCCCGGAATGAAGCTGTTGATAACGACAGTTTATCACTTGGAATTGGTAATTGGTAGAAGCACCCAAAGGTAGAGCCAGTTTCAGACACCAACTAAGAGAGGTCATAAATCACAGTTTATCACTACGGCCAGCGAAGTAAGTATCATAAAATTTCATCTACGCCGCTGCTATTTTATTATCGCGGCATTTTTTGATGAACCCTAAATGAAAATTTTGTGACAAATTGAGAAGAGGGTCTTAAGAATAAATTTTTTTATGTATGTATATCATTTTGGAATAATCTCTAAAACATTTTAATGTATTTTTTTAAAAAGAATATTGATGTAAAATTTCTAATCATTGAACAACAAGCATCTAGTCATTATTTTTGTTTTGAATGTTTACAAAGTTTTAAAGATAAAAAAAAACTTTTCTAAGTATTCAAGTTTTTGCATGTTTTGGAGTTTTGCTACCTGAAAAATAAAGTATGGAAACTATTTTTTTTATTGTTCTTCATTTTTAATTTGCATTAATTTGTCAATCGATCAACTTCTCTAGGTACTTGACTTGGAATTAATAAAATTAATAAGGTATGCATGCAATTTATTTAAAATAAAAATTTATACAATTCTAAATTGAAAAGTGACGAGCATCATAATACGTAACGGCTACAAGATTTGAATTTGTCATGAGCATCGTATTTGAGATGTGCCTGTGCTTATGAGGGGACTGTAAGTTGCTTAGCATCTCATAATTTCGCGTCATTTTCATATAGATGTACGGACTCAAGAAATCCGATTGAAAAAGAATGTGATTAATATGTGAAAAAGCTAAATTTAAATTAAAATTAAAGAAGAAACAGTTAAAAGAATCCCCAAAGAATGAAAGTTAATAGAATTTAGTGTTGTAAACGTATTTATTGTCACTGAAAACATCAAAAGTTTGAAATCGGAACGAATAGTGAAAACTCTCTCAAGATTTTTTTTTAAATGGAGATGTTGAAAAAAGCTCTATTACATTTGTAGATAATAATTTATTAAAAACTGTATATAGATTCTTAGAATAAGTAAGAAATTGTGCTGAAAGTCATTTTCAAGTGAGCAAATATTGTTTGGAAGTTAAAAATAAGTAAAAAATGCGTTTTTTCGCGAGACGCGATTGAAGCAAAATCAAATTATAATTACAAATTTTCTACTTTCTACATAACAAAATCAGTGAAATTAATGGTAAATTAACAGTGCAAGTGCTTAAAAACAGTTCTATGAAATCAAAAAAGCAAGAAAATAAGATTTTAGTGGCTTAAATTCGACCGAAAGTTAATTGGATATATTTCAAGCATATACATATATGTATAAAAGGCCAGCCATTCTTTTTCATTTGCTTCTTCTACTTTCCGATCAAACGACGGCAACTTTTTTTTCATGTATTCGGTTTTAAAAAAATGACTTGAATTTTTTTTCTAAAATTTTATTCATTTTTTGAAAGTTTTTAAATTAATTTCTTATGATTAAAAGTTAGAATTTTTCGCATTTATCACATCCGTCCCTGTGAAACTCAGTGTGTATTTTACAAGAAATCGGTGTACACAATTACAAGTCGTTCTACACACACTGATGAGTTGGGTTCCATTTTGTTGAAAAATATCTCAGAGAAAAAATATGTTTCCTTCAAATTATTCTCATAACTTTAGAATTTAATGAATTTAACTGAAATTTATGTTTGCAAGTACATAAAGAATAAAATACTAAATTTTCAAAATCCCCCCTTACACATATACCTGACATTTTGATCATTAAAAGTCATACACAATCATAGAGAGGCGACTTAAAGACGGGTGTTGGTTCATTCAAACATAAAATTGCAAACTTTCAACATAAATTCACATCATAAAGTCTTTATTAAGTTAAAGTTAATGGTATAATCAATTAAACTAGTGATATATTTCAATCATAAATGCTCCAACAAACCAGCTGCATAATTCTGGAGTTTAGCAGTTGGCTTGCGAATCTGTAATTTTTGTATGTTCTTCTTCTTTCCTATCCGTTCGTATGTTTCTTTCTCTTCTCTGTATATTATCCATCGCAAGCAGAAAAAACCAAGCAAACGAACAAAAATACAAGAGAGATTCGTATGAACAATCTTTCTAGCTGGTTTTTTTGTGAAGAGTACAGAAGAAGCAGAATGAAGAAAAATAAAAGAAATATGAAAAGAAACGCTAAAGAGAGAAATTTTTGGGGTTAAGCCAGTTGAGCCACAATAAAGTAACTTAAATTATTAAACTTTTACATTTATATCCAACTCAAAGAAAACTTCTTGTAAAAAATGTTATTTTGATCTCATACAACATGTTCATCTTAATGACTCACCTAATAGTTTTATTATAAACAAGCAAAAAAAAATATTAAATAAATATAAAAAAAAATCTTTCACAGTGATTCAACAATATTGGCGGGTGTTTTTTTGAAGAGTCAAAAGTTTGAATCGTTCAAGGAAGGAAAATAGTGAAGCAAAAAAAAAAAATAATAAAAAAAAAATAAAGAAGAGAAATGTGTGTGAGAAGAATAATGAAACAGGGCATATAGACTAATGATAATCAAAGTGAAAAATAAATAAAACCTTTTTACTCATAATCTGCCTACTCTAACAAGGAATAACAATTCTTGAAGGAAATAGAGTTGGTATTTTGGGAAATAATGGCATCTCAACCATCAGAGCATTTACAAAATGATAGTGGTAATCCAAATTTAAAAGGAAATGAATATCAGCAGCAACAGCAACAACAACAAGAAATATTAACAAAATTACAGAATGGTGGACAAGCAAATTCACCTTCAATGCCACCGGTATCGTCAGCCGATATGAAAGGCATGAAGTCACCACCAAGTAATGGCAATAGTGGAAGTCATGGTGCTCCAAATGAGATGATTTCAGGATATCATCCATCACATCAAGAAGGTATAGGACTTCCGCCAACACAACATCATCCTCATATGCATCATCCAGGCAGTGAAAAGGATGAATTGCCACCACCTCATCATCAACAGCAGCATCCAATGTATGGTCATCAACCAATGCATCCTATGCATGCTCCACAACAACATATTCCTGGTCATCACTTACCAATGCATCCACATCAACAACGATACCATCCTCACGCTGGTCCACCACATGGACCGATGCAACACAGTCCAATGCATCCACATGATCCAAATCAACAACAAATGGATCCATATGCACATTATAGAGGAATGATGGGTCCACGACCGCCTCAAAGATATGGAATGCCACCGCAAGGACCGTTACCAAATAACACTCAAAATGTTCCAGCAGGTGCTCATCCGCCTGGTGCACCTGGTGGAAATCAACAACAAGGTCCAACACCAACACTTAATTCATTACTACAATCACAGCCCTCACCACAATCACCTCAAAGTGCTCCAACACATCGATATCCAAATCCAAATCCATATGATCCTTATGGACCACCACCTGTAAGTGGATCATCATCGCCAATGCCAACACAATCTCAACAACAGCAACAACAACAACAACAGGGCTGGGTTCCACCACCAAGACCTTATAGTCCCCAGCAATATCGTGGACCGCCACCAACGGTGAGTTTCAAATTTTAATTTACATCCTATACGTTCCCTATCACCGAATCAAATTCTCATTTCATATTAATGCCAGTCCTAGAATCTTAAGAGATACTTTGCTATACTTGATACTTGCATAAAAAATAATTCTGTTTAAATTTCAAAGGTACACAAAAAAATATACGAGCAGCTTTGTTTATAAATGATTTTTTTTCTATTTGTCGTTAATGTATCATTCATTATGCCTGATGATGAGTGTAAAATTAAAAGACATTTAGGCGCCGTCATTCATTTAAAAACATGTATATACGGCATTAAAGTATATAAATGAAATTATTTCATTTCGTATGTTTTTTTATATTTCTTCTATTTTGTTTATTTTATTATTTTTTTTCGTTCTCAAACCGGCAAATTTTTATTGACATTATAAAAATGACGCAAGCAACAAATTCTTTACGGCATATTTTTATTTTTATTCACAATTAATACATAAAATGTGTAAATAGAGTTTCTTATATTTTTCAATGCCATTGAATGTTTTCAAACATACTTTTCATTATATATTTAGCAATACAAACAGTTTGAGACATTAATATAGATAAAATGACATTTATTATTACATACTTTTTCTTCTGTACGCGGAGCTCTATGATGAAATATACAATTATTGTTTAAATGCTGCAGAATTATTTGCCATTGACGTTGATTTGGTATGAATATAAATTTTTTATCAGAACTGCACATCACAAATGCATTTAAAAAAAACTTTAGCTATTCTGGTCATTGAGATACAGAGCTGCGCTAGATCATTGTTTACCGAGTATAGTGCGTCAGACCTCTGCACTCAGTAGACCCATAAGCTTATAGTTATATCAAAACTACTCTTTTGGTGACATTACTGTCTGTAGTCTACAAAGGAAGATTTTGTACAGTGTTTCTTATGCCGAGACTTGAACCCATGATTACTGGGTCGAGTATTGCAACATTTACATACCAAAGTACTAAACCATTCCGCCACCGAGTCACTTCGACTCACATTGCAAATCCATTGAATATATTTAAAATAATTGAGAATATGTATGAAGGATAGAGTTTGAGTACATAAGAACAAAAGACACATAATATAATAAAACAGTAGATGATTCCAAAAATAAATTCAGAACTGACTACAACAACAAATGAAGAAAAAAAAAACTCATCACAAAAATGTGTATAAATATAAATTAAGAATTAAGCAATTATTGTTGAAACAGGTCAGTAATGCGATGATTTCTTATTCTCGTCTTTTTGGCGGTTTCTGCTTTCGTCTTCTTGTATATTTTATCGGGACTTTTTTTTTTTGTTATTATATACTCACATTTTTTATTGATGTACAAAAAGTAATGTTTAAAGCGGTCTCCCCAAAAAAAAGGAAGGAAAATCGATTGAAAACAAAAAATAATAATAATGCCATCAGCAATATTTGAAAACGTTTACGCAAAATCCAAAATGATGCACTGTGATTCACCTAATTATAAGCTTGTATTGCTACTTGTGCTGCATGCATACAAATCAATAATGCATTATTTTTGATAAAAATCTCGCTCTCTCACTTCTTTTTTTTGGTATGCTACATTTTTTTTACGATGAATAAATAACGGGTAAAAGGGATAAAAGGTCAGGGATTGTTTAGTATGCTATCACATTTCAGAGAAAAAAAACTCAACATCACATATATATATATAGGCAGTAGCATTGAAATAAAAAAAGAACATGACATGAATCATTGCGGTATGCGAAAATTTAAGCACTGAGATTAAAGTGTTTTGTTGATATCAGCAAGCATTGAAAATATTTCTGCTATGAATATAGAAAGGTTGAATAAAAAAAAAAGTTTTTTTTTGTGCCCCAAACTGTCGGCAATGTTTTATGTTTTTTTGTTGTTGGGTTCATTATACTTTAAACAATTCATTCTCTAAGCTTCACCGACCGCTGTTTCACTACTGTATACAACATTCACTTTCTAAAACAGGATTTTCTCCTCCTCACAATGTTTGCATATTTGTGTGATATACGCATCAGTGTTTAGTTGTACGGACCGATTTTGTCACATGGCGTGTGAGATTGCTACTGCATGTAAACCTTAGTCAAAATATACATCTTTTTTTTTTCTCTTCCGCCAAATATTTTCTTTATATACAAAATGTGTCACAAAAAATTTAAATGATTTACACAGACACTCATTCAAGGAACTTTTTTTTTTCTTTCTGTCGTAAAAGTCATAAAAATCTTTCATAGTGAAAACGAAAATAAAAGTTTTTCCACATTTTTTTTTTTCCTTTCTTTCTGTCTCTCTCCTTATTCACAAGAAGTCAGAAACTTCTTTTCATTATGTACATACGAATATACATACTTTTCCGCCACTACTTGCTATGTACACACAATATGTATATATGGCAAAAAAAAAAAAGATTTTTCAAGTACAAGGCGAATGAAATAGAAAACTTTATTGCGGTATATAAACGATACATATGGAACGAGTATGATTTATCAAAAAAATAGGAGGAGAGAGACAGAGAGAGAAAAGGAAAAATAAATAATAAAGAAATGGCATGTAACAAATTTTCTCCATTCACATGTTACTACATGCTTGTAAACTTTTATTTAAATCCATTGCCCTCGTGAAGAGAGGAGTCAGTCTCATGTTACAATTTTCCTACATTGCATTGGAAATCACGATATTCTCAAGTTCTTTTCTTTTTTTTTTTTTTTGAATAACTCACGTGCTCGTATCCCTTTAAAGACTTTATTTACTCTTTTTCCTCTTCTTCTGCTCTTTTTTCTTTTATTTTTATTTTTTTCCCCAACGACAAACTTAATATATTCTTTCATTCTTTTAAAGTCACGTGGAATGATGTAGTGGAATGGAACACAAAGCTTCTGTGAGAAGACAATTAAAAACAAGAGAAATATAATTTCATTTCCTTACTAGTCAGTCCAACAGATCTCCCCAAAAAAGAGCATAAATTATAATGCATAAAGTCATAAGATGTGATTTGGTCATGGCTATTGAGATGGCAATTGTATGTACAATAAGTACATAAGGACAAACTCTCTGCATATATCTGATATATATCAATTTAAAAAATGTATAACTACCTGACCTTGCTTAACAAAACTGTATAAACAACAATGAAAAAATGTATATGGATTCCCCCGGCAAATATCTCTCATGCCTTGTGTGTTATATAAAAGGCATGAGAAAATTATAATACATAAAAAAGCCGTCATAAGCAAAGTGACAGCAGCCAAAATTTATTGATTTTTAAGCGGTCGTCGACAGTTAGTATAGTTTTGATTATTTACCCAATGTCTTCTCTATGTGTTTCATATTTTTTTATTATTCATCTCTTCTACTCGTCTTTTTCGCGGCAAAAAAGTTTTTTATGATTCAATTTATACATGCTTAATGATCGTTTAATGAACTCTGTATTTCTTGTGTATGGGAAAAAATATTTATTTGATTTTTCCAAAGGCAAATTTATAGGAAATGTCATGAGTTTTGTTGCTGAATAAATAGACATCGTTATGAGAAATTCATAAAATTTCTTTGAAATTCCTTCCAGATATGCTTTATTTTAAGATTCAGTTCCATTGACTTTTTATCTTCGAAATGTGGGATGTTACATCAGCTTTCATAATATGCTCATAGCTTGCAATTTTAATCTTAGTTCTGGAACTTTGATCTTAGTAGAATCAGAAGTATACGATCCATAAACAGTCAATTCACTAACAGACTAAGGTCTCTGACTGAGTTAATGAACCTAAAATTTGTAATCGTCCATAAAATGTGAAGACAAAAGTTCAATTCCAACAACAGAGCAATCTCTCTACAAAACAAACTTATAAGTCATCCAAAATCCTACAAAACATAATATTGAACGAAATTTGAATTCTCATTAAAAGCTCATTGATAAACAAAACTTCATACGCATAATTCACCGCCCAATTTTGGCTGATATTACATGACGTCCTCAGATGAACTTATCAAATAATATTTAAACAATCGAATAAGCTATAAGCTAATATAAATGTTCATTCAAAAACGCATTATAAACAGAATAATTAAACATTAGCTTTG
Source organism: Chironomus tepperi (assembly GCF_022539635.2). NCBI lineage: Eukaryota > Metazoa > Arthropoda > Insecta > Diptera > Chironomidae > Chironomus > Chironomus tepperi. The sequence continues at coordinate 1,164,172 of NW_027226222.1, forward strand.
CATTGAGCATAATATTAATTTAATGAAATCGATTAAAAAGTCTTTTATCTTCTCATGAATTTTTAAAACAACATAAGCGATAGCAATAACATGTGCGCAAATAAGATAAAGGAAAGTGAAAGAATAAAATAAAAAAAAAAAATTAAATGATTGATGCATAAAAGTATCAACTTTAAACTCTCTAAGCATAAAACATAATTACATGAAGAGTAAAGGCAAAGAAAATAGAATTTGAAAGATGAAAATTCAAATGATAAGAAATTTTGTGCTGTGTGATAGATAGAAGAACTCAACAACCACGCCCTCTATCATCCTTTTTGGAATTTTCCATTAATATGAAAGAGAGTAGATAGCATGTAGATAGAACTTATTCCGCTTCTGTTATATCTTTCTATACTGTACGATACTGTACTGTATAAGAGATGATGTGGGTAGTAATGTTATTAAGGGGGAGGTTGAAATCATTCTCCTTATTTTTTTTTCCTCTGCATACATACTCTCTATCTCTTATTCGCTCTCTCAACGTCAGAAAATAAAGAAAAGAAGAAAATAAAACTTCGGGAGAAATGAGACAAAGAGGGTGATTCAGGACAAAAATCGATTCATTTTGCCTCCTTTAAGCAGGGGCAAAAAAAGAAGAAGAAAGAAAAGCAGAAAAATATGTATGGAAAAATAAATTTTCTTCTCAACATAAACGAACGAGAAAATGCTCTGTAGATAGATTGTAGATGTATGAAAATGTCGAGGAGAAGAGTAGAGATAGCAACCATCAACCCATGTGTGTCTACATGTTGTAAAAATTTATATAAAAAAAAACTTTTTTAAAAAGTACACGCTTTTATTCAAGAGTGAACTAAAAAGAAGAAAATAATTTTTTCCGGACACACAAATATAAAACAAAATTTTTAACTAAAAATAAAAGCGTGGGGCGCTCATAATAGACATAATGTTATACATTCTTAGTTACTTGGACATAGTCTTGAAATTGTATAAATGTCAGCGTTTACCGTATACAGTATTCACTTACCCTAGCAGGCAATATATATTCTCATTTTAATGAACGTGCTTGTGTGTATACTCAATTAATTTAATTGAACATGCTCAATTATATGAGCATACTCATGAGCATGCTCCTTATCTGTTCGGGATACTTGCTTACAATTTCCTAATTCTTTATATGCACTAATTCAACTTTTTTTGTTAGTGCTAAAATATTCTAATGTAGTTTTTACTTATTTTACATAGATTCTTGCCAGTTTACATATTGGATAACTGCTTGTTATAGCTTGTTGAGTAGTGGGCTTGAATGTACAAGTAACTAAGAATGTATAACATTATGTCTATTATGAGCGCCCCACGCTTTTATTTTTAGTTAAAAATTTTGTTTTATATTTGTGTGTCCGGAAAAAATTATTTTCTTCTTTTAGTTCACTCTTGAATAAAAGCGTGTACTTTTTAAAAAAAGTTTTTTTTTATATAAATTTATTTTATCCTTTTTAGTCAAATTAAGTAATAGATTTTTCGACCCATGTGTATTCGATTCGTTTACGTAAATACTCAAAATATTTCGGTAACGGTTCACTTCTCTTCGCTTCGTTTGTCCGAATGTTATTAGATCACAGTAGTGTCTATGAATAGATCACAGTAATGTCGGACTCCACTTCGCTCCGCTTCGTTCGTCCGACTGTTATTAGGTCACAGTAGTGTCGGACTCCACTTCGCTCCGCTTCGTTCGTCCGACTGTTATTAGGTCACAGTAGTGTCGGACTCCACTTCGCTTCGCTTCGTTCGTCCGACTGTGTATAGATCACAGTAGTGTCGGACTCCACTTCGCTTCGCTTCGTTCGTCCGACTGTGTATAGATCACAGTAGTGTCGGACTCCACTTTGCTTCGCTTCGTTCGTCCGACTGTGCATAGATCACAGTAGTGTCGGACTCCACTTCGCTCCGCTTCGTTCGTCCGACTGTTATTAGGTCACAGTAGTGTCGGACTCCACTTCGCTCCGCTTCGTTCGTCCGACTGTTATTAGGTCACAGTAGTGTCGGACTCCACTTCGCTTCGCTTCGTTCATCCGACTGTGTATAGATCACAGTAGTGTCGGACTCCACTTCGCTTCGCTTCGTTCGTCCGACTGTGTATAGATCACAGTAGTGTCGGACTCCACTTCGCTTCGCTTCGTTCGTCCGACTGTGTATAGATCACAGTAGTGTCGGACTCCACTTCGCTCCGCTTCGTTCGTCCGACTGTTATTAGGTCACAGTAGTGTCGGACTCCACTTCGCTCCGCTTCGTTCGTCCGACTGTTATTAGGTCACAGTAGTGTCGGACTCCACTTCGCTCCGCTTCGTTCGTCCGACTGTTATTAGGTCACAGTAGTGTCGGACTCCACTTCGCTTCGCTTTGTTCGTCCGACTGTTATTAGGTCACAGTAGTGTCGGACTCCACTTCGCTCCGCTTCGTTCGTCCGACTGTTATTAGGTCACAGTAGTGTCGGACTCCACTTCGCTTCGCTTCGTTCTTCCGACTGTGTATAGATCACAGTAGTGTCGGACTCCACTTCGCTTCGCGTCGTTCGTCCGACTGTGTATAGATCACAGTAGTGTCGGACTCCACTTCGCTTCGCTTCGTTCGCCCGACTGTTATTAGGTCACAGTAGTGTCGGACTCCACTTCGTCCGACTGTTATTAGGTCACAGTAGTGTCGGACTTCACTTCGCTTCGTCCGACTGTTATTAGGTCACAGTAGTGTCGGACTTCACTTCGCTTCGTCCGACTGTTATTAGGTCACAGTAGTGTCGGACTCCACTTCGCTTCGCTTCGTTCGTCCGACTGTGTATAGATCACAGTAGTGTCGGACTCCACTTTGCTTCGCTTCGTTCGTCCGACTGTGCATAGATTGTCGGACTCCACTTCGCTCCGCTTCGTTCGTCCGACTGTTATTAGGTCACAGTAGTGTCGGACTCCACTTCGCTTCGCTTCGTTCGTCCGACTGTGTATAGATCACAGTAGTGTCGGTCCATAACATCCAGGACCAAATTTATACAGTATATCAAGATCCAGTAACATCCAGGACCATATTTATAAAGTATATCAAGATCCAGTAAGATCCAGGACCATATTTATAAAGTATATCAAGATCCAGTAAGATCCAGGACCATATTTATACAGTATACCAAGATCCAGTAACATCCAGGACCATATTTATACAGTATAGTAAGATCCAGGACCACATTTATTCAGTATATCAAGTTCCAGTAAGATCCAGGACCATATTTATACAGTATATCAAGATCCAGTAACATCCAGGACCATATTTATACAGTATAGTAAGATCCAGTAACATCCAGGACCATATTTATACAGTATATCAAGATCCAGTAAGATCCAGGACCATATTTATACAGCATATCAAGATCCAGTAACATCCAGGACCATATTTATACAGTATAGTAAGATCCAGTAACATCCAGGACCATATTTATAAAGTATATCAAGATCCAGTAAGATCCAGGACCATATTTATACAGTATATCAAGATCCAGTAACATCCAGGACCATATTTATACAGTATAGTAAGATCCAGGACCATATTTATACAGCATATCAAGTTCCAGTAAGATCTAGGACCATATTTATACCGTATATCAAGATCCAGTAACATCCAGAACCATATTTGAAATTTCATTTCAATTTAACGGTTGTTTAAGATTCAAACTTTAACGGTTTTTTGAATTTTAAATTTTCCATGAGAAAAATACTTATCCTTGTTTTTTCTCTTCCAAAAATATTTTAAGCAAATAGAATATTTAACATAATTAACAGTTGGTTTTATAAATGAATGCATAATAAATCATATAAACTGGACTTCAGTTCTATTAATAGTCTAATTCGTGTACATCGAGAATATACTTAATTGACTACGGATTTTTTTCCCATCTCACATGTTATTTAATTAATTATAGCATAACTAAGCATTTTTGTGATTTCAAAATGCCTAAATATTGTATTGTCATCGGGAATACACATGTAGAAAAAATTTGAGCTCAATTGGAGCAACAGAAGTGGTCGAAAAATCAATTACTAAATTTGATGCAGACATACAAACAGAGTGAGTTAAATAAAAGCGTGTAATGAAATGATTTAAAGGAAAGGATGCAAAAAGGATGAAAAATATATGAAATGTAAGAAAATTTTCATGCGATGAGAGAAAAAAAAAAAAAACATTTTTGTGTAATGCACAAGCAAGTGAGAGAGCGAACGTCGAGCATTTTCATTTTTTGTTGAAGGCAAGGAAGGGAAAAAAAAGAAAAATTTTGTTCCAACTTTTACCCTCGTACATACAACTACATTCACAAAAAGCTTAAATTATAGAGTGGGTGGCATGATGATGGGGTTGGTTGGTTGGATGGTTGGTTGTTGTATAATGAATGTGGCAGTAGAATGAGAACAAACGACAGAAAATGTTTCAAGCAGGGTGGAAAATGGAAAGGTGGCTGTTTGCGTCAAGGGGAGACAGAGAGTATGAGGCTTATGGAAAACGTTATACAGAAAATGTGAATGGCAGCAGAATTAGATTGCTATAGATTGTTCCATGAAAACAAAAAAGCAGAGTGCTCTATTTCGTTGTTTTCAAACTGTAGATGTAGAATAAAAATTTTTTTCTTTCCTTCTTGGATAAAAAGGAAAGAGAGAAAAGAAGAAAAAAACTTTTAATGTTTTTGCCGGTCTACGTACATTTGTTGGACAGAAAAATTGAAAGGAAAAAAATTCTTTGCTTTATCATAAATGATTCAGTATGGCATATGAATATGAAATGAGAATAAAATTCCTCCTTTTGCCTTCTTCTTTCCTATCAAATAAATAGATTCATGAATTGATTGACTGTATTACAGTCCATAGTAACTATAAATTGTCTGGACATAAGACATTAGAATTATTTTTTAAATAATACTTATTCATTACATCATATACACAGGCAAATACGTCAAGAGGACAATCTCCTTATCCATCTGGCGTTCAAAGTCCCGGTCCTTATCCTCCAAATGCTGGTCAGCAACAAACAAATCAACCACCCGGTCCACCACAACAGTATCAATATCCACAACGATATCCTACACCACCTGCAAATCAACAGCAACCACCTATGGGTCCTCAAAACCATCGACCACCATACTCACAAGTAAAATTTAGCACAAACTCTTATGTATTTCATTAATCTCATACGAATTTTTTTTTTTTGCTTGACTCATTACAGTGGCCGTCGCCAGCAGCTAGTCCAGGTCCACATTTAGGCACGTCGCAATCCCCTCATGCGCCGCCTACTCAAAGTCCTGGACCACAACAAACATCACAACCACCACAACAACTTGCTGGCGCTCCGTGCAGTCCGTCCTCACAGCAACCTCAATCACCCCATCAGGTAACTTTTACTTCTTGACTACATATATTATTAGTATTATTCCTGTTTTGTTGTTTGTCTCAAAGAATAATCTTTGCACTTGACTTTATTACTTCAATATATGGCAAAAAAATAAAGTTGTACACATATAGATAGAAGAATTGGGAAAAAAGAAAAGAATGAAGAATAATGCGACGGACAAAATACACGATATATGTATATAATTTGGAATGAAAAAAAAAAAAAAAATTGAAAGTTCAAATACCTTTTATGTTTTTAAATGAGGTTTATTTACGGAATTCATTCTTCTTCGCTTTCAATGATATACAGAAAACAGCTGATTGCTAACAAGTAAATAAAAAAGGTTGAAAAAAGTGTACGGAAAAATCCTTTTTGACTCATACCATTTTTTTTTATTATACTTTAAAAAATATGCTTTAAAAAAAAGAGAAAGAGAGGGAAATTGCCGAAAAAAAAATATTGTAAACTCCGCTGCGTCTCCAATGAATGAAATGAATGAATGAAAGAATCAATGAAAAGAAGTAAACATTCAAAACGCGTATCGAGATTGTTTTAAAAATTGTTCATATACACATTTGCAATGCGTTTAATAATCGAGCATCGAGCATAGCACAACAGACATACATTTATGCGAAATATTTACCTATATTCTGTATATCTATAAAAATTCTAATTGTATAATTTTAGTATTCAAATCGACCGAGTCAACCCTCAACGCCGATTGCAAACGACAATGAAATGATTGGGGTAAGTTTTTTTTTTCTTCTTCTCTTTCTCTAAAATAAAAATGATACAAACCTGTTGAATTGTTGTGGTAACTTATGGTTTTATGGCGAAATATTTCTGGGATATATCAAAATACACACCAAATATTTCATGCTTAAATATTTCATCAACAGGTGTCTTTTTCATTTCATTTCATTATTTTTTTTCTAAAACAAAATTATTGAGCCGGTCTTATATACATGCATAATAGACATTATATATAAAAATTAATAGAGAGAGAAAAAAAAAAACAGTTTATGACAATTAAAGTCTTATGTACAATATTCAATACATGCATTGGACTTACGATGTGCTCTTTAAATGTATAGCAGGTAGAAAAAAAATATACATTACAACTTTTTTGAACGATATAGAACAATGATCTCTTTAAAGCGAGAAAAAAAAACATTCCGATATATGTATCAGACGTTTCACTTTATATACTTCTACCGCTTATGTACAAAAAAAATAAATTTATTTCACTTCCGGATGGCGCTAAAATAACATAAATGTTTATTGTAGTTATTCATAGCGTCTCGGTTATGTATTCAAGTTTTGTTCACTTCTTTCATATCTTCTGGGGATTTTACATGAATGGGAAAGAATTTGTATTTTTTAATGCTCGCACATTTTTGCGGGTTGCTCTTTAGAGATGCTGATAATGTTGATGCACAACCGAATCAATTAATGAAAAGTTTTTAATTAATATTTTTTTATTATATTTATTTTAAATTTTAATTTTTTATATCCACCCACCCATTTCACCCTGCAGCAAAAAATAGACTATTTTTAATATCACATTAAAAAGGCTTAAAATTTAATACATTTTTTTTTGTTCTCTTTATGTGGTGAAATTTCATATTTTTTTGGGTATATTATAAGCCAAAAAAATCAATCAGAACACCTAATGAAACACACAAAAAATAAAAAAAAAAAAAAATATGTGTACATATTTGCACTGAAAAACAACAATTTTTTAATTAGTTTCTGTTGTGAAAAAAAATATACATTTTCATGTGCTTCACTAGTATGCGTTTTTTATGCAATTCCATGTAGTTTTTTTTTATGTACACAATACATTTTATATATTTTTTTATATTTTTTTGTAAAAAAAATGAAATAATTTATGCTCATGTCATTTACGAGCGCTACTTAGTATGAGTTATTACACTGCTAAAATTTTTCCATCGCTATATCTCTCTCACTCACTCACTCTCTTTCCAAACCCAAATACAAATAAGCACTTTGCATAGAAAAAAATTGAGAAATAAACGCATAATGACTTGATGAGTTTCTAATTACCTAAAAAAAAAATTCAACGACATAAGAAGAATTTGAAACAAAATAATTTACGCTGATTAAAGGACAATTCATGTGACATAAATTTTAGTCTACAATCATTTGACAGTGTACATTTCGAGCGCAATTGTATTGGTTTATAAATGCCGGCCTTTGTGTATTATTTTCTCAGTGGAGGAACAAAAATAAAAAAAAAATTTCATTTCATACTGGCTCGTGTATATGAAAAAAAAGAGAAAATTGAATTATCCACCTATACATTCATTCGTCGTTATTTTTCACAATTGTAGTGGTTTAAAAAAATTATATGTCAATTTCTGAACAAAAAATATTCATTTTGCTTCGTAGTTTCGATTCAGAGAAGTTACATATTATAAAAAAAAATTATAATTAAGAGTTTTTAAAAAAATTAAGCTTTGAAATTCTTTAAATTGTGACAAAAGTTTTGATGCAGAACTCATAAATGTGGTGTTGGCAACATGAATCAAACGGTATAGTGACATAATCAATAGATTTATAACGTTTGAGGGAAAATGTGATTAAATATGCAAAGGTATTGAACAATGTTTAAAAGAAAAAAATGTGTTTCAAATCCGTAATCAGCTTTCTGTGGACCTTTAGTGACATAAAAGTATAATTTTGCATGATTTCATTATTTCTTTATTTTCTATATAAGTTTTAATGACGAAATTTAGCATTTCAAAGTATTTCGTAAGCACATTAATTATTTTTTTTTTCTACATTTTTTTTTGCCTCAAATTTTAAGCCATTCCATAAATACGACAAGACACAATGTTCAAAAAAACATGGAAAAATATCAAGTTAGAAACTTATCAGTGAATTGCATAGTAAGAAGAAAAAGGAGGAATTTCAAAGTATTGCGCTTTTTTGTGTGTTAAACTCATGCTTATCGATTCAGTCACTTACAATGTGGTCGGGGTGCAAGTAAAAAGTGTATGAGAAGGAAAAAGTTACAAAACCACGTGTGCCGTATCTTTTTCTTTACCATAAAACTTTATGATATTCTCTCGCTTCTTTTTTTTTGTTTATGCTCCCCATCCCGAGATTGTTTTGATAAAAAAAAAATTCATTCAAGAATTTCGAGACACATACAGCAAAAAAAAAAGGTCATGGAATTTATTTCATCTCCTTTTCCTCGACTTCATTACAAACGGAAGAAAGCAAATAAAAAAAAACACAAAGTTGATTTAATTGGATACGATGAAATCAAAATTCGAACCAAAATATTCATCACATAAATAAATAAGTTGTAGACAGTAAAAGTATTTTTAATGGGAAGAGAAAGAGAAGAAAACATTTTCCTTATATACTGACATAAACGCTAACTTAATAATTGATCAGCTGATTTTCTAATGTATTTTTATGCTCGATTGAGTTCCGATAAAGTGCCTGCTTATTTAAAAACTCAAATACATATAAAATGCGAGGGAATTTTGTTTTCGGTATAATCATGTTTTATTGATTCGGCATTTCTCCTTCTTTTTTTAATATATTTTTAATTTATTACTTTTTCGCTTCTTCTTTTATTTGTTGTTCAAAAAAATATATAAAATAGGGTCGTCCGTCATGAAAAGATTTAATGACTTAATTTTTTAGTTTCAGAACCTGTTAATATTTATTACATCCATATTTTATCTCCGTTTTTTTGTTATCATTATAGGTAAATCAAAAGAAAAAGAACAACAGTGCAAAGAAGAAAACTAAGAAGCAACAAAAGGTGAGCAAATTTTTTATGCTTTATCATTAATTAGTACAAAAAACACAGAATGCCTTATGAGTGAATGGTTCAGGAATCTCATCTTGACTATTTTAAAATCTTTGTATTCTGTCAAGTCATTCACAAATGACGTCTAGTGTATGTGCCACATCATACCTAACCTCAAATCCCCCTCCATATTGTTATGGACGTTATTTGTGAACAACAAGTTACAAAGTTTTGCTTTAGGAATTGCAAACATTGTGATTCTATTTAAGTCAGCTTAGTATGCAACACCTAGTTTTTTCTTGTGAATTCGAGTTACAAATTCTCAGCTAGCTTTTGAAGGAAAATCTCTTAAAATGTAAACATTTTCCTTCCAAGGGAATTTTGTTTGTCATGTTCATCTTAAAAACAAAAAAGGTACAAAAATAACAACCAACATGTTCCATATGATGCATGTGACATAGTCGAAAGAAAATGTACATAAACAATTTTTTTTTGATGTCGATGCCGTATCTTGTAAAAATTTATGTAACCGAAGTGCACAAAAGGAAAATGTAAAAAAATGTTTTCTGCTCTTTTTTTTGTGAGCAATGTCAAGGTTATATTTATTACTAATTTCTCACAGGCTCAAAAAAGAAAAGAAAAAGAATAGCCGCAACTTGTTTATGTGATTATATTGCCTGATTTTTATTGCATTTATGTGTAACTTTTTTTCTATGTCATTGACCTCATCATCATCATCATCGCACATTTTGCCAGTGTTTATTTTTTTTTTGAGACGAAAAAAATATAAATTTGCAGATATAAAGCACATAGAATGATGAAGAAGAAGACAAGATGAATATGTCAAGCAATAAAAATGGCAATAATAATAATAATAGATGACTATGACTTTTTTTTTGTACCATTCTGGTACTGATTCATTGATGTACTATTCTGTTATTGTTATGAATAATTCTAAGCACACGTCAACAACAATCAAGCGAGAAAATTCAGAGAGGTGTGCTCGTGTTCTCTCATATCGACTTGATTTATGATATTACCTAATTTTTTTTTCGACATATAAAAAAGTAAATAACGATGGGGAGACTAATAAAAGAGCGGGTTCTTGACCTTCGATAACAATTTGTAAAAAAAATGATAATCACACGAGTGAGTTTGCATTTGATTAAAGATTCTCCAATTTATTTGTACCTACATGCTTCTTCTCATATCGCTATCTGCTTGTCAATCATAAAATCTTCATTAAGATTAACATATCTTTTAGATAGACTCATATTCTTCATAATTAGTCACTCCTTCCTAATCACAGTGTTCCAATCATAAGCAAAATTGGGAATCATTAAGAAAAATTCGAATCAATTAAGTATCTCAAGCCACTCGATACTTTTTTATTTTATTCCTTTAAAAGCTCGAAAAAGAAAATTTATATTGATAGTCTCTCCTTCCTTTTTTATTCTTAAGCGACAGCAGCATGTTAAAATGATAAATCATCGATAAAATGAGGCATTAAGTTGCCTGATATTCCTTTAAGAAGAGTCTCATTTATGCATAATATTATCACACGATATACAGCAAAAAGCATTCCATGTGCCGAAAAAATATAAGCGATGTAATAAGAAATAAAAATAAAGTGGATTTCCAGTTGTACGCGTTTTGGCATAATGCATTAGTCGCAAGGGCTTGACACAAAATGTTTTTTTTTCTTTCTGTAAATATTGTTTGTCGTTTGCTTGCTTCATCATCATTAATGTTGTTGAAGACTGGGCATTAATATTAGGGAGTTAGTAATCGGTTGTTGGAGACGGGCAAAATGTGAGAAATGTCTGAAAAAAAGACTTTGTCTTTATTATTTCTTATTTTTTTTACTCGACTGACTGGTACAAGAGCTGTATAACTAAGAAAAAATCAAAAGCCAAACATTAATTTTAGATATATTTCGTAAAGCAGTAAAGTATAAAGTAATATATTTGTGCCAGAGTCACATTAGAAACAAACAAAATTGTGTAGAATAGAGAGCGATGATGATGAAGAAAAAAAAAAGGCGCAAGATGTACAAAATTTCAGAATAAAAAACAATTTCTGATTCGAAATAATATATATATACGAGAATCAGTAAAAAAATAAGAAACTTTAAAAGCCTCTCTTGATGTGAACCGGGTAGGGTAAAACAATCTAAGAAAAACAGCGCCAGAGTTCGCAAAAGCAAAAAGCGTATTTATAAAAATCCATTCAGCAATATTTTTCATGATGAAAAATAAAATATAAATTTCAGTTTTTCATGTAGAAACATTTTCAAAGCGCTTCAGTGAAAATAATCGAGTAAAAATGCTTCGAAAAATGCCGTACGTAAACGAAAAGCAAGCAGCTTGTGCCCCATAAAACACACCAGAGTGAGAGCCGAAGCACAGAAAATTTTATATTTTTTGTGTTCATTCCATATAGCTAGATATTTCTACATTTATATTTTTCGTTCATTCGTTCGCTTCGTATAACAACATCAGTTGAGTATTAGAGTTTGCTGTGTGGCTCACATCAGCAATGAACAGAGTCGACTCTTTCATTCGAGCAAAAATTTAATGGGCCGTAATAAGGGGTTTTATATAATACCGTATGAATAAAAAATTGAGTATGAACGGATAGACTACAATTTATCTGCTAAATGAATATATTGCAATTTCATATGAGATATGTTATATCTGAAAATATCAGGCATTGGGAAAAAAGAGAGTGAACAGAAGCACACAAGAGCATCAGCAACCTAAATGAATGAAACGTTTGTCGGACGGGAAAAACCTCAAACCATTATTTCAATTTTGTGTGTGCTTTCACAACAACACATTCATGGCACAGCACATTCAGAGCTTACTCATTTTATTCCACCCAACGCAAAATTTATCTCTAGTTTGCCCGTTCTCATTTCACATTTTTTCTCCCAAACCCGACCCCGACGTTCGAACGAACAAATTTCATGGCATATACAGAGTTTTCGATCGCTTTTTTTTTGTGCTGATGATGGTACCGTATACCGTATAACATCATACTATATCTATACCTCTGCATGTATACTTGCTATGTGTATAAAAAAATATATATATATATTTATATATAGATGAATGTACGAAGTACAGAATGGCATGAACGACGTCGAGGGGCTTTATATTGTATAATTTTTTTATATTCCATCCAACATACAAAGTTTTGTATAGTATCGAAGCAAAACCGAAGGGAAATAGCACATTTTGAACAGAAAGGCAAAACGAGCAGAGAAGGCAGAGAAGTAGAAGAAAATGCTATGGAATGGTTGTTAAGAAATGAAAGGAAAAAAATAATAGCAATAATAATATTAGAAAATTTATATTGAAGGCATACAGCATTTATTTTTTTTTTCTTTCTTTCTTTCATTTATTTCTCTTTCCGTTCGAAATTTTTATTTTTCTTCGTATCGCTTGTTGTTCGTTCCAAACGTCGCTCTGTACGATACGACGAAAGCACTCAACAAGGTTAGGCAAGAAAACGTTGTTCTCCTCTTATAAAATAAAGTATAAAATTATATGCCTTGATTGTAGTGGTAAGATAAACTCAACGTGCTCTGTTCGTTTTAAAAGCAATGAGTTTGAGTTTTATATTATTTCATATTATATTTTTTTTTTCCTCTGTTCCTTCTGTTACTTTGACTCTCCCTCGACTTTTTGTGTGCTTATTTTGTACATTCGTTTCGTATACGTAAAATTTTTTGTTTTCTTTCGTTCCTTCTGAAATCCGTATAGCGAACCCTCATCACGTCTCTGGTACCCTTTTTGTATTTCAAATGGAACGAAAAAACATTTTTGAATGATAAATATGTTCGACTACAGACAAACGTATCTACAACGATATGTATATTCCTCTTTAACGTAAAATCAGAGTAGAACAACAGAGCTACATTTGAGGAGAAAAAGAAATTTTTTTTGTTTTTTTGTTCCTTCCAAAATAACAAAAATATTCTCTATATAGCTTTGCTTTTAGTACGGCTTGATAGAGAAGCATTTACATAATCACAATAGCAAATATTTCGATCTGAAAAACAGCATTTTAACTAACACAACCATACTAACTCTCTATCAACAACAAACACATACAATAAAGGCATAACAAAAAGTACAAAATTAAACGAGCATTCTCATTTGAGTTGTATTATGGATGGGCTTAGTTTATTTTTTGATGAAGTCAGCAATTTTTCTTTCTTTGTATATCTCGACTCTCATTTTTCTCTATATACATACATGACTCTATAGTATGATATTACATTAATTAATAACGACTCTCATTTCCTGTCGCACTGCGCAACTCTCCATTCCAAACTCATACTGAAATGAAAAAAAAGAGAAGAATTTTTTTTTTATATATATAATCACTTTGTATATCTCTATAAAAATGGGAACTAAATTGAAGTGAAATTCTCAGAACAAAGTAATTTCATTATATTGTTCGCTCATTCGTATATATATTCTTTCCATCATTTTTTTTCCTTCTTCGTACTGTGTATATTTTATTTTTTTATTCTCCTTCTGTATGAACAAAAAAATAATAATATAATATTAGAGATGGAAAGGAAAGAAAAATAATATAAAAAATTGCCATCGTTTTATGACAACCGGACTGACTCTCTTTCAGAAAGTCTCTCTATATTTTCATTTCATTTTATTTCTACTTCAATAATATTATGTTCTTTTTTTTCCTTTTTGCTCTGTATCCAGCTGGATACGATATATGCGATGAACACAAATTTTTTTTTTTTGTTCCTTTCCTTCATACTATATGATATTGCTGCAGGAAAGAGAGTATTATTAGTATGAAAGCAATGGATTGTTCAGAATCGTATATATACATGTGAATATGCAAGAAGAAGGAAAGATATGTGCTTATCCTTGATTGTATGAGTGTGTACCATAATGTTGAGTACAATACAATTTTGGCAAAAATAGGGGATTTTTCACTCATGCCTGTTTGCTTTTCTGCCTGCCTGCCTGCCTGCCTTCTTGAATATCTTAAAAGCAAAAAGCAGTCAAAAGAGATTCAACAATAAAAAATATTAATGTTCCCTGTCGTTTTTCCTTTTCGCTTATAACATAGAGAGTTTATATATGGTATGCTTAAGGATTTTGAATTCTTTCTGCCGCTTTGCTAGTTAGTTTGGGTTGAAGATATTTTTATTCCTTGCTACACGTTCATTATTATTATTTCTCACTCGCAAACGTCGCTCTCATTTTTTTTTTGTTATTCCCTAACTCATGTTACGATAATTTTAAGCGCGCAGAATATCATAAAATATTATTGATAAAGTTTTTTTCTGTTCTTCATTCCCCTTCTATCTCTCCTCGAGTCTTTTTTTATTGTTTACACATTAGGATGAGATATGAATTTATTTTAATTAATTCTCAAGAATATACCTTAATTTATTTACACAAAAAACTTTGATATTCCTTTACGTCACATCATATTATGAATGTTATTTAATGCTGTCAGAGTAATAACTTTGATATATTATATTACAATTAAAATTGAGGAGAAAGCATATGTGCAATAAAACATGTCTTAATGCCTTTCTTTCTGAATCACGTGTTGTTGTTATTTACTTCTTTTATGCACTTCACCCATCTGAAATGCAACCACTTGTTGAAAACTGGTATTCGCTTCAATAAATGTGCATTTTTTAAACAAAAGAAATCATTTTATTTGTAGAATATATCTTACGGTAGCGAATTGAATGAATGAATAAATGAATGAATGAATGAGTAATGGCATTCTATTAATTGAGCAATTATCATCACACAAATTTTCGATACTGATTATTCAATTTTCAATTTCTCTCTTCTTCTTCTCATTCCTATTTAAAAATTTAAATAACAACAGCAAGAAGCAGCTGCCGCGGCTCAGAATAGTTCCAATGAAAACACTTCCAATCTAGCGGTGTCGAGTCAACCAACACAGCCTCTACCAACAAACAATGCGTCGCAGCCTGGAGGACCAACGATGCCAACACAACAACAACAACCAATGAGGCCAATTTCATCTCCAAATAGCTCATCATCTGGTTCTCGATCGATGTCTCCAGCAGTGGGTAAGTACAATGAGAAATATAACATAAATTCATTCCCATTCCTTTTATATTCTTATGCTTGTGTAATGTAATTCAAGTACTTTAATAGACATTCTCTTCGTATTTTTTTTCTTGGATAGTCTTCAATTTGTCTAATATTAAAAACGTGAAAGGGGTTTCTTCCGTCCTCATACCATACCCATAGACACAAAAAATACATTTTTCTTGCATCTTTTTTTTTTCTTCCTTTTTTTTTCGTCTTTTATATAAATGGAATTGTGTGGTATGAGGTGTAAAATGTGCGTAATCATAAAAATGTCTAGCAAATGTCTAGTTAAAGATTCTCCCAATATCAACCGCAATCTTTTGTTTTATTTTATTTTGTTGTATGTATTTTTTTCAAGTCATAATCAAATTAACGTCACATGTACCGGCATATTCATTTTGATATATATGTGAAGTTTAAAAACAATAATTTTGCTTATGTACAATTAAGTATGCATACATTATTATTATTGCTTATATGAGGTAGACGTACATTTGTACACACGAAACAGTGAGAGAGAAAGAATGAAAAAGGGAAATAAGTGATTAAAATGCTGATTGAGACTTGTTAAAAGAAAGATCGTTTTTCAGAAGCAACAACAAAATATGAGAAAAAAAAATCATGTAATATATAATATATACATGGATGAACAGCGATGAAAGAAAATTGCCTCGACATTGACCCAAATTTTTTTTAAAATAAAAATCGCTTTATATTCATCATTATGCCTATATACATATTATATTCACTTGCTATATACATATAGTGTATAAGAATGTAAATTCTCACAAAATTTATTATATACATGTACACCCGTATGTACATGACTCTAAAAAAATTGAAATATAAAAGAGAAGATATGGGAAAAAAGGCAACATACTGTGAAAACATCTAAGCAAGAGTTGAATAAACCTTTTCAACTGTATGTACATGCATGAATCTTTTTTCTATGTATATAATGTACACTTGTGATTTTTGCTATGAAAAATGTCATGTAGGAAACACTTGGTTTATGTATTCATCAATTTATCTTCATATTTTGTAAACAATTTTCATGCGGCTTCCACCAACCTAACAAAAATATTCAATTTCACGCAATTTAATTCACTTTTTTTTCTGTTCCTCTTGTCATTCCTCTCTCGCGCTATGTCTATTGATAAACAAACGAACAAAAAACCTAAATGATTTATTTATATGATTCTTTTTTGTCGACCGACCGACGATATGAAACATACGTAAAAAAAAATAATGAATGGTATGTTTACAACTTTCAATAAAATTGCTATGACGTAATAATGTGGAATCTCCCCTCTAATCAAAAATGCTCGTTAAAGTGCTTGGCTATATACAGTACAATGTGAAGTATATAAAAGAAAAAAAAAATATACAACACAATAAATTTTATTTTCTTTTTGATATAGAAATGCTCATTATTTTATATTTTTCTTTCTTTTTTTCATTGTTCTCATGTCCTTCTTCTTCTTCTACATCGACAACAATTACATTTATTTTATTCTTCGTAAATTCAATCGTTATGTCATTTAGGACAACAAAATCCACAAATGCCTCCAAGACCGTCGAGCAGTCATTCGCAAGGAATGCCAATGCCTAATCAACAGCCAGGGAATCAACAAAATATGAACATTCCTAATTCAGTAAATCCACAAATGGAAGGAATGCCTGGCTCTGTGCCGCCAATGCAACAAAGTGGATATCCTGGACAAAGTCCTGGACAACCTCAACATATGCAACAACATGGACAGTATAAACTTGGTCCATATCCCCCACAGTCATCACAGTATTCACAAGGAAATTACTCTCCAAGAGCACAATATCCGCCCTATGGAAATCAACATCATCCACAGCCACCAAATAGTCCGAGTCAGTATAGGCCTATACAAAATCATGTGAATCCTGCAAGTCATCCACAGTATCCACCACATGGACCATATCATCAAGTATGGCCACCGCCACCACAAAATAGTAATAATCCTGGTGCAATGACTAATCATATTCAAGGAAAGAATATTGGACCCCCACCACCACAATCTCCTCAACAACAACAACAACAACAAGGTCAACAGCCACCAATTCAACAAGGTCAACAACCACCAACAATTCAACAGCAGCAGCAGCAGCAACAACCACAACAACAACAACAGCCTGGCAGTTCTCCTCGTCAATTAAACTATCTTAAACAACACTTGCAACATAAAGGAGGTTATCAAGGCACAACACCACCTCCACAAGGATATAATGGACCAGGAATTCATCCTATGGGTCCACCATCAGGACATCATATGGGACCGCCAACAGGAATTTCAACAATGGGTCCACCAGCTACAACTGGAACGCCACCAAGTCATATGGCAGAAGGTTTGGGTTTGCCACCGAATATTCATCATCCTGAAAGTATTCCTGTACCACAAGACAATGGAATACCCCCACAAGCATCACATCCAGCAGCAACATCAATAATAACGACTGGACCAGATGGTACAGCATTAGATGAAGCAAGTCAACAAAGTACTTTATCAAATACTTCAATTGGTGAGCTACATAACATACAATTTTCATCTCTTTACTTATAATAAATTTAATATTTGTAAAATGTATTATTTTCACAGCATCAGATAGAGATGATCCAATTCCTAAATCTCGTAAGACAAATGAAATGATGTATAGTCATGCAATGACTCCGAATCAAGCGAATGTTTCGCCAGGCACAAATATGCCACATAATGAAGACTTTGAAATGGGATCTCCACCATGGCCTAGGACGCCAGCTAGTCCGGTGTTTAATAGTCATGCACCACCACCAGTATCAGGACCTGATTCATTTAGGACGTCTAAAGTAACTGTAAGATCTAACTGTTTATTGTATGAATGTAATCTAATTATTTTTATTTCCCGATATAGAAATCTGATAGTTTAGCAAAACTGTATGAAATGGACGACAATCCAGAAAGGCGAGGCTTTTTGGATAGACTATTAGGATATATGGATGAGATTAGAAAACCAGTGACTGCATGTCCAACAATTTCAAAACAACCACTAGATTTATATCGGCTGTATTTATATGTTAAGGAACGAGGCGGTTTTATGGAGGTTTGTAAGGTAATTTTTATCGAACGAACATATTTGACTAAAAGACATTTTCCCTCAACGCATACCGTCCCCTTCCTATTATGAATATTTTAGGTTACCAAAAGTAAGACATGGAAAGATGTTGCTGGTCTACTAGGAATTGGTGCGAGCAGCAGTGCAGCATATACGCTAAGGAAACATTACATTAAAAGTATTCTGCCCTTTGAATGCCAATTTGATAGAGGTGGCATCGATCCGGGTCCGATAATTCAATCAGTAGAAGTAGGATCAAAGAAAAAGACACAAAAAGCAGCATCAGTTCCATCACCGGGCTCGAGCAACTCACAAGACTCATTTCCAGCGCCTCCAATTTCAAGTGGCAGCAGTATGGATGGATATGGTGGCTACCCACAAGGTCCACCAGCACAATATCCTCAAACTCCTACAGTACAACAAGATTATGGTCAAGGAATACTACCAAGACCTCCATCTCGAACAAACTCTCAACCTCCACCTGGTAAATATAACATTTCCTCATTACTTACTGCTAATTTTTACTTTGCTAACATGAAATGTCATATGCTTACATAAAAATTATATATTCTTTCACTTAGTTCTGTAAATATATTCTATTCATACCTTCTACATATTATTTTAATGAAATGCATCTTTCATACCATAAGAGTAATAGCTAACATACTTTTTATTAAATCAAATACAACATACTATTGACTAAAACCGGGTAGATTTTATTTTTGCTTTTGTTGCATAACATTTACTTCTTTTTTATTTCACCATAAAAAAAAACTTTCCAAACCCACAATTTTTTAATTTCCATAATGCTCTGCATCCTTTACCTAACATGCATCATCAAAATCCAAAAAAAAAAATTAAACAATATGAGAAAGTTCTTGTATCATAAACCAAAATTTTGTATATCAATCATTAGGTAATGCACCATCCACTAACGATAATATCAGTGTGAGTAATCCTTTCGAAGATCCCGTAGCATCACGTCCTCCATATCAACAGCAACAACACACAGGTGCACAGTATCCTCGACCTCAAGGTATATTTTTACTAGCCCTAGAACTTTTACTTAGTTTCACTTTTTTTTTTACTTCTTACTCTCACACCTTATAAATTCTATTTCTGTACATGTAATCAATTATTTCACACATGAAAGGCTTCTTTGGACATAATTATTATGATTTTTTTGTAAATGTCACATAATGCAAATACATGAAACACGAACACATACACATTTATTTATAAATATATGTCATTGTCTCATCAATTTTATATTTTTAATCACCATGTCTGTGTATCACTTTAGAATATAATTTTATGAATATTTCAAGAATAAGCAAAATGATATGAATATAATCTTAGCACTTATTAGCACTTATTAATGATATTTCATCTTTTTATCTATTTTTAGGACCATACCAAGGTCAATATCAACCTCCATTTGCTGGTCCTGAACAACCATATGGACCACATACTGGACAATTTCCACCAACACAAAATCAATATTCAAACAGTCGTCAAATGTATCCACCTTATGGCCCTGAAGACTCGTAAGTCTAACTATTCATTTTATTCAAATTATCATTCTAATTTTTACTTCTATTACAGTAATTTTAGAGGCACAGCACCACCACAAAATGATTCTTATCGAGGCTATACTAATTATCCTCCGCCTCCTGGACAAGCACCACAAACGCAACAGGGTCCAAGACTACCATATGGTCCACAACAAGCTCAGCAGACACAACAGCCGACTCCACAGTCACAACCAACTGTTTCAACTCCACAAATATCTGCACCATCATCAGCTCCCCCATCTGTTAGTTCTGGCACACAGCCACCGCCAACCAGTATAAGTAGTAATGCACCATCGAATCAAAATCAATCACCAAACGTTCCGCCAGCAAATCCAAATTATCCGGCTGGACCACCAAATAATCAAGAATTTTATAGTCGACCAGATCAGGTAAAAATCAATTACTCATAATTTATTATTGTTTTTACATAACATACAAATTGATATGTGTATTTAAATTTTACAAATCAGCAAACGATTGTTGATCTAAATTCTGAACTAGCACGTCAATTAACTGGATCGAAGAGACACCAAAATCAATTGAGTGTATGTTACATATTTAAAGAATTGGAACTTTTGTGTGAATTCTTTGGTTTGAGGGTGTGTTTAGGAGGATAATTTCATTGAACTTTTTGGTTTTGGTCGTGCTTCTTCGAGTCTTTTTTCTCTTCTTACTTCCTATATTATTGCTCATGTTGATTGCTAAATATCTAATAATAAACATTATTTTTCTCTATAAAATTAGAATGCTCCACCAAGACGGCATCCTGATTTCACGAAAGATCCAAGTCAACAACCGTATTCACCTTATAGCGGTCAAAGACCACCACAAATGTATGGTAAGTAAAAGGAACTTATTAAGAAGCTTTATGTTTGGATTGTGAAAATAACATCACTTATTGTAATTTTAGGAGGATGGCCACCAAATAATAGTGGTTCTCAGTACAGACAATATCCACCACAGGGGCCTCAACAATGGTCAAATCAAGGTCCCAGGCCTCAACCACCTAATCAATGGGAACAACCTCGTTATCCAGTAAACCAACAATATGGACCGGTAAATTATCTCGAAATATTCCTCAAATTTACCATTTAATATAACTAACTTAATTTTCAGAATCAACCATGGCAAGGAGCTCCAATGAGACCACCACAACGTGGTGGAAAACCATTTCCAATGGCACCACCACAGTCTGGACCTCAACCAATAAATAAAATGCCAAATCAATATGGACCTCCCCATATGCAGCAATCGCATCATTCACATCAAGGACATCCAATGCAAGGAGGACCACAAGGACCACCACAAATACAACAAGGTCCACAAATTAAACGCGATATTGTCTTTCCACCAGACACAGTTGAAGCAACACAGCCACTTCTGTATCGTAGAAAACGAATGACAAGGCATGATGTGAGTCCAGTTGATCCATGGAGGATATTTATGTCCCTAAGATCTGGTCTCTTAGCTGAAAGCACATGGGCTTTAGATGTACTAAATGTCTTACTATTTGACGATTCAACAGTCGTCTATTTCGGATTGACTCATTTACCAGGATTACTAAATCTCTTATTGGAGCATTTTCAAAAGAGTTTATCAGATATGTTTGAAACAAAAGTATCAATAGCATCGAAAACAAATGTTCCAGCTATAAAGGATTTAAGTGAAAGTAATAATGATGTTGATGATGATAATGATGAGTGTAACAAAAATGGTGGTGATAATAAATTAAGTAGCAATTTAGTTAGTAATAGTGATACTGGTGATACTAGGTGTATTAAGAAACTAATTCAAATGCCAGCGAATCGTGAAGAACAAGACTCTTCAGTTGATTTGGGTTCAGTTACCGATATACCAAATCCAAATGAACACATTGTGGTATTAAAATCCTATAATTATACTTTACAATCAAGAAAAGGTGTTTCGGTTAAACTTCAAGATTCTTGCAATGATATTTTCATAACGGACAGTCAACGAACGTGGGATAAATTATCAAATCGTGACTCCCTTCTCAAATCTACTGTCGGTGATGATCCATTTACTTCTGAAAGAGATCCAATAGAAGTTGACTACATTATGGATTGCTTTAAAGCCGAATTTGCACACATTCCGTTTGCACGCCTCATTAAAAGTTCAAAAAGTGCTGAAACAATAGAAAAATTGAGAAAAGTCACAGAAACGAAACCGAAACGTATGAGACTGTCATCGCAAGAAGAGCGAGAAGTTGAAGAATTGACGAGAAAACTGTATAAAGCACCATCGAAGCAATCCACTGCCAATAATACTGTATTTAAGAAAGAGACAAATTCAGATGCCGATTGCCGTCAAGTTGATATGGAATTGGAGAAAGTTCCAAATGGACCAGTCAACACTGAAAATAGTGTTGAGAACAATAACAGCAAAGAGAATGTTAAAACTGAAAATTCAGAACAAGAAAAAGATACCAAGACTGACTTTGATATAACGAGTACTGTTCGTGATCAGGCTAAATGTCTGAAACGGAGACGAATGAGTGATTATGAAGATGAATGTTATACGCGTGATGAGGCAAGCTTATATTTAATAACTGATAGTCAAGATTCTCTTGCACGACGATGCATTTCACTTTCAACGATTTTAAGAAATCTTACTTTTGTTCCTGGCAACGAAATGGAATTTTCAAGATCAACAACATTCTTGTCAATTTTGGGTAAACTCTTATTAATCAATCATGAACATCCGATTAGAACAAAGAAGCAGAGAAATTATGACAGAGAAGAGGATGCAGACTTTTCTGATTCATGTAGTAGTCTTCAAGGTGAACAAGAATGGTGGTGGGATTTCCTTGTGCAAATTCGTGAAAATATGCTTGTCTCACTCACAAATATATCAGGACATTTAGATTTGTCACTTTATGATGAGCCAATATCAAGACCAATTTTAGATGGATTATTACACTGGGCTGTATGTCCATCAGCACATGGACAAGATCCATTCCCAACTCTTGCCAGTAATTCAACACTCAGCCCGCAAAGATTAGCTTTAGAGTCATTATGTAAACTTTGTGTAACAGACTCAAATGTTGATTTAGTCATTGCAACACCTCCATTTATAAGACTAGAAAAACTCTGTGCTGTACTTACAAAGCACCTTTGTAAAAATGAAGATCAAGTGCTTCGTGAGTTCTCTGTAAATCTATTACACTATTTGGCTGGTGCTGATAGTATTATGTCACGAATAATTGCAAAACAAAGTCCATGTGTTTCATATTTAGTTGCATTTATTGAACAAGCCGAACAAACTGCCCTTGGAGTAGCAAATCAACATGGAATCAATTTCCTTCGAGAAAATCCCGATTCAATGGGAACAAGTTTAGACATGTTAAGGAGAGCAGCTGGAACTTTGCTTCACCTTGCCAAACATCCTGATAATAGACCATTATTTATGCAACAAGAACAAAGATTATTAGGCCTTGTGATGAGTCACATTTTGGATCAACAAGTAGCACTTATAATTTCACGTGTACTTTTTCAAACGTCACGCGGTAGCGGTCCATTGACGACAACGCAACATGGAGATCATCCAAGTGAAGAAACACCTCAAAAAGTACTGCCTGAGAGTCTGAAAAATCCTCAAAATACATCACAAAGTACAAACTTTGAGCAGATTCAAAAGATTCCAGTTGCAACACATAATTCAACTCATCCAAATGTACAATCACAAAATTTCCAACCTTTCATGAAATCTCCACAAACCTTCCCATCAAATCCACCGAAATTGCTGAACAGTAATGATGATGGCATGAAGTCAAAACTTAATACAATTAATAAGCAAATAACGGCAAATGCATCGAATATTGCAACATCAGCTCAGTCATCAACACCAACAATTCCACAAACGGTTACAGCTTCATCTTAGTGCTTACCAATACCTGCAAGCCTTAAACATCCGCAACAAAATTTGGCAAAGACTGGACGACGACGAAGAAAAAAGTAATGAAAATAGTAAATGATTGAGGGTTTTAAGTTTAAAGGATTTGAATAGGCTTTATCTTCACTAATTGATAATTGATGTCCAATTTATGATACATACTAAGTGAAAATATATATCCTTATAAGTACACAGACACACACCTTTTCATATTTAAGAGACAAAATAAAAGGTAATTAAAGAGAAAAAAAAAATCATAATTAACGCTTTTGTAGAAAAGATCTGAGCATAAAAAAAGAAATAATGTTGAGGAAGTAAAAAAAAAAATAAATATAAGATTTACGATAGTTAAGTAGACTTTAAATTTTGTATATTTATATTTAAAAAAATGAAAAAAAAAAATTAATGAACGTGAGTGAAAGAGTTGAAGGATAGAAGAAATGAACAATTATATATATATTGAAGATCTATGACTTAATGAGCGCTGTAAGGGCGTAAGAAATTAAAGGACTCATTAAAAGTCTCCTTACTGATGCAGTTATACTTAAAACAATTCTGCTCGAGGTGAAACGATAATTAAAAATTTTTATATATGAATGAAATGGGACATCTTCATGCGACCTAAATTAAATGTATAAAATTAAAGTTAAAAAAAAAATTAAAAGAATCTCTAATCATACAATGAATATTTTCGAGAAAATTCAAAGCTATAAGGATCCCGAGTAGACAATGAGCATGCTGATTGTCTGTTAGGGGATATGAATTGAATAGAGAATAGCAAATGATTGTAATGGTGGGCAATTATTGGATTCAAAATTCATTCATAAAAAGAAACAATTCGGTGATGTGTGTGATGTTTTTTAATAGGAAAAGAAGTAAGAATAAATTAGAAATTTAAATGAAAAAAAAAAAAACTGTGTATAAATATATAAATTATAAAAAAAAAAAAACAGAACATAGTATAGATCAAGATGGAAAAAGGGATTCTCTAAATAAAAAATTTTCAATTTTTCTCCGATTGGTCCGATAACACATTGAGGAAGAAAAGTTTTTATTTCATATATTTATGATTGATGATGACGTTTACTTAAACAAAAAAAAAAAAATTGCTCGCAAGTGACTGATTCGGTAATAATGAAACATAATATAAATAAAAAAAAATTATATATATACATACATTGATAGTAAATTGACTTGACTAACAACTTGTAACTTTACGTATTTTGATAACGAAGAAAAGAAATGAACAAAAAAAAAATATTAAGTTATCATATTTTCATGACTCGTAGGCAATCCAAGAATAATTAATTTGGGGGACACATGAACATCTATCTATTGATTGATCTACGATAATTGGAAGTATTGATATAAAAAAAAATAAAGACTTTGTGGAAAATTTTTGTGGAAATTTTCTTATTGCTAATGGCGCGATGAATATTAATGATTAAGAAACTGCTAGAAAATACTGAAATGAAAAATATGTATACCTTAGAATGTTTGTTGTTATTATCAGAATTAGCGTAGATTAACTATTAAACGCATCCGTAAAATATGCATATTTTTAATAAAAAGTGAATTATAAAAAAATAGTGGAAAAAAAGATTATTTTCAAGAAAAAAAGAAGAAGATTTCCGACATGTCCTGGATTTGTAAATAGTTATTATAAATATATATCTCCATTACTGGACAGAATGCTGCTAATTTAACAACATTTTTAATTAATAAATTTATCTACAAATGTAATAATATATAAATGAAAATGGAAATGACTCTAACTTAACATTCGATATAAATGAAGAAAATTTTTGTTAATTAATTTATGTAATTTTTTTTTTTGTTTTTAAGAATGATTTTTTTTATCGAAGAAACTGATATCGCTTTCCTTAGAATTCAATGAAACATTTTTCTTTTCTAGCGCAGGAAATAAACTATGACGTCATTTTAGTATAAAATAATTAAATAAAGATGAAGAAAAAATTTAGTTAAATTAGGTTCTTAAACAGAAAATGAAATCGTGTATGATACCACATAAATGCATACATTTATAAAAGATCCTACTATCTACCATCATTAATTGTTTTACAATCAAACTTTTAAATACAGAGAGATGATAAGGATGGAAAAAAAATGTTACAGTAATAGAAATCGAACACATGATGAATTAATTTAAAAAAATGGATTGAATTGAGAAGATTAAAAATGTAAAATAACTTTTAAAGTGTCGATAAAAATCTAAATAAATTGAAAAATGTAATTAATTGAAACAAATTCATTGAAAAATATACTAAAAATATGAAAAAAATAATTATGTGACATGTTTTATTCATTACTTCTTTCCATAGAAACTGTTTACTTCTTTTTTCAGCATATGGTGGGCTCTCCTGCTCTTTCTCTTTTCTGTTGCATTTATTTTCATACGAAAATGTTTGTTGGTCATTCACTTTGGATATGTTATCCAATTTTCTAATAACCTACGCATGTTTGGACATTGTCAAATGAACCGAAAATAGACATTTGTTATGTAAATCAGTGTTTCTAAAACTCTTTTGGCTTGCGACACAATAACCAATTTTTTCTCAATTTAGAAGTGTGCCTAAATCGAAAAAAGTTTGTTTTGCCCTTGATATCAGCTGAGGAAGTAGGTAAGTAGTGGTTGACCATCAATTTGATTCTTTACAATATGATTTTCTGATTTCAGACCTAAGAACATTTGGATGAACTTAACGTTGATGAGTGGACTTGTAACCAGTTAAAGACTAGACCCATGAAGATTGACTTAGAGACGACAGTTGACAAATTTGGAACGTTCCATATAACCATTGTCGTGTAAATTTTGACAAGTCAATTATCTAATGTTGTGAGCATTGTACGAATCCTTATTGTATCAAAAACAATCTATTTAATGGTTGATTGATCGGTACCTGATGGGAATCGAACCAATGTACTCACAAAAGAATTATATAGATATTCGGTCTGTTGTTTAGCTAGTCAGTCAGATTTACCTATGTATACCTCGATACTCCAGATTTTATACATATACAGTACTTTCTTCATCAAAAACATCTTTAAAGCATCAAAAACCCAAACAACATGATAATTTACAGCAACATGTTTCGGTACGTAGTTTGAGAATCACTGCTTAAAATATCAATTTACAAATGATTGCTTTCTATCAATGAATTTTAAGCAGTTATGATTTATATGCAAAATTAGTCTTATCTCGAACATGAATTTGGAAGCTGAGCTGGTGAGCAAAAATGTAATCGGAATTATATCCAATAAAATTCTATGAATGCTTTAAAAATTTAAAAAACCCGTTAAAAACCAATCAAAAATCTGCAAATATTTTACGATTGCCGTAAATTAAATTTACACATAACTCTTTCAACAATAGGCCTCCACACAGCATGCTCATTTTATGCTGCGTTCGCTACTCATTTCTATGTTTTACTTCACTCATTGCTCATTAATCTCTTTCCGCTAGTTCTTTTTTGCGGCATGTATATATACAAACTTTTTTTGTTGAATTAGTTTGTGAGCGTCACTCCAAGCCATTGGATCATATTTTGAAAATTTTCTTACATTTTTTTATTTTTGTTTTTTGCTATTTGTTCGTGGAAAGTACGTGAGGTGCACAAATATAAAAAATAAAGTTGGTAGTGAATATCTATTTACACCTTTCGGTAAATTTAAATAGCATGATGTTGTGGCTGCCACATAATATGTACATAATAATGTCTCAATGACCCACAAAATTTAACAACATTTTGTTTGTTGTTTAGTGATTGTAAAAAAAATTGAACAAATATTTATGTTGTTAACAGTTTCAATTATGCTAGTTTTGGGTGGATATACAAATAGACAGTGACGCAAATTTGTTTCTAGAATGAAAATTTCTATCATAGTCAGTGATTATAAACCGTAAATTGTTTTATATTAATTCATATAGTTCGCAACGGTTCGATTCATTCGCCCAACAGGTGTATAAGAAAGAGAGAAATCCATTCTAAAGAAAAAATAGAATTTATAGTCTGTGCGATACCGCAAAATTTCTTTATTACATTATACATAGTTTTTTAAAAATGAACGATATTAAAAGAAAAATTCAATTACAATCAAAAAGAGTTAATTGGCATGCCATAAAGTTATATATTCTGTACGTTTTAATACATACGTCGCTCAATAAAGCGTTAAAATTCTTCGTTCTACTATAAATAGATTAAGAATGAAACAAGACAGAAAAAAAATTATGTGTGAGATATTATTCACATGAACGTGCAATAGCATAAGATGCATTATCGTTTTCATCCGCTTTCATCATTTTGGGCATTGACAATATCCTTTTATTCGTTAGAGATCAACATTCTTAATGTCTGATAATTTTGAAAAATTTGGTTTTAATCATAGTAGGTTGTGATTTTCTTATTAAAAGTTTAAATGCGATTTAATTATTCAAAAGATAAACTTATTGACATTTGAGGAATAAGTGCATCGCAAAACCAAGATATATAAATTACTGTTATTGTGTTTGGGTGTAGTTTAATTTAAACTAAAATCCTCACAGATTTATAAATAAATGAGATGTTTATTCTTTGGAGTTTAACAATAGACTGAACTTTTGCAAAAAAAGGGACATTCAACTAAATCAATTAATATTATTCAAATCTCAAATGAACGTTATACCAAAGATGTTCTCTATCAAAGGACATTTGTTCGCAATCGTACGAAGTTTTGTACAATATAACTAATTACCTTAAATAGGAAATCCATTTAAAAACTTTTGAAACAATTATGGAAATGCTTTTTTAACTTTTAAGTACCAATACAGCAACGGACCTTAAATTAATCTAAACACTTAATCCAATCAATTTTCTCTTACTTGAAATGTAAAATAATCACATCCAATTAATTTCCAAAATCTTTCGTCGAAACCCATTTGAGAATTTTCATTTTACGGGAGAGCAAGACAACGACCTTTGCATGGATTAAAAACGATATCAGTAGATGTGCAGCAGCAGTAATAATCATAATAGAATATAGCATAAAAGGGAAAAGAGGGTTATCAATTTATAATTTTTGGGAAAGAAACTTGCACTTTTTAAGAATAATTCATATCATCACAGCAGCACAAAAAAGTTGTATGATCTATACATTTCAGCAACGAACATGTGCTTCACTTCAATTCGGTTCTAAAAAGGGGGAATTTGTTTTTGTTTTTATTCAATTTTTCCTACTGCATTTATTTGCGCAGAATCGTGCCGGAGTGAGTCAAGTGAGGAACGCATAAATTCATGTATATGTTGAATGTACAGACGCTGAGAGAGAATTGAGAATATTCTGATTCATTTTTAGTTCAAACACGAGTCCTTTTGGTCGCAAATCTTTTTCACATTCTCAATTTTTAATTTTTTTCTTTGGGGAAGTGGATTTTAAATAAAAAAGCTAGGCTGCAATAAAATTAACTGGAATTTTATTTCGCTTTTATAACTGTCGCGACAGAGCATTAAGCAGTCTAATTGGATAATTTTGCTGATCTTGAAAAGAACTATTGCGATAAGTTTAAGCAATTGAGGAAAGCAGATTGAAGCTTGAAAAACATGGCAGACGTACCGAAGCCAGTCAAGAAGATACCAATTCATGTACAAGTAAGTCACATTTCTATATCAATTATTAAAATTTTTTTGAGTACAGGAAGTAAGACTTTTTTCCGGGTTGATCGATAAATTTTTTCCTCCAACAACAACAACAATTTGCTAGCCTATTCGGAAAAAGGGTGTTATCACAATTGATGCATTGCGTTGTGCGTGCAATAAAAAAAGATATCATATAGCACGACATACTATCACAAACTTCATAATCATGCGTAACTTACTGTAGTAAAAAATATGAAAAATTTTCATGACAAATTGCAATTTATTAAGCCACAATTGCCGACATTCATGATAAAAAAAAAGGAAGTTTTGTTCTATTTTTACACGTCTATCGATTTTTCAAGCACTTCCAAAAAAAAAATCCAAAAGCAAAAAAGTAGTAAAAAGTCTACTCTTCTTACAAACTTTTTATGCCTCTTTTTTCAACAATCGCTTCCCGTGTATGAATATTTATGGCAATTGAATTCATTAGCATGCACAAACTTTATAATTCTATCCATTATGTTCTTTTCATCCATTCATATAAATACAGAGCTCACAAAATAGACTTTACATAAAGCGAGCTAGAGTCGTAAATCACGATTCAATTCTAACAAATGTTGACATCTACGTCGAAGATGGAACCATTAAGTTTATTGGAAGTCCTGGTGAAATTGCAGTACCTGGCGGAGTTCGTGTTATTGATGTTGCTGGAAAATATGTAATGCCAGGTGGTATTGATGCCAATACTCAATTTGAAGGTGAATCCAATGGATATACGTCAGTTGATACATTCTACAAGGGAACTAAAGCTTGCGTTGCTGGCGGAACAACTTGCTGCATTGATTTGATTGTTGCAAAAGAGGGAGAATCTTTGATAGATGCATGCAATGCATGGCGTACCAAAGCGGATGGGAAAGTCGTTGCTGATTATGCACTTCGATGTGCAATTACAAGGTTAATGAATAATTCCATAAGATCTTAGCACCTTACAACCTCAAGAAAATTTTCAAATTATCTTTTTGTTTTCTTCATTTTTTTCGTATAGCTGGAATAAATCCGTTAGCAATGAAATGAAGACGCTGTGTGATGAGTTTGGAATAAACACATTCTGTATCGACATGACGAGCACTAATTTAAATGATTCGGATTTGTATGAAATTTTCGAACGTTGCAAAGAGCTTGGAGCATTATGTCAAGTTCATGCTGAAAATGGTGCAATAATTGAGAAAAATGTTGAAAAACTCGTTGGAAAAGGTCATACTGGGTCAGATGCTCACGATTTATCTCGAAATTCTGAGGTTGAATCGGAAGCTGTAAATCGAGCATGTGTCATTGCAAATCAGGTTGATGCACCGATTTATATTACCAAAGTATCTTCCAAGCAAGCAGCTGATCAAATTTCACTTGCCAAACGCCGCGGTGCACGAGTTTATGCTGAAATTCTTGCAGCATCGATTGGATGTAAAGCACCTGTATCACCGTCAGTGTTTACATTGACATCACCCCCATTGAGATTGAAAGATGCTGAAAATGCCAAACTCTTATTGAAACATTTGGCATTGTAAGTTCAATTTAGACATAATACATTTTATAAATTGCTTAATCATGTTTAATTTTAGGGATGACTTACAAGTCGTGTCATCTGGAAATTGCACGTTTAATACAGCTCAAAAAGAGGAGAACAAAAATGACTTTACAAAAGTTCCACATGGTGTCAACGGATGTGAAGATCGTATGAAGATTGTATGGGAAAAATGTGTCGCTGCCAATTTAATTGATTTGCAGAAATTTGTTGCAATAACTTCCACAAATGCAGCCAAAGTTTTTAATTTGTATCCGAAAAAAGGAACAATTGCTGTCGGTTCTGATGCTGACATTTTAATTTGGAATCATCAAGTGAATCAAACGATATCAGCTAAAGATCATGTCCAGGGTAATGATTATAATATCTTTGAGGGTACAAAAGTGACAGGAGCACCAGAATTTGTCATAGTTAAGGGAAAAGTTTGCTTTGAAGACAATAATGCTCGTGTTGCTGAAGGATATGGAAGTTTTATAGAGCTTCCAACTCATTGCCCAAAATTATTTGGAACCAAAAACGGTGATGATTTCGCCGAACATTTTGATGAATGTGTTCAACTTGACCAATCTCAAGTAGACTTTGAGGACATGGATTATATTCCAGAAAAAGCTGAATCAGTTATCAGTACATCAACTCAGGTTACCCATACTGCCCGTGCTCCAAGACCTGAAGGTCAAAGGGACTTGCAATCATCATCATTTTCTATTTCCAAAGGTATGGAGCTTACATAAATTGTTGTCATGCCTGTGAATTCTAAAATTTATTTATTTATCTTACAGAAATTAATAGTGAACCGGCAAAGAGTTCCATTAGAGTTCGTAATCCTCCAGGTAACTAAAGTTTAAACTACTTTAATACAGTTAAATTAATTGAGCAAATAATTTTGTCATTTTAGGAGGAAAGTCGAGCGTTTTATGGTAAATCCAGTAAAATCATCACATATTTAATCATCAAACCAACATTATAATAGAAGTAATGAAGGAATCCTATCAAATATTGAAGATTCGAGAATATTCAGTGTTTCGCTTTAATTAGAATGGAATTTTTTTTATATTGAGCATGCAGTTGCATTTGGACCGAAAATGAGAGAAAGTTTTCTAAATTTCTTAATGATTGGATTAGATAAAAATTTAAAGAAAAATAATTAATTATATTTATGAATGAATAATCGCTAATGGAGTAATAAATGCTTAAACTTTAACTAAATTTGTTTTGTTTTGAATTTTATTTAACGGTCGAAAAAAATTTGAATTTAAAAGTTTCGTGCTTTATATTCGGTGAGAAACTTTGCTG
Organism: Chironomus tepperi; assembly: GCF_022539635.2. Classification (NCBI taxonomy): domain Eukaryota; kingdom Metazoa; phylum Arthropoda; class Insecta; order Diptera; family Chironomidae; genus Chironomus; species Chironomus tepperi. The sequence continues at coordinate 1,196,616 of NW_027226222.1, forward strand.
AATAAGGGAAAGTTACTAAGTTAGTTTTCTCGGATGAGAAAAAAACATATTATTTTTAAACATTATTAAAAATTAATAGTTTAAGCTAAATTTAAGTGATCTTAATTAAGATTATATTGATAAAATGATTTCTCAAAAAGATAACGAAGAAGGGAAATTGTTTGTAGGCGGTAAGTGCAATGATTTTATTGAATTTTTTGATTTTTTTTCCGAGCGCTTCACTTTATTGTGTGTGGCGTTTGCTGAATAACATAAAAAAAGAAAGAAAAATTTAACCCATAAAACTCGGATATTCCAAACAAAAGAAAAAGAATTTTTGTTTGTTTTGAACAGCACATTGACGATATCAACAATTTGATAAACAAAATTTTCAAATTATGTATCCTTTTTTTAGGTCTGAGCTGGGATACTCAAGCGGATAGCCTACAACGTTATTTCAGCCGCTATGGAGAAGTTATTGACTGTGTAGTGATGAAAAATAATGAAACGGGCAGATCAAGGGGATTCGGGTAAGATAATATTTACATTTTCATCTTTTGCTCATTTTCAAATTCATGTACTGTTTATGTTTAGATTTGTGACTTTTGCTGATCCTGAAAATGTCAAACGTGCTCTTGAGAACTGCCCTCATAATTTGGATGGAAGAACTATTGATCCAAAGTGAGTATTATAAAAGATTTAATTCATGTAGCATCAATTATTGTGTTTTTCATTATCTAGACCGTGTAATCCGCGTTCGATGCATAAACCGAAGAGAGCAAATGCTGGATATCCAAAAGTGTTTCTTGGCGGTTTACCAGCAAATGTTACCGAAAGCGATTTACGGGCGTTTTTCGTACGTTATGGACAAGTTATGGAAGTGGTCATAATGTATGATCAAGAGAAGAAGAAGAGCCGCGGTTTTGGATTTTTATCTGTAAGTGATTCACTACATTATTCTCCTCTCTCTTATTATTTCTTTACATTTTATTCACTCACTACTCGTTATTTTTACGTCTTACGTCACAACTTGTTTCTTACGATTAATTTTTTGTTATTTTTCTTTTACTTAACTTCCGATATAATGACAGTTTGACTCGGATGCATCTGTAGATAGGGCTTGTGCTGATCACTTTATTAATCTTAATGGTAAGCAGGTTGAAATAAAGAAGGCGGAACCGAGAGATGGATCGACGAATCATATGATGCAAATGGATCCAAATCAATCAATTGGAGCGTCACATTGGGGAGGTCAAATTATTGGTAATGGAGGACCAATGCCTATGGGTCCGATTAGCGTCCCAAATATGGGTAATATGGGAAATACTGGATTTAATTACAATTACGGATCTTCGACTCCATCAAATCCATCGTTTGGCTGGCCAACGCCTCAGCAATGGGGTAATAACAATTATGCAGTTCCTCCGCATCAAGCACAGCAAGGAGCAGCACAAGGAGCATATGGAGCATACGAATATAATGGAGCTATTGGATATAACTCGACGAGCAGCTATGGTGCAAATGGTAATAATTGGAGTTCATGGAATCCAAATATAACAAACATTGCACCGAATACTGGATCTACTTCAGGCGAACATATGTACCGACCACAATCAGGACCGAATATGCATTCAGCACCACCACCAAACGGCGGTGGTAATCTATCAAAACCTGGCTCCGAATATAATGGAGCGGCTGCTTACAATGGCGCCTATACGAATTATTATAGTGAGCAACCGTTCAGTAATCAAAATCGACCACGTTCGTACGGAAACAACGAGCAATATCCAGCATTTTAAGAATACGCGCACTTCTTTATTATGTATAATTTTTTTAATGGTAAATTAGTATGCGAAATTTACAAAATGATTCGCAGAAAGCCCCCCCAACTTCATTTCATTTTTATACATATTATTATTATGATTATAATAACTATCTTAACCGATCTGGATCTTTCTTTCCCCTCACCCAGAAAAATTGTAATTTATATATTGGATATAGAAGCAATTTCTATTAATTTTTTTTACTTATTATTTCTTCTAACTTTGAAAAACTTTTCTTTTTCTAAAAAAACTTTTTCATTTTACTTTTCTTAATTTTTCCATCCACATAATCAAATTTAAACGTTAAAATATGAGAGACAAAAACAAAACAACTTAGAACTACTTCTGAGTATATTTTTATAATGACGATTATGATTTACAAGAAAAAAAGTACACAAAATAATGAATCATTAATAGTTTCGATAGTATTTTTAGAAAAAACGTATCATCGAGATTCGATGAGTAAAAATAACAATTCTTATTCTTTTAATTTCGATAATTCCGAATATTGTTGTTGATCTTTTTTTTTTAAATGAAAAAATATGTAAATCGTAAGGTGCGAAAATAGAATTAAAATCTTCGATTCTAATGAAACTAAAAAAAAAATACTAAAAGTTCAATTGCAAATATACACAACCATTGTAACTATCAAAAAAGATGATAAAAATTTATATTTTTAAAATAATTATAGTAATTATGATAATAATAATAATAATTGAGAACAGAACATAAGAAAAGTGGTTTATGGTCTTAGTAATTTTTAAGCTGGGAAATGTGGAAACATGTCTCAAATCTACCTTTTTTCATAAGTTCCCCCCACAAACACACACACAAATACACACACGATCATATTCATAATTTTAATCTCCTGAAAACGTAACTTCCGTATTTCACGTAAAAGTTCATGATCAGTGAGCTTTTTTTATTTTAATTTTAAATATTTTAAACAAATGTTGCTTTTGTCAAGCAATAATTTGATGTAAAAAGTATCTTGTGCAGGCTAACATCAAGCACAAATAATTAAAATGCTTTAAAATTTTTTGGCAAATTTTAACATCAACTAGCCAAAATGGACTTAATTAATAGCACATCTCAGTTGGTAGAGTGCAAAAAAATCCTCTTTTCTAAAAAAAAATGATGAAAAACATACAAAAAAATAAATTTTTTCATTCCATATAAATGCACTTTTACAAGATAAGGATGACGACGATGAAAAAAAAATCGTAAAGAAATTAACAGAAACAAACAGAATGATACAAATTCAACAATCCTTTTTTATACACAAAGTAATAAGTATAAAATAATTTTTTTACAATGAAAGCATGAAGAAAATTGCAAATTTATTTTTTGATGATGAGAAAATATTATGAAATGACTTTTTACGCCTTGCGTTAAAGTTGAAATGGAAAATTTTAATAAAAAAATGATTATGAAAAAAATCAAAAGTCAGTCTTTCATCCATTAAATTTTATGCTCATTCATGGGAAATTTTGGATCGCTCACGCAGTTATTGGTTGTTCTTCTTCTTTCTGTTTACTTGTTTCACAGGCAGGCTTGATAGCAATTTATGATGAGTCATTATT